>NC_092334.1:241450000-242650000 GCF_046630445.1 Rutidosis leptorrhynchoides | reverse complement strand
TAATTAAACTTACTATATTAGTTATTAATATTACATATTATTAATTATGTAATATATATATCTATAATAACATATATTAAATATTTACTATTAAAACATTACAATATATATAGAAATCATATATCTATTCATTTTAATAACAAGTTAATTATATTATATTACATTTTAATTCAGATGATTAAAGTGTACTTTATTAATTTAAAATATTATATATACGCTTGTATTTATTTAAATATATATATATATATATATATATATATATATATATATATATATATATATATATATATATATATATATACACACACACATAATTGTTCATTAATCGTCGAGGATGGTCAAAGACTTAAGTATATCCATGTAAATACTTCAAAATTTTTGAACTTTTGGATCACCTGGATCACCCAACCTGTGTGGAACTTTTGGTGGAACTGTCTTCACCGGGTTTATTTTTACGATTTTTGTTTCTTGCACTTTCTTATTCTTCTTCTTTCCAGAGGTATCACACACTTTATTACCTATCACTTGCTCATACTCAACTCCTTTTCTTGGAAACTGGATGGGTGGTCTGTATGGTGCCACCACTGGCTTTACATACTCGGGTGGTGGTGGTGGTGTTGTAACTTCTTCATTGTTACTCACATCTAAAACCTTCCCATCTTCTGATGCTGGTTTTTCAGAATTCGTTGATACCATATTAACAATCTCATTCCGAGGATTTACTTCAGTATCACTCGGTAGCTTTCCTTGTTCCCTCTCACTCATCATGCTAGCAAGAGTACCTACGTGTTTTTCTAGATTCAAAATGGAAGCTTGTTGAGTTCTTAATGACTGATCAAACCTCTCATTTGTTTGGGTTTGAGATGTAATAAATTGTGTTTGAGATTCCATTAGCTTTTGTACCATTTCTTCCAGATTTGACTTTTTCTCTTCGGTTTGTTGTGGTGGTTTATACAAGCTAGGTCTTTGTTGATTGAAAGTGTTGTTTTGAGTTGGTAGGTTATTCGGAATTTGTTGGTTGTACGAGTTATTGTTTGGCCCCTTTGGATTGTAAAGAATGTTTTGATTTCGATTGAAGTTTGGCCTTGGCGGTTGATAATTATTTTGATAGTTATTTCCCGGCCTTTGGTTCATGTAGGAAACAATCTCTCGTTGTTCCATCGTTTGTTCAACATTACAATCTTTCTTTAAGTGTGGTTCACCGCATTGCTCACAACTGATTTGTATTGCGTAAATATCTTTAGTCATCTTTTCTATTCGTCTTTCGAAAGCATCTATTTTTGCCGAAACGGAATCAAAGTCATGGCTAGAATCGGCTCTAGCCACTTTAGATGAACGAAAAATATCTTTTTCCTGGTGCCACTCATGTGAGTGGGAGGCTGTGTTATCAATAATTTTGTGAGCTTCGGTTGCGGTTTTCTTCATAATGGAACCACCAGCTGCTGTGTCGATATCTTTTCGTGTAGCAACGTCGACACCTTGGTAGAATATTTGTACTATTTGATAAATGTCTAAACCATGTTGAGGACATCCTCTCAACAACTTTCCGAATTTTGTCCACGCCTCATATAGAGTTTCATTTGGCCTTTGCGTGAACGTAACAATTTCTCCTTGAAGACTCACAGCTTTAGATGCAGGAAAGAATTGTTTAAAAAAAATTTCAACTAAAACATCCCATGTATCAATCGCCCCTTCAGGTAACGATTCTAACCAATATTTGGCTTCTCCCTTTAAAGTCCAGGGAAATAACATGAGATATATCTGTTCATCCTCCACTTCTCTGATTTTGAATAGAGTACAGATCCTATTAAAGGTTCAAAGATGTTCGTTTGGATCTTCCTTCGGCGCACCACTATATTGGCATTGATTAGTTACCGTGTGTAGGATTTTTCCCTTGATTTTATAATCTGGCGCATTAACATCTGCTTAATAATGGCGTGACCTTGGCCCGTGCGTGAGGCTCTCATTCGATCTTCCATACTTAGAGGTTATGTTACTTCCATAATTAAATTTGTTGAATACGAATCACTAGAGGATTCTGATTTAACGGTTTCTTCCTCGACAATCTCTGGATGAGTGATTTATGGTTCAGAAGGAATGATTAGTGGTTCAGGATCTTGGAATTGTCCTTGAATATCCTCAGGGTTCTCGATAGTGAAATCGGGTTCAAAAAATGGATTATCGAAAATTTGAATTGGGGTACTTGGTCGACTAGATGACGATTCTAAAGAAAAATCAACGACGATAATATTGGCTAGATGTTTTGATCGAGTTACAGGTGGTGAACGTATGAAAGGTGGTGAACGTTTTGCTCGGTGCATTCACTGAATATCCTATTAGTTATAAAAGATAAAAATTATATAAGTTATCAAATTAATAGACTTTTCTGATTTTGCCCACGTTTCGAATAGCCAATAGATGCAGCAGGTAGCCAGGACCCTTTAAATCGGAAGCCCACAACTCGCCACTAACAAATCCAACTATTACTACGTACCCTTTAAAATAATTTTTCGTCGAAATTTAAAGAAGATAAAAATCTATGTCCTAAAAACTAGAGCGTCGAGAAATAAGAGGAAGAAAAAGAGTGCGTCGAAAAACGTCGAAAAATAAAAATAAGAAAGAAAAACGTCGAAACTTAAAAGCCTAAAAACTAAATCTAAAAATTTGCGCCTAAAGGTATTAAAGCTTAAAAGGAAATCTATATCCAAAATGGAAATAACTTAAAAGGCACTAAAATCTATTAAATAATAAAGCGATAAGTGACGTCGTAAAATTCTAAAGCGTCTAAATCTTAATATAAAGAAAAAGTACTTAAGGGATTTTACGGAAAAGTCTTAAAAGCTAAAAATCTACGGCAAATCTATAACTACGAAATTAATATTACGAACAACAAATATCAAGAGATAAACGATAAAAAAATACAAATTATAACTAAAATGATAAAAATACAAATTTTATAAAAATATTATTTTTATATTATATTCTATAAAAGAATTAAACTATAAAAACTTAATTAAAACTAAATTTATTAAAACTAATACTAATTATTATTATATTATAAACCCTACTTAATTAATTAATAATAATAATAATAATAATAATAATAATAAACCCTACTCCGTAATATATGCATCAAAGGTTAGGCCTGTCACAGCATCTCATGTGATCGCCCAATGGTTCGACCCATTTTAATTATATATATATATATATATATATATATATATATATATATATATATATATATATATATATATATATATATATATATATATTCGATTTTTAATTAACAAAATATTAGAAATTATTTATATAACTAAAAATAAAAATACTTTTTAATTATATATATAAAATCTTAAAAATATATTATTATTTTTTTCTTTTTATTATTATTATATTTTTTTAACACTTATTATAAATAAAAAAATATTTTTTTTACGAAATCAGAAATTATACAAAAATATAGTTATAATAAAATATTGCGTTTTTCACCGAGTCCCCGGCAGCGGCGCGAAAAACTTGATGTTATGCGAGGTGTATACGAAATAGTTATTAATTTTAATACGAAATACGGCAAAATATGATACAATCTACACAAGTTTTATTTATTTATATAGATGGGATATACTTAGACCTTGCTACAACTCTTATAGGCAGTGTACCTAATCGTAGAGTAATGTAGTTTTTAGTAAGTCTGGTTCGTTCCACAGGGAGACGGCTTATTGCGTGCACTATATTTTTAAACAATTATATTTGTATAAATATATATATATATATATATATATATATATATATATATATATATATATATATATATATATATATATATATATATATATATATATTAGTAATATAGTAGTATTATTATTATTATTATTAAAGGGGGTTTTTACCGTTTAGTGATCGGTTTGTCGATTTTAAATAAAGCGTAAAGATAAATGACGATAATATAAATGACAAAATTTAAATTGAGATAAAGTAAATTGCAGTAATTAAAATGACAGTAAATAAAGGTACGATGAAATATGAAATAAAAGTATTATACTTATTTAAACTTCCGTAATCTTGATGTTTGACGTTTTGATTAATTGTTACTCGGGTTAATTGTCCTTTGTCATGGATTATTTGATACCTATTTGGTTTTTGTCCATAATAGTCCATCGGTCATAATTATAAAATGCTCGTCAAATTAACCTTATTCTCGAAGTCAAATATTCCAACTAATTAGGGATTCGAACTGTAACAAGGTTTTAATACTTTGTTTAATGATTACACCAGATTATCGACTGCATGTAATCCAAGGTTTTATAACTTTGTTAACAATTACACCAATTATCCTTGTATGTAATCCACCCCTGTTTTAATGAGATATGAATATTAATTTACCCACTTGATCAGAATGAATAATCAATTACCCAACCTAAATAATTGTAAAAGATGTCGTATAAATGTTACTAAATAGGACATACATAATCATTTTAATAATTATTAGATTAACTAATTTATAGATAGGTTTGACAGATTCTAATGAGTTATCATTCGATTAGACAATACCCCCTATCTATTAATAGTCATAGTCCAATGTCCACAAGTGTCGGTCTTTTGTCCAAACCTTAATTATGGTACAAAATCTAATAACCCCGTCTTAATATTTAGTCTAACATCACGATTACTTTGGCTCAAATAAGCATAATAATAACTTAGTTACGAGACATTAATTTAAAAAGGAAGAACATAGCTTACAGTGATTATTTATCGCGTAGCGTTACACGGACAGAGTTCCGAATTAAAACCCGTAAAACATTCTTACAATAACCTTATTATTATTAACTTAAAATTAAAATTATATTATAAATATATATGTATTTATGTTACATAGAAAGGAAAAGAAAAAGATGTTTTAAAACTCGTCGAATTCGCTGGCTATTATAGATGTATCCTGATTTTGGAAGCCATGCGATCGCATGGCGTTCCTTTGTTATTCCCTTGTTATTCCTTTGTTATTCCTATGTTATTATGGTACAAAATCTAATTCCTTTGTCAATTCGTGGTTCATCAGGTCTGTTATGATTATTCTTATTTTAAGTTTTTTTGTTAATTAATCATAACAAAACATTTCTGTTGCAATTTCTAATATAATTCAGACTTTAAAACTCTTTGATATCTTGATTTGATCTCTGGTCGACTGAATATTGATGAGGAAGAAGATGAATTAGTTAAAAGTGAAAATGGGTTATAATAAATTAGGTGGTGTTTAAGTCAGATAAAACGGAAACAGACGAGTGGTTTGGAGTGTGTTCAGGTTAGCGGGAGGTCACGGATTCGAGCCCGGGCGTGGGCAGTTATATTTTTAGAATTCTTTGTGAGGTAGTCCTCTCACTATTATTTATTATTATTATCATTATTATTCTTATTATTATTCTTATTATTATTCTTATTCTTATTCTTATTATTATTATTATTATTATTATTATTATTATTATTATTATTATTATTATTATTATTATTATTATTATTATTATTATTATTATTATTATTATTATTATTATTATTATTATTATTATTATTATTATTATTATTTTTATTGTTATTATTATTATTATTCTTATTATTATTATTATTATTATTATTATTATTATTATTATTATTATTATTATTATTAGTTTAGAACATTTTTTATTATTAATACAAATATTAGTATAAAGATTATCATTTATTATTTTTATGATTATAATTACTAATATGATTATTATTATTGCTATTA
Source organism: Rutidosis leptorrhynchoides (assembly GCF_046630445.1). Taxonomy (NCBI): domain Eukaryota; kingdom Viridiplantae; phylum Streptophyta; class Magnoliopsida; order Asterales; family Asteraceae; genus Rutidosis; species Rutidosis leptorrhynchoides. The sequence continues at coordinate 242,644,239 of NC_092334.1, read as the reverse complement.
CTAATATTATTATCATCATTAAAAAAATATATGATTTTTAATAATTATAAAAGTATGATTATCATTAATATTGTTATCATTAATATTAGTACCATAATGTGATGATCGGAATTTTTTCGACTACTTGATTATACTATTTATATGATTTAATAATTTCGACATGATAAGAAATGAATTTTAATAAGTCTTGAACCTCCGTAAAGAATTTTATATAAGTAGTTGACCACCCTTTTATTCCTACGATTCACGAACGTCATAACGTGTATTAATTATATATATGTGTATATATACATATATTTAACTTGAAAATATGATAATTAAATATCATATTAAGTATATTAACAAAGTATTATATATATATATATTTTCATACTACTAATTTAAAGAGTTTTTGAACAATATATATGTTACTATTTAAACGACGTAATTAACTTAAATTAAAATGTATTTACATACAATGTATTACGAGTGTAAATACATCCTTACAAGTATTGAATGCACTTTATAATATACCAATACATATAAAGGATAGCTATACTCATATTTCCGTTCAATTTCCTCAAGAATTCTACTCGCATTCATACAGTATTTTTTACCCGTATTATACACAGCTTCTAGAAGTATTTACTATTGGTATATACCAATAGAAATCTGCAATTATTTGTGTAATATGTCATCCATGACCTAATAAATTTAATATGTCATCCATGACTTAATACATTTTAACTTATCTTAGATATTTTCACTAAAAACCAAATTTTCAAGCCTATAAATAAGCACCATTTCTTACAAAACCAATACGTCTCTGGATTGATGCAAGACAATACGTACACAATACGCCGTGGGGCAATTCTAAGATTATATATATATATACCGATTAATGGACTTTTCGAACTATTTTGAACTACCAACATAAAATGTTAAAAATTATTATATAAGTATTCTATGAACTTGTTTTTTTTTTTTTTTTTTTTTCATATGTCATATTATTATCTAAATCATTATTATTATAGGTTCGTGAATCCAAGGACGACGGCCATATTTTTAATAAGTTGAAAACTTATTATTAATATACTTTTACTACCATGAGTATATAGTCCCATTTTTAAACTCTACAAATATTTTGGGATGAGAATACATGCATTTTATGTTTTACGCCATGGACACAAGTACTTAAAATATATTCTACGTTGAGTTGTACCACCTTGCATATCTTCCCTAATAGCTTGGTAACTAATATTTACATGTTGTAAGAACATGTAAGCGCGAATCCTATTGATAGATCTATCGGGTGTGACAACCCAAACTGGGCTAGTCGCTCTAGTATCGTAAAAGGTTGCATAGTACTTCATTTTTACTACACTTGGTACAGTGTAGGGAGATTTCATAATAAAGGGAATATGCCACTTTAATGGTTAAGTATGGTTACCAAAGCGCTCAACAACTTATAGAATATCTTTATTAAAATATTTGTAACTATGAAATCTTGTGGTCTATATTTATATCGATGCTAGCTTTAAACCTATATATCTCACCAACCTTTGTGTTGACTGTTTAAGCATATTTATTCTCAGGCCCTTAAGAAAGTCTTCCGCTGTAGTATTATCTGAGCAAGCTTTGCATAGAGTCTCATTCTTTTGTTTAAAAGAGGGTTGCATTCAATAAAACTTTGGTCATGTATTATATTCGACTGTTATGTCACCTTTGTAATATTTGAAAATTGATGTATCATGGGGATTATTTTGTAAATAATCGCCCATATGTTTGAAACTCGTATTATGTATAATAATGGTGTGCTTTTTATGAAACGAATGAAATATTTTCTAAAACGTATTATGTAGAGGTCAGATACCTCGCTATGGGACCAATGAATAACGTACTATGTTTATAGTAATATGGACGGGTCGTTTCAGTTGACATCAGACCAGAGGTCTTAGCGAACCAGAAATTGCATTAGTGTGTCTGTCCGGTATTTGTTATGATGCATTAGTGAGTCTGGACTTTGACCAAACTTGTTTTTGAAAACCATCGCTTATCATTTTTGGTCAAAAATTGAATATTATAACATATAAATATTATGTGATATATTTCTAATGTGGTAGTTAATGTGTGATAGATGTCTACTTCTAGCACCAATCTCATTATCACATTCAGCGACTCCGAAGAGGAATCTCCAGCAAAAGTAACAATCATTGACTTATCTGATAACCACGATGACTCGAAGAAAGATGTATCAATCATCTATATAACCGATGACAATGATGACCTAGAGTGGGATGCATTTTGGGAAGATTCACAAATTCCAGAAGAACCTGAAGTGAAAGAACCTGAAAACGATCCGGAGACGGAGGAGGAAGTCAAAGAAATTTCTAAACAAGATTGGAATAACGCAACAAGGGATGTTAAGCTTCCTATTGTAGTAGGACTTGAGAACTGACACCTTTTACCACCAAACCACCCTTACTATATAAATCTCCCTGATAATCCCACCAAGATACCAAGTACCTCCAACCCATGACCAACAATAAAATACATTGTGCGTCTATCCCTCATTTCACCTAAACAAATTGATTCACCAATAAATAAAAGGCCCCGTCATTTTTGAATCACCTCCCGCTATGATAACATTTCATGCCATGTATAATATTATGTAGTGTGCTTTATTTTATCCTACGTATGTATTATGTAAAATATACCTATGTGAAATACTGGTATTGTATTGCTATATCATGAATAGGCGTGAAATAATTATGTGATTTTACTTTAAATTTTTCATAATAGAATATTATCTAGATTGTAGTAGTTAATTTTTGTACTAAGCTATTAAGTATGAACTTTAACGGGTAGGTAATACCCTAGAAATAATTATAAAATGCTAATAAGAAGAAAATGCTTTTATAATAATTGGTTCATATTATTAATATGCCATGATGTACCATTAATTACTCACTACATCTATAATATTCTATGTGATTAATTATCTTATATGTTTATTGAAGAAACATGGCTCGATTAAACCGAATGACGGAACAAGAAATTGAGGAGCTTATCAACCAACGCGTAAACGACCGTATGCTTTGGTTCAAAGCGGCAAGAGCATCAGCAAATAACACCAACCCTCGTGTTGGATGTACATATAAAGCATTTCAAGGTTGCAAACCTTCATCATTCAGCGGAACAGAAGGACCAGTTGGTTTAACCCGATGGTTCGAAAAGCTCGAGTCCGTATTTAAAATCAGTGGTTGTGCGGATGGGGATAGGACAAAGTATGCTTCATGCACATTACAGGATGGTGCACTTACATGGTGGAAAAACTATGTAAAAGCTGTAGGGGGCGATGAAGCATATGATACTCCTTGGGAGGAGTTGAAAAATATGCTAATCAATGAATACTGCCCAAGGAATGAGGTTAGAAAAATGGAAGCCGAGTTACGAAATCTGAAAGTTGTCGGAACCAAACTTACCAACTATAATAGGTGATTCATGGAATTAGCCTTGTTATGTCCTGAATTGGTACCAATGGAAGAGCGAAAGATTGAATTGTACAAAGATGGTCTGCCAAAGAACATCAAGGCCAATGTTACAGCATCCAAACCCAAGACAATTCATGAAGCTATAACCATGGCAAACGAGCTAATGGATCAGATCATCCTGGATAAGAACGCATCAAGTACCGATGCCAAAGTATCGAATAACAACAGAAAGTGGGATGGAAACCATGATCGAGGTCACCAACAACAATCTCTCAAGAAACAGGAAACCACTCAAGGTACGGGTAGTGGTTCAAGTTCAGGTTACAAAGGATGAAATCCCTTATGTAACAGATGCCACAAACATCAAACTAGTTTTGTAATGTGGTGTGCAACAAATGTAATCGAAGGGGTCATCTTACTGAAGATTATTGGGTTTCCGTTACAAGTACAAATGGCACCAAGACTCCTGCCACCAATGCAAATAGAACTGCCTTGGCTACTGTTACTTGTTACGGGTGTGGGAAACAGGGTCATATTAAGAGCCAGTGCCCGAATCCAGAGAAGAATAACGGATCTGCATGGGGAAAAGCATTTGTTATTAATGTTAGAGAGGCATGTGAAGACCCGGAGCTTGTTACGGGTACGTTTACCATTAATGACTTATCTGCATCTATTATATTTGATACTGGTGCCGATAGAAGTTACATGTGTAGATACTTTTACGCTAAATTGAATTGTTCATCATTACCTCTAGATGCTAAGTACATGATTGAGTTAGCTAATGGTAAACTAATTAAAGCCGATAAAATTTGCCGTGATTGTAAAATAAATTTAGCCGGAGAAATGTTTAAAATTTATTTGATACCCGTAGAATTAGGAAGTTTTGATGTAATAATCGGTATGGACTGGATGACCAAAATAGGAGCTGAAGTTGTGTGTGCCAAGAAGGCAATTCGCATTCCCCGTAAGGATAAAACGGAAGTAATGATTTATGGAGAGAAGGGTAACTGATAATGCTAAAAACGAACATATATTTCATAGCATTATTCCTCAAGAAAGACAAGCTTTTAGTTGCAATTGTCCTATTTACAAGTGATATTCGGTTAAATAATAAAAGGTGAAGACAAAAGACAGATTCGACGAATTGAAGACGCAAACGACCAAAAAGCTCAAAAGTACAAAATACAATCAAAGAGGTTCCAATTATTGATAAGAAACGTCTCAGAATTACAAGAGTACAAGATTCAAAACGCAAAGTACAAGATATTAAATTGTACGCAAGGACGTTCGAAAATCCGGAACCGGGACCAGAGTCAACTCTCAACGCCCGACGCAACGGATTAAAAATTACAAGTTAACTATGTATATAAATATAATATAATATATAATTAATTATATAAATTATATATATATTATATTTATATATTAAAACCGTCGGCAGACTAGGATCCAAACTTGTGTGAGCTGGATTTACGAACTCCGCGACTCGCGAAGTTTGTAGTGCAAAAATGCCGCGACTCACGGAGCCCCAAATTCTGAAACTGCCTATAAAAGCCAACGCATTTGATCCGTTTTAAATATCCATGTATCATCTCTCTCTATATACGTAAATATATATATATAATTTATATTTTAATTTTAATTTTAATTTTAATTAATAATAATAAGGTTATGTTAGCGAATGTTGTAAGGGTGTAAGTCGAAATTCTGTCCGTGTAACGCTACGCTAGTTTTAATCATTGTAAGTTATGTTCAATCTTTTTAATTTAATGTCTCGTAGCTAAGTTATTATTATGCTTATTTAATACCGAAGTAATCATAATGTTGGGCTAAAAATATTTAAATTTGGGTAATTGGGCTTTGTACCATAATTGGGGTTTGGACAAAAGAACGACACTTGTGGAAATTAGACTATGGGCTATTAATGGGCTTTATATTTGGTTAACTAAATGATAGTTTGTTAATTTTAATATAAAGATTTACAATTGGACGTCCCTATAAATAACCATATACACTCGGTCAGACACGATGGGCGGGATATTTATATGTACGAATAATCGTTCATTTAACTGGACACGGGAATGAATTAATAGTGTATGGAATTATTAAAACATGGGTGAAATTATGTACAAGGATACTTGGCATAATTGATAACAAAGTATTAAAACCTTGGGTTACACGCAGTCGATAACCTGGTGTAATTATTAAACAAAGTAATAAAACCTTGTTACAGTTTAAGTTCCCAATTAGTTGGAATATTTAACTTCGGGTATAAGGATAATTTGACGAGAACACTCGCACATTATATTTATGACTGATGGACTGTTATGGACAAAAACCAGACGGACATATTAAATAATCCAGGACAAAGGACAATTAACCCATGGGCATAAATCTAAAATCAACACGTCAAACATCATGATTACGGAAGTTTAAATAAGCATAATTCTTTTATTTCATATTTAATTTCCTTTATTTTATATTTAATTGCACTTCTAATTATCGCACTTTTATTTATTGTCATTGTATTTAATTGAACTTTTAATTAACGCACTTTTTAATTATTGTATTTTATTTCATCGCACTTTTATTTATCGCAATTTCATTATCGTTATTTACTTTACGCTTTAAATTAAGTTATATTTATTTAATATTTTACATTAGGTTTTAACTGCGACTAAAGTTTTAAAAATCGACAAACCGGTCATTAAATGGTAAAAACCCCCCCTTTATAATAATAATATTACTTATTTATATATTTGTATTTTTATAAATTAAAACTAATATAGCGTTAAGCTTTGTTTAAAACCGGACTTACTAAAAACTACACTACTGTACGATTAGGTACACTGCCTATAAGTGTTGTAGCAAGGTTTAAGTATATCCACTCGATAAATAAATAAATAACTTGAGTAAAATTGTAGCATATTAAATAGTATTTATTTGTAAAAATAAAGCTATTTCATATACACCTCTGCGCACATCAAGTATTTTTGGCGCCGATGCCGGGGACCAATCTAGCTTAAAAGCCGGAAGCGCAACGCTATATAAAAAAAAAGGATTTTTATTTTTAGTTTACTTTTATAAAAAATATGCTTTTGTAAAAATACGTTTTAAAAATTCAAAAATATAAAAAGAAAAACAAAAATTTATATATTTTTAAGAGGTTGTTAAAAGTTTTATAAAGTTTCTTTATTTTAATTTTAGTGTTAAAAAAATATAAATTTTATTTAAATATTTCGTATTTATTTAAAACATATAAAAAAAAAACCTGTCGAACGAAACCAGCCTGTCATTTGAATTTGCATTCTCCGCGACTCGCGGAGTTTGTTGCTAGCTAGGCACCGCACTCGAGGAGTTTAACCTGACGCGCCTGACATAACCCTAATCGCATTAATTACGGAGTATTATTAATTATTATTATTAATAAACCCTAAATTAGTTTAATTATTATTATTATTTAGTTTAAGTTTTTTAAATTAATTAATAATATTAAATTATGATTAGTTTTATTTGTATATAAAAAAATTAATACTTTTATAAAATAAATAATATAAAAATAATATTTTTATAAAAATTGTACTCTTTATCAAATTTAAGCCTATTTTTATTTTTGTAACTTTTTAATCGTTTATTCGTAATATTTATATTTTTCGCTCGTATCTAATTTTAAGTTCTAGTTTTTGCCATAGCTTATTATTATTTCTAGATTTTTAGGCTTTGCCGTAAAATCCCTTAAGTGCTTATTCCTTAGACTAAGATTTAGGTGCTTTAGAATTTTGCGACGCAGTTTCAACGCGCTACTTTCTTATTTTTATTTTTCGACGCCTTTTACCTATGTATCAATTATCACTCCAATTAGTAATCTCAATTTGCAATTTTAATTTTAAGTTAGTGATAATAATAAGGTTGGGTTAGTCGAGTGTTTTAAAGTTTTATAAGTCGTTCTTTTTCTTTCTTATTTCTCCAAATTTAATACCGACGCGCTCTTTTTCTTTCTTATTTCTCGCCATTCTAGTTTTTAGGACTTAGAATTTTCTCTATTTCTTATCTAAAACTTCTTAAAATTACGAAAATTTATTTTAAGTGGTTAAATTGATAGACATCGTTTGGCTATTCGAATCCTGCCCCTCTGCTGCATCGTTTGGCTATTCGAAACGTGGGCAAAATCAGAAAAGTCTATTAATTGGATAACTTATATAATTTTTCTTTCCTTTTTAAAACTAATAGGATATTCAGTGAATGCACCGAGCAAGACGTTCACCACCTTTTGCACGTTCACCACCTGTAACCAGATCAAGACATCTAGCTAATATTGTCGCCGTTGATTTTTCTTTAGAATCGTCATCCAGTCGACCAAGTACTCCAATTCAAATTTCCGATAATCCATTTTTTGAACCCAACCTCACAATTGAGAATCCGGAGAATATTCAGGGACAATTCATAGATCCTGAACCATTAATTTTTCCTCCGGAACCACCAATCATTCAAACAGAGATTGTTGAGGAATGAACCATTAAATCAGAATCCTCTAGTGATTCAGATTCAACAAATTCAATTATGGAAAATCTGGAACCTTTAAGTATGGAAGACCGAATGAGAGCTTAACGCACTGACCAAGGTCACGCAATTACTCATCCAGACATTAATGCGCCAGATTATGAAATCAAAGGAAAAATTCTACACATGGTGACTAATCAATGCCAATTTAGTGGTGCGCCGAAGGAAGATCCAAATGAACATATTCGTACCTTTAATAGAATCTGCACACTATTTAAAATAAGAGAAGTTGAAGATGAACAGATATATCTCATGTTATTTCCCTGGACTTTAAAGGGAGAAGCCAAAGATTGGTTGGAATCGTTACCTGAAGGGGCGATTGATACATGGGACGTTTTAGTTGAAAAATTTCTTAAACAATTCTTTTCGGCATCTAAAGCCGTAAGACTTCAAGGAGAAATTGTTACATTCACACAGAAACCAAATGAAACTCTATATGAGGCGTGGACTAGATTTGGAAAGTTATTAAGAGGATGTCCGCAACATGGTTTAGACACCTGTCAAATAGTACAAATATTCTACCGAGGATGCGACATCACTACTAGGAAAGACATCGATATAGCAGCTGGTGGTTCTATTATGAAGAAAACTGAAACTGATGCTTATAAAATTATTGATAACACTGCTTCCCACTCACATGAGTGGCACCAAGAAAAAGATATCGTTAGATCATCTAAAGCAGCTAGAGCCGATTCTAGCCATGACTTAGATTCCATTTCCGCAAAGATAGATGCTGTCGAGAGACGAATGGAAAAGATGACTAAGGATATACACTCAATACGAATTAGTTGTGAGCAGTGTGGAGGACCACATTTGACAAAAGATTGTCTCAGTATTGAATTAACAATAGAACAAAGAGAGAATGTTTCATATCTAAACCAAAGGCTTGGAAATAATTATCAGAATAATTATCAACCGCCAAGACCGATTTACAATCAAAACCAGAATTATAATCGCAATGTTCCATACAACAACCAACAAGGTCCTAGCAATCAACAAGTATCCAACAATACTTACAACCAACAAAGACCTAATTTTCAAAACAAACCACCACAAACCGATGATAAAAAGCCAAATTTAGAAGATATGATGACGAAGCTAGTTGAAACTCAAACACAGTTTTTCACATCTCAGAAACAAACGAAAGAACAAAATGCTCAAGCATTTAGAAATCAACAAGCTTCTATTCAAAATTTGGAACAAGAAGTAAGTAACCTAGCAAGGTTAATAGGTGAAAGAAAACCGGGAAGTTTACCTAGTGATGCGAATGCTAACTCCCGGAATGAAACAGCTAAAGCTATTACCACAAGAAGTGGTATTACACTTAAACCACCTGAAATACCTGTAATTTCTGATGAAGCTATTCCTACTCCACAAGAACCACAACCTGAGCAAGATAAGGAAAAAGAACCGGTAGTTGAAAAGGTTAATGAAGATAACACAGTTAAGGCTAAACCTTATGTTAAACCATACCAACCACCACTTCCTTACCCGAGTAAAATGAAAAAAGAGAGACTTGAAGCCGAGCAATCCAAATTCTTGGATATGTTTAAACAGATAAATGTAAATCTTCCTTTCATTGATGCGATTTCAGGAATGCCTATATATGCTAAATTTCTGAAAGATCTAATCACAAATAGAAAGAAAATGGAAGAACTCTCGGCTGTTACTATGAATGCAAATTGTTCAGCAGTGCTGTTGAATAAGATACCAGAAAAATTATCTGATCCAGGAAGTTTCACAATTCCATGTTTTCTGGGTAGTCTTAGTTCAATAGAAGCATTGGCAGATTTAGGTGCTAGTATAAATTGAATGCCGTATTCACTATACGCTAAACTATACCTTGGAGAATTGAAACCAACAAGAATAAGCATACAACTAGCCGATCGATCAATAAAATATCCTAGAGGGATAATGGAGAACATGCTAGTTAAAGTTGGTACTTTAGTATTTCCAGTAGATTTTGTTGTTCTGGACATGGAAAAGATTCTCAAGTTCCTCTCATATTAGGAAGACCATTCTTAAATACGGATAAAGCAATGATAGACGTGTTTGCTAAGAAACTGACCCTAAGTATAGAGGATGAGAGTGTTACCTTTTCAGTTGATAGAGCAATGCAACAACCACAATCTGCAGACGATACATGTTATTATATTCAAACTATAGATTCACATGCAGAATTGTTAGAAGAATTTCCAGAATTACAAGGAACAGGAGAATGTTCTTTAGGAGAAGGAACTGAACCAATTGATGAAACTGAAATGTTAGCTACACTAATAGCTAATGGATATGAACCAACAACAGAAGAAATTCAAATGCTAAAAGAAGAAGACAGATATCGATATAAATCATCGATAGAAGAACCTCCGACATTAGAGTTAAAGCCACTTCCAAATCATTTGGAATACGCTTATTTACATGGTGAATCTGAATTACCTATAATAATATCGTCTTCTCTTACTGAAAATGAGAAATCACAACTCATTTCTGTGTTAAAAGCTCATAAACCAGCTATTGCATGGAAAATTCATGATATTAAAGGAATAAGTCCTTCGTATTGCACACATAAAATCCTTATGGAAGAAGGCCATAAAACGTATGTGCAACGCCAACGAAGACTAAATCCTAATATGCAAGATGTTGTTAAGAAAGAAATTATTAAACTGCTAGATGCAGGTTTAATTTATCCAATTTCTGATAGTCCATGGATAAGCCCAGTTCAATGCGTGCCTAAGAAGGGTGGCATGACTGTCATTACAAATGAGAAAAATGAGCTTATTCCTACTAGGACTGTAACAGGATGGTGTGTTTGTATTGATTATAGAAAATTAAATGACGCCACCAGAAAAGATCACTTTCCCTTACCTTTCATTGATCAAATGTTGGAAAGATTAGCCGGAAATAGTTACTATTGTTTTCTTGATGGATTTTCCGGATATTTTCAAATTCCAATAGCACCCGAGGACCAAGAGAAAACCACATTCACGTGCCCTTATGGTACTTTTGCTTACAAACGCATGTCATTTGGACTTTGCAACACCCCTGCAACCTTTCAAAGGTGCATGATGGCAATTTTTCACGACATGATAGAAGAATGAATGGAAGTTTTCATGGATGACTTTTCAGTTTTCTGTGATACATTTGAAACATGTCTAGCTAATCTTGAACGAATGCTTATTAGATGCGAACAATCAAATCTAGTACTTAATTGGGAGAAATGCCATTTCATGGTTAAAGAAGGCATCGTTCTGGGTCATAAAATTTCAAAGGAAGGAATTGAAGTGGATAGAGCTAAATAGATGTAATTGCTAAACTTCCACATCCCACCAATGTTAGAGGAGTTAGGAGTTTTCTAGGGCATGCCGGTTTTTACCGACGTTTCATAAAAGATTTTTCTAAAATTGCCACTCCTATGAATAAACTCCTAGAAAAGGATGCTCCATTCATCTTTTCAGATGAATGCATCAAATCTTTTAATATTCTTAAAGAGAAACTCACTAATGCGCCGATCATGATAACTCCAAATTGGAATCTACCATTCGAACTAATGTGCGATGCAAGTGATTTTGCAATGGGAGCCGTTTTAGGACAAAGGATTGAAAAACGATTTCAACCTATATATTATGCTAGTAAGACGTTACAAGGAGCACAAACAAATTACACAACTACTGAAAAAGAACTCCTTGCTATTGTCTTTGCTTTTGACAAATTTCGTTCATATCTCGTTCTAGCTAAAACGGTGGTCTATAACGACCATTCTGCTCTTAGATACCTATTTTCGAAACAAGATGCCAAACCACGATTAATCCGTTGGATCTTACTCTTACAAGAGTTCGATATTGAAATCCGAGATAAAAGAGGAGCAGAAAATCTCGCCGCTGATCATCTTTCCCGTCTTGAAAATCCTGAATTAGAAGTTCTAAATGAATCGGCCATACAAGATAACTTTCCTGATGAATATATATTGAAGATAGATTATAATGAAATTCCATGGTTTGCAGACTATGCAAACTACTTAGTATGTGGATTCCTTGAAAAAGGATTATCGTACCAAAAATGAAAGAAATTCTTCAGTGATATAAAACACTATTTCTGGGAAGATCCACATTTGTTTAAAAGTTGTCCCGATGGAATAATACGCTGATGTGTATTCGGAGATGAAGCTAGTAAAATCTTAAACCATTGTCACACAGGACCAACAGGAAGGCATTATGGGCCTCAACTCACAGCAAGAAAAGTTTACGATGCTGGATTCTATTGGCCTACAATTTACAAAGACGCATACCTTCTTTGCAAATCCTGTGATGCTTGTCAAAGGGCCGGAAAAATAAGTCAACGTGATGAAATGCCATAAAATGTCATTCAAGTATGTGAAGTATTTGACATTTGGGGTATTGACTTTATGGGTCCATTTCCAAAATCTCATAATAATCTCTACATTCTCGTTGCCATTGATTATGTATCTAAATGGGTGGAAGCACAAGCTCTCCCAACTAACGATGAACGAGTTGTAGTCAACTTTTTAAAATGTCTTTTTGCAAGGTTTGGAACACCGAAAGCTTTAATAAGTGATCGGGGAACTCATTTTTGTAATAATCAACTTGAGAAAGTTCTTAAAAGATATGGAGTAACTCATAAAATCTCCACTGCATATCATCCACAAACAAGTGGACAAGTTGAAAATACCAACCGAGCTTTAAAACGTATTCTAGAGAAAACCGTAGGATCAAATCCGAAGGAATGGTCCACTAAATTGGAGGATGCACTCTGGGCTTTTAGAATAGCCTACAAAACTCCAATTGGAACCAAACCTTTTAGACTCATTTACGGAAAAACATGTCATCTTCCAGTAGAAATTGAACACAAAGCATTTTGGGCTTTGAAGACATGTAATCTTAATTTACATGAAGCTGGACGTCTACGGTTAAGTCAATTAAACGAATTAGAAGAATTAAGACATGAAGCATACGAAAATTCGTTAATCTATAAGGAACGAACGAAGAAATGGCATGATAAAAGAATCAGAAGTTCAAAAGAATTTAAAGAAGGAGACAGAGTTCTTCTTTTCAATTCACGATTCAAGCTATTTCCTGGAAAATTGAAATCAAGATAGTCTGGACCATTCATAGTCAAAAGAATTTTCCCATACGGAACAGTAGAATTAATAAATTCAAATGGGATTGAATTTAAGGTTAATGGTCACAGAGTTAAACACTACATAGATAGTCCGATGGAAGTCGACAACGAAGTTAATCATAATTTTGATACCACAGCTAACTAAGTGTGGGGATAATCAAGTATTTAAAGGATAATATGTATTTCTGTTAGAGTTAGATTTTCTGTTTTCGTGTAGTTCTCGAAAATGGAACCCAAATGGTCTTTCCCTAGCAGACCCTAAAGAACTAGTCTTCTCCCCCCATTCTGAATTTTTATTTTTTTTAGGTTTTACGAAATGAAGACTTCCTGTGAACTAAACCATGGTCTAATGCTACACGCTTTGATTACTAAACGTAATAATGACACACTTCCGAGTGAACTGGTATCAGTAATTAGAGAAAACTTGGACGGAGTAAGAAAAGAATCCAGATGCGAAGATAATAATTTACAATTTGGTAAAGGAAAATCAAAATCCGCAGCGAAAAGAAGAGCACGACACCTTGAAAGATGTCACAAATGCGGAAAATGGTCACACGAAGGTGAATGTTTAAATAATCAAACCTATTCAAACACCGAATTTGTTACTTTATGCAGAGATGGACCGTTCATATGTTTAGAAGAAAAAACATTAAATGCTCAAGGTTACGCCTATGTAGCCATGGAAAACCAATTAGTCCGACTATCTTATGAGTGGACTAGAGCATATCACTAAAAAATATATTTCACAGGTAAGTTTGTACAGTTTTCATTTTTTATTTTTATTTTTTTAACCTTTTGATAATAAACGCTAATTTGTTCTCTATAAAGTATTAAATTGGTATTCGATGAAATTAGGTCTTGCGACCGAAATTATTGATATCATACAAAAATTTATTACATCACTGCGAAATTTAACGTTTATTCTTAAGGTATAAATATTTTTAATCAATCAACTCAAAATATTTTAAAAATACGTCATGAGTTAAATTAGGTCATGGAACCGAAATTACTTTACCGAAAAGAGGGGCGTATATTTTTGATAATATTTGATTGATTAAAGTGGGATAAAAGACGAAAAAGATTTTTAATTTTATTTTTACCATGTTTTTTTTTAAAATTAATATATAAATATTAATTTAATATTGTAAACTTATTTAAAATTGTAAATATTTGAAAAATTAATATAAGTTTGCATGTATAAAAACAAAAATTAAATTTAAGTTTGGTGTGAATTTTTAATATTAATTTTGAATTTTATGCATTTTAAATTTAAGTTGTGTGAATTTAAAAACAAAAATTTACTTTATCTCATTAAGTTAAAAATACGATTTTTAAAATTCGTCGTAAGTTGAAGACTAGGTCGTTGAGCCGAAATTGCTTTACCCGAGGGCGGGACGAGAATTTTTATTATCATTATTTTTAATCTTATTGATTTAAAGTATGCCAAAAAAAATTAAAAAAACCCAAAAATCTTTGCTTTGAAAACCGCTCTTTAAATTGACAAATTTTAAAATTTTGTCGAGGGACGGACTAGGACATCGTTCCGAAACGACCTCGTCCTAAATAACAAGGGAAACAAAATTTTAAAATTAATTAATTAATTATTTTATAAGTTAAGGTTTTTATAAAAAAAATAAAAATAAAAAAAGATACCGCGACTCGCGGAGTTTGTAATGGGTAAAAACAGCGACTCGCGGAGTTTGTAAAATACAGAAAAAAATAAAACGCAAGAACAGATCAGTTTACCAACACCCACAACCAACTAACTGCGAAAATACCCGAAAAACACACACAAAAACCTCCCAAATTCGCAATTTTTCACCAAAAATCATCAAATCTTTCACAAAATCATGTTGAGAAGGATGCTATCAAGGAATTACTCAAGGAAAACGGAAATTTCTTCATCAAAACACCCATTTAATCCGAAAATTAGTGTGCTTGAACAAATTTTATACCCAATTCGATTTTGATGATTTTTAGTGTAATTATGCTTAAATTGCTTATATATTATTCTTGTATAACCTAGATTGATGCTATTTAACATGATTAGAAGCCTTAAACTTCAAATTTTGAGTAATCTAGGGTTTGTGTTCTTGAGCAATTTGGGGATTTTTGATATAAACAGGTTATGGCCGATTTTTGTCATGAATTATTGCTAAATTAAGTAGTGTAACATGTTTAGGTAGTTAAATGATCCAAACTTTGAGCCTAAACATGATTTTTGAGAATTAAAGTGGACTTTTTCAAGTCTAAAATTCATGAACTTGATTTTTGAGAGATAATGCCATTTGAAACTTGTTTAATTGCTAATAATGATTATTTTGACATGTTATTTGAGTTGAATGCTTATGAACTTGGCGAACATTTTCGTATATGCTTATTTGAAAAAGTGTAGATTTGATAAAAATATGAAAATGAGCATAAGTTTGATATAAATTGAACATGTCATTGTAATTATTTTGATTGATGATTTTGCTGACACTAATGCATATTTGGATGCACAAAAATTGTATTTGATGTGTTTTGCAGACTGAAAGGGGTGAATCTTCATCCCAAGCTCGCATTGCTCCTCCTGAGAATGCAGAACAACAGGATGTTGATAACTATTACAAACAAGATATACCTCATCCAGTTATGACATTTTCAGATATGCACGTGGAAGATTTGCACCCGAACTTGAGATTAGACAGACGTTGGATAGATTATCCAAAATACCAAAGGGGCTTGCACACTCTTCATTCTAAAGCTGTTGAAGTACCTAAGGTAATAGAATGGGAACCGTTAGAAGCTGTAGGATTGGATAAACGGATTAGAGAATTACTTACATAGAGGTATGGTAATTTTACTTTTAACGATTGGGTACGATTATTCAACATGCGTAGACCTGTATATAAAGTATGGTGTGAAGAATTATTGTGTAGTATAGAAATAAATGATCGGGTAGCTACTTTAACCGATCGGACTTTTATTAGATTTTTGTTAGGAGGTTCGATGTGCCACATGTTTCTACTAGACATAGCTCAGGCCTTACGTATATATACGCCTGAAGAGCTAGCATCTGCCGATTGTCAAGGGTTGATATTAAATGGTAGGAAGATTGATGAAAATTTTGATACGCATGGTGTATGGAGTCAAATGACTAGCCATCACCGATTTAAAGGGGGAAATTACTCTTATTTGGATATAGATAGAGCTGAGTTAAGAGTAATTCACAGGTTTCTAGCGAACTCGATTACACAGCGAGGTAAAAATAAGGAAAAGGTAAATGAGCAAGATTTATTTTACCACATGTGTATTCGAGACCTACAAAGCGCTGTAAGTATACCTTATTGTGTGGGTTATTATTTATCGTCTATGGTTAGGGGGATGAGACCGTACAGTATAATAGGAGGTGGTATATTTATTACATTAATTGCTGAGTATCTCGATGTGGATATAAGTCGGGGGGGATTATTAATCGAAGAACCAGAACCCTACGATACAATTGGTTTAAATATATATCATGGTGCTAAGGTTTTGAAGAGGCGAAATAATATCGCAGTACAATATAATGGAAGACATCCACAGGTTGAAAGAAATCAACAGCCAGGTAATGTGGGAGGGGGAAATGAAATGACAGAAATGAAAAGGTTTATAGCTTCACAAGAGTATGAAAATGCTAGACATCGAGCATTTGAAGATTGGAAAGTTCATCAAAACCACACCATAGCTCATTGCCAACATGTAGGTAGAAACTATATTCCTACTCCAAAGCCCATATTTCCTCCCTGGTCTATAGAAATCCAACCACCGTATCTTACTTATAACCCAGCTGAAGCATTTTATAACACATACGGTTATGCATGGAACCCCTACTTGAAAGGACCCATTCATATACATTATAAACGATTCACAATAGTTGATTACATTGCGAGGTATTTGACCTATATATGATATATTTTACAAACATTGCATTCGTTTTTAAAAGACAATCTTTCTTTACATCAAAAATTGACAGGCATGCATACCATTTCATAATATCCACTATCCAACTATAAATTGATTTAATAATAATATTTGATGAACTCAATGACTCGAATGCAACGTTCTTCGAAATATGCTATGAAAGACTCCAAGTAATATCTTTAAAATGAGCAAATGTACAGCGGAAGATTTCTTTAACACCTGAGAATAAACATACTTTAAAGTGTCAACCAAAAGGTTGGTGAGTTCATTAGTTTATCATATTCATTTATTTCCATCATTTTAATAGACCACAAGAATTTCATTTCCAGTTCTCATAAATATACGTCCCATGCATAGAGACAAAAAATAATCATTCATATGGTGAACACCTGGTAACCGACATTAACTAGATACATATAAGAATATCCCCTATCATTCTGGGATCCTCCTTCGGATATGATATAATTTCGAAGTACTAAAGCATCCGGTACTTTGGATGGGGTTTGTTAGGCCCAATAGATCTATCTTTAGGATTCGCGTCAATTAGGGTGTCTGTTCCCTAATTCTTAGATTACCAGACTTAATAAAAAGGGGCATATTCGATTTCGATAATTCAACCATATAATGTAGTTTTACGTACTTGTGTCTATTTCGTAAAACAGTTATAAAAACAGCGCATGTATTCTCAGTCCCAAAAATATATATTGCAAAAGCATTTAAAAAGGGATTAATGAAACTCACCATACTGTATTTCGTAGTAAAAATACATATAACGTCATTGAACAAGTGCAAGGTTGGCCTCGGATTCACGAACCTAAATTAATTATATATATTTATGTGTTGGTCAATATTTGTCTAACAAATTAGGTCAAGTCATAGTGTACCACAATCCTAATGCTCGAGACTAATATGCAAAAGTCAACAAAAGTAAATTTGACTCAAAATAATTTCCAAAAATTTATACATGATTAATATATAGTTTAAATATCGTCGTTTTATATTTTTAAATATTTTTAAAAGATTTATTAGAGTAAATAATATAATTTATTTATTAATAAATAAAATTTTATATTTTATTTATATAATAAAATATACTTTTATATATATTAAGTAATAAAATTTATAGGGTTCATTTAATATTATAAAGATAATATGATACGTATTATTAAAGTAAGTTATTACACGTAGTAAAATATGTTTGTATCAAATATTTATTTGATAAAATAATATCTATAATGATAGTAAGTAAAAGTTGTATTATTTTGTAATAATAATTATTATTATAAAAATATCAATATTTATAATTACTAAGATGACATTATGATAAAACGATAATTCTAATTATGATAACTTTAATATTTACGATAATTTTTAATATTATCTTTAAAAAAATAATTCTATTTAAAATAATAATAATAATGATATTTTATAGTAACAATGACATTTCTATTAAAATGATAATTTTTGTTAAAATGATAGTTTTAATACTAACGATAATTTTAATAATAATAGTAATGATAAAAATAATAAGAACGATAATTTTATCTAAATTAATATCTTATAATATTTTAATTTCATCATGATACTCTTACCCATTATTTCCTAATCGTTTCATTTAATAGCTTTTAATCGTCTTTTATATCGTGTTCGTAATAATGATAATAATAGTAATCAAAATAATTAGGTGTTACAAATATTTGTTTTAATTACCCCAATATTAATAATGATAGTTACTATAACATTATTAATAATAATACTAATAATTATCTTAATGATAATATAGTAATAATAATAATAACAATAACAATAACCATTTTTAAATAATGATATATATATTAATAATGATAATAATAATAATAATACCAATAATAATAATAATAATAATAGTAATAATAATAATAATAATAATAATAATTGGATAATAATAATAATAATAATACTAATTATAACTTTAACGATAATAACGATAGTAATAATAAAAAAAATAACAATTTTTAATGATAAATCTTTTTATTAATAAAGATAATAATAATAATAATAATAAGAAAAAACTAGAACGACGATAATAACGACGATAATAATAATCATTTTTAATAATAATACAAAAATTCGATGGACTATAACTTCAAATCCGTTCATCGAAATCATTCGATATCTAAATGAAAAGTTCTTAATTTTTCGCTAGCTTTCCAACGACATGCATATCTTATACCTTATCTCAGTCGCATATATAACTAATTCAGGATTCAACATAACCTAACTAAAGGCAATATCAAAAGTACAAACATACATAATCCTATATACTCGAGCACTAGTCAGGGATACACTATTAGTATGTAAAAGTTAAATTATGAGTACTCACGTATCAATATTGAGATTCAATATTGCAGGAAAGGTACGTAGACGCAACGGAGATGATAAACACTATATTGACCTCACGAGCATACCCATGAACCATACCAATCACCTCCATAGCTATAACCCATAATTTCCTTAATCCAATCCCACTCGAAAAACAATTTCGAAATCACTCGGACAGCACTCCGGCGTAATATTTTATGTATACTAATAATATCTTGAAATAATACGGAGTAAATATATATATGTAAATCGATTGAGAGAGTTTAGAGAAAAATATTTTCAAGTTTCTATGAAATAATGAAACCTATTGAATTCTATTTATAATAGATTTTTGAATTATTAAAGTGAATTATTAAAGTATGAATTATTAAAGTATGAATTATTAAAGTGAATTATTAAAGTATGAATTATTAAAGTGAATTATTAAAGTATGAATTATTAAAGTGAATTATTAAAGTATGAATTATTAAAGTGAATTATTAAAGTTAAAGTAAAGTAAAAATAAAGTAAAGGTAAAGTTTAAGTATAGTAAAAGTATAAAACTATGTACGTATAATACGCGTATAAATATATATAATATTAATTTAAATTGTTATATATATTTAATAAAATAAAATATAAATATCGTTATCTTTATCATACTGGTTAAGTAATGAGTTGTCAAAAGTGGTTCTAGATATTTATAAAAGTTATATACGTTTTAATAATAAAGTTCTTTTTAAACTGAAAACGTTTTTGTACGTTTGAAACTAAATCAAATAAATATAATAATTTTGTTTTCCAAAACCAAATATATTTTTAAGAATCATTTTGTTTAAAGGTTAAAATAATGGAAATCGTTATATCATAAAATGTTTTAAAAAAGTAGAATCATATATATATAATAGATTTTAAGTTTTTAAATTACAGTTTGTTGGTGAAGCATGGGATAAAGTTCAAAGGTTTGAAATCATCTTAATGAAAAATGTCGAGTTACTTAACTTGTCGATATCCAACATCTAAGTTATTTACACTTCACGTTCTTACTTATAAATCACTTTACCATTTTCCGAATGTTGTCAAAAAGAATAGATTTCTTAAATCACAGTGGACCTCATAACATAGACCCGTAATCATATCATAATGTATCTGATAAATCAACAATTTGATATTATCTTCTAATTCCATCGATAAACATATTGAAACAAATACGATCATGTAAAGTATTATACGTTTAATACTTTATTAATATTCTCAAGTTATAATATATATATATATATATATATATATATACATATATATACATATTTATTTATATATAACGGTTCGTGAATCGTCTGAATTTGGTCGAGGTTATAATGAATGTATGAACACAATTTAAAATTCTTGAGATTTAACTTAACAAACTTTGCTTATCGTGTCGGAATAATATAAAGATAAAGTTTAAATTTGATTGAAAATTTCCGGGTTGTCACAGTACCTACCCGTTAAAGAAATTTCGTCCCGAAATTTGAGTGGAAAGGTCGTGAATGATAATAAGTATGTTTTCATGATGCATACAGGCTGAAAATTAGAGTTTTATCATCAGCGAATAATTTGGATAAACAATCCATTTATATGAAGAGTACGAATGAAGCTAACATAGAAGAGTGAAATGAGTAAGTGTAGATTCATCTTATCATTTGACGTAGATATGATTGATTTCCAGATTTCAAGGGATTTGAAGAAAATCTTTGTAATAAGATTTGATTCTCCGGTAACAAAAGGAATTAGGATCCGCTTTCCATTTTAATTGTTCTGTCGAAGATTTTCTTATAAATTCACCTCCTTCCTTTTCTTACAACTCTCACCTTCTGTTGATGCATTTTATGCAAGTCCCTAGACATCTACCCACGTCCATTGCAGGTACAACAGTTTACAGGCCACCATGATCGTTCGTTATTATCCTATTTGTGTTTGTATGTGGTTACAGCAACTGCAGGAACGAGATGTGGATGTTTGACTATGTTAGACTTAGTCAGACGTCCGAGTGAAGCCTCACTCGTACGGCTGACAGGCTCATACGCACGGTTGATGCTGAGCTAAGTCACAATTACAATCTAAATGAGAAGACACGAGTGAGTGATCACCCGTATGGCTGATGAAGCTAACTCGTATGTGTGATGGATGAATCGTATGGGTGAGTCAACAGCAGGGGTATATAAAGTCTTATGTTCTTCATTTTTAGGTTAAGCATCTCATTTGTTACACACACTCAGATCTGGTGAGCTCCTCCGATTCTCTCTCAACCCAAATCACCCAGGTGGTGAATAATAGCTCTAGGTGTTGATCTAATCACATTAGATTTAGTTGTGGTATGACTAAATTAATCACAAAAAGCTTAACCTATTCACTAGAGGGTTTGATTCACTTATTCCGTCATTGTGTGAGTTAAATCTGTTGATTTCTAAGTTCCTAGTCATGTTTCATCACCTTCTATTCTTTCTCCCTCAACTCATATTTTAAAGTATTCATCAATATGCTCCATCCAGTTCTGATTCTTGATATATACTTATAACTTTCATATCGGTCATTCTTCTTTTTCATCTACCGCCGGAAGAATCTATTTATTTCTACTATACTCTTGGGTTTATAGTGTTTCTAGTTCTCCCGTGTCTTTATATTGCTATATGCATCGATATATATGGTTTATAATTTTTGGTTTTTCGTTGGGCTTTATATCTTCCCTTATATTTCAAAGTCTCTGTTTCTATCTTCTATAATCATTGTCATCCACAGTTAATGCTCTCTTTTATTTGCTGCAATTTATACCCCAATTTCTATTTCGGAGTTTTGTCCTTTCGTTTCTTCTTCTTGCGATTAAGCACCGCTTGTAATGGTCCAGAATTCACAAATATGATTTTCGGAATGAACATTGTTAATGTTCTAAAAAGGAAATTGTGATGGCACGATTTTGACTTGTCAAATTACTAGAATACCTTGGAAAAGGCCGAATCATCAAGAAATATTTTCTTGATATTTTAGAGGTTAAATAGAATACAAGAGTCGTATAACATGGCACATGATGATGTTATGATCTATGAATCATCACGTTCCATTTAGAAACTCAGCACGAATTACTGTAATATAATCACGTTGATCAAGTGTCATTATATTATACAAACTCATGCTTCAGTTTTCAACACTACTTCAAAAACATTCATATTTTAAACTCAAAGGTTTACAGAGTATAGGAACTAAACAGTTTCCTTTTTGATGTAATACAGATAGCTCAAAGAGATAAATGATTCCAGATAAGAATAGTTATGGAAATATCTTCAGAAATATGGAGGATATTTATAATGAAAGATACGATGATATCTTAGAATTTCTAATATCAGAGGATGATGAAGAATATTGTCTGTAAGGGTTTAGTGTCAGGAGCAAGGTATTCGTTAATGACTTCAGCAGACACTGAATCATTTGGATTCTTTGAAGGCAGGTTCAGTCTTTGTGATTTGTCCACAGCCTCCTTCATACTTTGCTCAATCCGTTTTCCAGTTCCAAAACTTCTCTATTTCTGAGCTTTGTTAATACACTAATCTTTATCATCAAACTTTTTACTGCTAAGGTCGTTTACAGTTTTTGTTGCTTCATCAGCATTTCGAGAAATAGTTCGCGGTTCAGAGTGTTTTTCAGAAACTTCACATTCGAAGTATGTAAGCCTTGGAAATAGACGTTATATATAACTGTTGGCGTCAACATGCTGTGAGATTTCAAAATACTGATTGCTAACTCCCAATGATTCGTATGACAATTCTCGTTACAAGAGGCAGATGAGTAAATGATGAGGTTTCGATAAATATAAAGATTCTTCGGAATGGCTAAGATCAGTGAAGTTGTTGGTAAGTTTATTGCTAATGTGGTGGAATATGAAAGGTTCTCCGGTAACAAAAGTGTAATCACATATATCAAAATTATGATAAGGCTACTCTGAATGAAAAAATTGAAGTTGTCTTGCTGGAGCTGTGATATAATTTGCTACTTTGCAAAGGAATTGCAAGGTTATTTTTGCTAATAAATGCCAAAAGATCTGACACAGATATGTGTTGAATTATGACTTTGGTTTTGAGAGCTCTTTAAGTACATAACTGTGGGTAATATGTGGTTGGATCATCATCTCGATTGCTCATTATTTGAAGTGTCTTCAGAGATTTTCGAAGGGTTTGAACATAGATTGTAATCGTTTGTATACATTTGATGTTCTAACACACTTTTGAAGTCAAAGTACAGCTTTGAAAGATGTAGGAATCTAAAAGTAATGGTACCGGTTATATCTCGAATTGAATTCTGAGATTTTAAAATCAGAATACGTAATTGGGTTTGAATGAGTATGGTTGTTTTGATTTCTATGAAAGAATGTATATTATTGTGAAAGTAGGAAGTATAATTGATAATTTGCTTAATCTGATTCGAAGAATGTAACCTATTAATTGTGAATTTATATATATCTCTCGGGTATTACCTACCCGTTAAAAAATTTTCACAATTAATATTTTGTACATAAGAATTTTATTACAGTCTTTATGAAAATATATATGTATATATTCTCCTCAGATGTAACATAGATTTTAATGAGTTAATACTAAATTAAACTCATTCGATTTACGGTTGGAACTAGAATTGAATAATTCCTTGAAGGTTTAGAGGTTACATAAGTATTTCTTCAATAATATTGAAATTATGAATCAATACTTCGTTATTTGTTGAGAAGTGATGTTGGTTTTCGTTAAATTCTTGTGAACTTCGCAAAGTACGAATGATGTTATCTGAAAAGTTTCGGTTACATCAATGATGAAGTGTAAAATCAAATATATACTTGATTTATTAGGAATTGGAATTTGTTGAATTGAGACAGAGATTGTAGTTAACGATGGTTAAGTCGCGGGTGAGGGACGTACATTATTGCATATTTGTAATATGAATTAACTGAGTAGTTAAGATTCACACACAATAGCTTAGCACGGAAAGATTTGTTTTTTATTTCAAAAAATATATATATATATAAAATATATATAATTTCTTCAGAGGGAATGAGTTAATTCTTCATAACTTGTTGATACAATATACACGTTATTGATTCGTAATGATGTCCACAGTGATTCTTGAACTGACGGAGTTTGTGATGTTATAGGTGTTGTTGATTCTGATGTTGACTGTACTGACGATGCTGGTGACGTTGACAGTACTGTTGATGTTGTTGGTAAAACAAGTTTAACTTGTTAATCACACACCATTTTTGTCAGGGTTTCTACTCTTCTTTCTATCATTTTGGTTCGCTTAACTGATTTATGGTTAGGGCTAGATTAGATAATCTCTAAGACTTTAGAGATTATATAATCACCGCGGAATGTTTCTCCAATGAAGTTATGAATTAATACTTCGTCAGTTATTGTTGTTGGTACTCCTTAGTATCTATGGTGCGTATGACGTTGATGCTCGTGGGACAGATTGTGAAGTTGAGGTTTACAATGCGGTTGTGGTTGGAGGTGGTAATGGTACTGTTGGCGTTGATGATGGTGGTACTGGTTATGCTGCTGGTGCTGCTGCTGGTGTTTGTAATCTCTGCACCATATTCTCCAAAGCCACCACCCGAGCGCGAAGTTCGTTGACTTCTTCTATTATTCCAGGATGATTGTCGGTCGGAACGAGCGGATAAATAAAATCTAGAATTTGATGTAGTATATAATCGTGACGAGATACCCTGGAAATGAGAGAGAAAATGGTGTCTCGAACAGGTTCGCCGGTAAGTGCTTCAGGTTCTTCACCAAGAGGGCAATGTGGTGGATGGAAAGGATCGCCTTCTTCTTGTTTCCAATGATTGAGGAGGCTACGAACCCATCCCCAATTCATCCAGAATAGGTGATGACTGATTGGTCGATCCATTCCGGTCACACTGCTTTCGGAGCTTGAGTGAGATTCCATTTCGGAATCCGAGTGACTTGAACCGATGACAAATTCCATTTCGTACGATTGGATAAAGTATTTTCGATATAAAAATGATTTTTGGGCTATCGGGTGTTATTCTATTTACATAGGATATCTATATATAGAGATCAAAAGATTTCATAGATTACGGAGGAATTTGCGGGGAATGTCAGGTAAAGTTTAAAGTAACAGATACGATAAGATATGATTTAGCAGATACGCTAAGATATGAAGTTTGTCTATACACTACTCATGCAATTAATGTAGCAAGACGTGTCTAGACTAATAATGATAAGCAGGTAATTTCCTATGGATGATAAGCAGATGATTTCCGACTAGAAATGATAAGCAAAATTTTTGACATGCAGACACGGTCGAAGTCCAGACTCACTAATGCATCCTAACGACTTATCAGTTAGACACACTAATGCAGACCTGGTTCGCTAAGACCATTGCTCTGATACCAACTGAAAGGACCCGTTCATATACATTATAAACGATTCACAATAGTTGATTACATTGCGAGGTATTTGACCTATATATGATATATTTTACAAACATTGCATTCGTTTTTAAAAGACAATCTTTCTTTACATCAAAAATTGACAGGCATGCATACCATTTCATAATATCCACTATCCAACTATAAATTGATTTAATAATAATCTTTGATGAACTCAATGACTCGAATGCAACGTTCTTCGAAATATGCTATGAAAGACTCCAAGTAATATCTTTAAAATGAGCAAATGCACAGCAGAAGATTTCTTTAACACCTGAGAATAAACATGCTTTAAAGTGTCAACTAAAAGGTTGGTGAGTTCATTAGTTTATCATAATCATTTATTTCCATCATTTTAATAGACCACAAGAATTTCATTTCCAGTTCTCATAAATATATGTCCCATGTATAGAGACAAAAAATAATCATTCATATGGTGAACACCTGGTAACCGACATTAACTAGATACATATAAGAATATTCCCTATCATTTCGGGATCCTCCTTCGGATATGATATAATTTCGAAGTACTAAAGCATCCGGTACTTTGGATGGGGTTTGTTAGGCCCAATAGATCTATCTTTAGGATTCGCGTCAATTAGGGTGTCTGTTCCCTAATTCTTAGATTACCAGACTTAATAAAAAGGGGCATATTCGATTTCGATAATTCAACCATATAATGTAGTTTTACGTACTTGTGTCTATTTCGTAAAACAGTTATAAAAACAGCGCATGTATTGTCAGTCCCAAAAATATATATTGCAAAAGCATTTAAAAAGGGATTAATGAAACTCACCATACTGTATTTCGTAGTAAAAATACATATAACGTCATTGAACAAGTGCAAGGTTGGCCTCGGATTCACGAACCTAAATTAATTATATATATTTATGTGTTGGTCAATATTTGTCTAACAAATTAGGTCAAGTCATAGTGTACTACAATCCTAATGCTCGAGACTAATATGCAAAAGTCAACAAAAGTAAATTTGACTCAAAATAATTTCCAAAAATTTATACATGATTAATATATAGTTTAAATATCGTCGTTTTATATTTTTAAATATTTTTAAAAGATTTATTAGAGTAAATAATATAATTTATTTATTAATAAATAAAATTTTATATTATATTTATATAATAAAATATACTTTTATATATATTAAGTAATAAAATTTATAGGGTTCATTTAATATTATAAAGATAATATGATACGTATTATTAAAGTAAGTTATTACACGTAGTAAAATATGTTTGTATCAAATATTTATTTGATAAAATAATATCTATAATGATAGTAAGTAAAAGTTGTATTATTTTGTAATAATAATTATTATTATAAAAATATAAATATTTATAATTACTAAGATGACATTATGATAAAACGATTATTCTAATTATGATAACTTTAATATTTACGATAATTTTTAATATTATCTTTAAAAAAATAATTCTATTTAAAATAATAATAATGATATTTTATAGTAACAATGACATTTCTATTAAAATGATAATTTTTGTTAAAATGATAGTTTTAATACTAACGATAATTTTATTAATAATAGTAATGATAAAAATAATAAGAACGATAATTTTATCTAAATCAATATCTTATAATATTTTAATTTCATCATGATACTCTTACCCATTATTTCCTAATCGTTTCATTTAATAGCTTTTAATCGTCTTTTATATCGTGTTCATAATAATGATAATAATAGTAATCAAAATAATTAGGTGTTACAAATATTTGTTTTAATTACCCTAATATTAATAATGATAGTTACTATAACATTATTAACAATAATACTAATAATTATCTTAAGGATAATATAGTAATAATAATAATAACAATAACAATAACCATTTTTAAATAATGATATATATATATTAATAATGATAATAATAATAATAATACCAATAATAATAATAATAATAATAATAATAATAATAATAATAATAATAATTATAACTTTAACGATAATAACGATAGTAATAATAAAAAAATAACAATTTTTAATGATACATCCTTTTATTAATAAAGATAATAATAATAATAATAAGAAAAAACTAGAACGACGATAATAACGACGATAATAATAATCATTTTTAATAATAATACAAAAATTCGATGGACTATAACTTCAAATCCGTTCATCGAAATCATTCGATATCTAAATGAAAAGTTCTTAATTTTTCGCTAGCTTTCCAACGACATGCATATCTTATACCTTATCTTAGTCGCATATATAACTAATTCAGGATTCAACATAACCTAACTAAAGGCAATATCAAAAGTACAAACATGCATAATCCTATATACTCGAGCACTAGTCAGGGATACACTATTAGTATGTAAAAGTTAAATTATGAGTACACACATATCAATATTGAGATTCAATATTACAGGAAAGGTACGTAGACGCAACGGATATGATAAACACTATATTGACCTCACGAGTATACCCATGAACCATACCAATCACCTCCATAGTTATAACCCATAATTTCCTTAATCCAATCCCACTCGAAAAACAATTTCGAAATCACTCGGACAGCACTCTGACGTAATATTTTATGTATACTAATAATATCTTGAAATAATACGGAGTAAATATATATATGTAAATCGATTGAGAGAGTTTAGAGAAAAATATTTTCAAGTTTCTATGAAATAATGAAACCTATTGAATTCTATTTATAATAGATTTTTGAATTATTAAAGTGAATTATTAAAGTATGAATTATTAAAGTGAATTATTAAAGTATGAATTATTAAAGTGAATTATTAAAGTTAAAGTAAAGTAAAAATAAAGTAAAGGTAAAGTTTAAGTATAGTAAAAGTATAAAACTATGTACGTATAATACGCATATAAATATATATAATATTAATTTAAATCGTTATATATATTTAATAAAATAAAATATAAATATCGTTATCTTTATCATACTGGTTAAGTAATGAGTTGTCAAAAGTGGTTCTAGATATTTATAAAAGTTATATACGTTTTAATAATAAAGTTCTTTTTAAACTGAAAACGTTTTTGTACGTTTGAAACTAAATCAAATAAATATAATAATTTTGTTTTCCAAAACCAAATAAATTTTTAAGAATCATTTTGTTTAAAGGTTAAAATAATGGAAATCGTTATATCATAAAATGTTTTAAAAAAGTAGAATCATATATATTCATAATAGGTTTCAAGTTTTTAAATTACAGTTTGTTGGTGAAGCATGGGATAAAGTTCAAAGGTTAAATAAACGTATGAAATCATCTTAATGAAAAATGTCGAGTTACTTAACTTGTCGATATCCAACATCTAAGTTATTTACACTTCACGTTCTTACTTATAAATCACTTTACCATTTTCCGAATGTTGTCAAAAAGAATAGATTTTTTAAATCACAGTGGACCTCATAACATAGACCCGTAATCATATCATAATGTATCTGATAAATCAACAATTTGATATTATCTTCTAATTCCATCGATAAACATATTGAAGCAAATACGATCATGTAAAGTATTATACGTTTAATACTTTATTAATATTCTCAAGTTATAATATATATATATATATACATATATATACATATTTATTTATATATAACGGTTCGTGAATCATCTGAATTTGGTCGAGGTTATAATGAATGTATGAACACAATTTAAAATTCTTGAGATTTAACTTAACAAACTTTGCTTATCGTGTCGGAATAATATAAAGATAAAGTTTAAATTTGATTGGAAATTTCCGGGTTGTCACACTACTGGTATCAGTATCAACCCTAGTTTATTTAGTTTTATTTTTTTTATTTTTGTAATGTTACTACATTTAGCAATTATGTTGATATTGTAATAGTTTTTATAATTTTCTAACTTTTATTATTAGAATTTAATAATTTTTAAATGTGGGGTAATATACCAAACTTCAAAAATATGTATATATGTTTGCAGTTTATCTTATGTACACAACAGGGTAAAACAACGCATTTTCAAAGACTGGCATTAAGTTCAGCAAAAGCAACTAATTTTGACGACAAGATGCAAAATATATGTGAAATAACAACAAGATGGAATGAAAAAATGATGTGCACCATTTATCATTCAATAAAACAACAATATGTTGGAAACTTTGGTAAAATTTAATCATTTTTCTACGCTAATCATCCTCAATAATTTAAATTGTTACTGATTTCTTGCAAATGAGGGCATTGCAAGATCTTAAGTGTGGGAAGGGGTTAAATTCTTTCGGATTTTAAAAATTTTTTGACTTAAACACTTGGTTACCATTAAAAATACTAGTAACGCAGTAGTTGTATTAGAATCTAGTGCTCTCTGATAATAAAGAACAGCCCTAATCTTATATACTGACTACCCAATTCTAGTAAAATTTTTCAAAATTATCAATTAAATGAACTCAAAATCATGTTTATACATATTTATGAACGATAAAACTAGGTGTTAACACCGAAATTATTGTTACCTTGGAAAGGACATAAATTGAGAAACTATCCAAAATGTTAAAATTCATTTAAAATGGAATAGAGGACAATAAAAAGGAAAATAAAAGCCAAGTGTGGGAAAATTTTTACCAAGTTATTCAAAACATATATCACATATTTTTGTACAAATAACTGAAAATACTTTTGCTTTGGACTAAACTAAAAAGTTTTACCCGATTTACTGTAAGAAAGATGGATCTACACGATGAATCAATTCCATCATTAAAAGGAAGTAAAGTCTTCCGAAAAAGACACGCGCTTCTTGATTTAGATCAGGAAGTTGTCGTCCAGACCAGCTGTAGGTTGACGAAAAATCTAGAAAAGTCATCACTAAAATCAGCAGGAAATTCACGGACCTCAGCATCAAACAGGGTCGCCAAGTGGTCAGATTTATCCTAACCATGAGAAGGATTTATCTCGTACAATGGGGGGCACCGTGCAAATTAGCTTGATAAGACTAATGAATCAGATCCCCAGAAAGGATAATCTTCTTAAAAGATCAAAAATCAGCTTTTAAGACTGATATTACTCAATCCTTGAGATTGACCTTAAAGATTGAGAATTCAAACTCATGGAATTCAATGATATCTAAACTCGAGCTTGAACGAGAAAATATTTTGATCAAAATTACAAACCGATTTGTTTTCTGAAAACCCATTTTCAATGCGTTCATTACCTTTGAACGTAAAATCCTAGGAATTCACCTGGAATTCATTAGGTAACCTGAACTAATTCGGGTGTCAACCGTAAGAACGGTGGTTGCATAGCATGGTCAAAGACAGGACCTTGTGCCAGACCGAAAAATTATAAGGGTGAGCTTTACTATTGTTCCTACCAAGGATAGTAATTGCGTCCGACACGTTATAGACCATAATTAAAAGCATGTCAGGGGACATTGCCTTAACAGTTGCTTGTTCAACGCTTTCCTTTACAACCGGATGGTAGTTTACCGAAATGTAATATACGGAGCAAGTATATTGGACGTGTTGCTTTCCTAATACAAGGTTAGCAAGTGGGTGACACAAAACCACAAGTTTTGAGCTAAAATTTTCAAATCTAAAACCCACTAAACCCACAAAAATATTTTGCAAACACCGGTGAAGGGTTATTCCGGAAAACTTATATATGGTAAAAACTAGATTTAATTTTCAAAAGATCAAATGTTTTCATAAAGATCCAATTTCCTTAATGGATCTAAATTTTATAGTCATGTGGGATTGTAAACCACATCGTTACTACCATTGTTTATACCGCCATATAGAAATCACTGATGTACAAAGTATGAAGAATAAAGAAGTGATTCTAGTATATTTCAAGACTATATTGCTTGAGGACAAGCAACGCTCAAGTGTGGGAATATTTTATAATGCTAAAAATGAACATATATTTCATAGCATTATTCCTCAAGAAAGACAAGCTTTTAGTTGCAATTGTCCTATTTACAAGTGATATTCGGTTAAATAATAAAAGGTGAAGACAAAAGACAGATTCGACGAATTGAAGACACAAACGACCAAAAAGCTCAAAAGTACAAAATACAATCAAAGAGGTTCCAATTATCGATAAGAAACGTGTCAGAATTACAAGAGTACAAGATTCAAAACGCAAAGTACAAGATATTAAATTGTACGCAAGGACGTTCGAAAATCCGGAACCGGGACCAGAGTCAACTCTCAACGCCCGATGCAACGGACTAAAAATTACAAGTTAACTATGTATATAAATATAATATAATATATAATTAATTATATAAATTATATATATATTATATTTATATATTAAAACCGTCGGCTGACTAGGATCCAAACTTGTGTGAGCTGGATTTACGAACTCCGCGACTCGCGGAGTTTGTAGTGCAAAAATGCCGCGACTCGCGGAGCTCCAAATTCTGAAACTGCCTATAAAAGCCAACGCATTTGATCTGTTTTAAATATCCATATATCATCTCTCTCTATATACGTAAATATATATATATATATATATATAATTTATATTTTAATTTTAATTTTAATTTTAATTAATAATAATAAGGTTATGTTAGCGAATATTGTAAGGGTGTAAGTCGAAATTCTGTCAGTGTAACGCTACACTATTTTTAATTATTGTAAGTTATGTTCAATCTTTTTAATTTAATGTCTCGTAGCTAAGTTATTATTATGCTTATTTAATACCGAAGTAATCATGATGTTGGGCTAAAAATATTTAAATTTGGGTAATTGGGCTTTGTACCATAATTGGGGTTTGGACAAAAGAACGACACTTGTGGAAATTAGACTATGGGCTATTAATGGGCTTTATATTTGTTTAACTAAATGATAGTTTGTTAATTTTAATATAAAGATTTACAATTGTACGTCCCTATAAATAACCATATACACTCGATCGGACACGATGGGCGGGATATTTATATGTACGAATAATCGTTCATTTAACCGGACATGGGAATGAATTAATAGTCTATGGAATTATTAAAATAGGGGTGAAATTATGTACAAGGACACTTGGGTTACACACAGTCGATAACCTGGTGTAATTATTAAACAAAGTAATAAAACCTTGTTACAGTTTAAGTCCCCAATTAGTTAGAATATTTAACTTCGGGTATAAGGATAATTTGACGAGGACACTCGCACTTTATATTTATGACTGATGGACTGTTATGGACAAAACCAGACGGACATATTAAATAATCCAGGATAAAGGACAATTAACCCATGGGCATAAAACTAAAATCAACACGTCAAACATCATGATTACGGAATTTTAAATAAGCATAATTCTTTTATTTCATATTTAATTTCCTTTATTTTATATTTAATTGCACTTCTAATTATCGCACTTTTATTTATTATCATTGTATTTAATTGCACTTTTAATTAACGCACTTTTTAATTATTGTATTTTATTTCATCGCACTTTTATTTATCGCAATTTCATTATCGTTATTTACTTTACGCTTTAAATTAAGTTATATTTATTTAATATTTTACATTAGGTTTTAACTGCGACTAAAGTTTTAAAAATCGACAAACCGGTCATTAAACGGTAAAAATCCCCCTTTATAATAATAATATTACTTATTTATATATTTGTATTTTTATAAATTAAAACTAATATAGCGTTAAGCTTTGTTTAAAAGATTCCCTGTGGATGAACCGGACTTACTAAAAACTACACTACTGTATGATTAGGTACACAGCCTATAAGTGTTGTAGCAAGGTTTAAGTATATCCACTCGATAAATAAATAAATAACTTGTGTAAAATTGTAGCATATTTAATTGTATTTAGTTGTAAAAATAAAGCTATTTCATATACACCTCTGCGCACATCAGTAACTCAAAGCTAAAACTCATTAGCTGCTTGAAAGTCCAAAAGTGCTTGAAGAAAGGGTGCTATGCTATCATAGCACATGTTAATAAAGTTGAAACGAAAGAAAAAGAGAAGAGCATCAATGACTTGCCTGTGGCAAGAGATTTTCCTGAAGTCTTTCTGGAAGAGTTGCCAGGATTACCTCTATTTAGATCTGTAGAATTTCAAATAGATCTAGTACCAGGAGCTTCACCAGTGGCTCGTGCTCCATACAGACTTGCACCGTCTGAGATGAAAGAGTTACAAAGCCAGTTACAAGAATTACTAGACCGTGGATTCATTCGACCGAGCACTTCACCGTGGGGAGCTCCGATTTTATTCGTCAATAAGAAAGATGGATCCTTTCGAATGTGTATAGATTATCGCGAATTAAACAAGTTAACTATCAAGAATCGGTACCCATTATTGAGAATTGATGACTTGTTTGATCAGCTGCAACGATCATGTGTTTACTCCAAAATTGATCTAAGATCGGGTTATCATCAGTTACGTGTCAAAGAAGAAGATATTCCGAAAACCACATTTCGGACACGCTACAGTCATTATGAATTTTTAGTCATGCCATTCGGGCTGACAAATGCACCAGCTGTATTCATGGACCTCATGAATCGGGTATGCAGTCCGTATTTGGATAAGTTTGTTATTGTCTTTATTGATGACATTCTTATTTGTTCTAAGAATGAAGTAGAACATGAACAACATTTAAGGTTGGTGCTGGAACTGTTAAAGAAAGAACAGTTATACGTAAAGTTTTCCAAATGCGCCTTTTGGCTGAAGGAAGTACAGTTCCTTGGTCACATTGTCAGCAGTGAAGGAATTCAGGTTGATCCAGCCAAGATTGGAGCCATTGAAAAGTGGGAGACCCCAAAGACTCCAACGCAAATACGCCAATTTTTGGGTCTTACTGGTTATTAAAGAAGATTTATTCAAGATTTTTCCCGGATAGCCAAACCATTAACAGCATTAACACACAAAGGGAAGAAGTATGAATGGACTTCTAAGCAGGAAGCCGCATTTTAATTATTGATGAAGAAGTTGACTACATCGCCTATTCTATCGTTACCTGAAGGGAACGATGATTTTGTAATTTATTGTGACGCTTCGCGACAAGGTTTTGGTTGTATCCTCATGCAACGAAAGAAGGTTATTGCATATGCATCCCGAAAACTGAAGATTCATGAACAAAATTATACGACTCATGATCTAGAATTGGGAGCAGTGGTGTTTGCATTAAAGATTTGGAGACACTACTTGTACGGGGTTAAATGTACTGTGTATACCGATCATAAAAGCCTTTAACATATCTTCAACCAAAAACAACTGAACATGAGACAACGTAGGTGGGTCAAGCTGATAAACGACTATGATTGTAAAATTCGATATCATCCCAGGAAAGCAAAGGTAGTAGCAGATGCTTTAAGCAGGAAGGAAAGAGATCCGATTCGAGTACGAGCAATGAATATGAAGATTGATACGAACCTCACTACCCAAATTAAGGAGGCTCAACAAGGAGCTCTTTCTGAAGAAAACTTTGGAAATGAGATGCTTAAAGGGTTAGATAAACAGCTTGTTACATGGGAGGACGGAACCCGATACTTCGCTGGACGCATCTGGGTACCGAAGTTTAAAGGGTTAAGAAAATTGGTTTTGGATGAGGCACATAGACGAGATACTCGATACATCCCGGAGCTGGAAAGATGTATCAAGATCTTAAAGCACACTTTTGGTGGCCAAATTTGAAAGCTGATATTGCAACGTACATCGGAGAATGTTTGACTTGCTCCAAAGTCAAGGCAGAACATCAGAAACCGTCAGGTCTGCTTCAACAACCAGACATCCCGGAATGGAAATGTTAATTTATTACTATAGATTTCATCACGAAGCTACCAAAGACTGCATGGGGTTACGACACCATTTGGGTAATTGTCGATCGTCTCACCAAATCTGCACATTTCCTACCTATATAGGAAATGGATAAGATGGAGAAATTGGTACGATTATACATGAAGGAAGTTGTTTCAAGACATGGAGTACCTATCTCCATTATATCCGATCGCGACAGTCGGTTTACGTCAAGGTTTTGGCAATCACTACATGAAGCTGTTGGGACTCGTCTGGATATGAGCACTGCATATCATCCTCAGACCGATGGGCAAAGTGAAAGGACCATTCAGACTCTTGAAGACATGCTTAGAGCATGTGTGATAGATTTCGGAAACGGATGGGATAAATATTTACCATTGGTAGAATTCTCGTATAACAACAGTTATCATACGAGTATTAATGCTGCACCATTCGAAGCACTTTATGGAAGAAAGTGTAGATCCCCTATCTGTTGGAACGAAGTAGGTGACAGACAACTGACTGGTCCCGAGATCATACAGGAGACTACTGATAAGATTGTGCAAATCAAGGAGAGATTGAAGACCACCCAAAGTCGTCAAAAGAGCTATACTGATGTTCGAAGGAAGCCGTTAGAATTTCAGGTTGATGACATGGTAATGTTAAAGGTGTTACCTTGGAAAGGTGTGATACGCTTTGGTAAGAGGGGTAAATTGAACCCAAGATACGTAGGACCATTCAAGAGCATCGAACGTATTAGACCGGTGGCTTATCTGAAATGTCCCGTTCTTATTGATTAAAAACGTTCCATATTAATTGATTTCGTTGCAAGGTTTTGACCTCTATATGAGACGTTTTTCAAAGACTGCATTCATTTTAAAACAAACCATAACCTTTATTTCATCAATAAAGGTTTAAAAAGCTTTACGTAGATTATCAAGTAATGATAATCTAAAATATCCTGTTTACACACAACTATTACATAATGGTTTACAATACAAATATGTTACAACGAAATAAGTTTCTTGAATGCAGTTTTTACACAATATCATACAAGCATGGACTCCAAATCTTGTCCTTATTTAAGTATGCGACAGCGGAAGCTCTTAATAATCACCTGAGAATAAACATGCTTAAAACGTCAACAAAAATGTTGGTGAGTTATAGGTTTAACCTATATATATCAAATCGTAACAATAGACCACAAGATTTCATATTTCAATATACATCCCATACATAGAGATAAAAATCATTCATATGGTGAACACCTGGTAACCGACATTAACAAGATGCATATATAAGAATATCCCCATCATTCCGGGACACCCTTCAGATAT
Organism: Rutidosis leptorrhynchoides; assembly: GCF_046630445.1. Classification (NCBI taxonomy): domain Eukaryota; kingdom Viridiplantae; phylum Streptophyta; class Magnoliopsida; order Asterales; family Asteraceae; genus Rutidosis; species Rutidosis leptorrhynchoides. Next base: position 242,607,264 of record NC_092334.1, on the reverse strand, counting down.
GATATAAATTTTGAAGTACTAAAGCATCCGGTACTTTGGATGGGGTTTGTTAGGCCCAATAGATCTATCTTTAGGATTCGCGTCAATTAGGGTGTCTGTTCCCTAATTCTTAGATTACCAGACTTAATAAAAAGGGGCATATTCGATTTCGATAATTCAACCATAGAATGTAATTTCACGTACTTGTGTCTATTTTGTAAATCATTTATAAAACCTGCATGTATTCTCATCCCAAAAATATTAGATTTTAAAAGTGGGACTATAACTCACTTTCACAGATTTTTTACTTCGTCGGGAAGTAAGACTTGGCCACTGGTCGATTCACGAACCTATAACAAATATGTACATATATATCAAAGTATATTCAAAATATATTTATAACACTTTTAATACATTTTGATGTTTTAAGTTTAGTAAGTCAGTTGTCCTCGTTAGTAACCAACAACTAGTTGTCCAATGTTAGATGTACAGAAAAAAATTGATATATATTATCTTGAATCAATCCACGACCCAGTGTATACACGTCTCAGGCTAGATCACAACTCAAAGTATATATATTTTTGGAATCAACCTCAACCCTGTATAGCTAACTCCCACATTACTGCATATAGAGTGTCTATGGTTGTTCAAAATAATATATACACATGGGTCGATATGATATGTCAAAACATTTGCATACGTGTCTATGGTATCCCAAGATTACATAATATATTAGAATACATGTATAATAGAATATAAGTTAGCTAGGATATGATTAATATAGATTTATTACCAATTTTCACGTTGCTACAACAAGAAAAATTATCCAATCTTGTTTTACCCATAACTTCTTCATTTTAAATCCGTTTTGAGTGAATCAAATTGCTATGGTTTCATATTGAACTCTATTTTATGAATCTAAACAGAAAAAGTATAGGTTTATAGTCGGAAATATAAGTTACAAGTCATTTTTGTAAAGGTAGTCATTTCAGTCGAAAGAACGACGTCTAGATGACCATTTTAGAAAACATACTTCCACTTTGAGTTTAATCATGATTTTTGGATATAGTTTCATGTTCATAAGAAAAATCATTTTCCCAGAAGAACAACTTTTAAATCAAAGTTTATCATAGTTTTTAATTAACTAACCCAAAACAGCCCGCGGTGTTACTACGACGGCGTATGTCCGGTTTTACAGTGTTCTTCGTGTTTCCAGGTTTTAAATCATTAAGTTAGCATATCATATAGATATAGAACATGTGTTTAGTTGAATTTAAAAGTCAAGTTAGAAGGATTAACTTTTGTTTGCGAACAAGTTTAGAATTAACTAAACTATGTTCTAGTAATTACAAGTTTAAACCTTCGAATAAGATAGCTTTATATGTATGAATCGATTGATGTTATGAACATCATTACTACCTCAAGTTTTCTGGATAAAGCTACTGGAAATGAGAAAAATGAATCTAGCTTTAAAAGATCCTTGGATGGCTTGAAAGTTCTTGAAGCAGAATCATGACACGAAAACAAGTTCAAGTAAGATTTCCACTCGAAATAAGATTGTTATAGTTATATAAATTGAATCAAAGTTTGAATATGAGTATTACCTTGTATTAGAAAGATATATTACTGTAAATAAGAAAGATTTCTTGAGGTTGGATGATCACTCTACAAGATTGGAAGTAAGCTAGCAAACTTGGAAGTATTCTTGATTTTATGAAACTAGAACTTGTAGAATTTATGAAGAACACTTAGAACTTGAAGATAGAACTTGAGAGAGATCAATTAGATGAAGAAAATTGAAGAATGAAAGTGTTTGTAGGTGTTTTTGGTCGTTGGTGTATGGATTAGATATAAAGGATATGTAATTTTGTTTTCATGTAAATAAGTCATGAATGATTACTCATATTTTTGTAATTTTATGAGATATTTCATGCTAGTTGCCAAATGATGGTTCTCACATGTGTTAGGTGACTCACATGGGCTGCTAAGAGCTGATCATTGGAGTGTATATACCAATAGTACATACATCTAAAAGCTGTGTATTGTACGAGTATGAATACGGGTGCATACGAGTAGAATTATTGATGAAACTGAACGAGGATGTAATTGTAAGCATTTTTGTTAAGTAGAAGTATTTTGATAAGTGTCTTGAAGTCTTTCAAAAGTGTATGAATACATATTAAAACACTACATGTATATACATTTTAACTGAGTCGTTAAGTCATCGTTAGTCATTATATGTAAGTGTTGTTTTGAAACCTTTAGGTTAACGATCTTGTTAAATGTTGTTAACCCATTGTTTATTAAATCAAATGAGATGTTAAATTATTACATTATCATGATATCATGATGTATTAATATATCTTAATATGATATATATACATTAGATGTCGTTACAACGATAATCGTTACATATATGTCTCGTTTCAAAATCATTAAGTTAGTAGTCTTGTTTTTACATATGTAGTTCATTATTAATATACTTAATGATATATTTACTTATCATAATATCATGTTAACTATATATATATCCATATATATGTCATCATATAGTTTTTACAAGTTTTAACGTTCGTGAATCGCCGGTCAACTTGGGTGGTCAATTGTCTATATGAAACCTATTTCAATTAATCAAGTCTTAACAAATTTGATTGCTTAACATGTTGGAAACAATTAATCATGTAAATAACAATTTCATTTAATATATATATAAACATGGAAAAGTTCGGGTCACTACAGTACCTACCCATTAAATAAATTTCGTCCCGAAATTTTAAGCAGTTGGAGGTGTTGATGTATCTTCTGCAAATAAATGCGGGTATTTCTTCTTCATCTGATCTTCTCATTCCCAGGTGAACTCGGGTCCTCTACAAGCATTCCATCGAGCCTTAACAATTGGTATCTTGTTTTGCTTAAGTCTTTTAACCTCACGATCCATTATTTCGACGGGTTCTTCGATGAATTGAAGTTTTTCGTTGATTTGGATTTCATCTAACAGAATAGTGAGATCTTCTTTAGCAAAACATTTCTTCAAATTCGATACGTGGAAAGTGTTATGTACAGCTGCAAGTTGTTGAGGTAACTCAAGTCGGTAAGCTACTGGTCCGACACGATCAATAATCTTGAATGGTCCGATATACCTTGTATTTAATTTCCCTCGTTTACCAAATCGAACAACGCCTTTCCAAGGTGCAACTTTAAGCATGACCATCTCTCCAATTTCAAATTCTATATCTTTTCTTTTAATGTCAGCGTAGCTCTTTTGTCGACTTTGGGCAGTTTTCAACCGTTGTTGAATTTGGATGATCTTCTCGGTAGTTTCTTGTATTATCTCTGGACCCGTAATTTGTCTATCCCCCACTTCACTCCAACAAATCGGAGACCTGCACTTTCTACCATAAAGTGCTTCAAACGGCGCCATCTCAATGCTTGAATGGTAGCTGTTGTTGTAGGAAAATTCTGCTAACGGTAGATGTCGATCCCAACTGTTTCCGAAATCAATAACACATGCTCGTAGCATGTCTTCAAGCGTTTGTATAGTCCTTTCGCTCTGCCCATCAGTTTGTGGATGATAGGCAGTACTCATGTCTAGACGAGTTCCTAATGCTTGCTGTAATGTCTGCCAGAATCTTGAAATAAATCTGCCATCCCTATCAGAGATAATAGAGATTGGTATTCCATGTCTGGAGACGACTTCCTTCAAATACAGTCGTGCTAACTTCTCCATCTTGTCATATTCTCTTATTGGCAGGAAGTGTGCTGATTTGGTGAGACGATCAACTATTACCCAAATAGTATCAAAACCACTTGCAGTCCTTGGCAATTTAGTGATGAAATCTATGGTAATGTTTTCCCATTTCCATTCCGGGATTTCGGGTTGTTTAAGTAGACCTGATGGTTTCTGATGCTCAGCTTTGACCTTAGAACACGTCAAACATTCTCCTACGTGTTTAGCAACATCAGCTTTCATACCCGGCCACCAAAAATGTTTCTTGAGATCCATGTACATCTTCCCCGTTCCAGGATGTATTGAGTATCTGGTTTTATGAGCTTCTCTAAGTACCATTTCTCTCATATCTCCAAATTTTGGTACCCAAATCCTTTCAGCCCTATACCGGGTTCCGTCTTCCCGAATATTAATATGCTTCTCCGATCCTCTAGGTATTTCATCCTTTAAATTTCCCTCTTTTAAAACTCCTTGTTGCGCCTCCTTTATTTGAGTAGTAAGGTTATTGTGAATCATTATATTCATCGATTTTACTCGAATGGGTTCTCTGTCCTTCCTGCTCAAGGCGTCGGCTACCACATTTGCCTTCCCCGGGTGGTAACGAATCTCAAAGTCGTAATCATTCAACAATTCAATCCACCTACGCTGCCTCATATTCAGTTGTTTCTGATTAAATATGTGTTGAAGACTTTTGTGGTCGGTATATATAATACTTTTGACCCCATATAAGTAGTGCCTCCAAGTCTTTAATGCAAAAACAACCGCGCCTAATTCCAAATCATGCGTCGTATAATTTTGTTCGTGAATCTTCAATTGTCTAGACGCATAAGCAATCACCTTCATTCGTTGCATTAATACACAACCGAGACCTTGCTTTGATGCGTCACAATAAATCACAAAATCATCATTCCCTTCAGGCAATGACAATATAGGTGCCGTAGTTAGCTTTTTCTTCAATAACGGAAACGCTTTCTCTTGTTCATCTTTCCATTCAAATTTCTTCCCTTTATGCGTTAATGCAGTCAAGGGTTTTGCTATTCTGGAAAAGTCTTGGATGAACCTTCTATAGTAACCAGCTAGTCCTAAAAACTGGAGTATGTGTTTCGGAGTTTTCGGGGTTTCCCACTTTTCAACAGTTTCTATCTTTGCTGGATCCACCTTAATACCTTCTTTGTTCACTATGTGACCGAGGAATTGAACTTCTTCCAACCAAAATGCACACTTTGAAAACTTAGCGTACAATTCTTCCTTCCTCAATACTTCTAACACCTTTCTCAAATGTTCACCGTGTTCTTGGTCATTCTTTGAGTAAATAAGTATGTCGTCAATGAAAACAATGACAAACTTGTCAAGGTATGGTCCACACACTCGGTTCATAAGGTCCATGAACATAGCTGGTGCATTAGTTAAACCAAACGGCATGACCATAAACTCGTAATGACCGTAACGTGTTCTGAAAGCAGTCTTTGGAATATCATCTTCTTTCACCCGCATTTGATGATACGCGGAACGTAAGTCAATCTTTGAATAAACAGACGAGCCTTGTAGTTGATCAAATAAGTCGTCGATTCTCGGTAGTGGGTAGCGGTTCTTGATGGTAAGTTTGTTCAACTCTAGGTAGTCGATACACAACCTGAATGTACCATCTTTCTTCTTGACAAACAAAACAGGAGCTCCCCATGATGATGTGCTTGGTCGAATGAAACCACGCACTAAAAGTTCTTGTAATTGGCTTTGCAGTTCTTTCATCTCACTGGGTGCGAGTCTGTAAGGAGCACGAGCTATTGGTGCAGCTCCTGGTACAAGATCTATTTGAAATTCAACGGATCGATGTGGGGGTAATCCCGGTAATTCTTTCGGAAATACATCGGGAAATTCTTTTGCGACGGGAACATCATTGATGCTCTTTTCTTCAGTTTGTACTTTCTCGACGTGTGCTAGAACAGCATAGCAACCTTTTCTTATTAGTTTTTGTGCCTTCAAATTACTAATAAGATATAGCTTCGTGTTACCCTTTTCTCTGTACACCATTAAGGGTTTTCCTTTTTCTCGTATAATCTGAATTGCATTTTTGTAACAAACGATCTCTGCTTTCACTTCTTTCAACCAGTCCATACCAATTATCACATCAAAACTCCTTAACTCTACTGGTATCAAGTCAATCTTAAATGTTTCGCTAACCAGTTTAATTTCTCGATTCCGACATATATTATCTGCTGAAATTAATTTACCATTTGCTAATTCGAGTAAAAATTTACTATCCAAAGGCGTCAATGGACAACTTAATTTAGCACAAAAATCTCTACTCATATAGCTTCTATCCGCACCCGAATCACATAAAACGTAAGCAGATTTATTATCAATAAGAAACGTACCCGTAACAAGCTCCGGGTCTTCCTGTGCCTCTGCTGCATTAATATTGAAAACTCTTCCGCGGCCTTGTCCATTCGTGTTCTCCTGGTTCGGGCAATTTCTAATAATGTGGCCCGGTTTTCCACATTTATAACAAACTACATTGGCATAACTTGCTCCGACACTACTTGCTCCGCCATTACTCGTTCCGACACCATTTGTTCCTTTCGTTCTGTTAACCCCTGGTCTGTAGACCTAACACTTCGCCGCGCTATGACCATTTCTTTTACACTTGTTACAAAATTTGGTGTAGAACCCCGAATGATACTTTTCACACCTTTGCCATAGCTGCTTCTGATTGTTGTTGTTGTTGCGGTTGTTATTGTTGTTGGGATAATTGTTGTAGTTGCTAGTGTTGTTGTTGTTGTTGTTGTTGTTGTTGTTGTTGTTGTTGTTGTTGTTGTTGTTGTTGTTGTTGTTGTTGTTGTTGTTGTTGAGCCATTTGTTGTAGTTGCGATTGATGTTACGATTGTTGGGATAATTGTTGCGATTATTGTTGTAATTGCTGTTGTTGTTGTATTGGTGATTTTTATCACCGTTTTCCTCCCACTTTCTTTTGACTTGCTTCACATTGGCCTCTTCAGCAGTCTGTTCTTTAATTCTTTCTTCAATCTGGTTCACTAGTTTGTGAGCCATTCTACATGCCTGTTGTATGGAGGCGGGCTCGTGTGAACTTATATCTTCTTGGATTCTTTCCGGTAATCCTTTCACAAACGCGTCGATCTTCTCTTCTTCATCTTCGAACGCTCCCGGACACAATAGGCATAATTCTGTGAATCGTCTTTCGTATGTGGTAACATCAAATCCTTGGGTTCGTAATCCTCTAAGTTCTGTCTTGAGCTTATTGACCACGGTTCTGGGACGGTACTTCTCGTTCATCAAGTGCTTGAATGCTCACCACGGTTGTGCGTAAGCATCATCTTGTCCCACTTGCTCTAGATCGGTATTCCACCATGTTAACGTAGAACCTGTGAAGGTATGCGTAGCGTACTTCACTTTGTCCTCTTCAGTACATTTACTTATGGAAAACACCGATTCGACCTTCTCGATCCACCGTTTCAATCCGATCGGTCCTTCGGTTCCATCAAATTCTAAAGGTTTGCAGGCAGTGAATTCTTTATAGGTGCATCCTACACGATTTCCTGTACTGCTAGATCCAAGGTTATTGTTGGTATGTAGTGCAGCCTGTACTGCGGCTATGTTTGAAGCAAGAAGGGCAGGAAATTCCTCTTCGCTCATATTCAAGGTGTGTCGAGTAGTCGGTGCCATTTCCTTCAAATAGTCAAATGAAACAAGTTAATAATACAGAATATTAAGAGTAGTCAATAGTATCTCGTAGCATAATATGAACTCATTTATAAAAGCTTTTTCTTCATATTAGCGTTTTATAAGTTTAAATTCGGGTAGTACCTACCCGTTAAGTTCATACTTAGTAGCTAATATACAATTCAACTACTACAATTCTATATGAAAAAACTGATTATAATAATATTTCGCGTTCAAACTTTTACACAATATTTTACAAACTTACAATACCGCTTATTTTACATATAGCATGAAATATAGCACACAATAACTTTGATACAAGATAGTTGTGAAGATAATTCTAGCTAGTACACAAGTCGTTCAGCAAAGGCAATAAAGACATGTAATTCATACGTCCAGAAACAAGTCATGCATTCTGGTTTTACTAGGACTACTTCCCATCCTTGGTCTTGTGGAACATAACCGTTATGGCCATTGATAAGACAGCGTGTTGTAATGTCGTCAAAGAGACGAGGGTTACGTAATGTCCAACAGTCCCGTAACAATCTAAAAACCTCATTTCTTACCCCAATTACCGACTCCGTCACTTGTGGGAACGTTTTGTTTAATAGTTGTAGCCCGATGTTCTTGTTCTCACTTTGGTGAGAAGCGAACACTACTAACCCGTAAGCATAACATGCTTCTTTATGTTGCATGTTAGCCGCTTTTTCTAAATCACGAAGTCCTATATTCGGATATATTGAGTCAAAATAATTTCTTAACCCGTTGCGTAAAATAGCATTTGGGTTCCCCGCAATATATGCGTCAAAGTAAACACATCGTAACTTATGGATTTCCCAATGTGATATCCCCCATCTTTCGAACGAAAGCCTTTTATAAACCAAGGCATTCTTGGAACGTTCTTCGAATGTCTTACAAACTGATCTCGCCTTAAATAGTTGTGTCGAGGAATTCTGACTGACTCTAGACAAGATTTCATCAATCATGTCTCCGGGTAGGTCTCTTAAAATATTGGGTTGTCTATCCATTTTGTGTTTTTATACTGTAAAATAGACAAGAGTTAGATTCATAAAAAAAAAACTTATTAATACAAGCAATTTTTACATATATCATAAAGCATAAGCACACTATATTACATATATTACACCACACGAATACAACTATCTTATTCCGACTCGCTCGTTTCTTCTTCTTCGGTTTTGGTTCGTTTTGCCAAGTTTCTAGGGATATATGATGTTCCCCTAATACGAGCAGTCGTTTTCCACATTGGTTTAGAAAAACCTGGTGGTTTAGAGGTTCCCGGGTTATTGTCACAACTTAAGAAATACGGGTGTTGACGATACATATAAAGTTCATCGGGTTTGGAATCAAATTTCTCTATTTTTATGCCCTTTCCCTTATTGTTCTCTTTTGCCTTATTAAATTGTGTTGGGGTAATTTCTATAACATCATCGGAATCCTTGTCGGGATCCGATTCATTGGAGAATTGGTAATCCTCCCAATACTTTGCTTCCTTGGCGGAAACACCATTGACCACAATTAACTTTGGTCGGTTGGTTGAGGATTTTCTTCTACTTAACTGTTTTATTATTTCCCCCACTGGTTCTATTTCTTCTTCCAGTTCCGATTCTTCTTCCGGTTCCGACTCTTCTTTCGGTTCCGACTCTTCTTCCGGTTCCTCTTCGGGAACTTGTGAATCAGTCCACGAATCATTCCAATTTACATTTGACTCTTCATTATTATTAGGTGAGTCAATGGGACTTGTTCTAGAGGTAGACATCTATCACATTATATCAAACATGTTAAGAGATTAATATATCACATAATATTCACATGTTAAAAATATATAGTTTCCAACAAAATTTGTTAAGCAATCATTTTTCAAGTAAACACGGTCGGAGTCCAGACTCACTAATGCATCCTAACAAACTCGATAAGACACACTAATGAAAAATTCTGGTTCTCTAAGACCAACACTCAGATACCAACTGAAATGTCCCGTTCTTATTGATTAAAAACGTTCCATATTAATTGATTTCGTTGCGAGGTTTTGACCTCTATATGAGACGTTTTTCAAAGACTGCATTCATTTTAAAACAAACCATAACCTTTATTTCATCAATAAAGGTTTAAAAAGCTTTACGTAGATTATCAAGTAATGATAATCTAAAATATCCTGTTTACACACAACTATTACATAATGGTTTACAATACAAATATGTTACAACGAAATAAGTTTCTTGAATGCAGTTTTTACACAATATCATACAAGCATGGACTCCAAATCTTGTCCTTATTTAAGTATGCGACAGCGGAAGCTCTTAATAATCACCTGAGAATAAACATGCGTAAAACGTCAACAAAAATGTTGGTGAGTTATAGGTTTAACCTATATATATCAAATCGTAACAATAGATCACAAGATTTCATATTTCAATATACATCCCATACATAGAGAAAAAAATCATTCATATGGTGAACACCTGGTAACCGATATTAACAAGATGCATATATAAGAATATCCCCATCATTCCGAGACACCCTTCGGATATGATATAAATTTCGAAGTACTAAAGTATCCGGTACTTTGGATGGGGTTTGTTAGGCCCAATAGATCTATCTTTAGGATTCGCGTCAATTAGGGTGTCTGTTCCCTAATTCTTAGATTACCAGACTTAATAAAAAGGGGCATATTCGATTTCGATAATTCAACCATAGAATGTAATTTCACGTACTTGTGTCTATTTTGTAAATCATTTATAAAACCTGCATGTATTCTCATCCCAAAAATATTAGATTTTAAAAGTGGGACTATAACTCACTTTCACAGAGTTTTTACTTCGTCGGGAAGTAAGACTTGGCCACTGGTCGATTCACGAACCTATAACAAATATGTACATATATATCAAAGTATATTCAAAATATATTTATAACACTTTTAATACATTTTGATGTTTTAAGTTTATTAAGTTAGCTGTCCTCGTTAGTAACCTACAACTAGTTGTCCAACGTTAGATGTACAGAAAAAAATTGATATATATTATCTTGAATCAATCCACGACCTAGTGTATACACGTCTCAGGCTAGATCACAACTCAAAGTATATATATTTTTGGAATCAACCTCAACCTTGTATAGCTAACTCCCACATTACTGCATATAGAGTGTCTATGGTTGTTCAAAATAATATATACACATGGGTCGATATGATATGTCAAAACATTTGCATACGTGTCTATGGTATCCAAAGATTACATAATATATTAGAATACATGTATAATACAATATAAGTTAGCTAGGATATGATTAATATAGATTTATTACCAATTTTCACGTTGCTACAACAAGAAAAATTATCCAATCTTGTTTTACCCATAACTTCTTCTTTTTAAATCCGTTTTGAGTTAATCAAATTGCTATGGTTTCATATTGAACTCTATTTTATGAATCTAAACAGAAAAAGTATAGGTTTATAGTCAGAAATATAAGTTACAAGTCATTTTTGTAAAGGTAGTCATTTCAGTCGAAAGAACGAGGTCTAGATGACCACTTTAGAAAACATACTTCCACTTTGAGTTTAATCATGATTTTTGGATATAGTTTCATGTTCATAAGAAAAATCATTTTCCCAGAAGAACAACTTTTAAATCAAAGTTTATCATAGTTTTTAATTAACTAACCCAAAACAGCCCGCGGTGTTACTACGACGGCGTATGTCCGGTTTTACAGTGTTCTTCGTGTTTCCAGGTTTTAAATCATTAAGTTAGCATATCATATAGATATAGAACATGTGTTTAGTTGATTTTAAAAGTCAAGTTAGAAGGATTAACTTTTGTTTTCGAACAAGTTTAGAATTAACTAAACTATGTTCTAGTAATTACAAGTTTAAACCTTCGAATAAGATAGCTTTATATGTATGAATCGAATGATGTTATGAACATCATTACTACCTCAAGTTTTCTGGATAAAGCTACTAGAAATGAGAAAAATGGATCTAGCTTTAAAGGATCCTTGGATGGCTTGAAAGTTCTTGAAGCATAATCATGACACGAAAATAAGTTCAAGTAAGATTTCTACTCGAAATAAGATTATTATAGTTATAGAAATTGAATCAAAGTTTGAATATGAGTATTACCTTGTATTAGAAAGATATCTTACTATAAATAAGAAAGATTTCTTGAGGTTGGATGATCACTCTAAAAGATTGGAAGTAAGCTAGCAAACTTGAAAGTATTCTTGATTTTTTGAAACTACAACTTGTAGAATTTATGAAGAACACTTAGAACTTGAAGATAGAACTTGAGAGAGATCAATTAGATGAAGAAAATTGAAGAATGAAAGTATTTGTAGGTGTTTTTGGTCGTTGGTTTATGGATTAGATATAAAGGATATGTAATTTTGTTTTCATGTAAATAAGTCATGAATGATTACTCATATTTTTGTAATTTTATGAGATATTTCATGCTAGTTGCCAAATGATGGTTCCCACATGTGTTAGGTGACTCACATGGGCTGCTAATAGCTGATCATTGGAGTGTATATACTAATAGTACATACATCTAAAAGCTGTGTATTGTACGAGTATGAATACGGGTGCATACGAGTAGAATTGTTGATGAAATTGAACGAGGATGTAATTGTAAGCATTTTTTTTAAGTAGAAGTCTTTTGATAAGTGTCTTGAAGTCTTTCAAAAGTGTATGAATACATATTAAAAAACTACATGTATATACATTTTAACTGAGTCGTTAAGTCATCGTTAGTCGTTACATGTAAGTGTTGTTTTGAAACCTTTAGGTTAACGATCTTGTTAAATGTTGTTAACCCATTGTTTATTAAATCAAATGAGATGTTAAAATATTACATTATCATGATATCATGATGTATTAATATATCTTAATATGATATATATACATTAAATGTCGTTACAACGATAATCGTTACATATATGTCTCGTTTCAAAATCATTAAGTTAGTAGTCTTGTTTTTACATATGTAGTTCATTGTTAATATACTTAATGATATGTTTACTTATCATAATATCATGTTAACTATATATATATATATATCCATATATATGTCATCATATAGTTTTTACAAGTTTTAACGTTCGTGAATCGCCGGTCAACTTGGGTGGCCAATTTTCTATATGAAACCTATTTCAATTAATCAAGTCTTAACAAGTTTGATTGCTTAACATGTTGGAAATACTTAATCATTTAAATAACAATTTCATTTAATATATATATAAACATGGAAAAGTTTGGGTCACTACATTATCGACTTAAGCTACCACAACAACTTGCTGGAGTACACAATACCTTTCACATCTCGAACCTAAGGAAATGCCTTGAAAAAGAAGACCTCACTATTCCTCTTGAAGAAATCCAAATCGACGAGAAACTGCATTTTGTAGAAGAGCCTGTCGAAATCATGGACCGTGAAGTCAAACACCTCAAGAAAAGCAACATATCTATAGTTAGGGTTCGTTGAAATGCTCGAAGAGGTCCCGAGTTCACTTGGGAAAGAGAGAACCAGATGCAACAGAAGTATCCACATCTGTTTACAAACACCGCCCATTAAATAGGTACTACTTCAAATTTCGGGACGAAATTTCTTTAACGGGTAGGCACTTTGATGACCCGGATTTTTCTGACTACTTGATTATACTATTTATATGATTTAATAAGTTCAACATGATAAGCAATGAATTTTAATAAGTCTTGAACCTCCGGAAAGAATTTTATATAAGTAGTTGACCACCCTTTTATTCCTACGATTCACGAACGTCATAACTTGTATTAATTATATATATGTGATTATATACATATATTTAACTTGAAAATATGATAATTAAATATCTCATTAAGTATATTAACAAAGTATTATATATATATATTTTCATACTACTAATTTAAAGAGTTTTTGAACAATATATATTTTACTATTTAAACGACGTAATTAACTTAAATTAAAATGTATTTATATACAATGTATTACGAGTGTAAATATATCCTTACAAGCATTGAATACACTTTATAATATTTAAATACATATAAAGGATAGCTATACTCGTATTTCCATTCAATTTTCTCAAGAATTCTACTCGCATTCATACGGTATTTTTTACCCGTATTATACACAGCTTATAGAAGTATTTACTATTGGTATATAAAAAATAGAAATCTGCAATTATTTGTGTAATATGTCATCCATGACCTAATCAATTTAATATGTCATCCATGACTTAATACATTTTAACTTATCTTAGATATTTTCACTAAAAACCAAATTTTCAAGCCTATAAATAAGCACCATTTCTAACTCATTTTTATACACACTTGCATGAACTCTCTCAAATTTTGTTCTACTTCGTTTCAGCAACTTTACATTCTAAACTTGAGGTAAAAACTCTACTTCAACTCTTGTTCAATTCATATGTTTATAGCTATCTATATAAGAGTTTATAAACTAGAACATAGTTTAGTTGATTCTAAACTTGGTTGAAAAACTAATTTAATCTTTCTAACTTAACTCTAATAACACTTATTTATATGTATTATGATGTTATATTAAGTTAATATAACAACTTATAACTTGTACATATGAAGAACACTTTGAAACTTAACATATATCCTTTAATCTCCATTCGGTAAAAAGCGGGCTGTTTTGGGTTGGGAATTAAAAACCTATCTTAGACTTTGAGTTTGAGGTTAAGAATTTGGAAATATGTTAATATATGTAAATAAGACTTCCAGTATTTTTTTCCTAATTTTAGACAAAGTGGAAGTATTTTATCAAAAATCATATATTGGGTGGATGCCGGGATTTTTCCAAATCTGTCCACCAATACAAAAAGAGGGTAAAGCTATAAATATTACTACTTGGGATGAAATTTTCAAATTGGTTTTGTAAGATTTACTTCTTAAGGAATCCATAGCAATTTGATTCACTTTAAACGGAGTTGTAATGAATATTTGGCGAGCAAAACAAAATCTGCTAAAATTAATGTTGTATGGACGAAATTTATATTATAAAAACTATATTAACCATATCCTTGTTAACTTTTCCTATATCCTATATATATTTGTACATGTTATCATTAGTATAACAAAATATTATAATCTTGGTTAATTCCGATATTGTATATATATATAATAATCTTGGTACGTTCCATGACAATACGTGCACAATACGTTTTGATAAATCCTAAGACAATACGTACACAATACGTCTTAGATAATTCAAAGACAATAAGTATACAATACATCTCTGGATGGATGCAAGACAATACGTACACAATACGCCGTGGGGTAATTCTAAGATTATATATATATACCGATTAATGGACTTTTCGAACTATTTTGGACTACCAACATAAAATGTTAAAAATTATTATATAAGTATTCTATGAACTTGTTTTTTTTCATATGTCGTATTATTATCTGAATCATTATTATTATTATAGGTTCGTAAATCCAAGGGCGACGGCCTTATTTTTAATAAGTTGAAAACTTATTATTAATATACTTTTACTACCGTGAGTATATAGTCCCATTTTTAAACTCTACAAATATTTTGGGATGAGAATACATGCATTTTATGTTTTACGCCATGGACACAAGTACTTTAAATATATTCTACTTTGAGTTGTACCACCTTGCATATCTTCCCTAATAGCTTGGTAACTAATATTTACATATTGTAAGAACATGTAAGCGCGAATCCTATTGATAGATCTAACTGGTTTGACAAACCCAACCGGGCTAGTCGCTCTAGTATCGTAAACGGTTGCATAGTACTTCATTTTTACTACCCTTGGTACAGTGTAGGAAGATTTCATAATAAAGGGAATATGCCACTTTAATGGTTAAGTATGGTTACCGAAGCGCTCAACAACTTATAGAATATCTTTATTGAAATATTTGTAACTATGAAATCTTGTGATCTATATTTATATCGATGCTAGCTTTAAACCTATATATCTCAGCAACCTTTGTGTTAACTGTTTAAGCATGTTTATTCTCAGGTCCTTAAGAAAGTCTTCCGCTGTCGCATTATCTGAGCAAGCTTTGCATGGAGTCTCATTCTTTTGTTTAAAAGAGGGTTGCATTCAATAAAACATTGGTCATGTATTATATTCGACTGTTATGTCACCTTTGTAATATTTGAAAATCGATTTATCATGGGGATTTTTTTGTAAATAATCGCCCATATGTTTGAAACTCGTATTATGTATAATAATGGTGTGCTTTTTATGAAACGAATGCAATATTTTCTAAAACGTATTATGTAGAGGTCAAATACCTCGCTATGGGACCAATGAATAACGTAATGCATTTATAGTAATATGGACGGGTCGTTTCACATAAGTATCATTATTATACTTATTATCATCATTAACATTAATATTAAGATTATAATTATTATTATAAGTATTATGAGTTGGTTACGAATATAATTAGAACGTTGTGTCATGTTATAAAAGACTATAAAATGTTTATGATTTGAAACATGAATGTAAAGTTAATAGAAGTGTTACGAAAATTCTTTTTATAAAGATGATCAATAATCATAGGTTATAATTTGAACTTGAACATGGTTATAATTATGATATAAGAATAATTATGATTATGAACTTTTAAACGAAGTATTATAATTATTAAAATTATTACTATTATTATGATTAATATTGTATTATGTGTATCATTATAGCAAATAAATAAATATACTTATTACATACACAATAATTATATTGATGTTTCGTATGACTATATATCAAACATATTATCATATTTTTACGTACAACAAACTACAGTTTTTAAAATAATACTAATCATATATAAATATATATATATATATATATAATAATTATCTTAATTATATATACAAAATAAATATATGTAACATATAAATTAAGATATAATATATATATAAATAAAGTACATATCTTTAAATAGAAATTAGTATAAAATTCTACACAACTACAATATATATATATATATATATATATATATATATATATATATATATATATATATATATATAATATAAATAAAATTTTTTGATTTCGATTAAATGTATTAATATAAATATCAATGATATAGGTTCGTGAATCCGAGGTCAACCCTGCATTGTTCAGTATCGTCGTATGAATATTTTTACTACAAAATATTGGATAGTGAGTTATAGTCCCACTTTTAAAAATCTAATATTTTTGGGATGAGAATACATGCAGCTTTATAAATGTATTACAAAATAGACACAAGTACGCGAGACTACATTCTATGGTTGGATTATTAAACCGAATATTGCCCCTTCAAATCTGGTAACCTAAGAATTAGGGATATGACCCCTAATTGACACGATTCTGGAATTTGGGCATAACAAACCCCATTTTGGAATTTGGAATGCTTTAGTACTTCGATTTATATGGTGATTGCGATTGCCAATTTATAACATACTTGCGAGTATGCGGGGGATATTCTATATTGAAAGGACCCGTTCATATACATTATAAACAATTCACAATAGTTGATTACATCGCGAGGTATTTGACCTCTATATGATACATTTTACAAACATTGCATTCATTTTTAAAAGACAAACTTTCTTTACAACGAAAGTTGACGGCATGCACACCATTTCATAATACATCCAACTATAATTGGCTTTATAATAATCTTGATGAACTCAATGACTCGAATGCAACGTCTTTCAAAATATGCCATGAATGACTCCAAGTAATATCCTTAAAATGAGCTAATGCACAGCGGAAGATTTCTTTAATACCTGAGAATAAACATGCTTTAAAGTGTCAACCAAAAGGTTGGTGAGTTTATAGGTTTATCATAACAATCATTTCAATATATTAATAGACCACAAGATTTTCGTTTATAAATATATGTACACTCGCAAGTGTATAAAAGCATTCTATAAGTTGTAGGCACCCAGTAACAAGCCTTAATGTTCATGTTTTACCCTCTAAAGTACACCAGATCAGGTGTGTTTAAAATAACCTCGAAGTACTAAAGCATCCCATAGTCAGGATGGGGTTTGTCAGGCCCAATAGATCTATCTTTAGGATTCGCGCCTACCGTATATAGACAAGTAGTTTAATGTTACCAAGCTAAGGGTATATTTCTGGTTTAAACCCACGTAGAATTAGTTTTAGTACTTGTGCCTATTTCGTAAAACATTTATAAAAACAGCGCATGTATTCTCAGTCCCAAAAATTTATATAAAAGGGAGCAAATGAAACTCACAATACTGTATTTCGTAGTAAAAATACATATAACGTCGTTTAATAAGTGCAAGGTTAGCCTCGGATTCACGAACGTATCAATATTAAGATTCAATATTGCAGGAAAGTACTTAGACGCAACGGAGATGATAAACACTAGATTGACCTCACGAGCATACCCATGAACCATACCCATCACCTCCATAGCTATAACCCATAATTTCCTTAGCTTCGACTCATTCAAAAAAAAACTATTTTGAAATCACTCGCACAGCACTCCGTCGTAATATTTTATGTATACTAATAATATCTTGAAATAATACAGAGCAAATATATATATATATATATATATATATATATATATATATATATATATATATATATATATATGTATGTATGAAATAATAAATCAATTGAGAGAGTTTAGAGAAATATATTTTCAAGTTTCTATGAAATAATGAAACCTATTGAATTCTATTTATAATAGATTTTTGAATTATTAAAGTGAATTATTAAAGTATGAATTATTAAAGTGAATTATTAAAGTATGAATTATTAAAGTGCATAATTAAAGTATGAATTATTAAAGTATGAATTATTAAAGTGAATTATTAAAGTATGAATTATTAAAGTGAATTATTAAAGTATGAATTATTAAAGTGAATTATTAAAGTTAAAGCAAAGTAAAAGTAAAGTAAAGGTAAAGTTAAAGTATAGTAAAAGTATAAAAAACTATGTATGTATAATACACATATAAATATATATGATATTAATTTAAATCGTTATATATATTTAATGAAATAAAATATAAATATCGTTATATTTATTATACTGGTTAAGTAATGAGTTGTCAAAAGTGATTCTAGATATTTATAAAAGTTATATACGTTTTAATAATAAAGTTCTTTTTAAACTTAAAACGTCTTTGTACGTTTGAAAATAGATTAATAGAATATTATGGAAACCAATTCTCCACTAACTTTTGTCTAACTTTCGTAAATGACACTTTTTGTTTTTATTTATAAATAGCTTTACAAATTATTCTGAATATCGTTAAGAGCAATAGATTTTCTCAAATCATAGTGGACCTCTCAACAGAGACTTGTAATCATAATTCAATGTTTCTGATAATTCAATCATATAATATATTTTTTTTTGTCAAAAATCATATTGAAACAAATACGTTGGTGTAAAGTATTATACGTTTAATACTTTATTAATATTCTCAAGTTATAATATATATATACATATACATATCTATTTATATATAACGGTTCGTGAATCGTCGGAATTTGGGCGAGGTTATAATGAATGTATGAACACAGTTTAAAATTCTTGAGATTTAACTTAACAAACTTTGCTTATCGTGTCGGAAAAATATAAAGATTAAAGTTTAAATTTGGTCGAAAATTTCCGGGTCGTCACAGTACCTACCCGTTAAAGAAATTTCGTCCCCGAAATTTGATAGAGGTCGTCATGACTAACAATGAGAATGTTATTATAACGATTATAGAGTTTTATCATGTTCAAGAAGAATGGATAAAATAATTCGATTACTCGAAGCGTGTGAGTGAAGTTATCGTAAATGAATGAAATAAGATAATAGTGATTCGTCGTATCTTTTGACGTCATCACGATTGATCTCCGAAAAGAAAATCTTTGTAATCTATATTGGATTTGATTATTCAGCGATTAAGGAAATTATGATCCTCTTCGAATTAATGCGATAATCCATTTTGATTTCTCTGTCGGATATTTCACTATAAATCCACCTCATTTGTTTTCTTACAACTGACACCTTCTCAACTCATATTAAAGTATTTGTCAATATGCTTCATCCAGTGCTGATTCTTGATATACTCCTCACTTTCATATCTGTCGCTCTTCTTTTTCATCTTCCTCCGGAAGAATCTATTTACTTCTACTATACTCTTGGTTTTATAGTGTTTTTAGTTCTCCCGTGTCTTTATATTGCTATATGCATTGATATATACGGTTTGTGATTTCTGGGTTGTTGTTGGGTTTTATATCTTCCCTTATATTTCAAAGTCCTTGCTTCTTCTATAATCATTATCATCCACAGTTAATGCTCTCTTCTATTTGCTATGATTTATACTCCCATTTCTAGTTTGGAGCTTTGTCCTTTCGTTTCTTCTTCTTGCGATTAAGCACCGCTTGTAATGGTCCAGAATTCGCAGATATAAATTTCGGAATGAACATTGTTAATGTTCTAGGAAGGAAATTGTAATGACACGATCTTGACTTGTCAAATTACCAGAATACCTCGGAAAAGGCCGAATCATCAAGAAATATTTTCTTGATATTTAGAGATTAAAGAGAATACAAGAGTCATGTAACATAGCACATGATGACGTTATGATCTGTGAATCATCATGTTCCATTTAGAAACTCAGCATGAATTACTGTAATATAATCACGTTGATCAAGTGTCATTATATTATACTAACTCATGCTTCAGCTCCCAACACTTCTTCAAGAATATTCCTATTTTAAACTCGAATGTTTCAGAATTTATAAACTAAAATAGTTTCTTTTATGATATAATACAGATAGCGCGAAGAGGTAAATGATTTCAGATAAGAATAATTATAAAAATATCTTCAGAAGTATTGATGATATTTATAATGAAAGATACGATGATATCTTAGAATGTCTAATATCAGAGGATGATGAAGGATATTGTCCGCAGGGGTTTAGAGTCAGGAGCAATGTATTCGTTAATGACTTCAGCAAGAACTGAATCATTTGGATTCTTTGAAGGCAGGTTCAGCCTTTGTGATTTGTCCACAGCCTCCTTCATACTTTGCTCAATCCGTTTTCCAGTTTCAAAGCTTCTCTTTTTCTGAGCTTTGCCAATACACTATCCTTTATCATCCAACTTTTTACTGTTAAGGTCGTTTACAGTTTTTGCTGCTTCATCAGCATTTTTCAAAATTTCGAGAACTGGTTCGCAGTTTAGGGTGTTTTTCAGAAATTTCTCATTCAAAGAATGTAAGTCTTCGAGGTAGACGTTGTGTGTATATGTAATTGTTGATGTAGACATGTTGCGAGGTTTCAAAATACTGATTGCTGATTCTCAATAATTGATATGGCAATTCTTGTTATAAGGTACGAATGAGTATATGATAGGGTTTCGATAATTATAATGATTTTTTTTTTGGAAAGTCAAAGATCAATGAAGTTGTTGGTAAGTTTATTGCTAATGTGGTGAATATAAAAGATTCCTCGGTAACGTTGGTGAAAGGGCAACGTATCTATCGAGGTTATAATAAGACTGTTTTGATTGAGAAGTCGAAGATGACTTGCTGAAGCTGTGACAAAACTGTCTATTTTGAAACGGAATTGAAAAGTTATTTTAGCTAGTAAATGCCAAAGGGTCTAACATGGATGCGTGTCGAACTATGACTTGGGTTTTGAGAGTTTTTCAGGTGTATAACTGTGGGTAACATGTGGTTGGATCATCATCTCGATTGTTCCTTAGTTGAAGTGTCTTCAGGAAATTCGAAGGGTTTGAGCACATATTGTAATCGTTAATACATATGATGTTCTAACACAGTTTTGAAGTCAAAGTATAGCTTTGAAAGATATAGGAATCTAAGAGTGATGATACTGGTTATATTTCGAACTGAATTATATGATTTCAAAATCAGAATATGTAATTGAATTTGAATGAGTATGATTGTTTTGATTTATATGAAAGAATGGATATTGTTGTGAAAGTAGGGAGTATATTTGATGATTGCTGAATCAGTTTCGAAAAATGTAATATATTAATTGTGAATTTATATATCTCTCGGGTATTACCTACCAGTTAAAAAAATTTTCACAATTAATATTTTGTACAAAAGAAGTTTATTACAGTCTTTATGAAAATATATGTGTATATTTTCTTTAGATGTAATATAGATTTAATGAGTTAATATTAAATTAAACTCATTTGTTTTATGGTTGGAACTAGAATTGAGTAATCACTAAAACTTTATAAATTGCATAAGTATTTCTTCAATAATATTGAAATTATGAATCATTACTTTGTTATTTGTTGGTTTTCGTGAAATTCTTGTGAACTTCGCAAGGTATGAATGATGTTATTTGAAAAGTTTCGAGTACATCGATGATGAAAGTGTAAAATCAAACATATATTCGAATAATACACTTGATTTATTATGAATTGGATTTTTTATTGAATTGAGACAGAGATTGTAATTAACGATGGTTAAGTTACGGACGAAGGACGTACATCATTGCATATTTGTAATATGAATTAACTGAGTAGTTAAGATTCACACATAATAGCTTAGTACGGGAAGATTTATTATGGTTTAAAAATTTATACATATAAAATATACATATAAATCTTTCGATTGGAAATGAGTTAATACTTCATAACTCGTTGATACAATATATTTGTTGTTGATTCGTAATGATGTCCACAATGATTCTTGAACTGACAGAGTTTGTGATGTTACAAGTGCTGTTGATTCTGACGATACTGACGACACTGACTGTATTGATGATGCTACAGTCCTGTCGATGCTGTTGGTAAAACAATTCTAGCTTGTAAATCGTACACCATTTTCGATCAAAGTTTCTACTCTACCATCTCCGTTCACTCATCCGATTTACGGTCAGAATTAAATAATCTCTAAGATTTTGGAGATTACATAACTGCCGCAGAGATATCTCTTCAATGAAGTTTATGAATTAATACTTCATCGTTTGTTGTTGTTGATATTCCTGGATATTTACAGGGCGTATGACGTTGATGTTTGAGATACATATTGTGATGTTGCGGTGTGGGATGTGGATGTTGTTGTTGGTGGTGGTGATGGTACTGTTGGTGTTGCTTATGGTGGTACTGTTTATGCTGCTGGTGCTGCTGCTGGTGTTTGTAACCTTTGCACCATATTCTCCAAACCCACTACCCGAGCGCAAAGCTCGTTGACTTCTTCTATTACACCGGGGTGATTGTCAGTTCGGACGAGCGGATAAATAAAATCTAGAATTTGGTGTAGTATGTAATCGTGACGAGATACTCTAGAAATAAGAGAGAAAATGGTGTTTCGGATAGGTTCGCCGGTAAGTGCTTCAGGTTCTTCGCCAAGAGGGCAATGTGGTGGATGGAAGGGATCACCTTCTTCTTGTCTCCAATGATTAAGGAGGCTACGAACCCATCCCCAATTCATCCAGAATAGATGATGACTAATTGGTTGATCCATTTCGGTCACACTGCTTTCGGAACTTGAGTGGGATTCCATTTCAGAATCCGAGGGACTTGAACTAATGATGAATTCCATTTCGTACGATTGAATAAAGAATTTTTCGATATGAATTGATTTTCTGGCTATCGGGTGGTATTCTAATTATATAGAGCAAAAGGTTTCGTAGATTACGGAGGAATTTACAGAATATGTCAGGCAAAGTTTACAGTAACAGATACGCTAAGATATGAATTAGCAGATACGCTAAGATTTGAATTTTGTCTATACACTATTCATGCAATCAATGCAATAAGATGTGTCTAGACTAAGAATGATAAGCAGGTAATTTCCGACAAGAATGATGAGCAAAACTTTTGAAATGCAGACACGGTCGAAGTCCAGACTCACTAATGCATCCTAACGACTATCAGTTAGACACACTAATGCAGACCTGGTTCGCTAAGACCACCGCTCTGATACCAACTGAAAGGACCCGTTCATATACATTATAAACGATTCACAATAGTTGATTACATCGCGAGGTATTTGACCTCTATATGATACATTTTACAAACATTACATTCGTTTTTAAAAGACAAACTTTCTTTACAACGAAAGTTGACAGCATGCACACCATTTCATAATACATCCAACTATAATTGGCTTTATAATAATCTTGATGAACTCAATGACTCGAATGCAACGTCTTTCAAAATATGCCATGAATGACTCCAAGTAATATCCTTAAAATGAGCTAATGCACAGCGGAAGATTTCTTTAATACCTGAGAATAAACATGCTTTCAAGTGTCAAACCAAAAGGTTGGTGAGTTCATAGGTTTATCATAACAATCATTTCAATATATTAATAGACCACAAGATTCCCATTTATAAATATATGTACACTCGCAAGTGTATAAAAGTATTCTATAAGTTGTAGGCACCCAGTAACAAGCCTTAACGTTCATGTTTTACCCTCTAAAGTACACCAGATCATGTGTGTTTAAAATAACCTCGAAGTACTAAAGCATCCCATAGTCAGGATGGGGTTTGTCAGGCCCAATAGATCTATCTTTAGGATTCGTGCCTACCGTACATAGACAAGTAGTTTAATGTTACCAAGCTAAGGGTATATTTCTGGTTTAAACCTACGTAGAATTAGTTTTAGTACTTGTGCCTATTTCGTAAAACATTTATAAAAATAGCGCATGTATTCTCAGTCCCAAAAATATATATAAAAGGGAGCAAATGAAACTCACAATACTGTATTTCGTAGTAAAAATACATATAACGTCATTAATAAGTGCAAGGTTGGCCTCGGATTCACGAACGTATCAATATTGAGATTCAATATTGCAGGAAAGTACGTAGACGCAACGGAGATGATAAACACTAGATTGACCTCACGAGCATACCCATGAACCATACCCATCACCTCCATAGCTATAACCCATAATTTCCTTAGCTTCGACTCATTCAAAAAAGACTATTTTGAAATCACTCGGACAGCACTCCGTCGTAATATTTTATGTATACTAATAATATCTTGAAATAATATAGAGCAATATATATATATATATATATATATATATATATATATATATATATATATATATATATATATATATATATATATATATATATATATATATATATATATATATATATATATATCAATTGAGAGAGTTTAGAGAAATATATTTTCAAATTTCTATGAAATAATGAAACCTATTGAATTCTATTTATAATAGATTTTTGAATTATAAAAGTGAATTATTAAAGTATGAATTATTAAAGTGAATTATTAAAGTATGAATTATTATAGTGAATTATTAAAGTTGGAATTATTAAAGTGAATTATTAAAGTTAAAGTAAAGTAAAAGTAACGTAAAGGTAAAGTTAAAGTATAGTAAAAGTATAAAAAACTATGTATGTATAATACATGTATAAATATATATAATATTAATTTAAATCGTTATATATATTTAATGAAATAAAATATAAATATCGTTATATTTATTATACTGGTTAATTAATGAGTTGTCAAAAAGTGCTTCTAGATATTTATAAAAGTTATATACGTTTTAATAATAAAGTTCTTTTTAAACTGAAAACATCTTTGTACGTTTGAAAATAGATTAATAGAATATTATGGAAACCAATTCTCCACTAACTTTTGTCTAACTTTCGTAAATGACACTTTTTGTTTTTATTTATAAATAGCTTTACAAATTATTCTGAATATCGTTAAGAGGAATAGATTTTCTCAAATCATAGTGGACCTCTCAACAGAGACTTGTAATCATAATTCAATGTTTCTGATAATTCAATCATTTAATATATTTTTTTTTCGTCGAAAATCATATTGAAACAAATACGTTCGTGTAAAGTATTATACGTTTAATACTTTATTAATATTCTCAAGTTATAATATATATATACATATACATATCTATTTATATATAACGGTTCGTGAATCGTCGGAATTTGGTCGAGGTTATAATGAATGTATGAACACAGTTTAAAATTCTTGAGATTTAACTTAACAAACTTTGCTTATCATGTCAGAATAATATAAAGATTAAAGTTTAAATTTGGTCGAAAATTTCCGGGTCGTCACATATATGCATTATGTTAATGTCGGTTACCAGGTGTTCATCATATGAATGATTTTTATACACTTGCGAGTGTATGATTGTTTACGAAAATGAAATCTTGTGGTCTATTAAAATTATGGAAATGATTGATTACGATAAACTAATGAACTCACCAACCTTTTGGTTGACACTTGAAAGCATGTTTATTCTTAGGTATGAAAGAAATCTTCCGCTGTGCATTTGCTCATATTAGAGATATTACTTGGAGTCATTCATGACATATTTCAAAAGACGTTGCATTCGAGTCGTCGAGTTCATCAAGATTATTATTAAGTCAATTATAGTTGGATATATTATGAAATGGTATGCATGCCGTCAACTTTCGATGTAATGAAAGTTTGTCTTCTAAAAAAGAATGCAATGTTTGTAAAATGTATCATATAGAGGTCAAGTACCTCGCGATGTAACCAAATGTAATGTATTCGTCCAGATGGATTAGGACGGGACGTTATACTGGCCCTCCATCCTTCTTCTTGTTAGGAAATTCATTCTTGAAGTGACCCTGATGACCGCATTCAAAACACTTCTTTGGCCCATTCGGATTTGTTCTCACAGTTGGGGTGTTGATCCTACAATATTTACCGATGTGTCCCGTCCTCTTACATTTTTCACACACCACATTGCAGTACCCAGTATGATGCTTATAGCATCTCTTACACTGAGGAAGGCAACCTTTGTAGTTTGGGTTAGGGTTCCTCCAGTCATTGTTTCCCCTAAAGTTCTCATGTCTCTTGGCTGAATTCTGATCAATAACCTTTCCCTTGTTTCCATCCCACTTGTGTTTCCCATTACTAGCTCCCGATTCTGATTTCACCTTCTTTGGCTCTTGGCGGGTAATTTGATTCATCAGGGTGTGCGCCATGCGCATAGATTCTAGGACACTCGCTGGTTTCGAAGAAGTGACATTTCCCTGGATGTCTTTGGGGAGTTCCCACAGATACCTCTCAAATTGTTTGAACTCAGGAGTTGTGATGCCCTGTACAAAACCATCGTGTACAAATCATCAACAACAGGATCATTACAAGGTTAAGTACTATATGCTGTAATAAAAGAAGTTGCATTCACGATAAAAAGGTGACGTCATAACCGACATCAAATGTTTTACACCAACAGTATGCTTCTACGAATAGCAAGCATGAATAAATGTATGTGACCCTTAGGTCGTTACAAAACATAGTTTCAAATGTAATTAAGTTTGAATGTAAGATAAAGTAGTTCATGCAGTGATAACACTAGAGCAGCGGGTGTCTACGGCAAGACTAGCACGACAGCGGAAGCAAATAACCTTAAGCACCTGAGAAAAACATGCTTAAAAATGTCAACACAAAGGTTGGTGAGCTATAGTTTAAGTATAACAGTATGTAAGGTAGGTCACGAGATTTTTAGTGCTACAAAGAGCGTTTCAAAACAGTATGATAAAGTATATGTTAACCGTGGGCACTTGGTAACTAACTTAACGTTTATACCCCCTGAAAGTACACTTGGCAAATGCGTATGTCTACGAAGTATTAAAAACTCATTAAATGCTAGCGCTACTAGCCCGAGTGGGGATGTCAAACCCTATGGATCCATATCTAAGATTCGCGTTCACCGGTTCAAAAATCAATGACTAAACGTTACCGAGCTAAAGGGAATGTTTCTGCCGTTATATAACCCACACATATATAAGTTTAAGTAATCGTACCTAGTATGTAAAACATAAAATCCAGTATTCTCAGTTCCCAAAATAAGTTAAAGTAAAAAGGGAATGCTATAACTCACAATGATAAAGTAGCGGTAAAGTCGAGTCGGGAAAGTAAGCAAGTAATGAAGGTTGTCCAAACGGGTCCTCAACCTAAGTCAAATAGTACTAAGTCAGTAAATCGTCCGAATAGGTTTAAAAGTGTGTAAATAAGGTCTTAAGGGTCATCATCATTCATCATCAAACAAAAGGCGTAAAGTAAGTTTCATTCATGAAAGTAGTTTAAAACAAAGACTGACTTCAATCTGTCACCACGGCCTCTACCCTTACTGAATTAAGGTGAGACCAGTGGAAATGGCTCCGTATATGAGTCCTTTAAGTGTGGTAAAATTTACAGAAGCAAACTCGTCTTCGTTTGACCGTGGCGACGGTCTAAGTGCGAGTAGGTCAGAAATTTCTGCACAACGTTAAAAGGACATAGTGACGATCGGAGGGCCATAAATCCTAAACCGTAACTCGGATTAAGAAGAGTCCTATATGAAAAATTATCTACTCGAAAAGGTATATCTGAAAATAAAGGTTACAGTAGCCCAGGTGTACTGGTCTGTTACAGAACCCAGAAAACAGTAGGCAGAAGACAGCAAACAGAAAAATAGTGGGTTCCGGCGGTCTTGGTGCTCGATGCTTATCACGGTTCTCATCCTTGATGCATATAGCTTCAAGTGTACAACTCGTTGATGTGTTTGCATCATTTTCACCAAGGTTTGACCATCATAACCCAAGTGTAAGTCTAAGACATGAAGCACAACTCACTTAAGTGTTGCAAGTGTTTTGATGAACCAAAGTTACATCAAAGTCTTAGATTCAACACATACATGAAATGTAAAAGTAATATTAAGCAAGATTGACTTATCAAGACACTAGTGTAAGTCTAAGATGTATATCACAACTCACTTAAGAGTTGTATGAAGTTTAATGAACCAAAGTTGCATCGAAGTCTTAGATTTAACACCTACATGAGTTATAAAAGTAATATTAAGTTATGAACTTGAAAGTAGACTTATGTAAACAAGATCTTAAGTTGTAGAACATAGTTCTTAGTTAGATCTTGAAGATCTTAGACCCAAAAGTCTAGATCAAACATAAGTGTACAAAGTTATAATTAAAAAGTTTCATTTACATGTTCTTGAACTAGTAAAGTTAACTTTTAGTTTAAGAGAAATGTGATCAAGACTAACTTGTAGTACTTGACCAACAACAACCAAAATCAAAAAATTAAAGTGCAAGTAAATGAAGTAGTGAACTAAATGAACAAGAAACAAGTTCATGGTTGTTCATACTTTAAAGATTCAAACCAAAGTTTGATCTTTAGAAAGTAAACTTTAAGTTTACTTCATGAGCTTCAAGTATGACTTTAATCAACACATAAACTTACAATCTTTCAAGAAATTAAATGTATAACATAACTAGTAAGTTAGGTTCTTATGTGTTCTTGTTAATACAAGATAAATGGAGAATGAAACTAGTATGTTTGATTCTTGAAACTAGTATGTAAATAATAAATAACAACAAGTAACAAAGTAACAACAACAACTAACAAAACTCAAGTAATTAAACAACATCAAAGATCAAAAGATGATGCTGATACATGTGTATGTGTGGTTCAGTTTTGAAGTCAAGAAAGAAGAGAGAAAAGAGCTTCAAGTTACTTACAACTTAGAGAGAAAAGAGAGATAATTGGAAGTGTCTTGTGTGTGTTTTGAAATGAGAGAAAAGTGAGTAAGATGCAATGAGAAAATGAAAACAAAAACTCCCCATGTATGCATACTAAACCGATGGTTTTAGGGGAAGGGAAGGGAGGAAGGAAAAATCCATGGGGTTCTTGCATGCTAAAGCTTAAAAGATGGATATTAGAGTTGATTTCATGGGGATAAGGTGATAACTAGATTCTAAGGTGACTTAACTAACTAGTTACACTTACAAGTAATACTTACATGTCTTAGTGGGCTAGTTAATCCATATAAATGGGTAGGGTGGGATTATAAGCCCATGTTTAAGAGTCTATAACATTAATCAAAGCCCAAGTTCAATTAATTAACAAATAAGTCCAATTAAAGCCCAAGTAACTAACTAATAACTTTAGTTAAATAAAATGATTAATAAAACTTAATCATGAATGTAAATAATACTTGAAAATATTATTCGTGTAAGTTTCGTGTGTCACAAAGACGTTTCGGGCAATTAAAGTCAAGTACGGTTAATCATGGCAACATGTAAATGTAATAACATACATTCATTTAATCATACGCATTAATAATAACAATTATTAATAAATAAACGTTGGAAAATCCAGGGTCGTTACATTACCCACCTGTTAAAGAAAATTTCGTTCCAAAATTTAGGCTGAGGTAGATGGAGGAGTCGGGAAAAGGTGAGGATACTTCCGCATCATTTGATCCTCTCGCTCCCAAGTAAACTCAGGTCCTCATTTGGCATTCCATCGTACTCGTACAATCGGAATCTTGTTGCATTTCAAAGTTTCGATCTCACGATCCATAATTTCAACAGGTTCTTCCACAAAATGAAGTTTGTCGTCAATCGTAAGTTCTTCAAGTGGTATGATAAGTTCAGGTGCAGCAAGACACTTCTTCAAGTTTGACACGTGGAAGGTAGGATGAACTGAGCTCAATTGTGCTGGTAGATCCAAATGGAAAGCAACGGGTCCAACACGTTCCAAGATTTCAAAAGGACCAATGTATCGCGGGTTTAACTTTCCGCGTTTTCCAAAACGGATCACACCTTTCCAAGGTGCAACCTTCAACATTACACGATCACCAATGTTGAATTCAAAGTCTTTACGTTTAAGATCAGCATAACTCTTCTGACGATCGTGGGCAGTCTTAAGTCTAGCTTGAATCTGAGCAATCTTCTTCGTTGTTTCATGGACTACCTCGGGTCCGGTGATTTGCTTTTCGCCTACTTCGGCCCAACAAATAGGAGATCGGCACTTGCGGCCATACAATGCTTCGAAAGGTGCGGCATTAATGCTTGAGTGATAACTGTTGTTGTACGAGAATTCGGCGAGTGGCAAATGTCTTTCCCAGGCCTTTCCGAAATCGATGACACATGCACGCAACATGTCTTCCAAGGTCTGAATCGTTCGTTCACTTTGCCCGTCAATATGAGGGTGATAAGCAGTACTCATGTCAAGACGAGTTCCCATGGCTTCTTGCTAAGAACGCCAAAATCTAGAAGCAAAACGGGGATCGCGATCTGAGATGATCGATAAAGGTACACCATGACGAGATACAACCTCCTTGATGTATAGTTGAGCAAGTCTCTCCATTGTATCTGTTTCCTTCATCGCTAGAAAGTGTGCAGATTTGGTAAGACGGTCAACGATAACCCAAATAGTATCGTATCCGTCCACAGTCTTTGGTAGCTTGGTGATGAAATCCATTGTTATCCGTTCCCACTTCCATTTTGTGATTTCTGGTTGTTGAAGCAAACCAAAAGGTCTCTGATGCTCAGCTTTAACCTTTGAGCAAGTCAAACACTTACCAACATAAGTCGTAACGTCCTTCTTAAGATTTGGCCACCAATACTGTTCTTTAAGGTCGTGGTACATTTTGCCCGCACCAGGGTGAATCGAATATCTTGACTTGTGGACTTCATCAAGTATAAGGTTACGTAGATCTCCATAAAGAGGTACCCAAATTCTTCCGGCATAACATCAGAGTCCAGACTCCCTAACCTCGAATCGAGAGACAAGTATGTTCAAATGTTCGTGAGATATGTTCTCCTCCTTGAGAGCCTCATCTTGGGCTACTCTGATCTGGCTGTTGAGGTTCGAATGAATGGTGATGTTCAGAGCCCTAACACGAAGAGGTGCCATCCTCTCCTTTCGGCTTAAAGCGTCAGCTACGACATTGGCCTTGCCAGGATGATAACGAAGTTCACAATCATAGTCGTTGAGCATCTCGATCCATCAACGCTGTCTCATATTCAGTTGCTTCTGATCGAAGATATGCTGGAGACTCTTGTGATCGATGAAAATAGTGCTCTTAGTTCCATACAAATAATGTCTCCACAATTTAAGCGCAAAGACAACGGCTCCAAGTTCAAGATCGTGAGTAGTGTAGTTCCGCTCGTGAATCTTCAATTGTCGGGAGGCATAAGCGATAACCTTTGAGCGTTGCATCAGTACACAACCAAAACCACTCTTCGATGCATCACAATAAACAATAAAGTCATCACTGCCCTCAGGAAGTGATAGGATAGGTGCGGTGGTTAACTTCTTCTTCAAAGTTCGAAATGCTGATTCGTGTGCGGGTTCCCAAATGAACTTCTTGCCCTTGTGAGTCAGCGCGGTCAAAGGACGCGCAATCAGAGAAAATCCTTCAATGAACCTTCGGTAGTAACCGGTGAGACCTAGGAATTGGCGAATATGCGTCAGAGTAGTGGGGGTCTCCCACTTGTTGATAGCTTCAATCTTGGCAGGATCAACTTTGATACCCTGGTCGCTCACAACATGACCCAGAAATTGAACTTCCTTCAACCAAAATTCACACTCGTAGAATTTGGCGTAAAGTTGCTCTTGTCTCAGGAGTTCAAGTACTAGTCGGAGGTGTTGCTCATGCTCTTCTTCGCTCTTAGAGTAGATGAGGATATCATCTATGAAGACGATAACAAACTTATCCAAGTACGGCTTGCAGACACGATTCATGAGGTCCATGAACATGGCAGGTGCATTTGTCAAACCGAATGGCATCACGAGAAATTCATAATGACCATAATGGGTCCTGAATGCAGTTTTCATCACGTCACTTTCCTTCACCCTCAACTGGTGATAACCGGATCGTAAATCGATCTTTGAGTAAACGCTCGATCCTTGTAGTTGATCAAAAAGATCGTCAATTCTAGGAAGAGGATACCGATTCTTGATAGTCAATTTGTTGAGTTCACGGTAGTCGATACACATACGGAAGGATCCATCCTTCTTCTTCACAAACAACACAGGTGCACCCCAAGGTGAGAAACTTGGTTGGATAAATCTACGGTCTAACAGTTCTTGTAGTTGGCTCTGTAATTCTTGCATCTCGGAAGGTGCGAGTCTATAAGGTGCGCGAGCTACAGGTGCTGCTCCTGGTGCTAAATCAATCTGAAACTCTACTGCTCTCGGCGGCGGTAATCCAGGCAATTCCTCTGGGAAGACATCGGAAAATTCGTTCACAATTCGAACGTCGTTCACGCCCTTCGCCTCTGTTTCTACCATTTTCACATGCGCTAGGACAGCAAAACGTCCCTTCTTCATAATCTTTTGCACTTTCACGCAACTAATGAGGTTCAACTTCGAGGTACATCTCTCTCCATAGATAACCAGTGGCTCGCCATCTCCTTGTGGTATACGAAGAGCTTTATCTCCACAAATGATATCGGCTCTTATCTTGCTCAACCAATCCATACCAACGATCAAGTCAAAACTTCCCAGTTTGATAGGTATCAAATTAATTTCGAAATCTGCACCAGCTATGTTGATAATAGCTCCTCGACTAATATGGTCAACTTTCTCAAGTTTACCGTTGGCGACCTCAACAAGCATACTCTCTTTTAACGGGACTAATGACCAATTAATCTTATCGCAAAAATATCTACATACATAACTTCTATCCGCACCAGTATCAAACAAGACAGAAGCTAAAAGATTATTGATTTTGAATATACCTGTCACCAAGTCGGGGTTTTCGCGTGCGTCCCTTGCATTAACATTGAAAGCTCTAGCGCGCGGTGGTCCGCCATCTTTTCGCTTATTTGGACACGCATTTCTGAAATGGCCTGTCTGCCCGCCTTCATAACACTTCTTCGGCCCGTTGGTGTTTGGCTTCCCATTCAAAGTGGTGACCTTGCAGTCTTTTCCAACATGCCCAGACCGTTGGCACTTCTCGCAGACAACATTGCAATACCCAGTGTGGTGTTTGTAACACCTCTTGCATTGAGGTAGGGTTCCCTTGTAGTTCGGGTTGGAGTTGGTGTTGTTGTTGGGGTTGGGGTTTCCACCGTTGTTGTTTCCTCTGAAACCCTCATGTCGTTTCACTGGGTTCTGTTCATAGTTCCTCCCCCTGTTGTTGTTGTGGTTATCCCATTTGCGCTTCTCACTAGTACCCGCTTCAGACTTAGTTTTCTCCGGTTCATCAATGGTTATTTGATTCATTGAAGTATGCGTCATGCGCATCGCTTCGAGAACATTTGGTGGTTTGGACGAGGTGATGTTTCCCTTAATGCTCTAAGGGAGTCCCCAGAAGTATCTCTCCATTCGCTTGAATTCTGGGGTGACCATTGTCGGACACATCAGGGCTAGTTCCAAAAATCTCCTGTTGTAACCATCAAGGTCATTCCCAACGGCCTTTAACTGCATGAATTCCATTTCCATCTTTTGGATTTCGGTTCTCGGACAATACTCCTCAATCATGGCACATTTAAATTCTTCCCATGGCGTAGAATACGCCTCATCAATGCCTTGTGCCTGTGCCATTGTGTTCCACAACATGAGCGCGCCATCAGACAGCGTGCAAGAAGCAAATTTGGTTTTGTTGTCCTCCGAACAGTTGCTAACTCGGAATACTGATTCAAGTTTCTCGAACCATCTGGTGAGACCAACTGGTCCCTCAGTGTCGCTGAAGTTATGTGGTTTACAGCTCTGGAATTCCTTGTAAGTACACCCATTTCGAACGGGTTGAATAACCGATGGTGGTGGCGGTGGCAGTGGAGCTTGGGGTTGCATTTTCGCAATGGCTGCGGCTACATGTTCTTGGATCATCTCTTCAATTTGAGCAGCAATAGGTGTGGATCGACCGTTAGCCGTGGTGTTCTATACAAACATTTTGACTCAAGTCAAAATCCAGCATTCAATATATAATAATATAGTATATAACAACCAACATGTAAACAGCACCACACATGTTAATTAAGTAACGTAAGTTGATACAAGTACCGCAAAACACCATACAGTAACGTAAATAGAACACTTGTGCAAAAAGTAACATCACAAAGTTTCTATTCATTAATAATAAGTTTCATACATCATGATAGATTCGTACAATACATAAGTGAAATATGAAACTACAACTAGATTACATCATGAAATCTAATACAAAAGGTCCTACGGTGAAGGTGGGTGTAGGATGTCTAAAACCTGAGCCAACTGCTCCTCGAGCTCAGTAACCCGAGCTCGGAGGATTCCCACCTCCCTCATCAGTTCCTCGTTAGAGGGAGATGGTGGGGCAGGCGGTGCAGGTGGTGCAGGTGGTGCGGGTGGTGCAGACCGCACGAAACGGGGTGCAGATGTTCCGGCTCCAGAAATAGTCAGTACGTAACGGGGTGTCTTACGCACTTGTGGGTTGGCAGGGTACGGCACAAGCCGCTTACGAGCAGTAACCCTACGATGCCGACCAAATGTGTCAGTGAAGGCTCGTCCTCTGTTGATTCCCGAAATGATGGTACCGTCGAAGCGATACCGTTTCTTCGGCGGGGTGGAGGGTGGCTGAATAGGTATATCAGCAGGGTCCTCATCATCACTGGAGTCGTCTGAGGAAGAGTCATCTGATGAAGAATCGACGGATGATGAGTCATCCGAATCATGTGGTGGCTGTACGGGTGGCTGAACTGGCTGTCCGTGGGCGGCCATCATCTGTCTGTATCTGCCTGGCGGAATCGGCACTAAACGTCCATTAGGAGCGCGTCAGCACTGCATGCGCATATGGTTACGGAATGGCCCTTCCCCGAACTCCGCGGGAATCACAACACCACCGATGCGGGGCTGTGGCTCCGAGGGTCCGGGAGCAGACAGAGCTGGAATCTCCGTAGGGTCCACGTGTCTGTCAATAGTAGCCACTGGGGTAGGCGCCTGGCTGCTAGTCCCGGAAGATGAAGCGCCGGGGTCACTCGTGGGTAGCGGGATCGGTGTGTCAGCAGCAACAGCAGGTGGGGTGGCTGACGAGTCTGGACTGCCCAAAACAATAGCAGGTGGAGTATCCGACATCTGAACAAGGAAAAATAAATTTTTCCATGTCAGTAAGTCATAAAGCAAGCACGTATTAGGCCAACAGTTTAAATCATGTATAACAATAAGTAGCATGGCAATAATAACAAATCATACAGAAGTAGCATTCAATCGGAAGTAAGTAATATCATATGGTAGTGAAATCATGTAGTAGCATACGGCATATAGCAGTAAAAGTAAGCAGAAGCATGCAGTAAGTTCAGCGGAAACAAGTAAACTAGCAAGTTGTAGATTAGTCCTATTAGTGAATCCTACTCGGGTCGATCTTAGACTCACTAATGCAACCTAATTTCCTACAACCAATGCTCTGATATCAAATGTGATGCCCTGTACAAAACCATCGTGTACGAATCATCAACAACAGCATCATTACAAGGTTAAGTACTATATGCTGTAATAAAAGAAGTTGCATTCACGATAAAAAGGTGACGTCATAACCGACATCAAATGTTTTACACCAACAGTATGCTTCTACTAATAGCAAGCATGAATAAATGTATGTAACCCTTAGGTCGTTACAAAACATAGTTTCAAATGTAATTAAGTTTGAATGCAAGATAAAGTAGTTCATGTAGTAATAACACTAGAGCAGCGGGTGTCTACGGCAAGACTAGCACGACAGCGGAAGCAAATAACCTTAAGCACCTAAGAAAAACATGCTTAAAAACGTCAACACAAAGGTTGGTGAGCTATAGTTTAAGTATAACAGTATGTAAGGTAGGCCACGAGATTTCAGTGCTACAAAGAGCGTTTCAAAATAGTATGATAAAGTATATGTTAACCGTGGGCACTTGGTAACTAACTTAACGTTTATACCCCCTGAAAGTACACTTGGCAAGTGCGTATGTCTACAAAGTATTAAACACTCATTAAATGCTAGCGCTACTAGCCCGAGTGGGGATGTCAAACCCTATGGATCCATATCTAAGATTCACGTTCACCGGTTCAAAAACCAATGACTAAACGTTACCGAGCTAAAGGGAATGTTTCTGCCATTATATAACCCACACATATATAAGTTTAAGTACTCGTTCCTAGTATGTAAAACATAAAATCCACATGTATTCTCAGTTCTCAAAATAAGTTAAAGTAAAAAGGGAATGCTATAACTCACAATGATAAAGTAGCGGTAAAGTCGAGTCGGGAAAGTAAGCAAGTAATGAAGGTTGTCCAAACGGGTCCTCAACCTAAGTCAAATAGTACTAAGTCAATAAATCGTCCGAATAGGTTTAAAAGTATGTAAATAAGATCTTAATGGTCATCATCATTCATCATCAAACAAAAGGCGTAAAGTAAGTTTCGTTCATGAAAGTAGTTTAAAACAAAGGCTGATTTCGATCAGTCACCACGGCCTCTACCCTTACTGAATTAAGGTGAGACCAGTGGCTATGGCTCTGTATATGAGTCTTTTAAGTGTGGTAAAATTTACAGAAGCAAACTAGTCTTCGTTTGACCGTGGCGACGGTCTAAGTGCGAGTAGGTCAGAAATTTCTGCACAATGTTAAAAGGACATAGTGACGATCGGAGGGCCATAAATCCTAAACCGTAACTCGGATTAAGAAGAGTCCTATATGAAAAATTATCTACTCGAAAAGATATATCTGAAAAACAAGTTTATAGTAGCCCAGGTGTACTGGTCTGTTACAGAACCCAGAAAACACTAGGCAGAAGACAGAAAACAGAAAAATAGTGGGTTCCGGTGGTCTTGGTGCTCGATGCTTATCACGGTTCTCATCGTTGATGTGTTTGCATCATTTTCACCAAGGTTTGACCATCATAACCGAAGTGTAAGTCTAAGACATGAATCACAACTCACTTAAGTGTTGCAAGTGTTTTGATGAACCAAAGTTACATCAAAGTCTTAGATTCAATACATACATGAAATGTAAAAGTAATATTAAGCAAGTTTGACTTATCAAGACACTAGTGTAAGTCTAATATATATATCACAACTCACTTAAGAGTTGTATGAAGTTTAATGAACCAAAGTTGCATCAAAGTCTTAGATTTAACACCTACATGAGTTATAAAAGTAATATTAAGTTATGAACTTGAAAGTAGACTTATGTAAACAAGATCTTAAGTTGTAGAACATAGTTCTTAGTTAGATCTTGAAGATCTTAGACCCAAAAGTCTAGATCAAACATAAGTGTACAAAGTTATAATTAAAAAGTTTCATTTACATGTTCTTGAACTAGTAAAGTTAACTTTTAGTTCAAGAGAAATGAGATCAAGACTAACTTGTAGTACTTGACCAACAAAAACCAAAATCACAAAATTAAAGTGCAAGTAAATGATGTAGTGAACTAAATGAACAAGAAACAAGTTCATGGTTGTTCATACTTTAAAGATTCAAACCAAAGTTTGATCTTTAGAAAGTAAACTTTATGTTTACTTCATGAGCTTCAAGTATGACTTTAATCAACACATAAACTTACAATCTTTCAAGAAATTAAATGTAGAACATAACTAGTAAGTTAGGTTCTTATGTGTTCTTGTTAATACAAGATAAATGGAGAATGAAACTAGTAAGTTTGATTCTTGAAACTAGTATGTAAATAATAAATAACAACAAGTAACAAAGTAACAACAACAACTAACAAAACTCAAGTAATTAAACAACATCAAAGATCAAAAGATGATGATGATACATGTGTATGTGTGGTTCGGTTTTGAAGTCAAGAAAGAAGAGAGAAAAGAGCTTCAAGTTACTTACAACTTAGAGAGAAAAGAGAGATAATTGGAAGTGTCTTTTGTGTGTGTTTTGAAATGAGAGAAAAGTGAGTAAGATGCAATGAGAAAATGAAAACAAAAACTCCCCATGTATGCATACTAAACCGACGGTTTTAGGGGAAGGGAAGGGAGGAAGGAAAAATCCATGGGGTTCTTGCCTGCTAAAGCTTAAAAGATGGATATTAGAGTTGATTTCATGGGGATAAGATGATAACTAGATTCGAAGGTGACTTAACTAACTAGTTACACTTACAAGTAATACTTACATGTCTTAGTGGGCTAGTTAATCCATATAAATGGGTAGGGTGGGCTTATAAGCCCATGTTCAAGAGTCCATAACATTAATCAAAGCCCAAGTTCAATTAATTAACAAATAAGTCCAATTAAAGCCCAAGTAACTAACTAATAACTTTAGTTAAATCAAATGATTAATAAAACTTAATCATGAATGTAAATAATACTTGAAAATATTATTCGTGTAAGTTTCGTGTGTCACAAAGACGTTTCAGGCAATTAAAGTCAAGTACGGTTAATCATGGCAACATGTAAATGTAATAACATACATTCGTTTAATCACACGCATTAATAATAACAATTATTAATAAATAAACATTGGAAAATCCAGGGTCGTTACAGGAGTAACCATTGTGGGGTACATTAAGGCTAACTCCAAGTACCTCCGGTTATAGCCATCGAGGTCAGTTCCTACGAATTTCAGTTCACAAAACTCTGCTTCCATTTTCTGAATTTCGGTTCTGGGGTAGTATTCCTCTATCATAGCCCTCTTAAAATCTTGCCATGGTGTCACATAAGCTTCGTCAATTTCCTGAGCCTGGGCAAGCGTATTCCACCATGTCAAAGCGCCATCCAACAGCGTGCAGGAGGCGTAATTAGTTTTGTTCACTTCGGAGCAGTTACTCACACGGAATACTGATTCCAACTTTTCAAACCATCTAGTTAACCCAACTAGCCCTTCCGTTCCACTGAAATTGTGGGGCTTGCAGCTCTGAAATTCCTTGTAGGTGCGCCCATTCTGAACATTCTGGTTTGCCGGCGGAGCTTGTGGGTTGGCATTTGCCATAGCTGCGGCTACTCGAGCAGCTATCATTTCCTCAATTTGTGCTGCAATGGGTGTTCCTCTCGCCATCGATCTTACAAACAAAAATTTTGACTTAAGTCAAAATCCATTATTCAATAATTCGTAAAGTCATAGCATATGGTAACCAATATGGAATCAACACAATACATGTTAATTAAGTATGGCAAACTAGTTACATATATCACAAAACCATCATACAATATCTTAAATAAAATGTCGTACAGTACTTCAAACAACATTAAGTTCCATTCATAATAAGAAAATTTGCATACAACTTCATAAGTTTTCGTACAATACTTGAATGAAAACATAAAACTACTAAAAGAAATACATAATGAAATCTAATACAATAGTCCTATGGTGATGGTGGATAAATGTTGTCCATCATGTGGGACACCTGGTCCTCGAGCTCAGTCACTCGGGTACGTAGGGCACACACTTCCCTCATCAGCTCCTCAATGGTGGGAGATGCCGGTGGGGCAGGTGGTGCCGGTGGTGCAGATGGTGCCGGTGGTGCAGATGTAGCACTAGAACTAGATGGAAAAGTACGGGCGACCTTACGTACGAATGGATCAGCAGGATACGGCATAACCCGCTTACGGGTGGTGACCCTAACCAACTGTCCATGTGCGTTCACAAACAGCTTACCTCCATTTACCCCTGGAATAATGGTACCATCATAGTGGTAACGCTTCTTCAGTGGGGTAGAGGGTGGCGGTACAGGCTCCTCCTTGGAGTCCTCCTCAGAGTCCTCCTCGGGATCCTCCTCGCTAGTCTCATCCGATGATGAACTGCCTGAGTCGTCTGAAGGTGGTGCAGGTACATCACGTATGGGAGAATGTGTCTGGCCGGTGGTTATCATCTGATATCTGCCAGGTGGAATCGGCATAACCCGTCCGTCGGCGGTGCGTCTGACCCAATGTCCAAGTTCGTTACGAAATGGACTACCCCCGTTCACTCCAGGGATCACAGTACCATTGGAATGATGTTGTAGCCCCGGGAGACTAGGGATGGGTGGAGCTGGGATCTCCTCGGGATCCTCGTCACTGTCAGAGATAACCATCAAGTCAGGTGCGTGACTACTATCCCCAGAAAACGAATTGCCAGAGTCGTCGGAGGGTAGCAGTGACGGGATCGGATAGTCAGCAACAACAGTAGGTGAAGTAGCTGATGAATCTGAATCACTCTCCAAGTCAATGATAATAGGCGGTATGTCCAACATCTGAACAAGGAAAAATAACTTTTTCCATGCCAGTAAGACATATAGCAATCATGTAATCAGGCATAATAACTACAGCAGCCTAGATCGTCTACATCAGTACATAGCATGGCAATAATAACAATATCCTACAGAAGTATCATGCAAATGAAAACAGATAGTAGCATGCAGTAGTGAGAATAAACAATAGCATATGGCAATAACATATAACAGAAATAGTAAACAGTAGCATGTAATAGTTCTGCAGAAGCAAGTAAACAAGCAAGTTGTAGATTAGTCCTATTAGTGAATCCTACTCGACTCGGTCAAGACACACTAATGCAACCTAATTCCCTACAACCATTGCTCTGATACCAAATGTGATGCCCCGTACAAAATCAATGTGTACAGATCATCAACAACAGGTCCATTATACGATTACAACATTATATGCTGTTTTAAAACAAGTTTTGCATTCACAAAAGATAACGTTTTTACCAATGTCGAATGTTTTACAAAAGGTAACGTGCTTCTACGAATAGAAAGCGTTAACATAAGTACGTGACACTAAGGTCATTACAAAATCCATAGCTCAAATGTAACATAAGTTGCGAATGCAAAATAAAAGTTCCATGATTGAGACATCTCTAAACAATTCAGCAGAAGTCTAACACAGTGAGTCTATAACAGCAAGTCTAACAGCGGAAGCAACAAACGTCTAAGCACCTGAGAAATAACATGCTTTAAAAGGTCAACACGAATGTTGGTGAGCTATAGTTTTATTGTAAACAACAATGTAATGTAGACCACGAGATTTTGTATTCAAAATAGTATGAAAAGTGTATGCTTAACCGTAGGCACTTGGTAACTAACTTAACGTAAAATAATATATCACCCCCTAAAAGTACACTTGGCGAGTGTGTTAAAACAGAAGAAGTATTAAACACCCATAAAATGCTAGCGTGACTAGCCCGAGTGGAGATGTCAAACCCTATGGATCCATATCTAAGATTCGCGTCTACTGGTTCATAAACCAATAGTTAAATGTTACCGAGCTAAGGGGAAAATTTGTGCCGTTATATCACCCACACATATATAAAGTTTAAGTACTCGTGTCTAGTATGTAAAACATAAAAAGCGCATGTATTCTCAGTCCCAAAAATATTTAAAGTAAAAAGGGAGCTATAACTTACAGTGAATGTGCAGTAAAGTCGATAGGAATAAGTAAGCAAGTAGTAAGTCGGTCCGAAAGTGAAGGTATTTCGTATGCCCGAGAGACATATTAAATTAACGTGGCCACTATGTTATGATCCAAGTCGGGTCATACCCAATAACAAGCTTACCAACACTTTATATGTATTTATTTTAACGGATGGATTGTTAAATAAATACGCGACACTTGAACTTTAGAAAATTGGTTTTCTAAATTATAATCACTTGAGATAAATTATTTGGATAATTTATATATGATGTGGATTTAATTATTTATAGGTTTAAATAATTATGTTATGTTATATTTTATAAAATGGTTTATAAAATTATTGCAAGTAACAAATACATGTTTATTTTATACAAGTTTTATAAAATAAATACAAGTTTTATAAAATCATTCTTGTTATAAAATAATGGATGGTTGGCAAATTTTGGAGCCCCAAGAAAGTCTATCCCATGCTTATTCTTGTTGCTTTCCATAACACAACTCCACGTATACATGTCCTTTGACTAGTAACAATGCACACATGCAAACATTTCAAGTGAGATAGCAAAAAAAAAAAAACTGAAAACAGTCCCTTGAGAGCTGCTGGCTGCCGTGGCCTATTTGTGTTCAAAAGGGGTTCAACATTTGGTTTTTGGAAGCTCTAATCAAGTGCTAATAAGTCCTAACTAAAGTGCAAAGGTTTGGTAGTTAAAGGCTTGGGGTATTACACACTTGAGGCTTCAAGTTAGAAGCTCTAAATCCATCATCTTCATCATCACTTTGCTGTCCAAAACAGCCCTCAATCTATATTGAGGAGGTATTATCTCTTATTCCTTCTCTTTAGTTTGTAAGTATAGCTTTAAGACTTGATGTCTTCATGGAATTCAATCTAAAATGGTTTAACATATACATTTGTTCATAAATAACATAATGCTTCCGCTTGTCTCAATATTCATAAAATGGGTTTTGTGATTATATAAACATATGAACTTGTTGTCATGTTGAATTCCATCAGAAAGGTCCTCAACCTAAGTCAAAGGTTACTAAGTCAGTAAATCGTCCCCAAAAGTTTAAAAGTAAATAAGTTAAGTCTTAAGTATCATCATCATCATCATTATCATCATCATCATCATTATCATCATCATCATCATCATACGTAAAAGATAAACTAAGTTTTCATCAAGAATAGAGATCGAAACAAAGGTCTAATTTCGATCAGCTGCTACGACCTCTATACAAACTGAAATGACGTGCGGTCAGTGGCCAAGGCTCCGTATGTGAGTCCTCTTACATTTATCCAATTTTGAGATCCTAACTTGATGTCATTTGACTGTGGCGACGGTTCAAGCGCGAGTAGGTAAGAAATTTCATCACGTCGTTACGAAGGCGTAGTGATTTTCGGAAGGCTATAAATCCTAAACCGTATATCGGATTTGGGGGAGTCTTAAACAAAAAGTCATCTACTCGAACCGAACTATCTGGAAATCAAATTTCTAGAAGTCCGAGGTGTAACAACCCTACTTTTTCTGTTACTTCCGTTAATGATCCGTTAGTTAATTTAACTGTGATTATTTGACTTTTATGCGTTTACGTGTATTAAATGCGTACTTGATCTTCGAAGGGTTTTAATAATTGATAAAGGTTGATATTAATTCAAATAAATATATCGGATAATGAAATACGATAAAAAACGATACGATTTTGATAATAGCTTTTTGAGCAACGAAACGCTCGGGTTTATTTTAATAATTAATTTTATTAATTATTAACTTTTTAAAATATTTAATTTATTGGGTTTTTTTAATAAATTAGACAATTAGTTGTGTTTAAAGATCGGGTTAGCGTTTCGGGCCTTCGGTACGATTAAACGACAGTTAAAACGGACCTCGAATATGCGCTTTTGCAAAACGAGAGCCCGAGAACCCTTCCCAAGTGGGCCACGGCCGTGAACCCCCTACCCACCCCTTTATTGTTTAAATTTTGCAACTTGGAGGACTTAAGTGTCAATTAGTGAAACTAGGGCTAGATATATAAGGCTTGTGTTAAACCTAATTTAGTCATAATTCCCTCACAAGAA
This sequence comes from Rutidosis leptorrhynchoides, assembly GCF_046630445.1. Classification (NCBI taxonomy): domain Eukaryota; kingdom Viridiplantae; phylum Streptophyta; class Magnoliopsida; order Asterales; family Asteraceae; genus Rutidosis; species Rutidosis leptorrhynchoides. The sequence continues at coordinate 242,563,715 of NC_092334.1, read as the reverse complement.
AATTAAGCTGTCGATCTCCCTTCCTCTACCTCTTTCACGTCGACCATCACTACCATCATCATACCATTCAATTTTAATTTTTATAGCAAGCCTTGAACACGAAAGTTGCAATTCTCGATCTCCTCTACGCGTTGATATAATTCTTTTCGCGATCAAAGGTATAATTGCATAAACCCTAATTCTTAAAAATCTGATTTTTATAAAGTTTCATAGTTATGTTGTCAATTGCTCAAGTCTATACGCGTACGCGTTAATTGTAATCGTTATTTTGATTGTTTGATGCGCTATGGTTTAAAAACGAATTTGTATTTGTTTGATCAAAAAAATTAAGTTTTTCAAATGTTAATTATTGTGTTATAATCTGATTCCTTGCGAAAAACTATTGAGTTTAGGCTTTGGATTCGCTTGATTTCGTTTCCGTATGATTAAGTTATGTCGATTTGAATTATCGTTGTGTTTTTGTTGCTTGATCAGGAATCTGGTATTGATAGAAAACGAATTGGCATGTGAGACTTATACCACTGGAAATATAATTTAAAAACACTCAAGTTAGACTAGGATATCATGTCGTTTGCTTATGTGTAGCCCGAGATATGCTAGAATTAGTGTAAATCTAGTTTTATACAGCACTTGCATGAACATAACCTTGTATGATAAAACGTCTAAACTTCTGTGATTAAAGGTTTTCATATTTGAAAAATAGACAAAAATTAATTCATCTTTAATGTAGATATCATAGGCTAATTGTATCTAGATCTTTGGATAATCGTATGCGAATGTGACTAACGAAATGGGAATCGAATCTATAAATTGCACACGGTTTTGTACTCCGTGGATTTTGTGAATTGTTTGAGCATGTATGCTTCTGGATAATGAAACTTAACATGATATGTGACTTATTGTTAGTTTATGTCAATCTCTGAAATCTTATGCATTGGGCACAATAGAGCCATACTTTATGTGAATTCTGATTTGAGCTGAAAACTGAATGATCAATTTACACGAATAAACTGTACAAATCAGCTAAACAAAAGTTGCTAGATTCTTGATATGTGTTACTTTGATTTGTCCTTGAACTATGGCCACTGGTCTTGTATCAATTTAATGTTCCTAACTCCGGTTATAGACAAAATGAAATCAGTGCGCGGTCAGAAACTGACTTGGCAAACCCCAATGTATCCCTTCTGATTCCTGACTTTTAATTGTCGTATGAGTCCCTGGCCAGAATTTTTGGAATTGATTTTAAGTCTAATTATGATCTGAAGTTTTTCATATTTACTTGAATTTTGTACTATGAGATAATGTGGTACGTATGCTACGTGCTCAAAAATTTTGTGCATGACGATAAACTGAAATTGTGAAAATGATTATTCATGACCTAAAACGTATTGTATGACTTAGGTTTGACATGTTGACCAATATTTGACATGAACTTACTGATGTTGACTTTATTTGACCACATTGACCAAGTTTGACTTTCGATTTGACTTCGGTTGACTTTGTTTGACTTGCATGATATAGTTGACTTTTACTTTGAAACGCGTCGAGTCGAGCAATAAGACAACGTACACTATGAAACCACACTTATATAAGATACATATATTGACTAACCTATATACGTATACTTAGGTTACATTACTCGGGTCTAAACCGTACAAGTCGTTTGTCTTTCATTCCGAGCTTTTTTCAAAGGTGAGTCTACAGTCCCGCTTTTTACATGTTTTCAGGGATGAGAATGCACGCTGTTACATTTACATTTTCAATTACTTTTATATTGACATGAGTACTACACATATGCATACTGAGTTTGTACACAAAGCCTCTAGCTTGAATACTTTTAATACCATCGGTGTAAGCACAATTTAGATGGACGGATCCGTTAGGTTGACAACCTCACCCACTATAAAAGCAGTGGTGCATTTATTTTGAACATTAGATAAACTCGTACAGGTGTATAACATTTTAGGAGGTAAAGGCGGGTATAGTGGCATCTATACCCGGGTTAATGCTAGTATTCAGGTGCTCGGTGTATGCAGCGATAGAATCTCGTGGGCAGGGAAATTAAGCTATTTTTCTGATAACTGTTTTTCAGATACTATAAAACGATATTTAAACTGTGGTTTACGAACAAATGAGATAAAACTTGACAGGGCGTTGTCTACAAATGATTGAAATTTGACATGGTAGTGTCAACAAACTTTTGAAACGAGAAACGGTGTTGTCTAAAAACTTTAACATTAAACTTTGGTGGTCTTTCACTAGTAAACGTTTTCGAAATGTTATTTCTTAAACATACTGTATTGTTTACCTAAAACCTGTAGATTCACTCAACATTATTGTTGACCCGTTTTGCGTGTTTTATTCTCAGATATTAATTGCTTCCGCTGTAGAATATTGCTGTTACGTAGAAGTCAAGCCAAGCACTGAGATCAGAGTTAACATTCCGTTAAGGGATTTGATGGGGTGTTACACCAGGAGTCTGATCAGATCTGGAAAAACAGAAAACAAGTGCTCCGGTGGGTTTCTTGGTGTTTAATGCTCATCACGGTTCTCATCCTTGATGCGTATAAGCCTCAAGTGTACAACTCTTGATGTTTTAGCATCACTTTAACCAAGGTTTAACCATCAACACACAAAGTCAAGACTAAGAAATGAAATACAACTCCTTTGAGAGTTTGAGCAAGATGATGAACCAAAGTTACATCAAGTTCTTAGTTACGACACAAGTACAAGTTCTATTAAGCTACAAACTTCGATTCAACTAAATAAGTAAGACCTTCAGTTATAGAACTTAGATCTTAGCTAAATATTATACCTTAGACTAAAAGTCTAGATCTTATGTTCTTGGTGAAACCCGAAGTCATAGAACTTAGACTTTCAATTTTTACAACACCTTAAGTCATGAAACTTAGATTTAGCAAAGTAAAATGAATGTAAGCTTTTAAGGTTTTGTTTAAACAAGTTAGATGATCATAAGTTACATAACTTAGATCAAACACAATAATGAAACCCTAAGCTAGAAAGCTTGGATTCCTTAACAACACTTTTGAGACTTCAAGCTAGTAAGCTTGTATCTTTTGTTAAATGAAAACACAAGTTACAAATTTAAAGTACAACAAATTAAAGAAGATCATAAGTTTATGAACTTGATCTTTTAACAACTTTTTGTAGAAACTTCTTGAAGATCCTTAAAGCAAAAAGCTAGATCTTCAAGTTACATGAATATCATAAACACAAGTCTTCATCCTTTAATAAAAATAAAGAGATCTTAAGTTATAAAACTTAGATCTAACAAAGTAATAAAGATTCAAAGCTAAAAATCTTGAATCCTTCATGTTCTTGAAGACTTTCAAATCAAAGTTTGAATCTACAAGATGTATGAAGATTCAAGTCACAAAACTTGAATCTTTGATCACGATGATGATGATTTCGTGAATAAGGAAAGAAAAAAGGGAAAAGAATTCAAAAACTTACAAGTTCTTCAAAGTTTTAGAGAGAAGTTAGATTGAGAAGCAAGTAGAGAGAAAAGTGTGTGTGTTTTGAGAAAATGAAGTGAAATTTGAAAAAATGAAGTGGTGGTGGTGGTTTTAAATGGCCGATGACCAAGGGTGTTGGGGGGGGGGGTTGACCATTTGGCTTCATTTGGAGGTGGGATGGTGTGGTCTATGGTGGTGGTACAAGGTGATGTTGATATGTTGGGTGGCATGCAACATGGTGTAAGTAGTAGTACATAAGCATGCACTAACCTTGTCGTATTTATTACATGGGTTAGTCATTAATTAAATGGACTAACTAGTCCACTAATTAGCCCACTAAACTAGTCCATTACTTGAGTAGGTTGGGCCATGGAAGTCCATTAAAGTAAAAGTCCATTAAGGCTAACTTGTGTGCATTAGTAAATAATAAGCGTAAATAATAAACCATCAAGTCAAGTAATAATCATTAATAAATAACAATTATCTTTAAGTAGTCATAACGCTCCAATTATGACAAAAGTTTAACGTGTACCAAGTATATAGCTCATTTTAACGACAAGTGACACTAACGGTCATAAATGCATTCGAGGATCAAGTTAAGTAACTAAGTACTTAATGACACATTGTAAGGTATTACGAAAGTAATTAATGTAAATAATGATCCCATAATATAATCTAATTCATTACGCACAAATACGCAGTTTCATAAAAGTATAAAGTATAATTATAAGTCGAAAAAGTCGGGTCGTTACATTATTAGTCCATAACTTTTAACCTTAATCATAAACTTTTTATTATAATCATGTTCATCATATCTATAAACCTTTATCTATTATAATTAACTTCATAACAACAATCATGATCAACTTATATTCATACTTAATTATATTACTAGTTCATAACTTAACCTAATACTTTTAATTTTACAATCTTATTAATCATCATCATAAACTTTCATTATCTTTTAACCCTATAAATAATCATTATCATTATCCATTCAAACTTGATGATCATACTTAATTCATAATACTTATAACATAATACTTATAAACAACTTAAAGGTAATAGATTAAAAGAAAGAATAAGCTAGGGTTTTAGGTATACCTCAATAGGGTAGAGATCAAGAAAAAGACGATGAATGAAAACTGAAATAGGAACAGATTCAGCAGTAATATCATGACCCAAACAGGAGGTTTTTCTTGGACTGTTTGATCACGAAAAACAGCAGGAAAAACTAGAAAAGAAAATGCAGCAACACAGGTTAATTGTGGGGCTGTTTTAGCTCACAAACAAGCAGGAAACACACCAGATAAACAGGAGCACTTTCAGTTGTTTATGTGGCAAATTACAGCAGAAGTAAAGCTGTAAAAAGTGGCGAAACATGAGGCTGAACAGCAGCAGGAAAGGTGGCGTTTTTGGGCTGTAGAGGGAGGTCGAATGCAGGCTGTTTTTAGAGGGAGTTTGTAGTCGATGCAGGTGGGGTTTAGAAGGCTATTTGTGAGTTGACAAAAAAGGGAAAAGGGCTGTAGAATTCTGTCGACTAATGCAACAAAAGGGAGGAGATAGTGGTTCATTTTTGTGGTGCAAATATGGGAATTCATGAGCCCTTTTATAGATGAGTTTAGGTTCCTAATCATACTAGAATTGCTTGGAGATCAAGGAGTAGTATTAGGATTAGATTAGAATTGGTTTTGCTTAGTGATCAAGTATTTTTTTTATAAGCTAGTTGATTTTTATTTATTTATATACATGTATTATATATTTTTTTATTTATTCGGCCTTTATGTATTTATATGTATTATGTATATATATATATTTATTTATATGTATTTTATATATATATATATATATATATATATATATATATATATATATATATATATATATATATATATATATATATATTAAGGTTACATTCATTTAAAATACATTTTATTTAATCATTTATTTATTAGCCATGTCTTTTATTTAATTATTTAGTTCTTAATAGTTTTTAATTTATAAATATCACATTTAAATTATACATATAGTTTATATATATATATATATATAAACACAGAAAAACATAAACTTATATTAACAGGAAATATTGATCAAAAATTACTATTTAATCAAAGTATTGTTAAATAAACTTTATGAGTACAAAAAGTCCTATTAGTAGAACAGTAGAAACAGAAATGGTAAAATGAGGGTCGTCATAGTACCTCCCCGTTAATAAAAACTTCGTCCTGAAGTTTTAGGTAGACTTCTCGGATTCATCTGCGGTTGAGAAGAGATGGGGATATTTCCATCGTCTTCACGTTCCCAGGTATACTCGGGGCCTCGTCGTGAATTCCAACGGATCTTAACAATAGGTATAGTGCTCTGTTTCAAGCATTTTTCAGTTTGATCCACGACCTCAATTGGTTCTTCTATGAAGTGCATCTTATCATCAATGTGAATGTCATCCAAAAGAATAACGAGTGTGTCATCAGCATGACACTTTTTCAGATTTGAGACATGAAACACGTCGTGTACATTACTAAGTTCAGCAGGTAGTTCTAATTGATAAGCCACGGGTCCGATCCTTTCGATAATCTTGAAAGGTCCAATAAAACACGGACTTAGTATGCTTCGTTTGCCAAAACGAACGACGCCTTTCTAAGGGGATACTTTCAACATGACTTTATCACCAACTTGAAATTCTAAATCTTTCCGACGATTATCAGCATAGCACTTCTGTCGGCTGCGGGCAGTTTCTAATCATTTCTTAATATGAACGATCTTTTCGGTAGTTTCATGAATGATTTCCGGACCAGTTAATTGTCTGTCCTCTAGTTCCTCCCAGTACAGTGGAGATCTACATTTTTGTCCGTACAAGGCTTCAAAAGGTGCAGCCTTAATACTTGAGTGATAGTTGTTATTGTAAGAAAATTCAGCTAAAGGCAAGTATCTATCCCAACCTTTGCTGAAATCCATAACACAAGCACGAAGCATATCTTCCAACGTTTGAATGGTTCGTTCACTTTGACCATTGGTTTGTAGATGATAAGCAGTACTCATGTGGAGTTGAGTTCCAAGAGCATATTGTAAAGTTCTCTAAAATCTAGAAATAAATCGACTGTCTCGATCGGAAATAACAGAAATAGGGACTCCATGACGTGAGACAATCTCCTTGATATAAAGTTGTGATAATTTGTCCATCTTGTCGATTTCCTTGATCGGTAAGAAGTGTGCAGATTTAGTAAGACGATCCACTATGACCCCTATAGTATCATTGTTGTTTGAAGTCTTGGGCAACTTAGTAATGAAATCCATAGTGATACACTCCCACTTCCACTGCGGAATATTCGGCTATTGAAGTAAACCAGATGGCTTTTGATGCTCGACCTTAACTTTCAAATAAGTAAGGCACTTGCTTACGTAATCAGTAATATCATATTTAAGATTATGCCACCAATAAAACTCTTCCACATCGTGATACATTTTACTAGAGCCTGGGTGAATATAATACCTAGTCTTATGTACTTCATCCAAGACTAGTTCTCGAAGATTTCTGAAGATTGGGACCCAAATTCGGTTATTGAAATACCTTATTCTGTTTCCCTTGAGTTCAAGTTGCTTTACGAGACCTTTAAGTCCCTCGAGTTGGACATTCTCTTCCTTCAATACCTCAAGTTGTGCTTCACGGATTTGAGATGTAAGATTCGTACGAAGACGTATATTTAAAGCTCGGACTCGGATCAGTTTGGCACCATCCTTTCTACTAAGGGTATCGGCAACTACATTTGCCTTACCCAATGATATTTAAGCTCATAGTCGTAGTCATTTAATAACTCGACCCAACGCCTTTGTCTCATGTTCAGTTGCTTTTGATCAAAGATATGTCGAAGACTTTTATGATCGGTAAACACCATGAAATTTATTCTGTAGAGATAATGTCTCCACATCTTCAATACGAATACCACAGCTCCTAACTCCAGGTCATGCATGGTATAGTTCTTCTCATGTTTCTTTAATTGTCTAGATGCATACGCTATAACTTTGTTACGTTGCATTAAGACACATCCGAAACCTTGGTTCGAGGCATCACAATAGACTACAAAATCGTCGGTGCCATCGGGTAATGATAGAATCAGGGCTGTGGTCAATTTATCCTTTAGAACCTTAAAAGCAGATTCCTGTTCTTAGAACCACTCAAATTTCTTCCCCTTGTGAGTTAGCTTTGTGAGAAGTTTGGTTAGAATGGAAAAATCTTTGATAAACCTTCGGTAATAACCAGCAAGTCCCTAAAATTAGTGAATATGTTTCGCACTTTTAGGCACTTCCCAATTCCGAATAGCAGTGATTTTTGCCAGATCGACATGTATTCCTTCACTATCAACAACATGTCCGAGAAATTGTACAGTTATTCACACTTGGAGAACTTAGCATACAGTTGTTCCTTCTTTAAGAGCTCTGGAATCAATCATAGATGTTGCTCATGCTCTTTCTCATTCTTGGAATAGATTAGAATATCGTCGATGAAAACGATCATGAATTTATCAAGATAAGGTTTGCATATACGGTTCATAAGATCCATGAATACTGCAGGAGCATTGGTTAGTCCAAAAGGTATGACAAGAAACTCATAGTGTCCATAACGAGTTCGGAAAGCAGTCTTACGGCACCTCTTCGTGTTAGGGCTCTGAACATCACCATCCATTCGAACCTCAACAGTCAGATCCGAGTAGCCCAAGATGAGGCTCTCAAGGAGGAGAATATATCTCATGAACATTTGAACATACTTGTCTCTCGATTTGAGGTCAGGGAGTCTGGACTCCGATGTTATGCCGGATGAATTTGGGTACCTTGTTATGGAGATCTATGGAACCTTATACTTGATGAAGCACACAAATTGAGATATTCAATTCACCCCAGTGCGGGCAAGATGTACCACGACCTTAAAGAACAGTATTGGTGGCTGAATCTTAAGAAGGACGTTACGACTTATGTTGGTAAGTGTTTGACTTGCTCGAAGGTTAAAGCCGGGCATCAGAGACCTTCTGGTTTACTTCAACAACTGGAAATCCCACAATGGAAGTGGGAAAGGATAACAATGGATTTCATCACCAAGCTACCAAAGACGGTGGGCGGATACGATACCATCTGGGTTGTCGTTGACCGTCTTACCAAATCTGCACACTTTTTGGCCATAAAGGAAACAGATACGATGGAAAGACTTGCTCAACTATACATCAAAGAGGTTGTATCTCGTCATGGTGTACCTTTATTGATCATCTCAGATCGCGATCCCCATTTTGCTTCCAGATTTTGGCGTTCCTTACAAGAAGCCATGGGAACCCGTCTCGACATGAGTACTGCTTATCATCCACAAACCGACGGGCAAAGTGAACGTACGATTCAGACCTTGGAAGACATGTCTCGTTCATGTGTTATTGATTTCGGAAAGGCCTGGGAAAGACATTTGCCACTCGCCGAATTTTCTTACAACAACAGTTATCACTCGAGCATTAATGCCGCACCTTTTGAAGCGTTGTATAGCCGCAAGTGCCGATCTCCTATTTGCTGGGCCGAAGTAGGCGAAAAGCAAATCACCGGATCCGAGGTAGTCCATGAAACAACGAAGAAGATTGCTCAGATTCAAGCTAGACTTAAGAATGTCCGCGATCGTCAAAAGAGTTATGCCGATTTTAAACGTAAAGACTTTGAATTCAACGTTGGTGATCGTGTAATGTTGAAGGTTGCACCTTGGAAGGGTGTGATTCGTTTTGGAAAACGTGGAAAGTTAAACCCGCGATACATTGGTCCTTTTGAAATCTTGGAACGTGTTGGACCCGTTGCTTACCATTTGGATTTACCAGCACAATTGAGCTCAGTTCATCCTACCTTCCTGATAAGGCTAAAAAGAAACATATATTTCATAGCAATATCCCTCCTAAATAATAGGTTTTCATATGTAATTGTATTATATTTTCATTGTAATTGTTTAAATAAATAAGTGCGAAGACAAAAGGCGAAAACGAAGACTTGAAGACACAAACGTCCAAAAGCTCAAATGTACAAGATACAATTCAAAAGTTTCAATTTATTGATAAGAAACGTCTAAAAATTACAAGAGTACAAGTTACAAAACGCAAAGTACACGATATAAAATAGTACGCAAGAACGTTCGAAAATTCGGAACCAGGACATGAGTCAACTCTCAACGCACGACGCAACGGTGCAAAAATTACAAGTCAACTATGCACATAAATAAAATATAATATATAAATAATTCTTAAAAATTATATATATATTATATTATTATTTAATAACGTCGACAAGCAAAGATCTAAAATGATGTGAGCTGGAAAATCAAACTCCGCAACTCGTGGAGTTTGAAGGCTTAAAATGCCGTGACTCGCGGAGCTGCAAAATTCAGAAATGGCCTTTAAAAGCTCGAGCATTCTGTCGATATATTTACACACAATAATAATAATACTCTGTAAGATATAATAAATAAATATATATATATATATATATATATATATATATATATATATATATATATATATATATATATATATATATATATATATATATATATATATATATATATATATATATATATATATATATAGGGTAGTTTTATATTAGATTAGTTCGGGTTATGTAAAGGTTATTTTACGGGTTCTTGAAGTCGAAATTCTGTCCGTGTAACACTACGCGATAAATACTCAATGTAAGTTATGTTCTCCTTTTTAAATTAATGTCTCGTACTTAAGTTATTATTATGCTTATTTGAGCCAAAGTAATCATGATGTTGGACTAAATATTAAAGACGGGGTAATTGGGCTTTGTACCATAATTGGGGTTTGGACAAAAGAACGACACTTGTGGAAATTAGACTATGGGCTATTAATGGGCTTTATATTTGTTTAACTAAATTATAGTTTGTTGATTTTAATATAAACATTTACAATTGGACGTCCCTATAAATAACCATATACATTCGATCGGACACGATGGGTGGGGAATTTATATGTACGAATAATAGTTCATTTAACCAGACACGGGAATGGATTAATAGTCACTAGAATTATTAAAACAGGGGTGAAATTATGTACAAGGACACTTGGCATAATTGATAACAAAGTATTAAAACCTTAGGTTACACGCAGTCGATAACCTGGTGTAATTATTAAACAAAGTATTAAAACCTTGTTACAGTTTAAGTCCCCAATTAGTTGGAATATTTAACTTCGGGTATAAGGATAATTTGATGAGGACACTCGCACTTTATATTTATGACTGATGGACTGTTATGGACAAAAACCAGACGGACATATTAAATAATCCAGGATAAAGGACAACTAACCCATGGGCATAAAACTAAAATCAACACATCAAACATCATGATTACGGAAGTTTAAATAAGCATAATTATTTTATTTTATATTTCATCGCACCTTTAATTATTCGTCATTTATATTTTTTGTTATTTATTTTATTTTATTAATTAAATTTACTTTACGCTTCGCTTAAAATATAAAATCGACAAATCGGTCATTAAACGGTAAACCCCCTTTTATATATTATATATATATATATATATATATATATATATATATATATATATATATATATATATATATATATATATATATATATATATATATATATATATATATATATATATATATATATATTTATATATTTTTTTACAAATGTAATTATATAAAAATATAGTGTAACCGTCTCCCTGTGGAACGAACCGGACTTACAAAAAACTATACTACTCTACGATTAGGTACACTACCTATAGTGTTGTAGCAAAGTTTAGGTATATCCCATCTGTAAATAAATAAATAACTTGTGTAAAAATGTATCGTATTTAATAGTTTTTCCTAGTAAAATATAAACTATTTCGTACCCCCACTCTACGACATCAAGTTTTTGGCGCCGCTGCCGGGGACTCGGCGAAACTCTATATTTTTAATTTATTTTTGTATAAATATATTTATATACCATTTTAGAAAAACAATATAAAATTAGAAAAAAACGTTTTTCAACCTCCGCGACTCGCGGAGTTTTGATGATATGTGGAACCGCGACTCGCGGAGCCGCCCTGACGCGCCTGGTAAACCCTAATCGCATTAATTACAGATTATATTAATTATTATTATTTTTAAAACCCTAAATTAGTTTAATTAATTTATTATTTAGTTTTAGTTTTAATTAATTAGTTTTAATTAATTATAATTAGTTTTATTATATATAAAAATTAATACTTTTATAAAATAAATATAAAAATAATATTTTTATAAAAATAAGTAATTTTATCACTTTTTATTTTTATATTTTGTGTCCTTTTATTTAGTGTAATCGTAATATTTTTATTTTTATTGTTCGTAGTTAATTTTAAATTTAGTTTTGCCGTAGCTTATTTTTATTTTCTAGATTTTTAGGCTTTGCCGTAAAATCCCTTAAGTGCTTTTTCTTTAGACTAAGATTTAGGTGCTTTAGAATTTTGCGACGCATTTTTTAAATTTTAGTGCCTTTTAAGTTATTTCCGTTTTGGATATAGAATTCCTTTAAGCTTTAATACCTTTAGGTGCAACTTTTTAGATTTAATATTTAGACTTTTAAGTTTCGATGTTTTTCTTTCTTATTTTTATTTTTCAACGTTTTTTTCGACGCGCACTCTTTTTCTTTCTTATTTCTCGACACGCTAGTTTTTAGGACTTAGAAATTTTCTCTACTTCTTCTCTAATAATTCCAAACGAAAAATTATTTTAAGCGGTTAAATTGATAGACATCCAAATTTTCTGGTTCGTAGTAATAGTTGGATTTGTTAGTGGCGAGTTGTGGGCTTCCGATTTAAAGGGTCCTGGCTACCTGCTGCATCTAATGGCTATTTGAAACGTGGGCAAAATCAAAAAAGTCTATTAATTTGATAACTTATATAATTTTTATTTATAACTAATATGATAATTAAAATTTGGTAATAAGCGCATTATGGAAAATCTCGAAAATATCTTGGAAACTCTTTATGACATCCGAAATCAATTAAATCAATACCCTCAAACGAGTGTTGATGACAATTCGTTCGGTCAATCTTGGATCACGAATGACGAAACAATAACTGGTTGTGAAATCTGTGGAGATTATCACTCAACATGGGAATGTTATTATTACGTTCCTATGGAAAAATATGAACCCATGGAACCGGAATGGAACGATTATGAAGAATACAATTCAAACTGGGATTATTCCCAAGAATATTTCCAAACACAACAACCAGAGGACGAGGAAAATTATGTGTCTGAAAATTCTTTAGATTATATGAAAATCAAACTCGAAGAACTTGATGCTCAAAATGAACAAATGAGAGAGTTCGTAAATAGGCAAGCTGAAACTCTATCAGATTACACACACGTTGATCTGAGGAGTATTGTGCAAGAAAATCTCATATCATCGAATTCTGATGAATTCGAGAGCTCCGAAATCACCAACTATCCCGATGATACTTTTTATTCAGCTTTACCAATTTCACAACATATCGGCACATTAGCCTCAACCGACGAAATCATCGATCCATCTATAGATGAAGAAGAAGTAAGGGTGACAAATTGGTACTCTTGGGAAAACAATAACGTTGAAAATTTTACCCCCGAGACCAAAGTGGAGGAACCGATAAAGACCGTTAATGAAGAAGAATTTGCTTCAATCCAGCCACAACCTTCCAACCCAATATTCTCAATAGACGAGTCATCTACCGAAGATGAACTACGAGATGTAATAGATAATGATACCTCAGATTTCACCCAATTGGGTAATAGAGGTGAAAACTTTGATCCCGAGAATAAAAGGAAGGAAATGTTAGGAATTATCCACCCTATAATATGTATGTCGGTGTATATCGATCCATTTGACCAAGAACCAGAAAAGAGACATATCCATTTACTAAAAGCTACACTTAAAAAAGAATTAAGTAGTGACGATCGGGTGGGTCTAAACTTTAAACTCATTGATATATTTTATACCACCCGAGATGTAAATAACTGGCTCACTATTTTAATTCGTGGAACTTATTCTACCGACTTCACATGTCGTCAGCTAAGTGTGGGGAAGTATAACCCCACTTAACGTTAAATTAGGGGTTCGGGTTAGTGCATAACTCGTTAATAAAAATGAACGATTAGGGTAAAAGACGCATTTTCAAAAATTAGCAAACAGTTCAGAAAAGCAACTGTTTTTGAAGAAAAACATGTGTGATAAAACAAGAAGGAATGAACGATGAGGCGCGCCATCTATCATTCGACGAGTTTTGTAATTACAAACTGGGTATTTTCAATCACTTTTCTACACTAATCATCCTCATGAATTTATAATTAGAGTATGATTTCATGCAAATGAGGGCATTGCATGATCTCAAATGTGGGGAAGGGTTATAAATTCTCTCGAGTTTATACTTGGTTTATTTTCTAAATTTTGCGAAAATTTTAAAAAAAATTCAACTAAATGAATTCAAAATCATGTTTATACATATTTATGAACGATGAAAACTAGGTGTTAATACCGAAATTATCGTTACCTCGAAAAGGACATAAATTGAGAAACAACTAAAACGCTTGAATTTATTTATTTAAGATATAAAAAGACGCATGAAAAAAGCCAAGTGTGAGGAGAATGTACCAAGTTATTCAATTAAAAACTATCTATCACATGTTTCTGTAAAGTTATTGCAGATGCTTTTTGGACTAAATTAACTGTCTTACCCGATTTACTGTAAAGAGAGATGAATCTACACGATGAATCAATTCCATCATTAAAAGGAAGTAAAGTCTTCCGAAAAATACACGCGCTTCTTGATTTAGGTCAAGAAATTGTCGTCCAGACCAGCTGTAGGTTGACGAAAAATCTAGAAAAGTCATCTCTAAAATCAGCAGGAAATCCACGGACCTCAGCATCAAACAGGGTCGCCAGGTGGTCAGATTTATCCTAACCATGAGAAGGATTTATCTCGTACAATGGAGGGCACCGTGCAAATTAGCTTGATAAGACTAATGAATTAGATCCCCAGAAAAGATAATCTCCTTAAAGATCAAAAATCAGCTTTTAAGACTGATATTACTCAATCTTTGAGATTGACCTTAAAGATTGAGAATTACAAACTTATGGAATTCAATGATATCTAAACTCGAGCTTGAACGAGAAAATATTTTGATCAAAAATACAAACCGATTTATTTTCTGAAAACCCATTTTCAATGCGTTCATTACCATTGAACGTAAAATTCTAGGATTTCACCTGGAATTCATTAGGTCACCTGAACCAAATCGGATGTCAACCGTAAGAACGGTGGTTGCATAGCATGGTCGGAGACAGGACCTTGTGCCAGACTGAAAAAATTATTGGATGATCTTAATATTGCTCCTACAAAGGATAGTACTAGCATCCGACATGATATAGACCATAATCAAATGTATGTCATTAGACATTGCCTTAACAGTTTCTTGTTCATCGCTTTCCTTTACAACCAGACGGTAGTTTGCCGAAAGGTAATATACGGGACAAGTAAACTGGATGTGTTGCTTTTCTAATACAAGGTTAGCAAGTGGTTGACACAAAACCATAAGTTTTGAGCTAAAATTTTCAAATCTGAAACCCACAAAACCCACAAAAATATTTTGCAACACCGGTGAAGGGTTATTCCAGAAAACTTATCTAGGGTAAAAGCTAGATTGAATTTTTAAAAGATCAAATATTTTCATAAAGATCTAATTTCCTTAAGGATCTACATTTTCATAGTCATGTGAGACTGTAAACCGCCTTTCAAATGTGCACTTTGCTTTGGAAACCAAAAGTAAATCAGCTATTTGATTACAAGTGTCGTTGACCTAAACCCGAGGCAACTGTGGATGGCACACCCACCTTTAACCATGGTTCTATCGTCACTATCATTGTTTATACCGCCGTATCAAAATCACTGATGTATTAAGTGTGAGAATAAAAAAGTGATTCGAGTGAAGTGTGATTTTATTTCAAGTTATGTATTGCTTGAGGACAAGCAACGTTTAAGTGTGGGGATATTTGATAAGGCTAAAAAGGAACATATATTTCATAGCA
This sequence comes from Rutidosis leptorrhynchoides, assembly GCF_046630445.1. Lineage (NCBI taxonomy): Eukaryota > Viridiplantae > Streptophyta > Magnoliopsida > Asterales > Asteraceae > Rutidosis > Rutidosis leptorrhynchoides. The sequence continues at coordinate 242,548,146 of NC_092334.1, read as the reverse complement.
ATATCCCTCCTAAATAATAGGTTTTCATATGTAATTGTATTATATTTTCATTGTAATTGTTTAAATAAATAAGTGCGAAGACAAAAGGCGAAAATGAAGATTTGAAGACACAAACGTCCAAAAAGCTCAAATGTACAAGATACAATTCAAAAGGTTCAATTTATTGATGAGAAACGTCTAAAAATTACAAGAGTACAAGTTACAAAACGCAAAGTACACGATATAAAATAGTACGCAAGGACGTTCGAAAATTCGGAACCAGGACATGAGTCAACTCTCAACGCGCGACGCAACGGTGCAAAAATTACAAGTCAACTATGCACATAAATAAAATATAATATATAAATAATTCTTAAAAATTATATATATATTATATTATTATTTAATAACGTCGACAAGCAAAGATCCAAAATGATGTGAGCTGGAAAATCAAACTCCGCGACTCGCGCAGTTTGAAGGCTTAAAATGCCACGACTCGCAGAGCTGCAAAATTCAGAAATGGCCTATAAAAGCTCGAGCATTCTGTCGATATATTTACACACAATAATAATAATACTCTGTAAGATATAATAAATAAATAAATATATATATATATATATATATATATATATATATATATATATATATATATATATATATATATATATATATATATATATATAATATATAGTATAGGGTAGTTTTATATTAGATTAGTTCGGGTTATGTAAAGGTTATTTTACGGGTTTTTGAAGTCGAAATTCTGTCCATGTAACACTACGCGATAAATACTCAATGTAAGTTATGTTCTCCTTTTTAAATTAATGTCTCGTACTTAAGTTATTATTATGCTTATTTGAGCTAAAGTAATCATGATGTTGGACTAAATATTAAAGACGGGGTAATTGGGCTTTGTACCATAATTGGGGTTTGGACAAAAGAACGACACTTGTGGAAATTAGACTATGGGCTATTAACGGGATTTATATTTGTTTAACTAGATGATAGTTTGTTAATTTTAATATAAAGATTTACAATTGGACGTCCCTATAAATAACCATATACACTCGATCGGACACGATGGGCGGGGAATTTATATGTACGAATAATAGTTCATTTAATCGGACACGGGAATGGATTAATAGTCACTAGAATTATTAAAATAGGGGTGAAATTATGTACAAGGACACTTGACATAATTGATAACAAAGTATTAAAACCTTGGGTTACACGCAGTCGATAACCTGGTGTAATTATTAAACAAAGTATTAAAACTTTGTTACAGTTTAAGTCCCCAATTAGTTGGAATATTTAACTTCGGGTATAAGGATAATTTGACGAGGACACTCGCACTTTATATTTATGACTGATGGACTGTTATGGACAAAAACCAGACGGACATATTAAATAATCCAGGACAAAGGACAATTAACCCATGGGCATAAAACTAAAATCAACACATCAAACATCATGATTACGGAAGTTTAAATAAGCATAATTATTTTATTTTATATTTCATCGCACCTTTAATTATTCGTCATTTATATTTTTTGTTATTTATTTTATTTTGTTAATTAAATTTACTTTACGCTTCGCTTAAAATATAAAATCGACAAACCGGTCATTAAACAGTAAACCCCCCTTTTATATATTATTTTATATATATATATATATATATATATATATATATATATATATATATATATATATGTATATATATATATATATATGTATATATATATATATATGTATATATATATATATATGTATATATATATATATATATATATATATATATATTTATATATTTTTGTACAAATGTAATTATATAAAAATATAGTGTAACCGTCTCCCTGTGGAACGAACCGAACTTACTAAAAACTATACTACTCTACGATTAGGTACACTGCCTATAGTGTTGTAGCAAGGTTTAGGTATATCCCATCTGTAAATAAATAAATAACTTGTGTAAAAATGTATCGTATTTAATAGTTTTTCCTAGTAATATATAAACTATTTCGTACCCCCACGCTACGACATCACTTCCATGTGTCAAACTTGAAGAAGTGTCTTGCTGCACCTGAACTTATCATACCACTTGAGGAACTTACAATTGACGACAAACTCCACTTCGTAGAAGAGCCTGTTGAAATTATGGACTGTGAGGTCAAAACTTTGAAACGCAACAAGATTCCGATTGTACGAGTACGATGGAATGCCAAGCGAGGACCTGAGTTTACTTGGGAGCGAGAGGATCAAATGATGCGGAAGTATCCTCACCTTTTCCCGACTCCTCCATCTACCTCAACTTAAAATTTTGGGACGAAATTTTCTTTAACAGGTGGGTAATATAATGACCTTGGATTTTCCAACGTTTATTTATTAATAATTGTTATTATTAATACTTGTGATTTATTGAATGTATGTTATTACATTTACTCATTACCATGATTGATCATACATGACTTTGAATGCCCGAAACGTCTTTGTGACACACGAAACTTTCACGAATAATATTTTCAGATATTATTTACATTCATGATTAAGTTTATTAATCATTTTAATTAACTAAGGTTTCTAGTTAATTACTTGGGCTTTTGTTGGACTTAATTTGTTAATCACTTGAACTTGAGCTTTCTTTAGTATTATTGGACCTTATAAGCCCACCCTACCTCTTTTATGGATTAATTAAGCCCATTACTTCATGTAAGTAGTCCATTTAAGTGTAACTAGTTAGTTTGTTTCATTAAGAATCTAGTTACTTGTTCTTTCCCATAAACAACCATCTAATAACTAACTTTTAAGGCTTTACCATGCATGGACTAGTGAACAAATCCTTCCCCTTTTTTTAAACCCAAACCGTCGGCTCTCTATGTCTAAAGGGAGTAAAAAATCTTTTTTTACTTACTACTTGCTCACTTGTTTTCTCCCATTCACACACACACACACAAAATACTTGTAACTTCTCTCATTTTTCTCTCAAGGTTTTCTTTCTTTCTTGTAAGTAAATTGAACTTCTTTTCTCTTCTTCTTTTCTTACAAAAACCGAAACCATAATACATCTACCATCATCATTTGTTGTTTGATACTTCTTCATGTTTGTTACTTGATTACTTGTTGTTATTTACTTACATGTTATTAAGGATCAAACTTACTAGTTTGTTCTTCCTTTATCTTGTATTTACAAGAACATACAAGAGCTTAAACTTACTAGTTATGCTCTACATTTAATGTTAAAAGATTGTAAGTTCATGGTTGTAAAATCATACTTGTGAATCATGTTTGTAAACATAAAAGTTTACATTCTTAAAGATCAAACTTTGGTTTGAATCTTTAAAGTATGAACAACCCATGAACTAGTTACTTGTTTACTTAGTTTATTTCTTCATATTATGCACTTTAATTTCATATTTGTTGGTTTTAGTGGTCAAATGTTACAAGTTAACTTTGATCTCATTTTTCTTGAACTAAAAATTAACTTTGAAAGTTCAAGAACATGTAAGCTTTCTTTAACTATAACTTTGTACACTTATGTTAGATCTAGACTTTTGGGTCTAGGATCTTCAAGATCTAACTAAGAACTAAGTTCTACAACTTAAGATCTTGATTTCATAAGTTCACTTTCAAGTTTGTAACTTATTATTAGTTTTAAAGTTCATGTATGTGTTAGATCTAAGACCTTGATGTAACTTTGGTTCATCAAACTTCATACAACTCTTAAGTGAGTTATGCTACATGTCTTAGACTTACACTTGTGTCATAATAGTCAAAACTTGGTTAATATTACTTTTATAGTTCATGTATGTGTCGGATCTAAGACTTTGATGTAACTTTGGTTCATCAAAACACTTGCAACACTTAAGTGAGTTGTGCTTCATGTCTTAGACTTACACTTGGGTTATGATGGTCAAACCTTGGTGAAAATGATGCAAACACATCAACGAGTTGTACACTTGAAGCTATATGCATCAAGGATGAGAACCGTGATAAGCATCGAGTACCAAAAACCCACCGGAACCCATTATTTTTCTGTTTTCTGTTTTCTACTTTCTGTTTTCTGGTTTCTGTAACTGACCAGTATACCTGGGCTACTGTAACCTTGATTTTCAGATATCCCAGTTCATGTAGATAACTTTTCATTTAAGACTCATCTTAATCCGAGTTACGGTTTAGGATTTATGGCCTTCCGAGTGTCACTATGTCCTTTTAACGTTGTGCTGAAAATTCTGACCTACTCGCACTTAAACCGTCGCCACGGTCAAACAAAGACGAGTTTGCTTCTGGAATTTTTACCACAACTAAAAGACTCACATACGGAGCCATGGCCACTGGTCTCACCTTATTTCAGTAGGTATAGTGGCCGTGGTGACTGATCGAACTCAGCCTTTGTTTTAAACTCTATACTTGAACGAAACTTACTTTACACCTTTTGTTTGATGATGAATGATAATGACCTTTAAGACCTAATTTACATACATTTAAACCTTTTGGGACGATTTACTGACTTAGTACTATTTGACTTAGGTTGAGGACTTTCCAGACCTACACACTTGCTTATTTCCCGAGTCATACTTTACCGCTACTTTATCATTGTAAGTTATAGCATTCCCTTTTTACTTTAACTATTTTGGAAACTGAGAATACATGCGCATTTTACATTTTACATACTAGGCATGACTACTTAAATTTTATATATGTATGGGTTATACAACAGCATAAACATTCCCTTTAGCTCGGTAACGTTTAGTCATTGGTTTTTGAACCGGTGAACGCGAATCTTAGATATGGATCCATAGGGTTTGACATCCCCACTCGGGCTAGTCGTACTAGTATTTAACGAGTGTTTAATACTTTGTAAACATACGCACTTGCCAATTGTACTTTCAGGGGGTATAAACGTTAAGTTAGTTACCAAGTGCCCACGGTTAAACATATACTTTATCATACTGTTTTGAAACGCTCTTTGTAGCACTGAAATCTCGTGGCCTACCTTACATACTGTTATACTTAAGCTATAGCTCACTAACCTTTGTGTTGACGTTTTTAAGCATGTTTTTCTCAGGGGCTTAAGGTTGCTTCCGCTGTGTACTAGTCTTGCCATAGACACCCGCTGCTCTAGTGTTATCACCGCATGAACTGTTTATCTTGCATTCAAACTTTAATACATTTGAAACTATGTTTTGTAACGACCTAAGGGTCACATACATTTATTCATTCTTGCTATTTGTAGAAGCATACTGTTGGTGTAAAACATTTGATGTCGATTATGACGTCATCTTTCTATCGTGAATGCAACTTCTTTTATTACAGCATATAGTACTTAACCTTGTAATGATCCTGTTGTTGATGATTCGTACACGATGGTTTTGTACGGGGCATCAGAGTGTGTGATTCTTGTGTGAGAAAGCTTAAGCAAAGGAAGAAGGAGCTAGTTTTGAGTCTTAGCTCGAGTTATAAAGTTGTTCATCTCCTCTCTAGCTACGTTTTGGTTGTAGTGGTATGTTCTAACTTGGATTTCCTTACTTTGATTTATGTATGGGTTAGGGTTTGGGTAAATGAAGAACATAAAACTCATATTTGGTGATTTTGGGTATTCTTGGGTAAGATCGAGTCATGAGGACTCAAGAATTGCTAACCTAGGGTTTTGAAATGATAAATGAGTTTATGAGTCATAATTGGTTAGTTAATTACTAGCACACCTAGTTAATAAAATGAATGGTAATTATGTGGGTTAGTGGATGACCCGAAATGGGTGTGTTGGCTTTAAAATGGTCAAAAGAGTAACGATTAACCTAGTGGGGAAAGAAGGGTATGAAATATCCTAAATGTGTATTAGTTAGTGTGTTGGACCTTAAGCACTAGCTTTTAGTGGTTAATGATGCTCTTGACCTTAATTGGGCGGTTTTGGTGAAATTGGGTATTTAATGCATTTAAGTCATTAAATGCACATGAGTGAATTGTTGGTATTTAGTCAAACTAGTTTGTGTGTTGATTGAAGTACTTATTATATTAGGTACTTTGCTTTGAAGCTTGCGGAAGTATAAAACCATCACTAAATCGTTAAGGTGAATGGAATGATTATATGCGTATGTATATAATGTATTTATTTGTATGCTATGGTATGAACCAAAGAGCCGGTAATGCCATAGTATGTACGATTGTGCTATGATGTGTACCAAAGTGTGACGACCCGGAAATTTTCGACCAAATTTAAACTTTATCTTTACATGATTCCGACACGATAAGCAAAGTCTGTTAAGTTAAATCTCAAACATTTTGAACTATGTTCATGTAATCATTTGACCTCGACCAAATTCTGACGATTCACGAACAACTATTTACAAATATATATATATATATATATATATATATATATATATATATATATATATATATATATATATATATATATATATATATATATATATATATATATATATATATATATATATATGTGTGTGTGTGTGTGTGTGTGTGTGTGTGTGTGTGTGTGTGTGTGTCATAATTTGTACTATAATTTAAAATAATATAAGATTTAATTATTAAAAATAAATATGTAAAATAAAATAAGATATAATGAAATCTGTTATGAATCTATATACATATATAAAGTATATATGGAACATAATTATTAAATAACCTTAATACTCGTTTGTCATCTCGTTTGATATTAAACAAGTTAAATACGAAATTAATAAGCGAATAATTATATATAAACAATTGTAAATATCTTATTATACTATACTATAAGTTCTATACATAACTACTATAGGTATATTGTAATGTATAGAGATTGTATGTAAAATTTATAATATCTATTTTTTATAGTTATTATATGTATATAATTATTATTATTGTTATTACTTATTAATATTATCATATTATTATTATTTATTTTTATTAGTATCTTTATCATAAATATTATTATTATTATTAGTATTTTGATATTATTAATTATTATTATTAAAAGTATTATTATTATTGTATATAATTCGCGTTGGCTGTTATGTTTTAAGTTATATAAATAATTTTCGAGCGTTTAGTGGTTGATTTGATACATATTTTATGAAGCAATTGAAGCCTAAAATGCATCAACTCTCGATTTAAAATTTGAAAGGTTTTTGTGTTCATCTTTGTTCAATTAAATTTTATTTATTCCGTTTCAATCTGGAAATTTAACTAACGAATATATATATAAATATAGTCATTAGGTTAATCGATGTTGTTCTGAATTATGGGTTGATTAATGGATTGTTGATTGATTAAGCTCTGGTCGATTATGGTATTGAAGAAGATGAAAAGGGAAAACAATTTAAATCAGGTTAAATGTTTTTGGGTTCTATTTTATTTCGGATTATGGGCAACAGCCCAACGGTTTGAGGTGTTAGTGGGACCCTTCGAGTCTCACTTGAGAAAATTCTTTTTAGACAAGCTTTTGAAAGGGTATACACCATTTCTTTTAATTCTATTATCATTATTAATATTAATTATTATGATTATTATCACTATTATTGCTATGATTATTATTAGTTAATAATATTATTATGATTATAAGTCTTATTATGAATATTATCATATCATTATTATTATTATGTATTATGAATGTTAACCTTATTATTATTACCGTTTAGAACATTTTTTATCATTTATTTATTAGTATAGGTAGTATTGTTATCACGACTATGATTACTATCATTATTATTATCATTATGAAAAAAAATATTATTATCAATATTAGTATTAGTATTATTTTATAAGTATTATTATTATTATTATTGTTACCATTATTAGTATTATTACAACTATATTATTATTATTATCAATATCATTATTATAAAAACTAATATGATTATAAAAATAAAAGTTTTTAAAGATGATGTTAAAATTATAAATATAAAAATTATAAATACGAATACCAATGTTATTATGAAATTTATATGTAAGATTAAAAGAGATTATTATTATTATTATTATTATTATTATTATTATTATTATTATTATTATTATTATTACTATTACTATTATTATTATTTTTATTATTATTATTATTATTATTATTATTATTATTATTATTATTATTATTATTATTACTATCATTATATTTATTATTGCTATTATTATTACAAACATAAAACTTTATATAAAAACACATTACCATTACATTAATATTACTTAATACTATATTTTATTAATAAAATGTTAATAATTAAAGTATATTAAAATTTAATATGATAAGTATTAATTATATACAATGTATGAATTAAATATATTAAATTTATCTATATAACATAATATAACAAATATATTATTAATAATAATGATATATAAAGTTGTTCGATTACGATTATATGTTTTAATAAATATACAATAAATATAGGTTCGTGAATCCGAGGCCAACCCTGCACTTACCCAGTGTCGTCATATATATTTTACTACAAAATACAGTATTGTGAGTTCATTTGATTCCCTTTTACTCTTTACATTTTTGGGACTGAGAATACATGCGTTGTTTTTATAACTGTTTTGTTAAATGCTTTTGAAATATATTTTGAACTGCGAATACATGAAATACTTTTATAACTGTTTTACGAAATAGACACAAGTAATCGAAACTACATTCTATGGTTGAATTATCGAAATCGAATATGCCCTTTTTATCATGTCCGAAGTTTTCCCGGAATGATGGCGAATTTATCATGTCCGAAGTTTTCCCGGAATGATGGCGAATTTATCATGTCCGAAGTTTTCCCGGAATGATGGCGAATTTATCATGTCCGAAGTTTTCCCGGAATGATGGCAAATTTATCATGTCCGAAGTTGTCCCGGAATGATGAGGATATTTTATATGCAATTTGTTAAGGTCGATTACCAGGTGTTCAATCCATATGAATGAATTTTATGCATGATGGTTATGAGAAATGGGAATATTAAATCCGGTGGTCTATCAAAATGATGAATTTTATTATTTTATGATAAACCTATGAACTCACCAACCTTTTGGTTGACACTTGAAAGCATCTTTATTCTCAGGTATTAAAGAAATCTTCCGATGTGCATTAGCTCATTTTAAGGATATTACTTGGAGTCATTCATGGCATATTTCGAAAGACGTTGCATTCGAGTCGTTGAGTTCATCAAGATTATTATTAAGTCAATTATAGTTGGGGGTATTATGAAATGGTATGCATGCCATCAACTTTCGTTGTAAAGAAAGTTTGTCTTTTAAAAATGAATGCAATATTTGTAAAATGTATCATATAGAGGTCAAATACCTCGCAATGTAACCAAATGTTATTGTATTCATCCTTATGGATTAGGATGGGTCTTTAAAGGTGGTATCAGAGCGGTGGTCTTAGCGAACCAGGTCTTACATTAGTGTGTCTAACTAATAGTTGTTTAGATGCATTAGTGGGTCTGGACTTCGATCGCGTCTGCATGTCAAAAGTTTTGCTTATCATTTTGTGTCGAAAATTACTTGCTTATCATTATTAGGTAATCATTTGCTTATCATTCTTAGTCTAGACACATCTTACTGCATTGATTGCATGAATAGTGTATACACAAAATTCATATCTTAGCGTATCTGCTGTAGTGACCCGAACTTTTCCATGTTCATATATATTAAATGAAATTGATATTTATATAATTAAGTGTTTCCAACATGTTACGCAATCAAACTTGTTAAGACTTGATTAATTGAAATAGGTTTTATGTAGACAATTGACCACCCAAGTTGACCGGTGATTCGCGAACGTTAAAACTTATAAAAACTATATGATGTCATATATATATATATATATATATATATATATATATATATATATATATATATATATATATATATATAGTTAACATGGTATTATGATAAGTAAACATATCATTAAGTATATTAACAATGCACTACATATGTAAAAACAAGACTACTAACTTAATGATTTCGAAACGAGACATATATGTAACGATTATCGTTGTGACAATATTTAACTGTATATATATCAAACTAAGATATATCAATATATCATAATATCATGATAATGTAATAATTTAACATCTCTTTAGATATAATAAACAATGGGTTAACAACATTTAACAAGATCGTTAACCTAAAGGTTTCAAAACAACATTTACATCTAACGACTAACGATGACTTAATGACTCAGTTAAAATGTATATACATGTAGTGTTTTAATATGTATTCATACACTTTTGAAAGACTTCAAGACACTTATCAAAATACTTCTACTTAACAAAAATGCTTACAATTACATCCTCATCAGTTTCATCAACAATTCTACTCGCATGCACCTGTATTCGTACTCGTACAATACACAGCTTTTAAATGTATGTACTATTGGTATATACACTCCAATGATCAGCTCTTAGCAGCCCATGTGAGTCACTAACACATGTGGGAACCATCATTTAGCAACAAGCATGAAATATCTCATAAAATTACAAAAATATTAGTAATCATTCATGACCTATTTACATGTAAACAAAATTACACATCCTTTATATCTAATCCATATACCAACGACCAAAAACATGTACAAACACTTTCATTCTTCAATTTTCTTCATCTAATTGATCTCTCTCAAGTTCTATCTTCAAGTTCTAAGTGTTCTTCATAAATTCTATAAGTTCTAGTTTCATAAAATCAAGAATACTTCCAAGTTTGCTAGCTTACTTCCAATCTTGTAAATTGATCATCCAACCTCAAGAAATCTTTCTTATTTATAGAAAGATATCTTTCTAATACAAGGTAATACTCATATTCAAACTTTAATTCAATTTCTATAACTATAACAATCTTATTTCGAGTTGAAATCTTACTTGAACTTGTTTTCGTGTCATGATTTTGCTTCAAGAACTTTCAAGCCATCCAAGGATCCTTTGAAGCTAGATCTATTTTTCTCATTTCCAGTAGGTTTATCCACAAAACCTGAGGTAGTAATGATGTTCATAACATCATTCGATTCATATATATAAAACTACGTTATTCGAAGGTTTAAACTTGAAGTCACTAGAACATAGTTTAGTTAATTCTAAACTTGTTCGCAAACAAAAGTTAATCCTTCTAACTTAACTTTTAAAATCAACTAAACACATGTTCTATATCTATATGATATGCTAACTTAATGATTTAAAACTGAAAAACATGAAAAACACCGTAAAACCGGATATACGCCGTCGTAGTAACACCGCGGGCTGTTTTGGGTTTGATAATTAAAAACTATGATAAAATTTGATTTAAAAGTTGTTCTTCTGGGAAAATGATTTTTCTTATGAACATGAAACTATATCCAAAAATCATAGTTAAACTCAAAGTGGAAGTATGTTTTCCAAAAATCATGGTTATTCTCAGGTAATTATTAAGAGCTTCCGCTGTTGCATACTAAAATAAGGACAAGATTTGGAGTCCATGCTTGTATGATATTATGTAAAAACTGCATTCAAGAAACTTATTTTTGATGTAATATATTCTTATTGTAAACCATTATGCAATGGTCATGTGTAAACGGTATATTTTAGATTATCATTATTTGATAATCTACGTAATGCTTTTTAAACCTTTATCGATAAAATAAAGGTTATGGTTGTTTTAAAAATGAATGCAGTCTTTGAAAAACGTCTCATATAGAGGTCAAAACCTCGTGACGAAATCAATTAATATGGAACGTTTATAATCAATATGAACGGGACATTTCAGTTGGTATCCGAGCGTTGGTCTTAGAGAACCAGAAATTTGCATTAGTGTGTCTTATCGAGTTTGTTAGGAAACATTAGTGAGTCTGGACTTCGATCGTGTTTTCTTTAAAAAACGATTGCTTAACACTTTTATTGGAAACTATATATTATTAACATGTAAATATTATGTGATATATTAACCTCTTAATGTGTTTGATATTGTGTGATAGATGTCTACCACTAGTACAAATCCCATCAACTAACCTAATAATAATGAAGAGTCAAATATAATTTGGGAAGATTCACAAATTCCCGAAGAGGAACCGGAAGAAGAGGAACCGGAAGAAGAGGAATCAGAAGAGGAGGAACCGGAAGAGGAGGAACCGGAAGAAGAAGAGGTTCCGGAGGAAGAAATATTGATACCTACAATAAATCGATTAAATAAAATAAAATCATCAACCAACGGACCAAAGTTAAAAATGGTCAATGGTGTTTCCGCCGAGGAAACAATATTGGGAAGATTACCAATTTTTTGATGAATCGGATCCCGATGAAGATTCCGATGATGTTATAGAAATTACCTCGACCTAATTTAATATGGCAAAAGAAAATAATAAGGGAAAATGTATAAAAATAGAGAAACCTGATTCCAACCCTGATGAACTTTATATGTATCGGCAACGTCCGTATTTTCTAAATTGTAACAATAATCCGGGAACCTCTAAACCACCAGGTTTTTCTAAACCATTGTGGAAAATGACGGCTCATATTAGAGGAGCACCATATATCTCTAGAAAATTAGGAAAACATACCAAGTCCGTTGAAAAAGAAACCAGTGATTCAGATTAGAGGGTTGTAATCATGTTGTGTATTATATGTATTGTAGTGTGCTTGTACTTTTATGTTCTATGTAAAAATTGCTTGTATTGTTTGTTAATTGTCTTTTATGAATCTAATCCTTATCTATTTTACAGTATAAAAACAAAATGGACGTTAAGGATAAACAACCAAAAATTTTAGAACACCTACCAGGAGATATGATTGATGAAATCTTGTCTATAGTCGGGCAGAATTCATCAGCACAATTAGTTACGGCAAAATTAGTTTGTCAAACATTTGAAAGATATTCCAGGCATGCCTTAGTATATAAAAGGCTTTCCTTTGAAAGATGGGGTATATCACATTGTGGAGACTTTAAGTTACACCAAGTTTTCTTTATGGAATTTAGTGCGGGAAACCCAGATGCAATTTTACGCTACAGGTTACGAACCTATTTTGACTCAACATATCCCAACATAGGACTCCGTTCTTTAGAAAGAGCTTCTAACATGCAACATAAAGAAGCATGTTATTCTTACGGGTTAATAATGTTCGCTTCTCATCAAATTGAGAAAAAGAACATTGGGTTAAAACTTTTAAATAAAACATTTTCACAAGTGACGGACTCAGTAGTTAGGGTAAGAAACAAGGTTTTTAGATTGCTATGAGGCTATTGGGCATTACGAAACCCTCGTCCTTTTGACGACATGACAACATGCTGCCTAGCCAGTGGTCATAATGGTTACTTTCCACAAGATCAAGGATGGGAAGTCGTCTTAGTAAAACCAGAATGCATGACTTGTTTCTGGACTTATGAATTACGTGTCTTTATTTCTTTTGCTGAGCAACTTGCGTATTAACTAGAATTGCCTTTATAGCTGCCGAGTAGTAAAGTTATTATGTGCTATATTTCATCATATATGTATTATAGCGGTATTGTAAGTTTGTAAAATATTTTGTATAAAGTTTGAACGCGAAATATTATTGTAATAAGTATTTCATATAGAAACGTAGTAGTTGAGTTGTATAGTAGCTAGTAAGTATAAACTTAAAGGGTAGGTACTACCCGAATATAAACTATAAAATGCTAATATGAAGAAAAAGCTTTTATAAATAAGTTCATATAATGCTACGAGATAATATTGACTACTCTTAAATTCTATATGATTAACTCAATTCTTTTGGCTATTTTTGAAGGAAATGGCACCGGCGACTCGTGAGAATTTGAACATGAGCGAGGAAGACTTTCGTTTTTTCTTTGCAGCAAACATAGCCGCAGTACAGGCTGCGATGCAAAATAACAATAACTCTGGATCTAGCAGTGGAACTAATTCCACAAGAAATCGTGTAGGATGCTCCTACAAAGAATTCACTGCCTGCAAACCTTTGGAATTTGATGGAACTGAAGGACCAATTGGATTGAAATGGTGGACCGAGAAAGTCGAATCGGTGTTTGCCATAAGTAAGTGTACTGAAGAGGAGAAAGTTAACTACGCTACGCATACCTTCACAGGTACTGCGTTAACGTGTTGGAACACCTATCGTGAACAGGTAGGACAAAATGCTGCTTACGCACTACTGTGGTCGGCATTCAAGAAATTGATGAACGAGCAGTACCGTCCTAGAAACGAAGTCAATAAACTCAAGGTTGAACTTAGGGAGTTACGAACACAAGGGTTTGACATTACCACATATGAACGACGATTCACAGAGTTGTGCCTATTGTGTCAGGGAGCGTTCGAAGATGAAGAAGAGAAGATCGACGCATTTGTAAAAGGGTTACCAGTAAGGATTCAAGAAGATGTGAATTCACACGAGCCCGATTCCATACAAAAGGCAAGTAGAATGGATCATAAACTCATAAATCAGATTGAGGGAAGAATTAAAGAGCAAGCAGCTGAAGAAGCCAACATGAAACAACTCAAGAGAAAGTGGGAAGAAACCAGTGACAAGGGTCACCAATACAACAACAACAACAATTACAACCACAACCGCAACAACAATCGCAACAATAACCGCAATCCTTACAATAACTACAACAAACGTCCCAATAACAACAACAACTACAACAACCGTTCCAACAACAATAACAATCTCAACAACAACCTCAATAACAACAACGGCAACAAAAACCAAAAATGCCAAAGGTGTGAAGAGTACCACCAGAATGGGTTCTGTACGACATTTTGCACCAAGTGTAAAAGAACTGGCCATGGTGCGAAAAAGTGTGAGGTCTACGGACCAAAGTTTAATAGAACTAAAGGAACAAATAGTGGCGAAACAAGTAATGCCGCCTTTGTTTGTTATAGATGTGGAAAACCGGGCCACATTAGAAGTAATTTCAGGAATCAGGGGAATACTAATGGGCAAGGCCACGGAAGAGTTTTCAATATTAATACGACAGAAGCGCAGGAAGACCCGGAGCTTGTTACGGGTACGTTTCTTATTGATAATAAATCTGCTTATGTTTTATTTGATTCGGGTGCGGATAGAAGCTATATGAGTAGAGATTTTTGTGCTAAATTAAGTTGCCCATTGACACCTTTGGATAGTAAATTTTTACTCGAATTAGCAAACGGTAAATTATTTTCAGTAGATAATATATGTCGGGATAGAGAAATTAAACTGGGGGATGAAACGTTTAAAATTGATTTAATACCAGTCGATTTAGGGAGTTTTGATGTAATAATTGGTATGGACTAGTTGAAAAAGGTGAGAGCAGAGGACGTTTGTTACAAAAATGCGATTCACATTGTGCGTGAAAAAGGAAAGCCTTTAATGGTGTACGGAGAAAAGAACAACGCAAAATTAAATCTTATTAGTAGTTTGAAGGCGCAGAAACTAATAAGAAATGGTTATTACGTCATTCTAGCACACATCAAGGAAGTTAAACATGAAGAAAAGAACATCAGTGATGTTCCCGTCGCAAAAGAATTTCCCGATGTATTTCTGAAAGAATTACCGGGATTACCCCCACATCGATCCGTTGAATTTCAAATAGACCTTTTACCAGGAGTTGCACCAATAGCTCGTGCTCCATGCAGACTCGCACCCAACGAAATGAAAGAATTACAAAGTCAATATAGGAACTTTTAGAGCGTGGTTTCATTCGACCAAGTACATCACCATGGGGAGCTCCTGTTCTGTTTGTCAAGAAGAAAGATGGTACATTCAGGTTGTGTATCGACTACCGAGAGTTGAACAAACTTACCATCAATAACCATTACCCATTATCGATAATCGACGATTTATTTGATCAACTACAAGGTTCGTCGGTTTATTCGAAGATTGATTTACGTTCTGGGTATCACCAAATGCGGGTGAAGGAGGATGACATTCCGAAGACTGCTTTTAGGACGAGTTACTTTCATTACGAGTTTATGGTTATGCCGTTTGGATTAACTAACGCACCAGCTGTGTTCATGGACCTCATGAACCGAGTGTGTGGGCCATATCTTGACAAGTTTGTCATTGTCTTCATCGATGACATACTTATTTACTCGAAGAATGATCAAGAGCACGAAGAACATTTGAGAAAAGTGCTAGAGTTGCTAAGAAAAGAAAAATTGTACGCTAAGTTTTCAAAGTGTGCATTTTGGTTAGAAGAAGTTCAATTCCTCAGTCATATAGTGAATAAAGAAGGTATTCAGGTGGATCCAGCAAAGATTGTAACCGTTGAAAAGTGGGAAACCCCGAAAACTCCGAAAAACATACGCCAATTTTTAGGACTAGCTGGTTACTACAGAAGGTTCATCCAAGATTTTTTCAACCCTTGACTGCATTAACACATAAAAAGAAGAAATTTGAATGGAAGGATGAACAAGAAAAAGCGTTTCAATTGTTGAAGAAAAAGTTAACTACGGCACCTATATTGTCATTACCTAAAGGGAATGATGATTTTGTGATATATTGTGACGCCTCAAAGAAAGGTCTCGTTGTGTATTAATGCAACGAACGAAAGTAATTGCTTATGCGTCTAGACAATTGAAGATTCACGAGCAGGATTATACGACGCATGATTTGGAATTAGGCACGGTTGTTTTTGCATTAAAGACTTGGAGGCACTACTTATATGGGGTCAAAAGTATTATATATACCGACCATAAAAGTCTTCAACACATATTTAATCAGAAACAACTGAACATGAGGCAGCGCAGGTGGATTGAATTGCTGAACGATTACGACTTTGAGATTCATTACCACCTGGGGAAGGCAAATGTGGTAGCCAATGCCTTGAGCAGAAAGGACATAGAACCTATTCGAGAAAAAGCTATGAATATAATGATTCACACTAACCTTACTACTCAAATAAAGGAGGCGCAACAACGAGTTTTAAAAGAGGGAAACTTAAGGGATGAAATACCCAAAGGATCGGAAAAGCATCTTAATATTCGGGAAGACGGAACCCGGTATAGGGCTGAAAGAATTTGGGTACCAAAATTTGGAGATATGAGAGAAATGGTACTTAGAGAAGCTCATAAAACTAGATAATCAATACATCCAGGAACGGAGAAGATGTACAAAGATCTCAAGAAACATTTTTGGTGGCCAGGTATGAAAGCTGATGTTGATAAATACGTAGGGGAATGTTTGACGTGTTCTAAGGTCAAAGCTGAGCATTAGAAACCATCAGATCTACTTCAATAACCCGAAATCCCGGAATGGAAATGGGAAAACATTACCATGGATTTCATCACTAAATTGCCAAGGACTACAAGTGGTTTTGATACTATTTAGGTAATAGTTGATCGTCTCACCAAATCAGCACACTTCCTGCCAATAAGAGAAGATGACAAGATGGAGAAGTTAGCACGACTGTACTTGAAGGAAGTCGTTTCCAGACATGGAATACAAGTCTCTATTATCTCTGATAGAGATGGCCGATTTATTTCAAGATTCTGGCAGACATTACAGCAAGCATTAGGAACTCGTCTAGACATGAGTACTGCCTATCATCCACAAACTGATGGGCAGAGCAAAAGGATGATCCAAACACTTGAAGACATGCTACGAGCATGTGTTATTGATTTCGGAAACAGTTGGGATCGACATCTACCGTTAGCAGAATTTTCCTACAACAACAGCTACCATTCAAGCATTGAGATGGCACCGTTTGAAGCACTTTATGGTAGAAAGTGCAGGTCTCCAATTTGTTGGAGTGAAGTGGGGGATAGACAGATTACGGGCACAGAGATAAAACAAGAAACTACCGAGAATATCATCCAAATTCAACAACGGTTGAAAACTGCCCAAAGTCGACAAAAGAGCTACGCGGACATTAAAAGAAAAGATATAGAATTTGAAATTGAAGAGATGGTCATGGTTAAAGTTGCACCTTGGAAAGGCGTTATTCGATTTGGTAAATGGGGGAAATTAAATCCAAGGTATATTAGACCATTCAAGATTATTAATCGTGTCAGACCAGTTGCTTACCGACTTGAATTACCACAATATCTCGCCGCTGTACATAACACTTTCCACGTCTCAAATTTGAAGAAATGTTTTGCTAAAGAAGATCTCACTATTCCATTAGATGAAATTCAAATCAACGAAAAACTTCAATTCATCGAAGAACCTGTCGAAATAATGGATCGTGAGGTTAAAAGACTTAAGCAAAACAAGATACCAATTGTTAAAGTTTGATGGAATGCTCGTAGAGGACCTGAGTTCACCTGGGAACGAGAAGATCAGATGAAGAAGAAATACCCGCACTTATTTCCAGAAGATACGTCAACACCTCCAACTGCTTAAAATTTCGGGACGAAATTTATTTAACGGGTAGGTACTGTAGTGACCCGAACTTTTCCCTGTTTATATATATTAAATGAAATTGATATTTATATGATTAAGTGTTTCCAACATGTTAATCAATCAAACTTGTTAAGACTTGATTAATTGAAATAGGTTTTATGTAGACAATTGACCACCCAAGTTGACCGGTGATTCACGAACGTTAAAACTTGTAAAAACTATATGATGTCATATATATATATATATATATATATATATATATATATATATATATATATATATATATATATATATATATATAGTTAACATGGTATTATGATAAGTAAACATATCATTAAGTATATTAACAATGCACTACATATGTAAAAATAAGACTACTAACTTAATGATTTCGAAACGAGACATATATGTAACGATTATCGTTGTGACAATGTTTAACTGTATATATATCAAACTAAGATATATTAATATATCATAATATCATGATAATGTAATAATTTAACATCTCATTAGATATAATAAACAATGGGTTAACAACATTTAACAAGATCATTAACCTAAAGGTTTCAAAACAACATTTACATCTAACGACTAACGATGACTTAACGACTCAGTTAAAATGTATATACATGTAGTGTTTTAATATGTATTCATACACTTTTGAAAGATTTCAAGACACTTATCAAAATACTTCTACTTAACAAAAATGCTTACAATTACATCCTCATCAGTTTCATCAAAAATTCTACTCGCATGCACCCGTATTCGTACTCGTACAATACACAGCTTTTAAATGTATGTACTATTGGTATATACACTCCAATGATCAGCTCTTAGAAGCCCATGTGAGTCACCTAACACATGTGGGAACCATCATTTGGCAACTAGCATGAAATATCTCATAAAATTACAAAAATATTAGTAATCATTCATGACTTATTTACATGTAAACAAAATTACACATCCTTTATATCTAATCCATATACCAACGACCAAAAACATGTACAAACACTTTCATTCTTCAATTTTCTTCATCTAATTGATCTCTCTCAAGTTCTATCTTCAAGTTCTAAGTGTTCTTCATAAATTCTATAAGTTCTAGTTTCATAAAATCAAGAATACTTCCAAGTTTGCTAGCTTACTTCCAATCTTGTAAAGTGATCATCCAACCTCAAGAAATCTTTCTTATTTATAGAAAGATATCTTTCTAATACAAGGTAATACTCATATTCAAACTTTGATTCAATTTCTATAACTATAACAATCTTATTTCGAGTGGAAATCTTACTTGAACTTGTTTTCGTGTCATGATTTTGCTTCAAGAACTTTCAAACCATCCAAGGATCCTTTGAAGCTAGATCTATTTTTCTCATTTCCAGTAGGTTTATCTACAAAACCTGAGGTAGTAATGATGTTCATAACATCATTCGATTCATATATATAAAACTACCTTATTCGAAGGTTTAAACTTGAAATCACTAGAACATAGTTTAGTTAATTCTAAACTTGTTCGCAAACAAAAGTTAATCCTTCTAACTTGACTTTTAAAATCGACTAAAAACATGTTCTATATCTATATGATATTCTAACTTAAATATTTAAAACTGGAAAACATGAAAAATACCGTAAAACCGGATATACGCCGTCGTAGTAACACCGCGGGCTGTTTTGGGTTTAATAATTAAAAACTTTGATAAAATTTGATTTAAAAGTTTTTCTTCTGGGAAAATGATTTTTCTTATGAACATGAAACTATATCCAAAAATCATGGTTAAACTCAAAGTGGAAGTATATTTTCTAAAATGGTCATCTAGACGTCGTTCTTTCGACTGAAAATGACTACCTTTACAAAAATGACTTGTAACCTGTATTTTCGACTATAAACTTATACTCTTTCTGTTTAGATTCATAAACTTAAGTTCAATATGAAACCATAGCAACTTGAAACACTCAAAACGGATTTAAAACGAAGAAGTTATGGGTAAATTAAGATTGGATATTTTTTGATTGTTGTAACTAATCTATATTAATCATATCCTAGCTAACTTATATTGTATACATGTATTCTAATATATTATGTAATCTTGGGATACCATAAACAAGTATGCAAATGTTTTGACATATCCTATCGACCCATCTATATATATTATTTGAAACAACCATAGACACTCTATATGCAGTAATGTTGGAGTTAGCTATACAGGGTTGAGGTTGATTCCAAAAATATATATACTTTAAGTTGTGATCTAGCCTGAGATGTGTATACACTGGGTCGTGGATTGGGTCAAGATAATCTATATCAATTTATTTTCTGTACATCTAACTATGGACAACTAGATGTAGGTTACTAACGAGGATAGTTGACTTAATAAACTTAAAACAGTAAAATGTATTAAAAATGTTGTAAATATATCTTGAACATACTTTGATATATATGTACATATTTGTTATAGGTTCGTGAATCGACCAGTGGCAAAGTCTTACTTCCCGACGAAGTAAAAATCTGTGAAAGTGAGTTATAGTCCCATTTTTAAAATCTAATATTTTGGGATGAGAATACATGCAATTTTATAAATATTTTACGAAATAGACACAAGTAAATGAAACTACTATATATGGGTGAATGATCGAAGCCGAATATGCCCCTTGTTAGCTTGGTAGACTAAGAATTTGGGAACAGACCCCCAAATTGACGTTAATCCTAAAGATAGATCTATCGGGCCCAACAAGCCCCATTCTAGAATTTGGAATACTTTAGTACTTCGATTTTATCATGTCCGATGGGTGTCCCGGAATGATGGGGATATTCTATATGCATCTTGTTCATGTCGGTTACCAGGTGTTCACCGTATGAATGATTTTTATCTCTATGTATGGGATGTATTGAAATATGAAATCTCGTGGTCTATTATCATGATTTGATAATATATAAGTTAAACCTATAACTCACCAACAATTTTTGTTAACGTTTTAAGCATGTTTATTCTCAGGTGATTATTAAGAGCTTCCGCTGTTGCATACTAAAATAAGGACAAGATTTGGAGTCCATGCTTGTATGATATTATGTAAAAACTGCATTCAAGAAACTTATTTTTGATGTAATATATTCTTATTGTAAACCATTATGTAATGGTCGTGTGTAAACGGTATATTTTAGATTATCATTATTTGATAATTTACATAATGCTTTTTAAACCTTTATCGATAAAATAAAGGTTATGGTTGTTTTAAAAATGAATGCAGTCTTTGAAAACATCTCATATAGAGGTCAAAACCTCGCGACGAAATCAATTAATATGGAACGTTTATAATCAATATGAACGGGACATTTCATCTGCTAATTTATATCTTAGCGTATCTGTTACTGTAGATTTTATCTGACACGTTTCCTTAATTCTCTCCGTAATCTACGGGATCTTCTGTACTATGTATAGGTATTCTATGTAATTAGAATATCATCCGATATCCGAAAATCATTTCATATTGAAAACCCTTTACTCAATAGTACGGAATGGAACTTGCCACTAGTTCAAGTTCTTCAGAATCCGACAGCTATACCGACATGGTTGCTCACCTAAACTCCGAAAGCAGCGTCACCGGAATGAATCAACCATTCAGCCATCATTTATTCTAGATGAATTGGAGATGGGTTCGTAGTCTACTTAATCAATGGAGATGTGAAGAAGGCGATCCCTTCCACCAACCGAAATCACCTCTTGGTGAAGAACCTGAAACACTTATCGGTGAACCTATCCAAAACACCATTTTCAGCCTCATTTCTATAGTAGCTCGTCACGATTATATTCTATCCACAATTCTAAATCTTATTCATCCGCTCGTTCTGACCAACAATCATCCCGTAATAATAGAAGAAGTCAACGAACTTCGCGCTCGAGTTATCAATTTGGAAAACGTGGTGCAAAACTTACCTGCTTCAGCAACATCACCGGCCCCAACAGTACCACCAACAACTCAAGTTTCAATATCACATGCCTCAACATCTCATTCTGTACCTCGAGTATAATCACCGTTCTACATAACGTTCTACATCATTTATCTTCGTTCGACATGATGGTTATGTAACCTCTAATGTTTTAGAGATTATGTACTCTAGTTCTAACCGTAAACCAAATGAGTTTAATATCATATTAACTCATTAAAATCCATGATTACATCTGAAGAAAATATATATGTATATATGTTTTCATAAAGATTGTAATTAAAAATTCTCTTGTACAAACTGTTAATGGTGAAAATATTTTAACGGGTAGGTAATACCCGAGGAATATTTAGATTTCACATTAACATGTTATACTGTACATTCTTCAAATCCGATTCAACAGTCATTGAACTATCCTACCTACGTCCACATATATATTCTTTCACCGAAGAACAACCATTTTCATTCAAATTCAATTTCATATTCGGATTTTGACCGATCAGAATCCAAGTCAAGATTTGACAAGTGGCATAATGAAGAAAATAATGGATAAAATAAAAATGATTAGTAACCAATTAATTAACTGCATAAAAATTTCTTCATCGTCTTCCAATCTTAAATATTTTAAATTCTGAGATTACATATTGGACTATTAGACTATTGGGCTATTAACACTGGACTACTAACCTTGAACAATTAAAAAATATTAAAAGAGTAGGAAATATAATTATCACACATTTTAGTTTAAAAGATCGTTAATAAGCTACATCTTTTACAACTAAACATTTCTTTAAGTTTGCCACTTGATTTCAACTTAAACCTCATTTGTATCTTGATGATTACAATCTGCATTCAAACCTTTCATGATTCTTGAAACCACCTCAATCGAGAGGATGAACTAACCGCACTTCATCTACGAAAGAAAAGATTGATGCATATTGTTATGCACCTAAAAAAAAACTCTTGGAACCTGAGTAAACGTTTAACACGTATATGTACTAGCTCCTTTGGCATTGTTATTACCGAAAATAACGTTGCAAATCTTTTTCAAATTAGCCAATTTTGTCACAGCTCCAGCAAGTCAATATCGACTTTTCGTTCGAAACAATCTTATTATAACATTGAAATATATGCGTGCTCATTTATTGTTATCAGGGAACCTTTTATATTCCACCATATTACCATGAGCGTTTAATCATCTAAAAACATAATTCTCTTGAAACCACCTCGGATTGATAACCGATGATTCAGATATGGTAGCATTAAATGCAGAGGAAACAGCAAAATCATCGATGGTCTAAACGGCCAAAAGTTTGATAATAAAGAATGGAATATTGGGAACGCTCGATAGAAAATTTAGTACTGAAAAACAGATTGAGCGAACCATGAAGGAGACCAAGGACAAATACAAGGACCAAACCCTATATTCATAGAATTCAGGTAATTCTGGATCCGATGAAATCTTTCGAGAATATCCTGCTCCGAAGTCATGTTAAAATCTTGCGGAAAATCTTTCTTCATCATCCTTCGAACTTAGAAATTCCAAAATATCATCATAAATATCTTCGATATTTTTGAGGATATTTTCATAAATATTCTTGTCCGAAATTATCTACCTCTTCGTGTTTTCTGTATTCCATTATATTGGAAACTTCTGTAAAATCTAAGTATAAATTATGAATTAATTATGGAGAAGTGTTGGGAATTGAATCATGGGTTAGTATAATATAATGACCCCCGGCAAACGTGATTATATTACAGTAAGTCATGCTGAGTTTCTAATAGAACGTGATGATTCACAGACCATAACGTCATCATGTGCCATGTTACACGACTCTTGTATTCTATTTAACCTCAAAAAAAATATCAAGAAAATATTTTCTTGATGATTCGGTATTTTCAGGATATTCTGGTAATTTGACAAATCAAATCGTGCTACTACCTTTCCTTTCTATCTTGTATATTATTCTAATTCGAAACTTTATACCTACGAATTCTGGATCATTACTTGCGAAAAGAAAACAAAAGCATGAAGCTCCGAAATAGAAAGGGGGTATAAATCGCAGCAAATAAAAGAGAGCATTAATTATGGATGACAATGATTATAGAAGACAGAAGATGGAACTTCAAAATATAAAGGAAAATATAAAGTCTGATAACAACACATAAATTACAAACCGTGAATGTCAATGTTTATCGCCACATAAAGACACGGGAGAATTAAAAACACTATAACCCCAAGGGCGAAGTAGAAGAAAATAGATTCCTCCGGTGGAAGTTGGAAAAGAAGAATGATTGTTGCCATAGTAAGAATAAGGACAAGGGTTAGAACTGGATTAAGCATCTTCACAATCTTTTGGATGTATGAATTAAGAAAGAAAGTATAGGAATGGTGAGAATAATGGAACGGAATAGTTTAATTTATAATGAAAATATCAGACAGAGTAATCATGGCAGATTTCCGCATTTAATTATAGAGATCTTAATTTCCTTACTCGCCGAAGAATCAAATCTTTTAGATTTTGAAGATTTTTTTTAAATCCCTTGAATTCCGGAATCAGCCGTGACTACTTACCAGACAAGACGAATCTGCATTTATTCATTTCACTCTTTTGTGATAGCTTCATTCGTACTCTTCGAATAATTGAATTGTTTTATCCATATTACTCAATGATGATAAAACTCTATTTATCAACTCATATTTGTCATGAAAACATTTTTATTGTTAGCCATGACCACTTCACTCAAATTTCGGGACGAAATTTCTTTAACGGGTAGGTACTGTGACGATCCAGAAATTTTCGACCAAATTTAAACTTTATCTTTACATGATTCTGACACGATAAGCAAAGTCTGCTAAGTTAAATCTCAAACATTTTGAACTATGTTCATGTAATCATTTGACCTCGACCAAATTCCGACGATTCACGAACAACTATTTGCAAATAGATAGATAGATATATATATATATATATATATATATATATATATATATATATATATATATATATATATATATATATATATATATATATATATATATATATATATATATTTAAAATAATATAAGATTTAATTATTAAAAATAAATATGTAAAATAAAATAAGATATAATTAAATATGTTATGAATCTATGTATATACATATATAAAGTATATATGGAACATAATTATTAAATAACCTTAATACTCGTTTGTCATCTCGTTTGATATTAAACAAGTTAAATACGAAATTAATAAGCGAATAATTATATATAAACAATTGTGGATATCTTATTATATTATACTATAAGTTCTATACATAACCACTATAAGTATATTGTAATTTATAGATATTGTATGTAAAATTTATAATATCTATTTTTTTATAGTTATTATATGTATATAATTATTATTATTGATATTACTTATTAATATTATCATATTATTATTATTTATTTTTATTAGTATCTTTATCATAAATATTATTATTATTATTATTATTATTATTATTAGTATTTTGATATTATTATTTATTATTATTAAAAGTATTATTATTTACTAATGTATTTAATATTAAAGGATATAACAGCGATTATATAACTGGATCCATTTCGAGTTGTAATCAACTGTATTTGATTTATGTCTGTCCCTAAAAATCGTTTTACATCAATATCAAACATATCAATCTATGAAGAAAAATCAGAATCTGCTTTAATTTTCTGTTTTTATCCTTTGTTGGCTTCCTCTGGCCTTATATTCTGTCAAACCACTCAAACACTACAAAACAACTTTTGATTTATATATTATCGCTACATAAATCACTCATTGGCACACTTTAATTTCTCTGTTGTAATTAAAAAGAAATCAAACAGAAAAGAAATTATATACAGCTCGTTTCCTCTATTTACGAACTGGGATAACCAATAGCTAAATTCCTAATCGATTTTAAAACTCTAGAAATGCAGAAGTACCCACAATCATGTCGTGAATCTATACAAACAAACCTCATATCTCAAACCTCTGTATAAGTTTCGAATTTTCGAGTCAAAACCATGGAGCAAAAAGTCAAACGAATAAGGATTGATCTAATTCGCTTTGGCGGTTATGTTTTAAGTTATATAAATAATTTTCGAGCATTTAGTTGATGATTTGATACATATTTTATGAAGCAATTGATGCCTAAAATGCATCAACTCTCGATTTCAAATTTGAAAGGTTTTTGTGTTCATCTTTGTTCAATTAAATTTTATTTATTCCGTTTCAATCTGGAAATTTAACTAACGAATATATATATATATATATATATATATATATATATATATATATATATATATATATATATATATATATATATATATATATATATATATATATATATATATATATATATATATATAGTCATTAGGTTAATCGATGTTGTTCTGAATCATTGGTTGATTAATGGATTGTTGACTGATTAAGCTCTGGTCGATTATGGTATTGAAGAAGATGAAAAGGGAAAATAATTTAAATCGGGTTAAATGTTTTTGGGTTCTATTTTATTTCGGATTATGGGCAACAGCCCAACGGTTTGAGGTGTTAGCGGGGAGAGAGTGGTCACGGGTTCGAGTCTCACTTGGGACAATTCTTTTTAGACAAGCTTTTGAAAGGGTATACACCATTTCTTTTAATTCTATTATCATTATTAATATTAATATTAATTATTATGATTATTATCACTATTAATGCTATGATTATTATTATTAGTTAATAATATTATTATGATTATAAGTCTCATTATGAATATTATCATATCATTATTATTATTATTATTATTATGTATTACGAATGTTAACCTTATTATTATTACCGTTTAGAACATTTTTTATCATTTATTTATTAGTATAGGTATTATTGTTATCACGACTATGATTACTATCATTATTATTATCATTATGAAAAAAAAATATATTATTATCAAGATTAGTATTAGTATTATTTTATAAGTATTATTATTATTATTGTTACCATTATTAGTATTATTACAACTATAATATTATTATTATTATCAATATCATTATTATAAAAACTAATATGATTATAAAAATAAAAGTTTTTAAAGATGATGTTAAAATTATAAATATAAAAATTATAAATACGAATACCAATGTTATTATGAAATTTATATGTAAGATTAAAAGAGATTATTATTATTATTATTATTATTATTATTATTATTATTATTATTATTATTATTATTATTATTATTATTATTATTATTATTATTATTATTATTATTATTATTGTTATCATTATATTTATTATTGTTATTATTATTACAAACATAAAACTTTATATAAAAACACATTACCATTACATTAATATTACTTAATACTATATTTTATCAATAAAATGTTAATAATTAAACTATATTAAAATTTAATATGATATGTATTAATTATATACAATGTATGAATTATATATATTAAATTTATCTATATAACATAATATAAAAAATATATTATTAATAATAATGATATATAAAGTTGTTCGATTACGATTATATGTTTTAATAAATATACAATAAATATAGGTTCGTGAATCCGAGGCCAACCCTGCACTTACCCAGTGTCGTCATATGTATTTTACTACAAAATACAGTATGGTGAGTTCATTTGATTCCCTTTTACACTTTACATTTTTGGGACTAAGAATACATGCGCTGTTTTTATAACTGTTTTGTTAAATGCTTTTGAAATATATTTTGAACTCCGAATACATGAAATACTTTTATAACTGTTTTATGAAATAGACACAAGTAATCGAAACTACATTCTATGGTTGAATTATTGAAATCGAATATGCCCTTTTTATCATGTCCGAAGTTTTCCCGGAATGATGGCGAATTTATCATGTCCGAAGTTTTCCCGGAATGATGGCGAATTTATCATGTCCGAAGTTTTCCCGGAATGATGGCGAATTTATCATGTCCGAAGTTTTTCCGGAATGATGGCTAATTTATCATGTCCGAAGTTGTCCCGGAATGATGAGGATATTTTATATGCAATTTGTTAAGGTCGATTACCAGGTGTTCAATCCATATGAATGAATTTTATGCATGATGGTTATGGTAAATGGGAATATTAAATCTGGTGGTCTATCAAAATGATGAATTTTATTGTTTTATGATAAACCTATGAACTCACCAACCTTTTGGTTGACACTTGAAAGCATGTTTATTCTCAGGTATTAAAGAAATCTTTCGCTGTGCATTAGCTCATTTTAAGGATATTACTTGGAGTCATTCATGGCTTATTTCAAAAGACGTTGCATTCGAGTCGTTGAGTTCATCAAGATTATTATTAAGTCAATTATAGTTGGGGGTATTATGAAATGGTATGCATGGCATCAACTTTTGTTGTAAAGAAAGTTTGTCTTTTAAAAACGAATGTAATGTTTGTAAAATGTATCATATAGAGGTCAAATACCTCGCAATGTAACCAAATGTTATTATATTCGTCCTTATGGATTAGGACGGGTCTTTACACAAAGAGCCGGTAGCGTCATAGTACGTGTGTTGTAGTGTGAATCAAAGAGCCCGTAGCACTACGACACGAGTTGTTAGAGTGTGAACCAAAGAGCCAGTAGTACTTTAACGCGAGTATGACTCGGTTGTGATGTGAACCAAAGAGTCGGTAGCATCATAACCGATGCGTATGGTGTGAACCAAAGAGCCGGTAGCACCATGACGCGAGAATGGTTAACCATGGTTGTGTATTATTTTGTAGCATATTATATTATATCGATTATATGTTATTGATTACGCTAGTTGCGGTTTGTTGGAGATTATTAGCTTTGTACATGAGATGGTATCCTAATTGTATTGCTATCGTGTATGCGGTATATGTGTAAGTGATTTCAAGTAGGTATATTATATATATGGGTATAATTATTGCATTCACTAAGCTTTTCTTACCCTCTCGTTGTTTAACTTTTTATAGGCTCCGGCGGAGACAAGGGTAAGTGCATTCGCATGGATTAGAGATCCCGCTTTGTTTGTAGGGGACGCTTTTGGATGTTAACGCTTTTGGAGTTTGACCGAGATTTGGGTAGTTTAACCCCCAAACACCATGCTCATAGTGTCGTTTAGAATTTAAACTCTTATGGTCGAACTTATATGTTTTAAACAAAACTCGTAAATCGGCCGATGTGGGCCCCGTTTAGTAAAACTCATTTTGTGATTGAATCGTATGAGTTTTTCATATTAGAACATGTTGTGAAAAGCGTTCCGTCTAAAAATGTCGGAAAGTGGGAGATCTTTTTACGGAAAATGGAAAAAGTTGACAGCGGGCTGCCAGGCCCTGTGCGCACCGCGCACAGGTGGGGCTGCGCGCCGCGCACCCCATCTGGACAGCCCTGTTCAAAAAAAAAATTTATTCCGTGTTTTTGGTTGGTTAACGGGTTGGGTTGTTACAAGTGGTATCAGAGCATGGTCTAAGGGATTTAGGCGACTTGAGATAGGTGCCTAGACTTAGATTTATTTGTGTATGCGCTTTATGCGGGACTTGTAGGAGACGGGTCAGACCGGGAGTTGATTAGTGCTTAGGTTTATGTGAACTAACCTTGCGCTAATTGTTTTGTGTTGTGTTAGCAATCATCAAGCGAGATAGACGTTGTACTAGCAAGTTAATGCGACGTGCTCGCGTAACAATGATTAGCTACCATTGTTACGGGTTCAAATCGTGTCAAACAAGCTATGTACGCTCATTGTTCAGCAAGATGGGGTAGTGTGGTGTATATGTATATACATATGTGTTAAGTCCTTTCGTTTCATTGCTTAATCTTTTCCGTTTTATAGTATGAAGACGAGAAACGGACCCGAGAACAATGAAGGGGGTACGAGCGAGGATGATGAGTTTACGGCCAAGGTTGATGCCATTATACAAAGGCATCATGCGACCTTCCTAGAGGATATTAAGAAGATGTTCTTGGATTCGATTGACGAACAAGTAGCCAATCTAGTCAAGGAACAAGTTAAGATTGTTCTTAAAGAGGATAACGCTGGAAGGCGAGACTTCCACTATAAAAACTTCAAATATGCTCAACCTCCCACCTTTGAAGGTGAGCAAGACCTACTCAAGAGTGCCCGATGGATCTCCGATATGGAGGGGGCCTTTCGTACTAGTGAGTGCCCTCTCGATAAAAAGACGAGGTTTGGTAGTAGCATGATGAGGGGTGATGCCAAGTTGTGGTGGGACGCGAAAATCCGACTTTATGGCGAAGAACAAAGTATGAGTTTGACGTGGGACGAGTTTAAAGAAGAATTTTTCAAGGAGTATCGAACTTCGGCCGATCTTTCAAAACTTAAGGACGAGTTACGAACTTTAAGGCAAGGGTCAATGGATTTGAACACTCTCAAGTCCACTTTCTTATCAAAGACCCAATTTTGCCCGCAGTATGATGGGAATGATCATATGTTGAAAGAAGATTTCTACCGAACCTCGAATGATAACTATCAAGAAAGGATTAGTAGGAATTCGGTGAAGACTTTTGATGAATTGTTTGATATCGCTAAGGGTTTTGAGTCCCTTGCTTCAAGAAAGAGTGACTTCACCTTTGGCAAACGAAAATTTGAAGCTACTAGCCACTCGAACAAGAAGAGCAAGAGTGTGACCGAGAGCGTTGGTAGTGTGAGAAAGGGGGCTTCTAAGGGTTTTGGACCCACGTGCTACAATTGTGGTCGACAAGGGCACTTGGCCCGTGATTGTACGAACTCATCTTCCAACAAAATCGTTTGTTTTAATTGTAATAAAGAAGGGCACAAGAGGCAGGAGTGTCCCGATTTGCGCAACGATAATGTTAAGCGGCTAGAGAAGGCGGCGGGTACGGCTAGGGGTCTCAATTATTTGATGACCAATGAGGAAGCCAAGCAATCTAACGAAGTTGTCTCAGGTACTTTCATGGTTAATTCTAATCCGGCAAGGATACTCTTTGATAGTGGTGCAAACTTGTCGTTTGTGTCACCAAAATTTGTGCCTAAACTTAATAAACTGTTGGCTAAGTTAAGTCGTCCGATAGAAGTTGAAATAGCGGATGGCAAGACGGTGCTAGTGATTGATGTGTGTAAAAATTGTGATGTTGTGTTTGGTGCCGAAAACTTTAAAATTGATCTCGTTCCGATGACATTGGGTGATTTTGATATCGTGGTTGGTATGGATTGGCTCGATCATAATAGAGCCGATATTCCATGCCATGAAAAATCTATTCGTGTGAAAACCCCAAGTGAGGGAGAGTTAATTATTCATGGCGATAAGCGAAGGAGACTTGTGCCGATATGCACTTTTGCACGGACACGTCGTTTCCTTGTTAGTGGTGGCATGGATTTTCTTGCCCATGTTGTTGATACTTGTAATGAGCCACCACCCATTCGTGAAATTTCGGTGGTTAATGAATTTGAAGACGTTTTTCCGGATGAGTAACCGGGGGTTCCGGCGAAAAGACAAGTTGAATTTCGCATTGAGTTGGTTCCGGGGGCTACCCCTATTGCTAAAACTCCTTATCGTTTAGCGCCGACGGAAATGCAAGAGTTGTTAAATCAAACCCAAGAGTTACTTGAAAAGGGTTTTATTCGATCGAGTGCTTCGCCATGGGGCGCTCAGGTTTTATTCGTGAAGAAGAAGGATGGTAGTATGCGGATGTGCGTCGATTATCGGGAGTTGAACAAAGTGACGATCAAGAATCGTTATCCATTGCCTAGGATTGACGATTTGTTTGACCAACTCCAAGGTTAAACATATTTTTCTAAAATCGACCTACGGTCCGGCTATCACCAAATGCGGGTCCGTGAGGAAGATATCGAGAAAACGGCTTTTCGAACGCGTTATGGGCATTTTGAATTCGTAGTTATGCCTTTTGGTCTTACAAATGCACCAGCGGCATTCATGGATCTTATGAACCGAGTGTGCCAACCTATGTTGGACAAGTCAGTTATTGTTTTCATTGACGACATACTTGTCTATTCGAAGAGTATGAAGGAACATGAACATCATTTGCGGTGTGTGTTAAAGACGTTGTAGAAGGAGAAGTTGTATGCTAAATTCTCCAAATGTGAATTTTGGCTAAGGGAAGTTCAATTCCTTGGCCACATTGTGAACAAAGATGGTATTCAAGGAGATCCGGGGAAAATAGAGACGGTGAAGAGTTGGGGACGACCGACTACGCCTACGGAAATCCGAAGTTTTCTCGGATTGGCCGGTTATTATCGTCGGTTTATCCAAGATGTTTCTAAGATCGCTTCTTCATTGACGAGGAAGAACGCGAGATTTAATTGGGAAAATCAGCAAAAAATTGCTTTTCAAATGTTAAAAGAGAAATTGTGCCAAGCTCCGGTGTTAGTGTTGCCGGAAGGTGTGGAAGACATGACGGTTTATTGTGATGCTTCTCTAAATGGGCTCGGGTGTGTTCTAATGCAAAGGGGTAAAGTCATCGCTTATGCCTCTCGACAATTAACGGAACACGAGACGAGATATCCGACTCACGATCTTGAGTTGGCGGCGGTTGTTCATGCGTTGAAAATTTGGCGCCACTACTTGTATGGTGTCAAGAGTACGATTTATTCAGATCATAAGAGTTTGAAACATCTCTTTAACCAACGAGATTTGAATTATCGCCAACGTAGGTGGATGGATGTGGTAAAAGATTATGATTGTGAAATACTTTATCATCCGGGCAAGGCGAATGTGGTCGCGGATACGTTAAGTCAAAAGAGTCATCACCCGGCGTTACGATTGGGATTGTTACGTATGATTATTACTAACTATTTTCTTGTAAAGCTTGGCGAGACTCAAATCGAAGCTTTTGTTAACAATAAGCATGAGGAACGAATCGTGGGACAAACGGAGTTTATTACCTTAGGTCCGCATGGTTTGTTATCTTTTTAAGGAAGGGTGTGGGTGCCTAAAATGGGTGATCATCGACGAGTGCTACTTGATGAATCACATAAGTCAAAGTATTCTATTCATTCGGGCACGACGAAAATGTATCTTGATTTGAGGAAAGAGTATTGGTGGCCGGGCATGAAACGTGATGTTGTTAAGTATGTTGAACAATGCGTCACGTGTTTGCAAGTGAAAGCCGAACACCAAAATCCGTATGGTAAGTTACAACCGTTAGAAATCCCGAAGTGGAAATGGGAGCACATTACCATGGATTTCATTACAAAATTACCAAAGACGGCGAGAACCCAATTTGATTCGCTTTGGGTGATAGTTGATCGATTGACGAAAAGTGCCTTGTTTCTTCCCATTCGGGAAGCAATATCGTCGGAGACCTTGGCAAAGTTGTTCATCAAGGAAGTGATATCGAGACACGGGGTTCCTATATCTATTATTTCGGATCGAGATACCCGTTTTACATCTCGGTTTTGGGAAAAGTTTCATGAAGATATGGGTACACAATTGAAATTGAGCACGACGTATCATCCTCAAACTGATGGTCAAACCGAACGTACGAATCAAACTTTGGAGGATAAGTTACGGGCGTGTATTATTGATTTCGGTGGTAGTTGGGATGAGCACTTACCTTTGGTGGAATTCTCGTACAATAATAGTTATCATACTAGTATCGGGATGCCACCGTACGAGATGCTCTATGGGCGTAGATGTCGAACCCCGATTTGTTGGGGTGAAGTGGGCCAAAGAGAAATCGGGAGTACCGATTTGGTTTTAGAGACGAATCGCAAGATTGAGATGATTCGGACTCATTTGAAAAAGGCGTAAGATTGACAAAAGTCGTATGCCGACAAACGTAGGCGATTGATCGAATTCCAAGGAGGTGACATGGTGATGCTTAAGGTTTCGCCATGGAAAGGTGTTATTCGGTTTCGCAAACGGGGAAAGTTAGCTCCTCGGTTTATTGGTCCTTTTAAAATTTTAGCTCGTGTTGGTGAAGTCACGTATCGTTTGGAATTACCCGAAGAGCTTGCAGGGATCCATAATATATTTCATGTTTCCCATCTCCGTAAGTGTCTTGCGGATAATTCATCTTGGGTACCTTTAGACGAGATTGAGCTAAACAATAAGTTAGAGTATATTGAGGAGCCGATTGCTATACTCGATGAGAAGGTCAAAAAGTTGAGAAATAAAGAGGTGAGAACTTTTAAAGTTCAATGGCATCGTAGTAAAGGTTCCGAGTTTACTTGGGAGCCCGAAGAGTTCGTATTGGTTTACCTTCCCTCTTGTCATGCGGCTTGGATCGCGAGGACGCGCTCCGATTCAAGTGGGGGAGAGTTGTAAGACACTAATATTTATTAAACAGAGAAGTATATAGAGCACATGAAGTGTGGGTGACCTTGTGTATTTAAACAGAGGTCAGAGAGTGATCTGAGCTTGGTGCGCTCAACGCACACATATGGGTGCGCGTGGCGCACTCTTCACTGTAGCCGGATTCTGTTCTTTTAATCAGATATTTTGAAGGGATTTTTAGTAATTTAACTTGTTGACGAGTTTAAGGCCAGTAGGTCAGATCTTGGGGTGTCATTCACTCCATTTCCAGTAACCTTATCCTATCCACTTCAATTTTAGAGAGAGAGAGAGAGTGTGTGATTCTTGTGTGAGAAAGCTGTAACATCCCGCGTTTTTCCGTTAAATTTATTTTTAACACCGTCTTTTTCTTTTAAATAATACCTTTCGTTATTTAAATTCGTAGTTTCCGTTGACTAACGTTCATAATAATTCCGTCATTTAATTATAACATCTCTCGTTAACTTGCGTTTTAAAAATATTCGATCGGTTAAATCCCGCACCCGCTTTGAAACTCGAGGGACCGGAGTTGCCAAATGGGCAAACTAGTTGACTAGGTCAACTAGTCAACCCATTTCATCCATTCCATCATCTCCCTCATCCCTTTTCTCTCCATCTCAAGAACACACACACAAACCCATTCCATTCATTCATCATCTAAATTCAATCTTGGAAGCTCACAACAAATCCGATTACATATTTGGAATCCTCTCTTCATCCTCTACAATTTGATACCAACTTCATCTCGTTTGGGTAACATTTCTAAAACTCTAGATTTCTCTAAATTCGTGTTTTTGATTTGAAATGGTGTTAGTTAGTGTCTATGGCTCGAGTCTAACATGAATATATGTTTGGTTTGCTCGATTTGTTGTTTTTGGAGTAACTAGCATGAACTTGAAATGGGTGTGCTTAATCCTTGATTTTGGATGAGTTAATGTTGTTAGATTGTTAAAGTGCATGTTTTAATTGTGTTACTAGTATCACTAGCTTCGTTTTGATGCGTAGGTTGATTAAGAAAACTTCAAAAACATGAATATTGATTTTGTGATGTTTGACTAGGGTTTGATAGTTCTTGACATGAACTTTTGATGCTTGAATGCCATGGAATGTTAATTGTTAGTGATTAGTTGTAATGTATGCTTAATTACCTTCGAAACGGCATATCGTATGTGTAAATTGGATTCCCGAATCATAAAATACGTTTTACGAACTTGAAACTTTGAAAATAAACCTTTCTTGATCAATTGACGAGTTTTCGGTTATTGTAAATGATGTTTTTGATTGATGAGATGTGGTTAGTTGTATTCCTCGTCAAAATACCTTTTCGACGATATATGATAGGCATTATAAGTGTTTGCGGGTCAAGAATTGGGTTGGAAAAGGTTTTGGTTCGTGCACACTTGGAAAAACTGACCAGAATTCTCTGCCCAGGTAGTGGCGCGGCGCGCCACATCCCCGCGCGGCGCGCAGAATCGCCTGGCCAGATTCTGCTCACTTTGTCACATTTCACGCGAAATGTTTGACTAGCTACCGACCTCCGATTCACATGTAACTTGTTTTAATATACTTGTATATGAATATTTAGCATAGAAAAATAGTCCGGGACCCGACCCGAACATGTTGACTTTTTCGTTGACTTTGACCAAGTTTGACTTTTTGTCAAACTTAACCAATTAATTATGCAATCCTTCTAACATGATTCTATACTTGTATCTTGCATGAAACTTGACAATTTGACTCACATGCTTCATAATCGAGTCGTAACGAGCCATAGGACTAATTGAACATCTTTGACCGTTTGTGTTTACCGTTATTGATATAACCTATATGTTTAGGTCAAGACTAGCGTTGTCTTTGCACGCATTTACTTGTTGAAGTACTTTTATAACTCTCGCTCTCAAGGTGAGATCATAGTCCCACTTTTAATCACTTTTATTCTTTACATCGTGGGCTGAGAAACACATACATTTCACACTTATTTACTTTTCATGCTTTTACATTGTGAACAAATACGAATACAAGGATGCATACGAGTTTGAACAAAAGTCCTCAATCCAATTATCATTAATTCCACTTGCAGGGTGTAAGTGTAAGCGTGTAATTATGTTGTGTGGCCATACGGGTTTAACAAACCCTCATTCAGACGGTTCGCTACCGTTAGTGAATGAAATATAATTTCAACAATGTATAGTGTAAGTTCTAACACTAAATTCAAAATTCAGAGGGAAGATTCGGTTAAGCCTTGATAATTGGGTGCTCGTGATACAAATATTATCTTGGAATGTGAACGATTTTGGTTGAGCAATTCTTAAAGAACCTTGTGGTTCAATACAATTTACTTACTAAACCTATGATTTCACCAACGTTTTCGTTGACAGATTTCTATGTTTTTCTCAGGTCTTGCACGATATGTGATACATGCTTCCGCTCATTATTTGATACTTGCATTGGATGTCGAGTATACATGCTTTTCATGGAGCGTCTTTTGACTTTACTTTAAACCGTGTCGCCTAGATTTCATTTGTACTTATAACCTTGTAACTTAACTTTTGGTTGAACAATTCTTGTAAACTTTGAAACAATCTTTATTTTGAAATGAAGGCGACATATTTTGATCAAACGTTATCTTAAAGACTTATAATCAGGTAATGGGACCCACGTAGCCGACGCCGTCACTTGACGATTTGTCGGGGTCGCTACAAGTGGTATCAGAGCTTTGGTTGTAGGGATTTAGAGTTCATTTGTGTCCACCCCGAGTCATAGGGTACATAGGTGAATCTAGACTACAACCGGCATATAGACTGAAGTAGGAATTACTTGACTATTTGTGCATTTATACTCGAACTCTTCTATCATATCTAACTCGTATTCGATCTTGATCTTACGTTAATAAATTTTGTTGACGCGCCACCTTGACTTTATGAAGTAATGTTAAATGCACATGAGAATCAGGGTAATATAATTTCCGGGATTATATTACGGTGATTCACATGGACGTTCCGACATTATGACATAAAGAATTTAGGGCGAGTCAAGGAAAATTTTCTCTCTATCCTTATTCCATACTCCGGTTAGTATTGTTGAAAATACTAACCAACGATATTCTTGTGTCATGAAGGAACAATGGCTCGTCGACGCGCTCCTCCCGAAACTCCCGAACAAGCCCTCCAACGTATGATAGCCACTGCCGTGGATGCGGCCATGGCCGGTCACTCCTCCAACAACAACAATAACAACCACAACCACAACAACCATGGAGCCGGTAATTCAAACGAGGGTTGCTCCTACAAAACTTTCATGGGGTGCAAACCTCACACCTTCGATGGGACCGGAGGACCGGTTGTGCTCACCCGATGGTTTGAGCAAACAGAAGCCGTTTTTAGCATAAGCGGTTGTCGGGACCAAGACAAAGTCAAATATTCCACCCACACTTTTGCCGGTATCGCCCTCACATGGTGGAATACGTATGTGCTGTCGGTGGGTATCGATGAAGCCCACACACTCTCATGGGCCGACTTAAAGAAAAAGATGATCACCGAATACTTTTTCGGTTGGAAACCGATACCCTCTCCCTCGTATCC
The DNA here is from genome assembly GCF_046630445.1 of Rutidosis leptorrhynchoides. NCBI lineage: Eukaryota > Viridiplantae > Streptophyta > Magnoliopsida > Asterales > Asteraceae > Rutidosis > Rutidosis leptorrhynchoides. The sequence goes on along the minus strand of NC_092334.1, from coordinate 242,510,129 downwards.
ATTACCTCATGATTATTTGCACGAATCCCGTAGGTTCCAAATCGACCTCCGTTCCGGTTATCATCAATTGGGGGTTAAGTGAGACGATGTCTCCTGAGTCTTTTCCGAACTCGCAACGTTAGTTGTAAATCCCTCTTAGTACCATTCGATTTATCCAAGGCTCGTCCGTATCCATAAACCTCCTAAACCACGTATGCAAACTTATCTAGACAAATTTGTTATCGTATTTATAGATGAAATCTTAACTTATTTAAGTAAAGAAGGAAAACGAACAACATCATCATCTTACGCTCGAACTTTGAGAAAAGAGCAACTCTATACCAAATTCTCCGAGTGAGAATTTCTGTTAAACGAAGTCAAATTTTCTAGACCATGATGTTAATGGTCAAGGCATTACAATCAATCTCGAAATCAAGCCACACGTGATCATGAAACTCTCTCAACTCAGACTTGTATTCGTAAAATCTTAGAACTCGCCTGTTATCACCGAAGATTCATTTCTGACTTTTCTCGTGTTACCCGACTTTTAAACTCGTTAACTCACTAAGGGAAAACTTTAAACCTCTCCGTGTTCGAACCTTGAGCGTGATTCTTCACACCAACATTTCTAGTTAAAATCGTATAGCAACAGATGGAACTCAAACATGGAAATATTTCTACATGAACGCCGAAAGGCATACTCTCTCGACTCAAAAATTAACGTAACTAAAATTCGTTATTTTGCACGAAGAAGTCGAATACTAAATTGTGGATCCGATCAATTTTCTCGTCATCACGTACCACACTACACACCTCTGATATTTCACCGTTACCGTCTGATATTACTGGAACTTAAGATAACACGCAATCCAATGATACTTCACTCTTCTTTGACTTAATGTCATTGTGTTCCTGATAATCGGCCAACTATTATTCAACCCCGAACTATACAACTACGTGTACTATCTCGTTTCTATTTCAGACTTCAACTTTTGACAACTAGAGGCACGTTATGGCAACCTCGAGATGTAAGCTCATCCTATTCTAAGTCCTCATTTCACCCCTATCTTTATCGCTCGCATTTCCGTTTAAAGAAACTCCTTGTAACTTTTCTCCATGGACAGAGAAATTCCTCATATTACATTAGTATTCGCCACGAGGGTGGATAGCCCTAACGAACACTTACGAACCCTAACTATCTTGTTCAAGCACATCTTAAAGAGATTCTATTCCAACACGGTGTATCTTTGTCAATTATTCCGTATCGAAATACTCGCTTCACTTCTAGAAATCTTGGAGACCCGCTTAGACATGAGTACCACGTACCACCCACAAACCGACGAACCGAGAAAACGAACGATTTATGTCTTGGAAAGACATGTCACAAACTCGTATTGTCACCTTTAGTAGATCACTCTTACAACAGTAGTTACCACTCGTGTGTTCACACGCACTTTCCGAAACCCCATATGACCACTAATGTCATACCCCTGTTCATTTAACCAAAGCATCAACCACCGAAATCTGAACTCCATCAAGAAACAACAATTGAGATCGTTCAAGTCCGAGAAGGGCTCGAGACAACCCATTGTCGCCAGAAGAGTTATACCAAACTTAGAGGAGAACCTCACAAATCCCAGTGTGTAACCGCGTAATATTGAGAACCCGCACCTTGGAAGGGTGTAATCCGTTTCGGGAATCAGGGAAAGTTAAACCCGCGACCTGTTAACCCTTTTGAAACCTTGGGGCGTATTGGAACCGCTCCCTACCGTTTAGAACTTCCGACTCAATTAAGTTTCCGTTTACCCTACATTTCGTGTAACAAACTTAGAAACGTGTCCTGCGGAACAGGAACGTGCAATCCTGCTGGATACATCAACTATCGATGACAAACTTCTCTTCATAGGAAAACCAGTTGAAACTGGGGATCGTAAAAACCGAACCTTAATGCAACGTAAAACCCTGACTATCCAAATTCATGAGAACCCTCAAGAACGTACTTTCACTTATTCATAGCATTGACAACGTAAAGTCTCGAGTAAGAGATATCGACTACTACTTCCAACTAAATTTCGGGACGAAATTTCTTTTGAGTTGTGGATAATGTAACATCCCGCGTTTTTCCGTTAAATTTATTTTTAACACCGTCTTTTTCTTTTAAATAATACCTTTCGTTATTTAAATTCGTAGTTTCCGTTGACTAACGTTCATAATAATTCCGTCATTTAATTATAACATCTCTCGTTAACTTGCGTTTTAAAAATATTCGATCGGTTAAATCCCGCACCCGCTTTGAAACTCGAGGGACCGGAGTTGCCAAATGGGCAAACTAGTTGACTAGGTCAACTAGTCAACCCATTTCATCCATTCCATCATCTCCCTCATCCCTTTTCTCTCCATCTCAAGAACACACACACAAACCCATTCCATTCATTCATCATCTAAATTCAATCTTGGAAGCTCACAACAAATCCGATTACATATTTGGAATCCTCTCTTCATCCTCTACAATTTGATACCAACTTCATCTCGTTTGGGTAACATTTCTAAAACTCTAGATTTCTCTAAATTCGTGTTTTTGATTTGAAATGGTGTTAGTTAGTGTCTATGGCTCGAGTCTAACATGAATATATGTTTGGTTTGCTCGATTTGTTGTTTTTGGAGTAACTAGCATGAACTTGAAATGGGTGTGCTTAATCCTTGATTTTGGATGAGTTAATGTTGTTAGATTGTTAAAGTGCATGTTTTAATTGTGTTACTAGTATCACTAGCTTCGTTTTGATGCGTAGGTTGATTAAGAAAACTTCAAAAACATGAATATTGATTTTGTGATGTTTGACTAGGGTTTGATAGTTCTTGACATGAACTTTTGATGCTTGAATGCCATGGAATGTTAATTGTTAGTGATTAGTTGTAATGTATGCTTAATTACCTTCGAAACGGCATATCGTATGTGTAAATTGGATTCCCGAATCATAAAATACGTTTTACGAACTTGAAACTTTGAAAATAAACCTTTCTTGATCAATTGACGAGTTTACGGTTATTGTAAATGATGTTTTTGATTGATGAGATGTGGTTAGTTGTATTCCTCGTCAAAATACCTTTTCGACGATATATGATAGGCATTATAAGTGTTTGCGGGTCAAGAATTGGGTTGGAAAAGGTTTTGGTTCGTGCACACTTGGAAAAACTGACCAGAATTCTCTGCCCAGGTAGTGGCGCGGCGCGCCACATCCCCGCGCGGCGCGCAGAATCGCCTGGCCAGATTCTACTCACTTTGTCACATTTCACGCGAAATGTTTGACTAGCTACCGACCTCCGATTCACATGAAACTTGTTTTAATATACTTGTATATGAATATTTAGCATAGAAAAATAGTCCGGGACCCGACCCGAACATGTTGACTTTTTCGTTGACTTTGACCAAGTTTGACTTTTTGTCAAACTTAACCAATTAATTATGCAATCCTTCTAACATGATTCTATACTTGTATCTTGCATGAAACTTGACAATTTGACTCACATGCTTCATAATCGAGTCGTAACGAGCCATAGGACTAATTGAACATCTTTGACCGTTTGTGTTTACCGTTATTGATATAACCTATATGTTTAGGTCAAGACTAGCGTTGTCTTTGCACGCATTTACTTGTTGAAGTACTTTTATAACTCTCGCTCTCAAGGTGAGATCATAGTCCCACTTTTAATCACTTTTATTCTTTACATCGTGGGCTGAGAAACACATACATTTCACACTTATTTACTTTTCATGCTTTTACATTGTGAACAAATACGAATACAAGGATGCATACGAGTTTGAACAAAAGTCCTCAATCCAATTATCATTAATTCCACTTGCAGGGTGTAAGTGTAAGCGTGTAATTATGTTGTGTGGCCATACGGGTTTAACAAACCCTCATTCAGACGGTTCGCTACCGTTAGTGAATGAAATATAATTTCAACAATGTATAGTGTAAGTTCTAACACTAAATTCAAAATTCAGAGGGAAGATTCGGTTAAGCCTTGATAATTGGGTGCTCGTGATACAAATATTATCTTGGAATGTGAACGATTTTGGTTGAGCAATTCTTAAAGAACCTTGTGGTTCAATACAATTTACTTACTAAACCTATGATTTCACCAACGTTTTCGTTGACAGATTTCTATGTTTTTCTCAGGTCTTGCACGATATGTGATACATGCTTCCGCTCATTATTTGATACTTGCATTGGATGTCGAGTATACATGCTTTTCATGGAGCGTCTTTTGACTTTACTTTAAACCGTGTCGCCTAGATTTCATTTGTACTTATAACCTTGTAACTTAACTTTTGGTTGAACAATTCTTGTAAACTTTGAAACAATCTTTATTTTGAAATGAAGGCGACATATTTTGGTCAAACGTTATCTTAAAGACTTATAATCAGGTAATGGGACCCACGTAACCGACGCCGTCACTTGACGATTTGTCGGGGTCGCTACAAAAGCTCACGCAAAGGAAGAAGGAGCTAGTTTTGAGTCTTAGCTAGAGTTATAAAGTTGTTCATCTCCTCTCTAGCTACGTTTTGGTTGTAGTGGTATGTTCTAACTTGGATTTCCTTACTTTGATTTATGTATGGGTTAGGGTTTGGGTAAATGAAGAACATAAAACCCATATTTGGTGATTTTGGGTGTTCTTGGGTAAGATCGAGTCATGAGGACTCAAAAATTGCTAACCTAGGGTTTTGAAATGATAAATGAGTTTATGAGTCATAATTGTTTAGTTAATTACTTGCACACCTAGTTAATAAAATGAATGGTTATTATGTGGGTTAGTGGATGACCCGAAATGGGTGTGTTGGCTTTAAAATTGTCAAAAGAGTAACGATTGACCTAGTGGGGAAAAAAGGGTATGAAATACCCTAAATGTGTATTAGTTAGTGTGTTGGACCTTAAGCACTAGCTTTTAGTGGTTAATGATGGTCTTGACCTTAAATGGGCGGTTTTGGTGAAAATGGGACATTTAATGCATTTACGTCATTAAATGCACATGAGTGAATTGTTGGTATTTAGTCCAACTAGTTTGTGTGTTGATTGAAGTACTTATTATATTATGTACTTTGCTTTAAAGCTTGCGGAAGTATAAAACCGTCACCAAATCGTTAAGGTGAGTGGAATGATTATATACGTATGTATATAATGTATTTATTTGTATGCTATGGTATGAACCAAAGAGCCGGTAATGCCATAGTATGTACGATTGTGCTATTATGTGAACCAAAGAGCCGATAGCGTCATAGTACGTGTGTTGTAGTGTGAATCAAAGAGCCGGTAGCACTACAGCACGAGTTGTTAGAGTGTGAACCAAAAAGCCGGTAGCACTTTAACGCGAGTATGACTCGGGTTGTGATGTGAACCAAAGAGCCGGTAGCATCATAACCGATGCGTATGGTGTGAACCAAAGAGCCGGTAGCACCATGACGCGAGAATGGTTAACCATGGTTGTGTATTGTTTTGTAGCATATTGTATTATGTCGATTATATGTTATTGATTACGCTAGTTGCGATTTGTTGGAGATTATTAGCTTTGTACATGAGATGGTATGCTAATTGTATTGCTATCGTGTATGCGGTATATGTGTAAGTGATTGCAAGTAGGTATATTATATATATATGGATATAATTATTGCATTCACTAAGCTTTGCTTACCCTCTCGTTGTTTATCTTTTTATAGGCTCCGACGGAGACAAGGGTAAGGGCATTCGTATGGATTAGAGATCCCGCTTTGTTTGTAGGGGACGCTTTTGGATGTTATAGCTTTTGGGTAGTTTAACCCCCAAACACCATGCTCATAGTATCGTTTGGAATTTAAACTCTTATGGTCGAACTTGTATGTTTTGAACGAAACTCGTAAAACGGTCGATGTGGGCCCCGTTTAGTAAAACTCATTTTATGATTGAATCGTATGAGTTTTTCATATTAGGACATGTTGTGAAAAGCGTTCCGTCTAAAAATGTCGGGAAGTGGGAGATCTTTTAAGGAAAAATGAAAAAAGTGGACAGCGGGCTGCCAGGCCCTGTGCGGGCCGCGCACAGGTGGGGCTGCGCGCCACGCACCCCATCTGGACAGCCCTGTTCAAAAAAAAAAAAAAAATTATTCCTCGTTTTTGGTTGGTTAACGGGTTGGGTTGTTACAGTATAAATACCTAAAATCACAACCGTGGGTTGTTTTGTGCTAACAATTTATCTAAGTGCTAAATTCATCAAAAATCACAAATTGCTAGAAGGAGTTTTTGATCTTGTTTTTCTTATTCTACTTGTATTTATGATCATTTTCATCATCACATGTATCATTACTATAGCTTAAATCTCGAGATCTGATTGTGATTATTATTATTTTTTTTTTGGAAAAGAATTGGATTATTACAAGAATCCGTGGGTTGTGTAGTGAAATTATTGTTTAACACACGATAATCGGAGGTTTATTGACTTGTATCAACTGTTTTTTGGTAGATACATGTTTTGAGTAATTTGGGTTTTGAAAAACCCAATCTGTTTCGATGAATGCAACCCTACGGTTGCAGCTTACAACCGCACAGTTGAGCTTACATCTGGGTTACTATTCACTGTGAAACCGTACAGTTACCTGAACTAGATGGTTCTTGATTATTTTTACATGTATAATTCTTTTCTTGTTGAGTTTGTTGTGTTTCAGCTCATTCTCATGGCAAACAGAGCATCTCGAAGGGTTTCACAGAGTGAAACTGAAAGTGCTATAGCTGAACGGAGGAATTTAGTTGCTGATCGTGCTATTCTCACAGGATGTCATGTTAGATCTCAACCTAATTTCACTGTGTATTGGAGAGGTATAAATGCTGGAGCATTTCTCCATCAAGATGAATCTTACTATCCTAAGCTTGTTAGGGAATTCTATACAAATTATGTGTTTGATGAGCGCGAGGTAAAATGTGTTCACTTGCACATGTTTGGGTACCCTTATGATTGGACCTTGGAGGAGTTCACTGAGAAACTTGATATACCGGCTGGGGATTTCAAATTCTTTAGTCTGAGTAAAGACGTGAACTGTGCTTCTTGAAGGTCAACTACTGACAACTTGTTCTCATCTTTTGGGTTTGTATCGGGTTTGTGTGAACCAGGTTATAATTGGCCAAGTCGAGGATCTGTTGTTATCAGAGAGGAGAATATTCTAGATGAATACAGGCAAATGATGAGGATCATTAAGAAAAATATTATGTTTCGAGAGGAAGATGATGTAGAACTTTATGTGACTGAAGTTCTAATTCTGATGTGTCTGATCAGTCAAATTCCAATAAATTTTGCTTATGTGGTAGCCAAATGAATGGTAGGGTTACCTGCAGCTACTGAGAGAGGTTTGCCTTATGGGATGTTGTTAAATAATTTCTTTGCTGAAGAAGAAGAGTTGGTGTATCCAACTGATGAAGAGGAGGTGGAGGCTGAGACATTGTATGCTGCTTAAATGTTTATTTTTTTATTTTAAACTTGTGCACTGTGGACTTGGATGTTTTATTTTTCAGTTTATTTCGATTTGGATGTAATAGCGTTGGGTGAACGTTTAAACTTTTCTGTTATTGAATTTGGTTGATTATATGTCTTTTGCATATTTTGTTATTTTAGATAATGAACTGGGTCCTAGGGGGGTTTGTTGGTGCATTATAGTCCCCGAGTTCATTACAATCACGTTGAAATGCTTTAACGTTTAACTTTCACTGTTGGAATGCAACCGCACGGTTGCAGGTATGCAACCGTACGGATAGACAGGCAACCGAACGGTTGCACACGCTGTGTGTATATAATGGGTATTACGGTTCATTGTTAGAGTTACGAATTCTAACCTATCATACATGTCAAAACCGATACCCCGGTGTTCTAGCATTCATCTAAGTCGATCTTTAACATACAAAAGTCGTTTTTCTTCATTAAGATCAAAGGTTATTAAAGTATTTTGGTATAAAACCCAATAAAGAGATTTTCCGCACTCGTTATTGAATCTAAGATCGTTTAATCCTGTTTACACGATCCTACAAGTACCTTTGTATATACAACACGTGATCATGCATTTTTTTACTCCGGTGCCAGTAAGTTATTCGTGGTGTGTAGCTGCCTGCAAGCAACCGAATGTACATCTAGGTAAGCTTGAAATCTAGAAGCAGATATAACTATAACTGATCGACAAAAATAAGAATTATGATATAAAGATGGTTTTCTAGTGTTCAAAGTGACACGCTTGTGAAGTTCCGGGCTGATTTAATCCCGAGAGCTACTCCTATTGTATTGTAGAGATTTAGTGTCGTTTGTTACATGTTATCTGGAATCACAGATATTTCAATCAGTTGCAAGTTATTAGTATCTTAAAGTTTAAGTTGAGATTGGGATGTCACAGACAACGTTTTGTCCCAGGAACTTAGTAAAGCAAGTACGCCAGCCGTTGTAATTAATGAGAGTGAGAAAGATTATATTGTTCCAATTAAGCGGAGTTTGGGGACTTCGTAATGCAAGAAGTTGTATGCCAAAATCTGAAGACGGGAAATTTTGATTAAGAGAGGTCTGTGTCTTCGGACACGTGACTAATTAATGCGGAGGAAATCAAAATTAACCTTTTTTAAAAGTTTAGCAGTACGTATTAATAAGTGGGCCACATTCGAGTTCTACTAGAAGTAGAATATTTCTAAGATAACCGGGTTACTACTACTGATTCACACAATATGTGTCGAGATCTCTACCCAGTTGACTTTGATGACCAAGGAGAACAGATCACGTAAGTGAGAAGATAATCGAGAACGGTTATTGAATGAAGAGTTAGTTAGTGCAATCTTTCGTAAAGGTAATTAATTCCCAAGGAAATGAAGAAATGCTAATTATCATCATGTATCGAAGAAAGGTTGTTGCTTATGCAATTAGTCAATTGAAACAACATGAGAAGCGTCTCTGACTCATACCTTAGAGTTGGAATTAGTTGAGAGATGTCGACAATAGTTGATAGTGTATCTCCCCGTCAAGATAATAAATGAAGCTAAGCTACCGGAGATATCACGCTTAACGAGGGTAGATGACATAAGAGTGGATCACAAGAACACATATGTCAAATACAAACCATGAGCGGGATATCCTCAAACTCAAATAGTGGCGCCCAAATGAGAAAAGAAGAATGCTCCCAAAGTATAATCCTAATATTCAGGATTGATAAGAAACCACATCCGTTATACGAAGCAATCGTAACGAAAGAATATGGTGACGAAGGGATCACGGTTACCAATGGACAAGGACTCATCCTAAAGTCACAAGATTGTCTAGACTAAAGGAGAGAAGTAAGCGGGTTGACCAAACTCGCTTCCACTAGCATCCAAATGACAAAAGAGGAATGTTGTAGGATAGCTTTCTTGAACCAGCAGGAATTGTAGTCGGCCGAAAGGAAAGTCCTCTTTGTCTCATTAGAGATCGCCTTGAAGACTGATCCCACCTAGAAAGCTGGTGAAGAAGCTATTGCCTAACCCTATAAAAGGAGAGCATGATCTCTGGAATGGGCATTCACTCTAAGTCGCAATTACTCACACATAATACTCTCTATGAGTTACCTACGTATCTTGGTGGCGTAAAGTACGATACCTTCGTACTACCTTCGGGGAATCGCCAACAAGCATACATTCATTATCATACCTTGTAATATCATCCACTTAGTGATCAGATCTCAATATCTTTGTTCTCTTAACAAGGGTTGCCAAGAATTGTACAAACAATTGGCACCATCCGTGGGACTTCACATCAATATTCACTTTGTTTGAGAAAGACACAAGATCATGGCGGATCCTGATCACCCACCACTTGGTTTCTCTTTGCCATCGGAGGCTAACCAATACGAAACCGGAACACGAACACCTATCACTCCTACTATGCCGATAATCACATATCGGAGTGATTCTGAACCACCGCCGCTAATCAACAAAACCTTCATACTCAAAAACTATGATAACATGCGCGCTGTCATCAAAAAGTTAAGAGAGGAAGGACACTTGCACAGTCGACAAATCCTCACGTATGACAGTGAAGATGTCGACGAGGAAATGGAGATGGAGGCGAGGCCAGTGAGAAACCTTTCTCTTGCCAGCCAACCTACGATCTCACAACCAGTAATTCCTCCAAATATCACCCCATTGCCGGTGCTCTCCCAGCCGGCTCAGTCAATGATTACCATCAGCATCCCGTTGAGCAATACCGGAGGACTGGTGGTGCAGCAGTATACCTTCGGGAGTCCTATCCCCTTGGTTTCACAAAACGTGCCCAACACCAGCACTGTCTTGCCAACCACAGGAATAATCCCTGTGATAAATCATCAGAATGCTTCGCTGCCTGCGGGGTCACAAGTATGGAACGGAGGGAATCAATGGGTTGGTTTACCCTACCAGAATGTGTGCGCTGGAAGTCTCCCCATGGTAAACAACCTCCACCACGAAGCTAGCATGAACGCCAGCGGATTCCTGGAAGAGTCAGAAAACTCCCTTCATACCTTCGATACAAAACCACCCTCTATCTATAGGGATGAAGATACCTTCTCACCTAGGGTATTATGAGGGAAAAGATGACCCTGACGATTTCATAAACATCTTCGAAGGCGCGGCTCGAATGTCGAGATGGGACATGGCCGTAGCTTGCCATGCATTCTCATATGTACTTAAAAGCGATGCAAGGATATGGTTTGACTCCTTGGAAAGGGATTCTATCTCAAATTTTGAGGATCTTAAATGACTTTTTAGGTCAAAATTCAGTCAACAAAAGAAGCACAAGAAGAACCACGTTGCTTCCCACAGCATCAAACAGAAAGATAACGAAGCTTCGAGAGCTTTTCTTAGCCGGTATACGGATGAAACCCAACAGATTCCAGGACTCCCAGAGTCATAAAGAATCTCGGGACTCTTATACGGCTGCAGGACTTGAGCTGTGGTAGAACATCTTAGCCGAGATCTCCCAGACACATACGAAGCTTTATTTGACAAGGCGTATGTCTGTTTAGACGCGAAGGACACCGCCAACCGCTTCGTATACGAAGAATCACAGAACTTTAAACGAAAGGAGAAAGCAAGTCACCGTGAAGATAAACCCAGTAGAAAGAACGAGTGGAACAGATTCTCTCCCTACAGGAGAGAAAATAACTCCGGTATCCTCGGGACTTTGATAAAGTCGCCTAAGGAAATCCTCGCTACCGAAAGGGCCGCCCAAGCTTTCAAAGCACCGCCAAAGTTGAATAACAAGGGCAAGCTAAGGGATACAAGTAAATTTTGTAACTTCCACAATGACTTCGGGCACGAAACATACGACTGCATATAGCTAAGGCAAGCCATAGAGGAGGCCGTTAGATCCGGGAAGTTGTCACATCTATTAAAGGGTATACCTAACACGAAGTTACCAAAGTAAGAAGCCAAGCGCGAAGAAAAAAGGCCAAACACAGACAATGCCATATTGACAGTCACAGAATGCTTCACCGTTGAAAAGCTAAGAACTTACAAAAGGGAGAGAAAAGGTGGGGTGATAGATTGGGAAGAAATCTTCTTCCCAGCACTTGACACAATCACTTCATCCGACAAGCCTGTTATGCTCAACGGCCGAATCTTCAAGAGAAACGACCACCGAGTTTACTTAGATAGTGGGAGCACGTGTGACATCATGTACGAACATTGCTTCGACCAACTCAGCCCTTCTATCAAAGCTAGCATATGTCCTCCAAGAGTACCCCTGGTTGGATTCTCCGGAGAAAGATGTTGGCCTATCGGAGAGATAGATCTTGATTTTACCATCGGAAAACCACCGTTATCCAGGATAGAGACGCTTGATTTCGTAGTAGTCCAATCCACCTCGCAACATAACATTTTGCTAGGGAGAGTGGCCATGATGAAGATGGGGATTATCGTATACCAACTGGTAAAATTCTACACACCCGAAGGGATCGGTACCCTAGCTTCAACTTACGATCGGGAAAAGGTAATCATGGCCATCAGGAAAATGGAGGGAAGACCAGGGGAATGCATCCTTGAGACCAGAGAAGAGGAATCATAGGAAGAGAAAATCTCCATCAACCCTCTGTTCCCCGAGCAACAAGTGACCATCGGAGGTTCCCTGCCTACAGAAACTAAGAAGAAGCTTCGTAAGTTGCTACAGGTAAATACTGATATCTTCGCTTGGGAATACGGAGATATGACGGGCATTCCTCAAACAGGTCCCTATATACTTCGTCAGTCAGGTTCTCCAAGGTGCAGAAGTTAACTACACAGAGCTCGAAAAGCTCACACTCGCCTTAGTTCACACTGCCAGGAAACTCCGAAGGTACTTTTAGGCTCACCCAATCATTGTGTTAACTAACAAGCAGATTAGACAGGTACTTATGAAGCCAGAAAAGTCAATACAAATGGCCAAATGGGCCATCGAGCTAGGAGAACATGAAATCGATTTCCAAGCTCATCACTCAATCAAGGCCCAAGTACTGGCAGACTTCATGGCAAAAATAACGGAGACAAATGAAGAAAGTGACTCCACCTTCACACAAATCATCACTCCATCTGCCGAAATGAAGGAATGGAAGCTATTCACTGATGGAGCTTCCAGCTCTGATGGCTCAGGAGCGGAGCTAATGTTAATTAACCCTGAAGGACAAGAGTTCACATATGCACTTCGCTTTGAATTCAACACAACTAACAGTGAAGCAGAATATGAAGCTCTACTAGCCGGACTTAGCATAGCCAAAGAGATGAAAATCGAGCATCTGCAAGCTTTAGTGGACTCCCAACTCATAGCCAACCAAGTTCTAGGTGTCTTCGAAGCAAGGCAACACACCATACAACTCTACTTGTCAAAGGTCAGAGAATTAATAGAAAGCTTCAGAAGCTTCACCATCGAACATGTGAGGAGGAGTCAAAATAAGAAAGCAGATGCTTTGAGTAAATTAGCCTCCATCACCTTCGCTCACTTGGCAAAAGAAGTATTGGTTGAGGTCTTAGAAAAAAGGTCCATCGAGATACAGGAAGTGCATGACATGATCACAGAGGAAGAAAACACTTGGATGAAGCCTCTTAGGGAATACTTGGATCTTGGAATTCTACCTGAAGATAAGAAGGAGGCGCGAAAGGTTCGGATCAAATCACTGTCGTACAAAATAATGAACGGAGCCCTGTATTGAAAATCCTTCCTCACTCCGTGGCTCCGATGTGTCAGACCAAATCAATCCTCGATGATCATCAGAGAAATGCATGAAGGTGTATGCAGGCTTCACTCCAGACCAAGGTCAATCGTGGCAAAAATACTAAGGATGGGGTACTATTGGCCAATAATGCACGAAGATACGGTCACACTTTTACGAACCTGTAAGCCTTGTCAGATCCATGCTAAAGTTCAAAAGAGGCCAAAGCAAGAATTGATATCAGTTCTTTCGGCATGGCCTTGCTCGAAATGGGGTATGGATATAGTAGGTCCACTTACCGAAGCACCGGGGGCCTATAAATGGTTGGTAGTAGCCATAGACTACTTCACAAAGTGGAAAGAAGCAAAACCACTGAGCACTACTATAGTGACCGGAACTTTTCCATGTTTATATATATTAATTGAGATTGATATTTACATGATTAAATGTTTCCAACATGTTAAGCAATCAAACTTGTTAAGACTTGATTAATTGAAATATGTTTCATATAGACAATTGACCACCCAAGTTGACCGGTGATTCACGAATGTTAAAACTTGTAAAAACTATATGATGACATCTATATGGATATATATATAGTTAACATGATACTATGATAAGTAAACATATCATTAAGTATATTAACAATGAACTACATATGTAAAAACAAGACTACTAACTTAATGATTTTTAAACGAGACATATATGTAACGATTATCGTTGTAAAGACATTTAATGTATATATATCATATTAAGAGATATTCATACATGATAATATCATGATAATATAATAATTTAAAATCTCATTTGATATTATAAACATTAGGTTAACAACATTTAACAAGATCGTTAACCTAAAGGTTTCAAAACAACACTTACATGTAACGACTAACGATGACTTAACGACTCAGTTAAAATGTATATACATGTAGTGTTTTAATATGTATTTATACACTTTTGAAAGACTTCAATACACTTATCAAAATACTTCTACTTAACAAAAATTCTTACAATTACATCCTCGTTCAGTTTCATCAACAATTCTACTTGTATGCACCTGTATTCGTACTCGTACAATACACAGCTTTTAGATGTATGTACTATTGGTATATACACTCCAATGATCAGCTCTTAGCAGCCCATGTGAGTCACCTAACACATGTGGGAACCATCATTTGGCAACTAGCATGAAATATCTCATAAAATTACAAAAATATGAGTAATCATTCATGACTTATTTACATGAAAACAAAATTACATATCCTTTATATCTAATCCATACACCAATGACCAAAAACACCTACAAACACTTTCATTCTTCAATTTTATTCATCTAATTGATCTCTCTCAAGTTCTATCTTCAAGTTCTAAGTGTTCTTCATATATTCTACAAGTTCTAGTTACATAAAATCAAGAATACTTTCAAGTTTGCTAGCTCACTTCCAATCTTGTAAGGTGATCATCCAACCTCAAGAAATCTTTGTTTCTTACAGTAGGTTATCATTCTAATACAAGGTAATAATCATATTCAAACTTTGGTTCAATTTCTATAATTATAACAATCTTATTTCAAGTGATGATCTTACTTGAACTTGTTTTCGTGTCATGATTCTGCTTCAAGAACTTCGAGCCATCCAAGGATCCGTTGAAGCTAGATCCATTTTTCTCTTTTCCAGTAGGTTTATCCAAGGAACTTAAGGTAGTAATGATGTTCATAACATCATTCGATTCATACATATAAAGCTATCTTATTCGAAAGTTTAAACTTGTAATCACTAGAACATAGTTTAGTTAATTCTAAACTTGTTCGTAAACAAAAGTTAATCCTTCTAACTTGACTTTTAAAATCAACTAAACACATGTTCTATATCTATATGATATGCTAACTTAATGATTTAAAACCTGGAAACACGAAAAACACCGTAAAACCGGATTTACGCCGTCGTAGTAACACAGCGGGCTGTTTTGGGTTAGTTAATTAAAAACTATGATAAACTTTGATTTAAAAGTTTTTATTATGAGAAAATTATTGTTATTATGAACATGAAACTATATCCAAAAATTATGGTTAAACTCAAAGTGGGAGTATGTTTTCTAAAATGGTCATCTAGACGTCGTTCTTTCGACTAAAATGACTACCTTTACAAAAATGACTTGTAACTTATTTTTCCGACTATAAACCTATACTTTTTATGTTTAGATTCATAAAATATAGTTCAATATGAAACCATAGCAATTTGATTCACTCAAAACGGATTTAAAATGAAGAAGTTATGGGTAAAACAAGATTGGATAATTTTTCTCATTTTAGCTACGTGAAAATTGGTAACAAATCTATTCCAACCATAACTTAATCAACTTGTATTGTATATTATGTAATCTTGAGATACCATAGACACGTATACAATGTTTCGACCTATCATGTCGACACATCTATATATATTTCGAAACAACCATAGACACTCTATATGTGAATGTTGGAGTTAGCTATACAGGGTTGAGGTTGATTCCAAAATATATATAGTTTGAGTTGTGATCAATACTGAGATACGTATACACTGGGTCGTGGATTGATTCAAGATAATATTTATCGATTTATTTCTGTGCATCTAACTGTGGACAACTAGTTGTAGGTTACTAACGAGGACAGCTGACTTAATAAACTTAAAACATCAAAATATATTAAAAGTGTTGTAAATATATTTTGAACATACTTTGATATATATGTATATATTGTTATAGGTTCGTGAATCAACCAGTGGCCAAGTCTTACTTCCCGACGAAGTAAAAATCTGTGAAAGTGAGTTATAGTCCCACTTTTAAAATCTAATATTTTTGGGATGAGAATACATGCAGGTTTTATAAATGATTTACAAAATAGACACAAGTACGTGAAACTACATTCTATGGTTGAATTATCGAAATCGAATATGCCCCTTTTTATTAAGTCTGGTAATCTAAGAATTAGGGAACAGACACCCTAATTGACGCGAATCCTAAAGATAGATCTATTGGGCCTAACAAACCCCATCCAAAGTACCGGATGCTTTAGTACTTCGAAATTTATATCATATCCGAAGGGTGTCCCGGAATGATGAGGATATTCTTATATATGCATCTTGTTTATGTCGGTTACCAGGTGTTCACCATATGAATGATTTTTATCTCTATGTATGGGATGTGTATTGAAATATGAAATCTTGTGGTCTATTATTATGATTTGATATATATAGGTTAAACCTATAACTCACCAACATTTTTGTTGACGTTTTAAGCATGTTTATTCTCAGGTGATTATTAAGAGCTTCCGCTGTCGCATACTTAAATAAGGACGAGATTTGGAGTCCATGCTTGTATGATATTGTGTAAAAAATGCATTCAAGAAACTTATTTTGTTGTAACATATTTGTATTGTAAACCATTATGTAATGGTCGTGTGTAAACAGGATATTTTAGATTATCATTATTTGATAATCTACGTAAAGCTTTTTAAACCTTTATTGATGAAATAAAGGTTATGGTTTGTTTTAAAATGAATGCAGTCTTTGAAAAACGTCTCATATAGAGGTAAAAATCTCGCAACGAAATCAATTAATATGGAACGTTTTTAATCAATAAGAACGGGACATTTCAGTTGGTATCCGAGCGTTGGTCTTAGAGAACCAAAATTTTGAATTAGTGTGTCTTATCGAGTTTGTTAGGATGTATTAGTGAGTCTGGACTTCGATCGTGTTTACTTGAAAAATGATTGCTTAACAAATTTTGTTGGAAACTATATATTTTTAACATGTGAATATTATGTGATATATTAATCTCTTAACGCGTTTGATATTATGTGATAGATGTCTACCTCTAGAACAAGTCCCATTGACTCACCTAATAATAATGAAGAGTCAAATGTAAATTGGAATGATTCGTGGACTGATTCACAAGTTCCCGAAGAGGAACCGGAAGAAGAGTCGGAACCGGAAGAAGAATCGGAACTGGAAGAAGAATCGGAACCGGATGAAGAAATAGAACCGGTGGGGGAAATAATAAAACGGTTAAGTAAAAGAAAATCCTCAACCAACCGACCAAGGTTAATTATGGTCAATGGTGTTTCCGCCAAGGAAGCAAAATATTGGGAGGATTACCAATTCTCCGATGAATCGGATTCCGACGAGAATTTCGATGATGTTATAGAAATTACCCCAACTGAATTTAAAAAGGCAAAAGAAAATAATAAGGGAAAGGGCATAAAAATAGAGAAATCTAATTCCAACCCCGATGAACTTTATATGTATCGTCAACCCCCGAAGTCCTTAAGTTGTAACAATGACCCGGAAACCTCTAAACCACCAGGTTTTTCTAAACCAATGTGGAAAACAACGGCTCGTATTAGGGAAACATCATATATCCCTAGAAACTTGGCAAAACGTACCAAAACCGAAGAAGAAGAAGAAACAAGCGAGTCGGAATAAGATAGTTGTATTCGTGTGGTGTAATATATGTAATATAGTGTGCTTATGCTTTATGATATATGTAAAAATTGCTTGTATTAATAAGTATTTTTTTTTATGAATCTAACTCTTGTCTATTTTACAGTATAAAAACACAAAATGGATAGACAACCCAATATTTTAAGAGACCTACCCGGAGACATGATTGATGAAATCTTGTCTAGAGTCGGTCAGAATTCGTCGGCACAACTATTTAAGGCGAGATCATTTTGTAAGACATTCGAAGAACGTTCCAAGAATGCCTTGGTTTATAAAAGGCTTTCGTTCGAAAGATGGGGGATATCACATTGGGAAATCCATAAGTTACGATGTGTTTACTTTGAAACATATATTGTGGGGAACTCAAATGCTATTTTACGCAATGGGTTAAGAAATTATTTTGACTCAATATATCCGAATATTGGACTTCGTGATTTAGAAAAAGCGGCTAACATGCAACATAAAGAAGCATGTTATGCTTACAGATTAGTAATGTTCGCTTCTCACCAAAGTGAGAACAAGAACATCGGGCTACAACTATTAAACAAAACGTTCCCACAAGTGACGGAGTCGGTAATTGGGGTTAGAAATGAGGTTTTTAGATTGTTACGGGACTGTTGGACATTACGTAACCCTCGTCCCTTTGACCACATTACAACACGCTGTCTTATCAACGGCCATAACGGTTATGTTCCACAAGACCAAGGATGGGAAGTAATCCTAGTAAAACCAGAATGCATGACTTGTTTCTGGACGTATGAATTACGTGTCTTTATTGCCTTTGCTGAACAACTTGCGTACTAGCTAGAATTATCTTCACAACCATCTTGTATCAAATTTATTGTGTGCTATATTTCATGCTATATGTAAAATAAGCGGTATTGTAAGTTTGTAAAATATTGTGTAAAAGTTTGAACGCGAAATATTATTATAATCAGTTTTTCATATAAAATTGTAGTAGTTGAATTGTATATTAGCTACTAAGTATGAACTTAACGGGTAGGTACTACCCGAATTTAAACTTATAAAACGCTAATATGAAGAAAAAGCTTTTATAAATGAGTTCACATTATGCTACGAAATACTATTAACTACTCTTAATATTCTGTATGATTAACTTGTTCCATTTTACTATTTTGAAGGAAATGGCACCGACTACTCGACACACCGTGAATATGAATGAAGAGGAATTCCGTACTTTTCTAGCTTCAAACATAGCCGCAGTACAGGCTGCGCTACATACCAACAATAACCTTGGATCTAGCAGTACAGGAAATCGTGTAGGATGCACCTACAAAGAATTCACTGCCTGCAAACCTTTGGAATTTGATGGAACCGAAGGACCGATCGGATTGAAACGGTGGACCGAGAAGGTCGAATCGGTGTTTACCATAAGTAAGTGTACTGAAGAGGACAAAGTGAAGTACGCTACACATACCTTCACAGGTTCTGCGTTAACATGGTGGAATACCTATCTAGAGCAAGTGGGACAAGACGATGCGTACGCACTACCGTGGTCAGCATTCAAGCACTTGATGAACGAGAAGTACCGTCCCAAAACCGAGGTCAATAAGCTCAAGACAGAACTTAGAGGGTTACGAACCCAAGGATTTGATATTACCACGTACGAAAGACGATTCACAGAATTGTGCCTATTGTGTCCGGGAGCATTCGAAGATGAGGAAGAGAAGATCGACGCGTTTGTGAAAGGATTACCGGAAAGAATCTAAGAAGATATAAGTTCACATGAGCCCGCCTCCATACAACAAGCATGTAGAATGGCTTACAAACTAGTGAACCAGATTGAAGAAAGAATTAAAGAACAGACTGCTGAAGAGGCCAATGTGAAGCAAGTCAAAAGAAAGTGGGAGGAAAACGGTGATAAGAATCACCAATACAATAACAACATCAATTACAACAATAATCGCAACAATTATCCCAACAATCGCAACATCAATCGCAACATCAATCGCAACTACAACAAACGGCCCAACAACAACAACAACAACTACAACTACAACAATCATCCCAACAACAATAATAACTGCAACAACAACAATAATCAGAAGCAGCTATGCCAAAGGTGTGAAAAGTATCACTCGGGGTTCTGCACCAAATTTTGCAACAAGTGTAAAAGAAATCGTCATAGAGCGCGAAGTGTGAGGTCTACGGACCAGGGGTTAATAGAACGAAAGGAACAAATGGTGTCGGAACGAGTAATGGCAGAGCAAGTAGTGTCGGAGCGAGTTATGCCAATGTAGTTTGTTATAAATGTGGAAAATTCGGCCACATTATTAGAAATTGCCCGAACCAGGAGAACACGAATGGACAAGGCCGTGGAAGAGTTTTCAATATTAATGCGGCAGAGGCACAGGAAGACCCGGAGCTTGTTACGGGTACGTTTCTTATTGACAATAAATCTGCTTACGTTTTATTTGATTCGGGTGCGGATAGAAGCTATATGAGTAGAGATTTTTGTGCTAAATTAAGTTGTCCATTGACGCCTTTGGATAGTAAATTTTTACTCGAATTAGCAAATGGTAAATTAATTTCAGCAGATAATATATGTGGGAATCGAGAAATTAAACTGGTTAGCGAAACATTTAAGATTGATTTGATACCAGTAGAGTTAGGGAGTTTTGATGTGATAATCGGTATGGACTGGTTGAAAGAAGTGAAAGTAGAGATCGTTTGTTACAAAAATGCAATTCGCATTATACGAGAAAAAGGAAAACCCTTAATGGTGTACGGAGAAAAGGGCAACACGAAGCTACATCTTATTAGGAATTTGAAGGCACAAAAACTAATAAGAAAAGGTTGCTATGCTGTTCTAGCACACGTCGAGAAAGTACAAACTGAATAAAAGAGCATCAATGATGTTCCCATTGCAAAAGAATTTCCCGATGTATTTCCGAAAGAATTACCAGGATTACCCCCACATCGATCCGTTGAATTTCAAATAGATCTTGTACCAGGAGCTGCACCAATAGCTCGTGCTCCTTACAGACTCGCACCCAGTGAGATGAAAGAACTGCAAAGCCAATTACAAGAACTTTTAGAGCGTGGTTTCATTCGACCAAGCACATCACCGTGGGGAGCTCCTGTTTTGTTTGTCAAGAATAAAGATGGTACATTCAGGTTGTGTATCGACTACCGAGAGTTGAACAAACTTACCATCAAGAACCGCTACCCACTACCGAGAATCGACGACTTATTTGATCAACTACAAGGCTCGTCTGTTTATTCAAAGATTGACTTACGTTCCGGGTATCATCAAATGCGGGTGAAAGAAGATGATATTCCAAAGACTGCTTTCAGAACACGTTACGGTCATTACGAGTTTATGGTCATGCCGTTTGGTTTAACTAATGTACCAGCTGTGTTCATGGACCTTATGAACCAGTGTGTGGACCATACCTTGACAAGTTTGTCATTGTTTTCATTGATGACATACTTATTTACTCAAAGAATGACCAAGAACACGGTGAACATTTGAGAAAGGTGTTAGAAGTATTGAGGAAGGAAGAATTGTACGCTAAGTTTTCAAAGTGTGCATTTTGGTTGGAAGAAGTTCAATTCCTCGGTCACATAGTGAACAAAGAAGGTATTAAGGTGGATCCGGCAAAGATAGAAACTGTTGAAAAGTGGGAAACCCCGAAAACTCCGAAACACATACTCCAGTTTTTAGGACTAGCTGGTTACTACAGAAGGTTCATCCAAGACTTTTCCAGAATAGCAAAACCCTTGACTGCATTAACGCATAAAGGGAAGAAATTTGAATGGAATGATGAACAAGAGAAAGCGTTTCAGTTATTAAAGAAAAAGCTAACTACGGCACCTATATTGTCATTGCCTGAAGGGAATGATGATTTTGTGATTTATTGTGACGCATCAAAGCAAGGTCTCGGTTGTGTATTAATGCAACGAACGAAGGTGATTGCTTATGCGTCTAGACAATTGAAGATTCACGAACAAAATTATACGACGCATGATTTGGAATTAGGCGCGGTTGTTTTTGCATTAAAGACTTGGAGGCACTACTTATATGGGGTTAAAAGTATTATATATACCGACCACAAAAGTCTTCAACACATATTTAATCAGAAACAACTGAATATGAGGCAGCGTAGGTGGATTGAATTATTGAATGATTACGACTTTGAGATTCGTTACCACCCTGGGAAGGCAAATGTGGTAGCCGATGCCTTGAGCAGGAAGGACAGAGAACCCATTTGAGTAAAATCTATGAATATAATGATTCATAATAACCTTACTACTCAAATAAAGGAGGCGCAACAAGGAGTTTTAAAAGAGAGAAATTTAAAGGATGAAATACCCAAAGGATCGAAGAAGCATCTTAATATTCGGGAAGACGGAACCCGGTATAGGGCTGAAAGGATTTGGGTACCAAAATTTGGAGATATGAGAGAAATGGTACTTAGAGAAGCTCATAAAACCAGATACTCAATACATCCTGGAACGGGGAAGATGTACAAGGATCTCAAGAAACATTTTTGGTGGCCGGGTATGAAAGCCGATATTGCTAAATACGTAGGAGAATGTTTGACGTGTTCTAAGGTCAAAGCTGAGCATCAGAAACCATCAGGTCTACTTCAATAACCCGAAATCCCGGAATGGAAATGGGAAAACATTTCCATGGATTTCATCACTAAATTGCCAAGGACTGCAAGTGGTTTTGATACTATTTGGGTAATAGTTGATTGCCTCACCAAATCAGCACATTTCCTGCCAATAAGAGAAGATGACAAGATGGAGAAGTTAGCACGACTGTATTTGAAGGAAGTCGTCTCCAAACATGGAATACCAATCTCTATTATCTCTGATAGGGATGGCAGATTTATTTCAAGATTCTGGCAGACATTACAGCAAGCATTAGGAACTCGTCTAGACATGAGTACTGCCTATCATCCACAAACTTATGGGCAGAGCGAAAGGACGATACAAACGCTTGAAGCCATGCTACGAGCATGTGTTATTGATTTCAGAAACAGTTAGGATCGACATCTACCGTTAGCAGAATTTTCCTACAACAACAGCTACCATTCAAGAATTGAGATGGCGCCGTTTGAAGCACTTTATGGTAGAAAGTGCAGGTCTCCGATTTGTTGGAGTGAAGTGGGAGATAGACAGATTACGGGTCCGGAGATTATACAAGAAACTACCGAGAAGATCATCCAAATTCAACAACGGTTGAAAACCGCCCAAAGTCGACAAAAGAGCTACGCTGACATTAAAAGAAAAGATATAGAATTAGAAATTGGAGAGATGGTCATGCTTAAAGTTGCACCTTGGAAAGGCGTTGTTCGATTTGGTAAACGAGGGAAATTAAATCCAAGGTATATTAGACCATTCAAGATTATTGATCGTGTCGGACCAGTAGCTTACCGACTTGAGTTACCTCAACAACTCGCGGCTGTACATAACACTTTCCACGTCTTGAATTTGAAGAAATGTTTTGCGAAAGAAGATCTCACTATTCCGTTAGATGAAATCCAAATCAACGAAAAACTTCAATTCAACGAAGAAACCATCGAAATAATGGATCGTGAGGTTAAAAGACTTAAGCAAAACAAGATACCAATTGTTAAGGTTCGATGGAATGCTCGTAGAGGACCCGAGTTCACCTGGGAGTGTGAAGATCAGATGAAGAAGAAATACCCGCATCTATTTCCAGAAGATTCGTCAACACCTTCAACAGCTTAAAATTTCGGGACGAAATTTATTTAACGGGTAGGTATTGTAGTGACCCAAACTTTTCCATGTTTATATATATTAATTGAGATTGATATTTACATGATTAAATGTTTCCAACATGTTAAGTAATCAAACTTGTTAAGACTTGATTAATTGAAATATGTTTCATATAGACAATTGACCACCCAAGTTGACCGGTGATTCACGAACGTTAAAACTTGTAAAAACTATATGATGACATATATATGGATATATATATATAGTTAACATGATACTATGATAAGTAAACATATCATTAAGTATATTAACAATGAACTACATATGTAAAAACAAGACTACTAACTTAATGATTTTTAAACGAGACATATATGTAACGATTATCGTTGTAAAGACATTTAATGTATATATATCATATTAAGAGATATTCATACATGATAATATCATGATAATATAATAATTTAAAATCTCATTTGATATTATAAACATTGGGTTAACAACATTTAACAAGATCATTAACCTAAAGGTTTCAAAACAACACTTACATGTAACGACTAACGATGACTTAACGACTCAGTTAAAATGTATATACATGTAGTGTTTTAATATGTATTTATACACTTTTGAAAGACTTCAATACACTTATCAAAATACTTCTACCTAACAAAAATGCTTACAATTACATCCTCGTTCAGTTTCATCAACAATTCTACTCGTATGCACCCGTATTCGTACTCGTACAATACACAGCTTTTAGATGTATGTACTATTGGTATATACACTTAAATTATAAGCTATTAGCAGCCCATGTGAGTCACCTAACACATGTGGGAACCATCATTTGGCAACTAGCATGAAATATCTCATAAAATTACAAAAATATGAGTAATCATTCATGACTTATTTACATGAAAACAAAATTACATATCCTTTATATCTAATCCATACACCAACGACCAAAAACACCTACAAACACTTTCATTCTTCAATTTTATTCATCTAATTGATCTCTCTCAAGTTCTATCTTCAAGTTCTAAGTGTTCTTCATATATTCTACAAGTTCTAGTTACATAAAATCAAGAATACTTTCAAGTTTGCTAGCTCACTTCCAATCTTGTAAGGTGATCATTCAACCTCAAGAAATCTTTGTTTCTTACAGTATGTTATCATTCTAATACAAGGTAATAATCATATTCAAACTTTGGTTCAATTTCTATAACTATAACAATCTTATTTCAAGTGATGATCTGACTTGAACTTGTTTTCGTGTCATGATTCTGCTTCAAGAACTTCGAGCCATCCAAGGATCCGTTGAAGCTAGATCCATTTTTCACTTTTCCAGTAGGTTTATCCAAGGAACTTAAGGTAGTAATGATGTTCATAACATCATTCGATTCATACATATAAAGCTATCTTATTCGAAAGTTTAAACTTGTAATCACTAGAACATAGTTTAGTTAATTCTAAACTTGTTCGCAAACAAAAGTTAATCCTTCTAACTTGACTTTTAAAATCAACTAAACACATGTTCTATATCTATATGATATGCTAACTTAATTATTTAAAACCTGGAAACAAGAAAAACACCGTAAAACCGGATTTACGCCGTCGTAGTAACACCGCGGGCTGTTTTGGGTTAGTTAATTAAAAACTATGATAAACTTTGATTTAAAAGTTGTTATTATGAGAAAATGATTGTTATTATGAACATGAAACTATATCCAAAAATTATGGTTAAACTCAAAGTGGAAGTATGTTTTCTAAAATGGTCATCTAGAAGTCGTTCTTTCGACTGAAATGACTACCTTTACAAAAAAGACTTGTAACTTATTTTTCTGACTATAAACCTATACTTTTTATGTTTAGATTCATAAAATAGAGTTCAATATGAAACCATAGCAATTTGATTCACTCAAAACGGATTTAAAATGAAGAAGTTATGGGTAAAACAAGATTGGATAATTTTTCTCATTTTAGCTACGTGAAAATTGGTAACAAATCTATTCCAACCATAACTTAATCAACTTGTATTGTATATTATGTAATCTTGAGATACCATAGACACGTATACAATGTTTCAACCTATCATGTCGACACATCTATATATATTTCGGAACAACCATAGACACTCTATATGTGAATGTTGGAGTTAGCTATACAGGGTTGAGGTTGATTCCAAAATATATATAGTTTGAGTTGTGATCAATACTGAGATACGTATACACTGGGTCATGGATTGATTCAAGATAATATTTATCGATTTATTTCTGTACATCTAACTATGGACAACTAGTTGTAGGTTACTAACGAGGACAGCTGACTTAATAAACTTAAAACATCAAAATATATTAAAAGTGTTGTAAATATATTTTGAACATACTTTGATATATTTGTATATATTGTTATAGGTTCGTGAATCAACCAGTGGCCAAGTCTTACTTCCCGACGAAGTAAAAATCTGTGAAAGTGAGTTATAGTCCCACTTTTAAAATCTAATATTTTTGGGAAGAGAATACATGCAGGTTTTATAAATGATTTACAAAATAGACACAAGTACGTGAAACTACATTCTATGGTTGAATTATCGAAATCGAATATGCCCTGTTTTATTAAGTCTGGTAATCTAAGAATTAGGGAACAGACACCCTAATTGACGTGAATCCTAAAGATAGATCTATTGGGCCTAACAACCCCATCCAAAGTACCGGATGCTTTAGTACTTCGAAATTTATATCATATCCGAAGGGTGTCCCGGAATGATGAGGATATTCTTATATATGCATCTTGTTAATGTCGGTTACCAGGTGTTCACCATATGAATGATTTTTATCTCTATGTATGGGATGTGTATTGAAATATGAAATCTTGTGGTCTATTATTATGATTTGATATATATAGGTTAAACCTATAACTCACCAACATTTTTGTTGACGTTTTAAGCATGTTTATTCTCAGGTGATTATTAAGAGCTTCCGCTGTTGCATACTTAAATAAGGACGAGATTTGGAGTCCATGCTTGTATGATATTGTGTAAAAACTGCATTCAAGAAACTTATTTTGTTGTAACATATTTGTATTGTAAACCATTATGTAATGGTCGTGTGTAAACAGGATATTTTAGATTATCATTATTTGATAATCTACGTAAAGCTTTTTAAACCTTTATTGATGAAATAAAGGTTATGGTTTGTTTTAAAATGAATGCAGTCTTTGAAAAACGTTTCATATAGAGGTCAAAACCTCGCAACGAAATCAATTAATATGGAACGTTTTTAATCAATAAGAACGGGACATTTCAACTACGAATGGGAAACATATAGAGAAGTTCGTTTGGGAACATATCGTGTGTCGGTTTGGAATACCTCAAGAGATCGTTTCGGATAACGGGAAACAATTTGCCGAAGGTATCTTCCCAGAGTTTTGCGAAAGGTTGCAGATAAAGCAAACCTTTACCTCCGTTTATCACCCTTAAGGGAATGGACAGGTTGAGGTGACCAATAGGGACATCTTGAAGGCCCTCAAGAAACGGTTAGGGAAATGCCACCAAGGATGGATGGAAGAGCTCCCCCTAGTCCTATGGGCTCACCGAACCACACCAAAAAGGAGTAATGGAGAAACCCCCTATAGCTTAGTATACGACACTGAAGCTGTGCTGCCCGCTGAAATACAGGTATTAACCAACAGAACCACGAACCTTGAAGAAAATGAGGAAAATCTTCGTCTTAACCTGGATCTCATGGAAGAAAGAAGGGAGGCTGTGCTAATTCGAGAGGCAGCCTACAAGAAAACCATTGAGAAATACTACAACAAAGGAGTAAAACCGTCGGTGTACAAGGTCGGGGACTATGTCCTGAGACTCAACAGCACTAGAAAGGTGGAATATGAAGGGAAAAGTGGTCCAACTTGGGAAGGCCCATACATAATCTCCGAGGCATTTGGAAATGGCTCATACAAGCTTGAAACTACGGAAGGAAAACAGGTCCCAAGAACCTGGAATGGGGTAAACCTACGAAAGTTCTATTTCAAGATTTCAGTTGTACTTGAGTAGGAAAAATTTGTAACTGGTAGTTGAAACTTATACGCTTCCTACCACAAGAAATTTGTAACAAAATCCTACTATCTTTTGAAAACACCGAGACTAGTGTAAAGATATTAGAATACTTCTTATACTTAAGCAATATGCAAATGGTAACCCAAGAGGTATACCGAAGGTATTGTGGAGTATTCCCAAGAGGAATACTTCTTATACTTAAGCAATATGCAAGAGGTAACCCAAGAGGTATATGATATGCCTGAATCGGACGGTTTATTTATGCGGTGTCATTAGGTCGCAAAATGTCAATTTAGGATATCAACAGAAGAAGTTGATTGTTTAATTTATATATGCTGGGCCTAAATCTATTATTCCTTCCTATGGGTTAGCAAGGGCAAATATGACCTAGGGTCGTTCCTTGAGCGGTCGAATTTGAAACGGAGCTTATCAAGATAATTTAGTGATTAAGATGAGTTTGTACACAATTTAGTATCCAAGACTAGTGGCCAAGTACACCTTGTGTGAAGAGGCAGGATAATTTTGATCCCAATAAATTGGCGACTGTTCGGAAAATCCAACAACCAAGTCCAACCGGTTTATTCTAGACACCACTTTTATCCGGAATATCAAATTTTGTAAAGGTAATAGTTGGGTTGAATAGTTTAAATAATTGTATTTAAGATATTAAAGCAATATAATTAAAATAAGTTAGCTAGCATGCGACAGCTAAGGATAGAGAAGACGTAGTTCACCATGATTTAAGATAACGTAGTGTCGGAATGATTGCGAGACACTAATCGGATAGATATACCTTGGTGTAAACACTAGATTCCCTACTAATTGATTTCTCGATTAGCATGCCACGAGGAACTAGGCTATTGTGATTCTGATTGGATGGACTATGCTTAACTCCCGACGTTTTATCCAGTTTAAGGATATAAGCGACCCATCTTGGATGCAATGCATACCTTGGGCGCACGAATAAAGTAGCATAGCCTTATATAGATAATATCCAACCTTTCTTAATACCTTAGTGTATCACCCAAGTGAGTGGTTATGATTGTGTTTCGAATTCCTTTCTGTCAATGGATTGGTAAAATCTAAGGATTTGTAGACAAATTAGAACCTCTGATAGTTCTCAGTCATCCTTAAAGATTTATAAGCTTAGTTTGTATTATAGTGCGTTAAACTCCCATTTGTGACTTAAACCAGCCCTTACTTAAATCTACCCAATAAATCCCTTAGTTATCTACCATGTACTAGACTTATGGTGGTTCCAAAGCTTCTAACCTTGACCATGCCCAAGTGGTCCTATAATACATCGACACTGTACTCTACTGTTGCAACAATATTTCCTCGAGTCTTATACTCTTGACCAATGTCTTGATCTGGTCCTATGGTAATTCCCATGTATTTTATAGTATTTTCGATGTGTTCATACCTTGACCAATGTATAAACACAAATAATTAATTACCTTATAATTTTCGACTTTATAAAAGGTTTTAATCACGTTTATTGGTGGAAGGACGATAATAAAAAGGTTTAATATCATAGACAGAATGCGAATACGATACGATAATCATCCTTAACTAACATTATTAAATCATGGCAAACAATCAAGCAATTACTCACACATCATGGTAACAAGCATTTCTAATATTAATAAATCACAAACATCCAACAAGAATATTATAATAAATTAATAAAAGAAAATGATAGATATTACCGAATAATGTCGGCAGAATAACACTTGTATTTCTTCATAATTTACAATGCTTGATAGAGAGATAATTATTTTCCTAATCTCTGTAATTTTCTCTCTCTAGAATCTAGAGAGAGAACTAATCTCCTATAGATCACTAGAGAGCGACTATAGAGAGATATTTAGAGAGGGAAGCGAAGAATAGTGTGTGTTGAAATGGTGGAATGAGCCACCTATTTATAGGAAAACTTGATGGCAAAGTTGTAAATAAATGGCTAAAAAACCCCTGGTAAGTGGTATGGCAGGTGGTTTGCATTAGAAAGTAGGACGGCAGGTGGGACGGCAGGTAGTATTTTTGTTGAAAAATGGCTGGCAAACGGCTGGCATGCCGTTTGGCAAGCCGTTTGCAGGGGCTGTTTGCCAGCCTTGCCATTTGATGTGCCCGTTTGCTTGACCAGTGTGGCAGGCCATTTTCCATAATGGCAGGCCGTTTGGCTTGCTGATTCGCTGGATCGTAACTTGATTTCTTGTCTTTCACCGTTTTCGCTTTAGAATCTTCGTTTTAGCTCCGTTTCTGACGATTCTTGCACCCACGCGTTCGTAATTAAATATCCTACAACATGAGATTAAGTAAATAAACTTTTCCAAAATTTATAAAGTAAGTTATTTAAACGCGAGTTAATCGTCTTAGCCGGTTTTGCTCGTTTTTCCTCGTTTTTCATCCGTTTTTAGTGATTCTTGAAACATAGCCTTTGTAATGAAATAATCTACTAAATGAAGCAAATAAATGCTTATTTAGATGATAAATCCAATTACTTTATCATAAATGGGGCTAATATCGGGGGTAAAAACGTGACTTTTTAGCCGATATCAGTATACCGAAGCTATTGCGGAGTATTTCTAAGAGGAATACTTATTATACTTAAGCAATATGCAAGAGGTAACCTAAGAGGTATACCGAAGCTATTGTGGAGTATTCCCAAGAGGAATACTTCTTATACTTAAGCAATATGCAAGAGGTAACCCAAGAAGTATACCGAAGCTATTGCGGAGTATTCCCAAGAGGAATACTTCTTATATTAAAGCAGTATGCAAGAGGTAACCCAAGAGGTGTACCAAAGCTACTGTAAAAGCATCCCTAAGAGGAATGCTACTTATAATCGAAATAAGCAAAGGGTGTCTCAAAAGGCATGCCTTAGCTATTTCAAAAATTCCAGGTAAAAATAGTGCACATATATTGGCACATTAAGGTCACACCTAGACAATCACAAGATAACCAAAGAGCTCAAGGCGTGGCCTGCTTTGTCTTAAAAGCTAACATAAGATACAAAGTAACAATACATAGTAGGGCATGACAACCCTCAAAATATGAAATGCAAATTGTTCACAGGCAACAAAGCCTAAAATCAACAGGCACGCAGACCTGGTAAAAGTGTATTAAACATAAAGTAGCTGGCATAAAGATCATCACAGCAAAACAGGATCAAAAGACAAACCACCCACAAAGATCATTCCTCTGCAACCAAAGCAAGAAGTTCCACATGCTTAGCATCAGAATGAGCAGAGATAGAGGCAACATAGTTGAGTTCAGCGTTGACAAAATGAGTACATGCAGCATCGACAAGAGCAGAAGCTTGGTCTGTGTATTCCGGATAGCTGCTAAGTTCAAGCTTGCCCTGCTTGGATAGCTCAGCCAGCAACCGACACCTCTCCTCCTGCTTACTAGCAAGAACAAAATCACCAACGAACATGCTCAACTCTTTGCTACGAATAACCTGCCTGCAGATGTGTGGAATAACCTGGGTGATCACATTAGAGTAGTCTGACCTCAAACCATCAAATCTCCTCTTCTGATCTGATAAGTTGTAGTGGCATCTTTTGTTTCTTGACGAAGAACCCTATTCTCTTCTTCCAAGTCAGTAATCTTCTTTTGATCTAGCTTCTGTTTCTCATGCATACTTAAAATCTCACTCTTGGCTGACTTCACCTCCTCTTCTCATGACGTGTTAAACAACAATCGCTCCTGGAGTTTCTTTATAGACTCTTTGGAAGAAGCATTGACATCCCTAAGCTCCTCAACCTCTTTTTCTAGACACACAACATCACCAGACTTCTGTTTCAAACGGAAAAGGACTAGGTGGTTATAAACAGTAGATCGATAGCAGTGAGCAGTATACACGTCAATGAGCTTGGGAGTGTCCATAAAAGCATCTTCAAATTCAGAAGGAACCATTTCATCAAACACATCGTAACAAGCTTCCTAAGAAGGGACATCAGGAATATCACCTACAGATATAGAAAGATATATATATATATATATATATATATATATATATATATATATATATATATATATATATATATATATGAGAACAAAGCATGGTTCAAACAGAAAACATGAATAAAAGAAGGTACCTGAGAGAACATTGTCGCCAGGACCTTCAATAGGAGCCTCGTCATCAGCATCTTCGTCTCGGAGGGCGAACTTAGCTTTTTTCAAGGGAGAACCAGAATAACCTCTTTCACCTTCTTAGCAGCCTTCTGACGCCTAGATGCCCTAACAGGGATGCTCTTGGACACACCAGGCTCTTCATCCACGTCAATAGGCTCGTGCTCTGAAGCAACCTTCGCGCTAGATTGAACCTTAGGGGCACTAGATT
Organism: Rutidosis leptorrhynchoides; assembly: GCF_046630445.1. Classification (NCBI taxonomy): domain Eukaryota; kingdom Viridiplantae; phylum Streptophyta; class Magnoliopsida; order Asterales; family Asteraceae; genus Rutidosis; species Rutidosis leptorrhynchoides. The sequence continues at coordinate 242,478,379 of NC_092334.1, read as the reverse complement.
CAGCTGCTTTCTCTTGTTTACTGTCAACCTCCATAAAACCAGAACAAGAAGGAGAACCAAGCTCCTTAACCAAAGTAGTAGCATGAACAGCTTCAGTCATCTGTTTCACCCCAAAGGACTTGAAAACATTTCGCAAAGACATCTCTGCAAAAGCAAACAAGGTCAGAGAGATAAAAGAAAAGTCTAACAAAAAATGAAGCCTAAGACAACCAAAACCTACCATTTTCCCCTTAAAAGTACACAGGAATAGCTTTGCCTCTCTCCCATGAAGGTGCCATTCCAAGCTTAAAAAGGAGAGAATCTGGAGGAGTAGATGGTATAATAGGATGACGACAAATCCTACCGAAGAGAGGGTCATTTTTAGCATCCTCAGGAACAGGATCATTATACTGCTTAGGAACAATGGCCAACTCGCTATCAACAGCATTGGGAAACTTGTCTGGAAAGAAAAAGGATTTCTTGACATAGACAACGGAATTTTTACAATTCCTTACATCAGGGATGAAAGAAGCAAAGCACATAGGAGTATCGACCAGACTACCTCTCATCTTACGACGCTTGGCAATTGTAACCCAATTCCCAGCATCACCAGTTTGATAAAAGTAACGAAATAAGTCAACAGAAGGTTGGCCACCATATGCCTTGCGCATGTATTCAAAAGCAAGGATCTTTTTTATCGCAAGAGGGTGAACAATAGAAACATGGACCTTAAAATAATCAAGGACACTAAGAAAAAATGATGAAATAGGGATCCTAAGATTGCACTCTATAAACGACTGCATATACATTCCGACGTAATCTGCCAGAAAATCCAGCATGAACTTATCAGATTCCGGCAAAATTATGTCATCACCTTTAAGACCTAGGGTTTTACAAAGACGCTCACAGCGCTCAGGGGTCATGACACTAAAAGTGGATCGAAGACCTACTTTATCCATAACAAAAATAGAAAAAGAGAGCAAGTTTAGAGCAATACATTTTCGAAAACTAATGGAGTAGATCGGATGTTGAAGAAAAGCAAAGAAAAAAATGGGAAAAGGAAAATGAAAAATAAAATAGAAAAATAAAACTCAACCCTTTATTACCTCTAAGCAGAAAACCGTCCCATCGGATGCAGAGTTACTTTGGTAATCGTACTGACAATTACCATTTTACCCTTCCTACCTATCTAAGAAAGAAAGATCTAGCAGGGGTAAAAGAGTAATCGTACCCGGGTGAATAATTACTGAAATCAGAAACGTCAAATCAGAAAATCAAGTGGCATTTTGAGTTTAATTCAATATAGCTTGGTTAGAAAGCTTCCTAAAATTAAACTGGGGGGCTTGATAGTGTATCTCCCCGTCAAGATAATAAATGAAGCTAAGCTACCGGAGATATCACGCTTAACGAGGTAGATGACATAAGAGTGGATCACAAGAACACATATGTCAAATACAAACCATGAGCGGGATATCCTTAAACTCAAATAATGGCGCCCAAATGATAAAAGAAGAATGCTCCCAAAGTATAATCCTAATATTCAGGATTGATAAGAAACTACATCCGTTATACAAAGCAATTGTAACAAAGGAACATGGTAATGAAGGGATCACGGTTACCAATGGACAAGGACTCATCCTAAAGTCACAACATTGTCTAGACTAAAGGAGAGAAGTAAGCGGGTTGACCAAAATCGCTTCCACTAGCATCCAAATGACAAAAGAGGAATGTTTCAGGATAGCTTTCTTGAACCAGCAGGAATTACAGTCGACCGAAGGGAAAGTCCCCTTTATCTCATCAGAGATCGCCTTGAAGACTGATCCCACCTAGAAAGCTGGTGAAGAAGCTATTTCCTAACCCTATAAAAGGATAGCATGATCTCTGGAATGGGCATTCACTCTAAGTCACAATTACTCACACATAATATTCTCTATGAGTTACCTACGTATCTTAGTGGCGTAAAGTACGTACTACCTTCGGGGAATCGCTAACAAGCATACATTCATTATCATACCTTGTAATATCATCCACTTAGTGATCTAATCTCAATATCCTTGTTCTCTTAACAAGGGTTGCCAAGAATTGTACAAAAAATAGTTATATCATCTTAAATTCAGCTGATGGAAAATGTGTTTATGCAGAAAGAATCGAGCAATTGAGATAGGAAGTGACATGATGTGGTGAGAGTTTCAGATGTGGCTTGCCTTACCACCCTGGCAAGGTGGTTATAGTTACAAGTGCATGGAGTAGAAGTTGTTTATGCTATTTCGATAGTTTTCAACCGGCTCAGGTAAGTGCCTTAAGAGCCTAACAATGCTGATAGTGAAATCTTTTATTCATCGAGAACTCCAAGTGCCAGGGAACCATGAGAACTACACGGTCGAACAAAAGGGAACCATGGAAACTAAACGGTCGAACACAATACGGACGGTCGAACAATTTTGAGCATGTTCGAACAATTCTTGAAGTTCTACATTAGTTTCTAACACTTTTTGTTCGAATTTACCTTTTTCGTTCGACCTAAACTTTTTTTGTTCAAAATCACAGTTTTATAACAAATTGTCGAACAAAAATTTGTTCGAGCATGGACAAAATTGTTTGAAGTCATCCATTTTTGTTCGAATTCAGGTTTTTTTGTTCCAATTGATCTTTTTTTGATAAATTTAGCTCGATTTAGAGTTTAGGTTTTAAGATTGAGTGTTTCGGGTTTAGATCCTTAAACCCTAAAACTCTAAACCATTCGTGTTAAACGTCAAATCTAAAACATAAATCTAAACCCTAAACCCTAAACCCTAAATTCAAATCTTAAATCTAAAGCCTAAATTCTAAATCCTAAATTAAAGCCCTAAAATGTACAAAAATGCATGTACACTACAGGGAATACGGTCATTAGGGGCGATTTTTCTCGTCGCAGCTGGCCCGAAAAATTACCGCAATAACCTTTTCCGGCGAGATAACGCCGCAAATACGCCGGCTCCATAGATTCGTCACCGGAAGTCTTTTGCGACCCCTTTTTGAGGCGATATTTAGTGGGAACCACACTTTTTTAAAGAAAAGGAAAAATGAAAACAGAAATTTGTTTACGACGGACTATTTATGTCGATATATTGTAGGACCCACGTCGTCGCAATAGATGTGAACCAATTGAAGATGGATCATTTGTGATGAAATTCGTCGCAATTGATGGCACCCATATTTTTTCCTGTGCAACCTTTTTCGAAGAGTGTCGCCGCTAATAGTTGACCATTTGCTGCAGGTATTTGCTGTTTTTACAGCTACCCACTCAAAAATCCAGGCATTTCTTTGCTACCTGTTTGTGACTAATTTTCCAATAGATATAACGTTACGCCGTTATATTACACCGTCACATTACACCGTTACATTTGGTGGGAAAATAACGAGTGGGAAACTCTTGGTGTGAATCACGGGCGGGAAACTTTTGGTGGGAAATCTTGGGTGGGAATATTTAACAGCCTCACACATCACAATATTAGTTGGACGAGAATCAGTATGGTCTTTGTCGATCTTGTTGTTCAAATTTAGTTATCAAAACTTGCACGGCTGATGATTACCAGTATGGTTGACAATACTATGGTTGCGGTTGTATGTTCGAGCGCTTGCCATTTGAGCATTGTAGAAGGCGAACAATTTAGATTGATCCGCTCTGGTCTGATCGGGCGCTTGAAGTGATACCACCATTGTTAAAGTCCAAGAGATCTCTAGAACGTTCACTCGAGATCGCAGAATGTCAAGAAAGAAGATTGAAACTGGTGTTAATCTGTAGTTTGGTAGCACTTGTGTTGTATTTCTTTTTTAAGTAACTGCTGTATTTTCTTTTGGAAGTAATGTATTATATATATTTTTTCAAGTAACTGGTATATTTTCTTTTTCAAGTAATTGATTAACGTTGTGTGTTTCTTTTTCAAGTAAGTGCTATGAGAGTAATATCTGTTGGGATATTTTATTCACTTAGCATTGTACTAATCTCCCATATTTTCTCCCTACAGGTTATATTGTTTTGCATGTTAGGGACGAAGAAGATAATCGTACTTTGGTTATGTTTGACACACTGAAGTACTCTGATGTTTGTTATAACTATGCTTAACTATTTTGAAAAGTAACACCAGTTGAACTGTAATGTATATTTATAATATATCCTTATACCCTGGTTTGATAAATGACATTCCGTTGTGTGCTAAAAAAAAGTATGGTGTTACACCATAATTTGTACATCACAGGCTAACCTGCAAAAGAATGGAAATGCAAGGGGAAATGAAAGTCAATAATGAAGGAGTTAGGGATGATAACATACCAATTTGATTGTCTAACTGTAACATCCCGCTTTACCACGGCCACAATATTGTTCACTTAGTCCACTACGGCTTTTTCTTGGTGACCACACGAGGCCTTGGCAGGAGGTCACCCATCCAAGTACTACTCCTGAGCGATCACGTTTAACTACAGAGTTCTCATGAGATCTGATATGCTTGTAGCCCCAAATCTTGTTGTGTCTGCTAAGGATGGAAGTTACCTTACAAGGGACTCACTCTTTGCTTACACAAATTGATATGGGACGGGTATTACAAATTCCCCCACTTAGAATCCTGACGTCCTTGTCAGGCCGAAACAAATTGATACCCAGGATCTATAACTCAGGAGATGCACGAGCCGAGTGCTCGTCACACCTCGAGAGGCTAGTGCTCTGATATCATCTATAACATCCCACCTTACCACGATCATAATAATGTCCGCTTTGCCCACTAGTGCACGGATTTTTCTTGGTGACCACACGAGATCTTCCGAGGAGGTCACTCATCCCGACCGCTCGAGCACGTTTAACTACAGAGTTCTCATGAGATCTGATGTGATTGTAGTCCCAAAACACATTGTGTCTGGTAAGGATGGAAGTTACCTTATAAGGGACTCAAATTTTTTTCTTACACTAAGCGATGTGGGATGTGGTATTACAAACTCCCCCACTAAGAATCCTGACGTCCTCGTCAGGTCGAAAAAAAATTGATATCCAGGATCTATACCTCAGGAGATGCACGAGCCGAGTGCCCGTCACACCTCGAGTAGCTAGTGCTCTGATACCATCTGTAACATCTCACCTTACCACGGTCACAATATTGTCTACTTTGCTCACTAGCGCACACCTTTTTCTTGGTGACCACACGAGGCCTTCCAAGGAGGTCACCCATCCTATTACTACTCTCGCTCGAGCACGTTTAACTACAGAGTTCTCATGAAATCTGATGTAATTGTAGCCTCAAAACACGTTGTGTCTGGTAAGGATGAAAGTTACCTTATAAGTGACTCAAATTTTCTTACACAAATCGATGTAGGACGGGGTATTACACTGATACTAATTGCAATATATCATTAACGATATACCACAATACTATGTTATGTATAAAGTTAATGGGTATGCCGCAGAAATGCACAGCTCACCTCAAAACTTGTTATTATTACCATAAATGCTATTTACACGAGTGAATTCTTGCTTCTCATTGGTTGTCATGTTTTAACTTGCAATTCTATTGGTCAACTCACTATTCAATCCTATTGATTATTTTAATATGAAATTAACACAACTTCACATACGTGTTGAAATTAACACAACTTAATACTCTGCAGTTGCCTAAAAATATATATATATATATATATATATATATATATATATATATATATATATATATATATATATACAGTGTTGTAAAAAACGGAAAAAACGGGGGTGTAGACGGGGGTGTAGACGGATTTTGGAGTGCCCCGTCCCGTTTATACATAAAACGTTTGAAAAAACGGAAATCGGCCAAAAAACGGTCAAAAGACGGTCAAACACGGTCCGAGACGGGAAAAAACGGGTTTTTCTGATTCTTTTCAAGTTTTTTTTTTATTATAAAAAAAAAAAATTAAACGTTGTGCTATTACTTAGGGTTTCTTTTTTTATGTTTGAAATGTTGAAGTATTTAAGCATGTGTGAATGCTTATGTTTGAAATAATGTAATGTACAATATATATATATATATATATATATATATATATATATATATATATATATATATATATATATATATATATATAATATAACATTTTTATTTAAAAGTCAACGTTAGTCAACATCCGTCTAGACCTCCGTCTCGACCGTCTCGACCCTTTTAGGACCCGACCGTCTCGACCCCGTCTCGCGTCTTTTGCAACCTTGTATATATATATATATATATATATATATATATATATATATATATATATATATATATATATATATATATATATATCATTAAGAAAACCAATTGGGTTTTTACGTCAACAAGATGTTGAAGTGTAACATCATCGGAGTTACAACCTTGAGAACCGTGGGGTCACGAAACACCACTAGTTTAAATATTTTACGTAAAAAATACTCTTTAAATTTTATAGTACACTACTAAATTTTATTACATGACCTCATATATTTTTTAAATTTATAGTTTACCTTTAAATTGTATATAGGACGCCACTAAATTTAGCTACTCAGACCGCATATATTTTTCGAATTTTTAGTTTTTTAAAGGTAGTTAACCACTATAATAGCATTGAGATATAATTAGTACTGTAAAAATTTCAGGAACCCCAATCACCACTGGTTACAAAGAAATTCTACATAGTAATATGCTTATGTGAATAGGAAATAGGAAATATGCTTTATAATAAAAGTTCAAAAGCCTATTTAAAATGAACAATGGGTCTAGGCATTTAGATATAGGCTAAAGCCCAATGTTTCTATCAGACATTAGACCATACAATAAAAGGTCCATTTTACAAACTTAACTTGTCAAAGTTTTAAATAGACAAAATTGTATCGGGGGTCCCTGTGATTTGTTCGAAACAACAATCGGAGTCCAAAAGAATTTTTTCACCTTGGGGGGTCACTATGGTTTGCAGATGTTTTACGGGGGGTCCAACACCCTAACGTCTGTGAAAATTTAACGTTTTTGGGGACTCACATGACCTGCACATGAGAGTATTATTGTCTTTTAATCTAAACCTGGTGTATAAACGGAACACGTGTAAAATCGACAATCCATAAACTGCAAACAAATTTCTTCATCTTGTTTACGCCGCTTTCTTCATCTTGTTCTTTAAACTACTGCAAAAAAAATTAAATAAATAAAATAATGACTAAACAGCAAAAAACCATCCTGTTTTCTTTTTACTTCTTCTTCCAACACATAAGAAACCCTAGAATCAACTCCCAGCGCCTATAATTTTGATTTTTTCCAACAAAAAACGCGTATACTTCAGTGTCAATGATCCAACGACGCCGGACAAAGAAGCCGGAGCGGTGTCGTTTGCCATTCCATCTCCGGCATCGATCTTCCAAAAGGGTGGTGACAAGCATCGACACCCGGTGCTCTTAGGCATTTGACTCATTTTCAAAATTGACTCATTTTTAACTTAATCGAACCCAAACATAATTTTGACCTCATCTTCAAGTTCTGGATCTGGATTTAGATCTTTCAGTAATCCGAGCAATAATACACGAATCGCAATCGGAACCAGTAATCGCAGGTAAAGTTAGGGTTTTGATATGTTTAATTTGGGGGTTTGGTGTTGAGGCCTTCCTCGTTGACTGTTAATTGTTGTTGCCATATCTGCAATGTAAAGCACCCTTTCATGGTAATTTAGATCAAACACTAACCAACTTGCAATTATTTATGGACACTAATTTTTTGCATAAGCCAGATCAAGTATAATTGTTGTATGTATGGGTTTTTTTAATAGTCAATTAAATTAGTAGTAAATAACTTAAATTAAAAGTCAAGTTTCAGTTAAAATAAATGGAACACGTGTTCCATTTATACACCAGGTTTAGATTAAAAGACAATAATACCCTCATGTGCAGGTCATGTGAGTCCCCAAAACGTTAAATTTTCACAGACGTTAGGGTGTTGGACCCCCCGTAAAACATCTGCAAACTATAGTGACCTCCAAAGGTGAAAAAATTCTTTTGAACTCCGCTTGTTGTTTCGAACAAACCACAGAGACCCCGTGTGCAATTTTGTCTTTTAAATAACCGGTTTCAATTTCCCTATAAGAAAAATTTATAAATATATCAAATTAATAAATATACTAGCACAAGAAAAAGACCACAACTACTCCAATGTAATTCACCTTAGTATCTCGAATTGGTCCCATGCGTTTTTGTTTCTTTTATACTTTTCCTTTGTTTTATTAACCTAAAAGTGAAGATATTTTTTACGTACAACTTTCTTACGACTTTAACGACATCTCTAAAGATTGTCTATATAAAAATTCTTATATTCTTTTTTATCTATTACATGTATAATTTTATCTTTAAATTTTCACATTTCAACATTAAGTAATAAATAAATTATTTCAATAGCATTGTCAATGTCGATTTAATTGATATGCTCACATTTAATATATAATTTTTATAATTTTTATTGTCGAAACCCGCAAGTCTTGCGGGTCTTGAGCTAGTAAATAAATTATTTCGAATGGAGGATTGGGGTGAATGGAGAGTATCCTCAAAATTCTCCTCCCATTCCTTGGATAATTTGTGCAGGTTTGGAAATCAACAACTTGGAGGTCCCTTTCACCAACTCCTTCGTAAGAGTTGTGGGAGAGAGTGGCGACACATCCTTTTAGAACGACGTATGAATTGGCGGATGCAAATTGAAAGATAAATTTTCGAGACTTTAGAGGTTGAAGCTGATAAGAACGTTATGGCTAAAGACCGGATCGAGTGTAACGGGTCAGAAGCGAAAGGAATTTGTACATGGTCGAGAACTCCTACAAGTCACACATTGGGGGAGTTGTAACACCATACTTTTTTTATAATACACAGGGGAAGATTGAATTTACATAAACACCCTTAGTTAATTACAAACATGATTATCACAAATCATTAGTTAGTTACTTCATGACAAACCACATGTGTTACGTTAAACGACTAGTTAAATAATTATAAAAGTTAAGACATCAGATTTGGTCTTGTCAAACATATCTTCAAACACGACCACTCCCATTTCAAAACCCGCTAAGATCCATAACCTACAAGGCAGAAGGTGAAGAGGGGGGGGGGGGGGGGGGGGGGGTTTAGCGAAGCTAAATGAATGAGACTACCTAACAATTCTGGCATACAGTACCAACTTGTACTACAACAACCATCATCAACATGCAACAACAAACAACTATGCTCCAACTAGAGGATCGGAGGCTTGTACGGGCACACGACCCTAGCTGACCAGGCTAGAGTCTATTGATAGTCCTTACTACTAAATCTTTCGTATAGCCATCCTCACGCAGGTGATGCGTCATTTAGCACTATACTCAACAAACAGTAGCCAACTAAACCCAATCTGGCTGATAAAGGTTGACTTCTTTGAGCTGAACCTAATAGATCGAGGTTTCAACAACAGTGCACATACAACCAATCAACAGCTTCTACAAGGTAACTAATATCACTAAAAGCATGGCAACTCTACTCTACATAATATAATCAGCGGTCTATAGCAGTATAACCTAGTAGCACAATTTTCTACTATAAACTACACCCGAGATAGTCCCACTCACCAATTACCAGCAATAGCTCAGATGTCTATCTACTGAGAGTTTTGCTTGTTCTTATCACCTGAAAAAACAACAAAAATTAAATCAATATACATACTCAATCAATAACATAATCAATTCATAGTATAAACTAGGTCATATCATCATATATATTCATCATATAATAAGTCTACAACATAAATCCATTCAATATTGTCATACAAATGCGAGCAAAACAGGACATATACGCTAAAACCTATTTTCCCGCCCCAAAAACAGTTTGATTCAGCTTCGTAAAAGTTTACCATTGAAAATTACTAGTCAATACGCTTGCAACGATATTTGATTCATCAAAAACGGATTTACGGTTTGAAAGTTACGACCAAAACAATTTTCCCCAAAATAAATGAGACCAAAGGCCGAGGGTGTCTGACCATCGGCCGAGGGTCTCTGACCATAGGCCGAGGGTCCCTGACCATAGGTTCATGGTCCCTAACCAACAGCCGAGGGTGTTCTTGAGCTGCTGAAACTGAAAAAGTGACGGGTTTGAGCCAAAAATCACCAAATATCGATCCTAAACTCGGTTTTGACCTCAAAACTTACCACATCTTGTTTATAAAACTTTTAGGGATATAAACCCATAAGTAGTACATCAAAACAACAACAAATTATACCAATTTGACACCAAAATCACTTTTGTATAAAAACTAACATAAAACCCAATTTGACACAAATTTAGCTAATGAAAATGGATAATTTTTACCTTGTTTGAACCAGTAAAACACAAGAAATCAATTTCTAAAACCAATCAGACTTCAAATAGAGATTTAGAGAATTAGGGTTTCAAGAATGAGAGTAAGTTAGGTATGTGGTGTTTGGTGAATATTGTAGAAATGACCAAATGAAGCAGCTACATAGCACTTATTTGGGTTAAAAACCCATACCCCACCTCACATGGGTATTACCAGTTATATGATATTTTTCGTACCTCATTAGGCGACCCTAACGAAGTCCAAATTAAATAAACAAACCTGTTATGTGACCCTTATCACGAACTGGTCCTAACCACATCTCTAAATAATAATAAACATTAAATGAAAATAAAAGCATAAATAAAACCGCGTTATCACACTAAGGGTAAATTAGGAATTTTAAAACTAGGCTCGGTTTGAGGATGTTACAAATCTACACCCTATAAAGATATTCCGTCCTCAGAATCTGGTCAACCACGGTCATTTATGTCAAGGGTTCACGTTCAAATCCTCAAATTTTCAGTTCTAGTTAAAGTTCCAACGGAAATTTTTTCACTGTTTTCCGACGAGCTGTACACAAAAGTCAAAAATTTCACCAGCAGAAAGTTCAAAACAGTCATAGATACCCAGAAAGTCCTCCCACTAAGCACATGCACTTACGAAATCTCTTCGTTCATTCGTCCATTACTGTTCAACAAATGTCATTTTACCACTTCACGTAATAATTTCCCGTTCTATCCGAGTATTCAGCTCCTTTGCGCGGTAACATTCCCTTAATTTCTCAAGCACGGAAATTTTTTTTTGATAGTTATCCTAAGTTCTGTAACTATTTCCACCCACTCATGTCTTTAATTCATCCAAAAATTCATGGCTAATCATCTTGTGTCAAATACTTCCTCTGTCCATTTCTCAATTCACTGTTCAGGTATGTCTCGTGTCACCTACATTTCACTCGGTTCTCTAGAATTTCGGTACGTCTTACCATAATATACTTCTGTTGGCCAGACATAAGTATATTATCCCAAGCAAATACCTTCATTCTAGTTTACCCGACAAGGAAAGTCCTAGTTGGTCAACACATCCATTGAAGTCCACCATCTCCAATCATGCATCGGCAAAGGAAATTTCTAACACAAGTCGCAAGTTCTACCAGTCTCATCACAACTCTCCATATTAATAGTCAAATGTCTGAAAGTTACGCTTGTCATTAGGAGATGTCATATGTTCCTCAAAACATAGGATTATATCAGGTCACACCATTCTATCAAATTATTATACTAGTCATAAATTCAAACAACACTTAATAATCAACCCTGCCGTCAAAGCACAAGATATAACTTATACCAATCTATTGTCAAGTCAAGGTTTCTATGTCTTTACAAATGGTTTTGGTTAACAAACTATGATGAATTACAAAGGTTCATCCTCTCAAAGTTTCTCGCTAGTCTCAATTTCCAAGCCAAGTGTCACCTCTCTTGTCAAGACAATGGTATTACCTGGTCAAACTAACCCAAAGTCCTCGTACCTGGTTGTATAACTGACTCATATTTGTTCAAAACATACCCGTCCAAACACTTTATATCAAATGTCATGAAGTACGATCATCGAGTAAAGTATCACATCTTTCCCAAAGCAAAGGCGTTGATACGTCACACGATCTCAACCTACTGTCATACTAACCACACAGTCAAATTTTGTCTAGCAGTCAACTCTATCATCCAAATCTCACACTTACACGGTATCCAAACCCCATCCCAGGTCAAGGGTTTCCTTGTCTCAAAATTCAACATACATGACACTACTCTAAAAGCATCCTAAAGGTCATAACTAAGCGCATGCCATAACCTACTAAGTTTAGCAATACGCTTAACGATGCAGTCGAGATCAATATATCATGCAACCTACTCAACATAGAATATCATACAAACATACAATAATTAATACAACCAAAGTTATACACTAAATAACAAAGAGGTATTTAGAACGTATCGGTACTTGTTCGTTAGCAGCATCCATATTAGTAGTCATCTGATAAGCTCTGCCCCTGGCCCTGCCCAAGCTCTCGCCCTTCTTTCACTTAGACACTGCGACGATCTATGCCCCACATGATGACAGTTTCAACAAACATTCTCACTAAGCTAACACATCTGAATCTCATGCCCCACTATCCCGCATCTCTCACATCTTTTGGTTAGGCTTGAACACGAACCAATGTGAGAAGATCTACAACTATAGCACCAAGAGTTCTGACTCTACACTGAACCACTTTGCTCTGATTTCCTTTCAGGTTTGATCCACCCGATTTCTTAGATTTCGAACACGACTAACTTACCACTTGATTTTGTTGAGACGCAGCATACCCCATCAAGCTATTTCTAGCAGCTTTCACAACACCCTCAGTTGCTTTAGCCCACTGGAAAGCTTGTGACAACATCAATGCAAACCTAGCGACGGTTCTATACTCCTGCTTTATAACTCTTATGAAATTCTGAACTCGGTCCTTCTCATACGGAACCTACTATTGTACGAACCTCAACTTGTCATTAAACTCACAGATCACATCATCTATCGAAATCTCGTTCGTCATCCTCATCCCAAGGAACTCCATCTTCATCCTTTCCAAATCATACTTAGAACAATATTGTTCACGTACCTTAGCATGAAACTGTTCCCACAAAATCTGATTCACCTGTTCTCTCGACAAATGCCTAGTAATGGAATCCTACCAACTCGTAGCATGATTCTTAAAAAGTCAACTAGCATATAATACCCACAACTCTGGCTCACAATGGCAGGCTTCTAAAGCTCTTTCAACTTCTCGCAGCCAGTTTAAAGTTTCTGAAGGATTAGAGCTTCCTGAATACACCGGTGGTTGACAACTCAAGAATTGCTTATACGTACACTACTTTTTGGGCGCATACATCGGTATCTGATACAGATACAATATCGAATTGGGAAACTGCTAATTGTACTGAAATGACATCTGAGGTTGTTAAGGAAATTGGTATTGAGGTGGCAACCACTGTTGTTGGGAAGTATTTCCTGGCTGTGAGTACGCACCGGGAGGAACGACATAACCACACATTACAGACGGTGTAGCTTAAGGTAGAAATGTTGATACTAGGGCCTCCCTGAACTTATTGTTGTTCCAGTTCTTTGATTCTATATAAGGCCTCCTATAGCTGACTCTCTAAATCAAGGATTTGTTCCTGAGGATCATCATCTTCTTATACGTGACCTTTTTCGGGAGCTCTGAAAGTTCCAGGGGCGGAGGGGCCAGTTGCATTTCATGCATCATCTACCATATCTGCACTACCATAACATTTTTCACAAACTCTTAGTAGAAAATAGGTTAGTGTCGATCGGCTAACACACATCAACCCTACATTCACTTAACCTGTCCCCTCAGATATATTTGACACAACACAGGGTTTGGGAACATGACATTCAACACAAGGTACATGCGACCAAACCAACACACTGATAAAACTTATAACACCATACTTTTTTTAATACACAGCGAAAGATTGAATTTACATAAATACCATTAGTTAATTACAAACATGATATACATGATTATCACAAATCATTAGTTAGTTACTTCATTACAAACCACAGGTGTTACATTAAACGACTAGTTACATAATTACAAAAGTTAAGACATCAGAGTTCGTCTTGTCAAACATATCTTTGAACACGACCACTCTCATTAACCCGCTAAGATCCAAAACCTGCAAGGGAAAAGGTGAGGGGGGTTAGCCGAAGCTAAGTGAATGAGACTACCTAACAAGTCTAGCATACTGTACCAACTTATACTACAACAACCATAAACAACATGCAACAACAAACAACTATGTTTCAACTAGAGGATCAGCGGCTTGTACGGGCACACGACCTTAGCTGATCATTCTAGAGTCTATCGATAGTCCATATTACTGAATATCGCTTATAGTCATCCTTAAGTAGGCGATGCGTCATTCAGCATTATACTCAACAAACAGTAGCCAACTGAACACAACCTGACAGATCAAGATTGACCTCTTTAAGTTGAACCTAACAGATCGAGGTTCCAACAATAATAGTGCACATACAACCGATCAACAACTTCTACAAGGTAACTAATATCACTAAAAGCATGGAAACTCTACTCTACATAATATAATCAGCGATCTATAGCAGTATAACCTAGTAGCTCAACCTGCTACTATAAACTACACCCGGAGATAGTCCCACTCACCAATTACCAGCAATAGCTCAGATGTCTATCCACTGAGCGTTTTTCTTGTTCTTTTCACCTGAGAACAACACAAACAAAATCAATATATATACCTAATCAATAACATAATCAATTCATAGTATAAACTAGGTTATATCATCATATATTCATCATATAATAAGTCTACAACATAAATCCATTCAATATCGTCATACAAGTGCGTGCAAAACGGTACATACACACTAAAACATATTTTTCTGCCCCAAAACAGTTTGATCCAGCTTCATAAAAGTTTACCATTAAAAAGTGCTTGTCAATACAATTCCAAAGATATTTGATTCATCAAAAATGGAGTAACAGTTTGAAAGTTACGACCAAAAGGATTTTCCCCAAAACAAATGAGACCATAGGCTGAGGGTCTCTGACCATAGGCTGATGGTCTCTGACCATCAGCCGAGGGTCTCTAACCATAGGCCGGTCCCATCGGCCGTGGGTGTTCTTGAGCTGCTGAAACTGAAAAAGTGACGGGTTTGAGCCAAAAATCACCAAAGCTCGATCCTGAACTCGTGTTTTACCTCAAAACTTATGGCATCTTGTTTATTAAACCTTTTCGGACATAAACCCACAAGTATTACATCAAAACAACAACAAATTATACCAATTTGACACCAAAATCACTTCTGTATGAAGACTAACATAAAACCTAATTTGACACAAATTTAGGTAATGAAAATGGGTAATTCTTACCTTGTTTGAACTAGTAAAACACAAGGAATCGATTTCTAACACCAATCAGACTTCAATCCAGATTTAGAGAATTAGGGTTTTAAGATTGAGAGGAAGTTAGGTACGCGGTGTTTGGTGAATATTCTAAAAATGACCAAATAAAGCAGGTACATAGTTCTGATTTAGTTTCAAACCTCATACCCCACATCACAAGGGTATTTACCAGTTATTTGATATCTTTCGTACCTCATTAGGCGACCCTAACGGAGTCCAAATTAAATAAACAAACCCGTTATGTGACCTTTGTCACGAACGGTTCCTTACCACATCACTAAATATAATAATAAACATTAAATGAAAATAAAAGAATAAATAAAGCCACGTAATCACACTTAGGGTAAATTAGTAATTTTATAACTAGGCCCGGTTTGAGGATGTTACAAGAATTACGGAAAAACTGATTTCTTATTATGTAGTTGATATCATGTTCAAGGACAAAACAAGTTGGAATATTTACAGCAAAGGTTCATTTTCTGTCAAAAAGCTTTTTTCGATTTTGGACGACAAGTTGCTACATCAGTTCAAAGGGAACAATGAGACAATCTGTTAAAATCTTGTGCCTAAAAAAGTGGAAGTGTTTGCATGACGATCGCTTAGACATCAGCTACCTGTGAGATTGGAACTATGCAAGCGAGGAATTAATTTGCATAGCACGAGATGCCCGATTTGTGATGAAGCTTTAGAATCAGTGGAACATTTACTATGGTCATGCAAATTTGCAGATGAGGTATGGAATCGAGTCTTCAAATGGTGGAATTCTGATTGCTCAAATAGTAATATGATGGGTACATTTTGAGGATCTTCTACTCATCACTTTTCGTGGAAAGGAAAGAGAGTTTGGTAATAGTGTATCCTAGGAGATACACGCATAAAAATACCATTTTCATACAGGAAAATGGATCGAAAAGAACAAAAGATAACAAAATCTAGCGGTGCTTAGTATTTACCACCCAGCATACAGCAGGCCGCCCAGCATCAAGAGTAAACCCTGCAGGCAGCTTCTATGCATAAGCCCTTTTACTCAGCCACGTTAGCACATGCTACCGACATTCCGGATACTTCACGTAATAGAACCATTCAGTGATTGACACGTGTATCCCGTGAATTTCGGACATACTGTGCCTATAAATAGACCCCCTGGGTCACCACATTTTATCATCACAGATTGGTCATTACAGATTGGTCCACGGATTTATTGAGGCCACCCCACAGATTTTACATCTGTGTTCCGGGTCTGCAGAGATTATTTCTCGAGGGCAAACAACAATCAACAGTATACGCCACATGCTGAGCAGCTATTGTCTTGTACTGGTACCTTACAGCCGCTATACGGAAAATCATACCAACAAATGGCGCCACCCATCTCGAGGACCACCAAAACCACCAAGAACACGAAGGCAACCGAAACAACCTCATAAAAAATAACACTTGAACCAGTTGATGATAACACCATTGAGAACATACCAGTAGATCAGCTAACACTTGAAGAAACTTCAATTGAAGAAGAAGACCAACCGCACACTGGTAACACCGATGATCAGGTTCATGAAACTATACCACGATTGCAGAAGGCATTGATGGGGAGTTCTAGTGGAGGAATGTGGAAAGCCAGGCGAGGAACACACAATGTTTCTTTTAAAAGGACAGCTGATGTGAATGTTAAGCACAACAACAGAGGAAAGACAATCTCAAAATCACAATTTTTCCAGTTATTCAATCAATTGAACACTCTTGTCGATTAAACTAAAACTCAACACAGTGATGAAGGTTTCGTGGAAGATGATTGCACTTTTGGGGACGAAGACGAGCAGTTCTTTATGAGTGAGGAGATGGCAGGAAAGTTATTGGACGGAATTTTGACCAAGACGGCACCATCACGATATAAACAGAAATTAGCACAACCAGCCATCCGTGCAACGGCTGTAGATAATTTGTTTGCTTTGATTACTGGAGATGAAGCAATCAAACCACCAGCCATGGCAGAATGAACACAGTTTATCCCTAGAATTGCAAATTATCCATTGCCAAGGAATTTGGGAATTCCATCTATCGGTGTTTATGATGGTACAACAGATCCAGAAGATTTTCTGACTATGTTTGAAGGTGTTATGAGGTTACAGCATTGCGAAGATGAAACCGCATGCCATATGTTTCCAATGGTACTGCAAAAAATGGCAAGGGAGTGGTTTGCTAGTTTGCCACCAAGGAGCATTACCAGTTTCCTTGATTTGAGGGAAAAGTTTGTGATGCAGTATCAAAGTTTGAGAAGCTGCACGTTGTAACATCTTGATCTACATGAGATAATAATGCACCAAAATGAATCACTGAGTGATTTCATGAAGCGTTATACCATTGAATGTCAGAAGATACCAGACATACCAGAGTCTCAGATTGTTTTAGGATTTATATTTTGTCTCGATCAGCGATGTTTTGCACGATTAATTCATGCTTTGCGTTATGATATTCCAAAAATATTTCATCAGGCATTGGGTATTGCTCATAAACACTTGCGAGCAGGAGAGATGGGATATCCAAGGGTGGATAATTATCACAGAAATTTTAGACCGCAAGGTGGAGAACGAAATAGGAATGATAACTACCAGAGGCAACATGGGTATGATAATAATTACCAGAAATAGCAACACGGTTGGAGGAGGAATAATCATCCGAATGACAATTATAACCATCGAAAGCCATTGGACAGACATCCACTTATCATGGCATTAACTAAAACTCCAAAAGAAATCTTGTTTACAGAACCTGTTAAGGAAACCTTTCACCCTCCACCACCAATGGAAGAGTTTCAGGGACCACAGAGTGACAAATGGTTTGATTTCCATGAAGCATATAGACATGACACCGATAATTGCAAGTTGTTGATGAGAGAGATCATTGCAAAGATCAAGGCTGGAGAGTTAAATCATCTTTTACCAGGAAAAAAGTATCAGAGAAATGATCCAAACAAACGTTTTGCTTGGCAGGGAAAATGAGTCATGGTGGACGGCGTGATTGAAACAGAAGAGAAAAAAGAAATGATGAAAGGGATCCAACTCCTGAATTGCATATCAAGGTTATATGGAGTATGGTGGATGAAAATGATGTAGACGGAGAGCGCAGGATGGAGCAATGGATGTATGCTCCAATCATATTTCACACCATTCCAAATTGGCGTCTGTCAGAGGAGCCTGTGGTTATCTCAGCTGTAATTGCAAACAGAAACATTCCCTGAATCTATACTGATACAGGTAGTGAAGCAGATATTTTATATTTGCATTGCTTCAGCGATTATCCGTTCAGCGTGAAGGATAGGCATCGCTACACGACCGTGAAAATTGCTGGCATTACGGGAGAATCAATGAAGGCAGTTGGTAGAGTGAAGCTGGATGTAACATTGGGAACACACCCTTTAGTCCGAACAGAAATTGTGGACTTTACAGTTCTTGATGGCAGATCAAGATTCAATGCATTATTCGGTAGGCGAACTCTTCGCAAATTTGGGGTAATTACTTCCACACCACATGCAGAATTACGGTTCCCAACACTAAATGGTGTAGCAGTAGTGTACTCTGAGTATGTAGGACCCGCAAGGGAAAAATCAGTTGTTTATGAAGCTCAATGGAATTTTGTCAGAGGAGAATCATCGAAGCAGTTTTTTAGCAGAAATGATGTGAACGGGTACTTTAAACCATATAAAATGTGGGAGCATTGAAAGGAGGATGCAGATTGCTGCACGGAAGACAGTATAATAGCATGAATCTTACAGAACAATTTTTATCACATTTCTAATTTCCATCAGTTCAGACAATAACACAATAGACTTTTTGTGATTTTCTGATTGGGACTTGATCACCCCATACGAAGATATTACACAAAATGCTGTATATGTGACAGTATTATCAATAAAATTTTATTTTTCCTCACGCAATACGTGTTACGAATGTAAAGCATAGCATTCATACCTACCCACATAAGGCAAGGCATTTTTATGCCCCCGATGGTAGAGGCTCTTGTGTCAACATTATAGACACAAGGGATCGGCTAGCGTAAAGTGTTTACTTCGCTAGAGGGCACCGAGACAAAAGTAAAGATCTCATAATGTCATGACATACAGATTGGTTTATCACAATGGCATAAATCCATTTATATCTTGAAAACGGAAAAAATTGAAATACAAGTGTATTTTGTAAGCCGCACAAAACCTGAGCGCAACACGCTAAATGGAAAACCACTAATTCCATAAACAGAAATTTCTCTAACAGATTTATCAATAACAACATTATGATTCATTCATATACTACTTCACAAAGTAGACTGAGAATTCTTAATGTTTCTTTATAAAACAACTATTCTATTACAGAACGGAGAACGAATAAATTGTTCGATATATTCATTACATAACAGCAAAGTTATACTTGTTTTCTGAAACAACCCCAAATCCGTTTACCAAAAACGAAGCACATTTTTTTTATAAGTTAGGTCCCATTAATGCATTATATTTCCAACTCTGTTTTAACCAAAAACATAATATCATATCGATACGTTTAACAAATTATAACGACCCTTGGTACACGATTAACGCATTACAAAAGCATTTGTAATAATGACTCAATCACACGAAATACGGGTTAATACTCAATAACCCAACCCGATACCAAGAGCATAATCCCGAGGACTACCACATCCCCGATCCGCATCCGTTTATCCAAAAGCTACCCCATCGAGCCCAAATGCTCCTACGCATCTAGTCTATCAACTAGCTAGCTTCACAATCACAATAAGTGTAAAAAGATAAACAGCAAGAGGGGTAAGCTTGAAGCTTAGTGAATGCAATAATTATACATATACATATATAATCTACTTACTTGCAATCTCTTACACAATTACCACATACACGCTAGCAATTTAATTAGCATACCATCGCAAAGTATAACGCTAAAATCTCCAATACGCAAGCTAGCACAAACAATAGCATATAACACGAGTAATACAATATGCTACACTACAACACATAAAACGTTGATGTTCACAACATCCATTAGTATTCAAGGCTAGCCCCGCGAATGGTATCGTCAACATCGAACTTAAACCCCATTCGCCCCATTTAATGTGGTATCGTCAACATCGAACTTAAAACCCACATATGAGGTATCATCAACATCGAACTTTAACCCCTCATTAAAATCACTACAATAGTGGTAGTGCATCGTCAACATCGAACTTTAACTCCATACAAGAGGTATCGTCAACACCGAACTTTAAACCCTCATCAAACAAACAATATTGGTATGGCATCGTCAACAACGAACTTTAAATCCATATATTAAATTGAAACTCGCACGAGGATATGGTATCGTCAACATCGAACTTTAAGCCCATACCCCACAAGTAATTAAATCATATACATACATATATAATTATTCCACTCACCTTGTGAACTCGAGCATTACAAACCATGCGCGAAATCTCCACCACACGCAACCGAGCAAGATTTTACCTATTATACGCATATAGGTATACACATAATCAACATACAACCTCATTTGGACTCTTGACCCACCAAAATGAACCATAAGTGCAAAATACACCCTTTTGCACTTTTAACGCTACCCGAAGGTCTAAAACTAACGAGACTAGTTCCCGCGTTCCCAAAATACCCAAATACTTCAACTTTAACCTTTAAACGCATAATAGTTCGCATTTTACACAAAAACTCATTCCATGGTTGACCAAGTTTGACTTTATTGCCAAATCACCAAATTTTAACCCAAAATCATTTTAAACAATTAACTCACATCCAAACACGTCCTTTAACACTTAACACTAGTGTTTAAACAATAGTTTGACCAAAACTAGTGTCATCATCAAGTTTGACCCAATTCAATTTACCCATTTTGACCAAAGTCATAAAAATGCCCAAACTAACCAATAATCACTAACACAAGTGAAAATGGCCCTAATACACCAATTAAACCAAATCACAAGTGTTAAACACTTAGCTCACCCAATTTGACACATAAACTCTAATTTTGACCCGTTTCAAAATTAGTCAACCTAAATACACCCAAAAGGGTTCCAACACTACCAAAATCACTAAACTAAGTGATTACACCCAAAACCAAAGCCTAATCATGGCCAAAACATCAATCAACCCAAAACCCGCCATGTATCAAAAATAACTAGTTTCCATAAACCCACTTCATCATCTAAATGGGTTTTACAACTAAAAAGGTCAAAACCCTAACTTGAATATCAAAACATAAAGATGAATTTCAGAGTTACAACTTACCATCACTACCACAATGTATCCTTGAACTAGGTGAACAACTTTAACTCTTGAAACCCGACCCGAATCACTCTTCTTCTTCTTCCCCGATTCGAGCTTTCTCTCTCTAAACCCTTTACTCTCTCTCTAGGGTTTGGTGTGTGAGTGGGAGGGAAGAAATGAGAAGAAAATGAGGTTTGGATAAGATTGGGATCAGTTTTATGGCCAAAAACCCGTCCACATGTGAAATACCAACTTTGCCCTTCATTTAACTCATTAAAAGGCTGAAAAGCATCAGATCGTGCCTATTGACGCGCCGCGGAGCAAACCCTCCGCGCCGTGACCCAAAGGGTGATTTTAGATCACTTTTTTAAGCTTTATGTCCCTCAAAATAGGCAATTGTCGCGTTGTGGCCATTCTGGTCGCTCCGTGACAATAGCCTATCTCATCCGCACTTCAACAACTTATTTTGGCCATAACTTTTTGACCGTAACTTCATTTTCGATGAATCAAATATCGTTGGAAACGTAATAAGATTTCCTTTCTAATGGTAAGGTTTTGAAACATCAACTCAAACTTTATTTAGGGTCGAAAAGGTACGTACACACCTTGTAACTCAAACAACGTCCAGTTTTCTTCGACATACGAACAAGCAACAAGTACACGCTTGGTAAACTTCATACACTCATCGTACAATCATCTTTATACTATTCTACAACTAAATATAAACATTCTAAAGATCAATCACGTACCTCGGACATGTATGGTGAAAAACGGGATGTTACAACTCTCCCCCACTTATTTCGATCACGTCCTCGTGATCCTAGTCACTTAACCAATCCGAACCTACATTCTATAGTCCTCCGACACACATCCAAACTCGATGTCCGCAACAATTCCAATAACAATTTCCATTAATCCGAAGTTTTCACCATACGCTAATAATCACTAGCGTGCAATACCGCAACAAGCGATATTTCATGCGCTCAACGTTCAAACTGCCCCTGTTAAAACTCTGTACTTTAACAGTCCATAACGCACTACTTAACTGGTCAATCGAGTATGTTCTCTATTTCAAGAACCAACCTCCCTCACTTCCGTAACCGGATTATTCCTTCAACGACGAAATTTCGGTATCACTAAAATATTCACTCTAGGGAACACAAACTTTCCCATCGATCGATCCGCACACGACCACCAGTTTCTGGATTAATCCAGGAAGACAATAATAAACCACGAACTAGGAAAAACATGAACACTCGACACAGGGTTTCTCCCTTAAACCCTACAACACATCATACACTACGGTTTCCTAGTAGTAGCATGGACACTATTCGTGTACTAGAATCCCGTAAACAACGAATTATCATCATAACAATTCGCGATTTGTCACACTACCCACAATTATATACACCTATGCAGGGTGAATCCTCCTTCCTAAACCGTCCGTTAAGGATGGCCTCGACATTTAAATTAAACTAACGGGTCACCTCACTAGGGTACACACCCTTGCAAGCAACAACATCCGCGTGTCTCGACGTGAGACAATCAGAACCGGCGCTCCCTGCCTCACAATCATCCACAAAGTGGAATAATCCACTGAAGATCTTCACGATCACGTTTCCCGACAGGGAAAATACAGCAAACACCACAATACTAACATGTACCTACTCAATAGTACCATTCGGGTTTCATAGCAACCCAGATTTTCATTATGAGAGCACCCGCAATGACAACTTCATTCTCTCACTCCGAGATCTGAAGCTTTACATTTGGTCTCATACCGCACTCTGGTACTACACGACCACCTTGCTTAAAAAGAATTACACTTCATTCGATCCTATCATCACAACTCAACACATAACATTCCAAAATTGTAACTCACAATCGTAACGTACGATCTCGAGTCAACATCAACAACCCATCACTCTTCCTCGTTAAGGTCTATGAATCCCTATTGAGGTCTAGCACGGTACACTCGGAGACTTCAGTATACAATACACCACCGGATCTTCCTCGGGCGTCAGTAAAAACTCCCCCACTTAGGATTCATCTTCACATTCTCACCGCCAAGATGACAACACCCCTCGGAATTACGATTTTGCAACACACATGATCATTCTCATCATTGATCGTAAACACCGAATCACTGCAAATTTCACTTTAGGCTCTCAGAGCCGTCATACAAAAATTACTAGAGATGCCGTACACGCGACGACTTCGCACCTACATACCACAAATCACAATTGCCTGCCATAATCGTTCGCAAAGCGAACTCCGCCAAAGTCCCACATACGTCTCTATGCCTAAGCATACGTCACTCCGATAAATCAGTCGTGCATCTCAGTCAAGATCACCCGACATTCCACTCAACGAACCTTTACCAACAATTGCTCACTCTCATGGAGAAGAGGGACCAATCCGACACAATAATTGCATCGGCCGCAATATCAACACTTCATCATAACCTTCGGTCTTAATCGAACATTAAGTCTGTCACCGGCTCGCCGGTCATCTTCACCCGTCTATCACAAGAGCAACCAGATTCGCTCATCCGTCATTTCATAGGAAGTATTTACCGCAATGCTCTCTAACTTTGACTTTCGCAACCACCGAATTACTACCACCCATCGATCACTATTGTAATCTTCGCTGCTTCCAAGGGTATCTCACGGACACCCTAAGCACAAAGTGATCACACCATCATCGGAGTTGAACATTACACTAGCATGTATAAGAAGGCACCTAACGCAGTGTCATGCATACTCCCGTCACAACCTACCGAATTTTAGAAAATCGATCTTTGGGTTTCATACACCCGATGTCACCAACTTCTCCACAATAATGACCCGAAGTCATACTTACCTGACAAACCTTACAGTTTATTGTCTTCTCAAAAGATCCTAGCAATCACACGCTAGCCACAATTTCCACAAGGCCAAAATGATGTAGCCTCACGAACCCTTTCATCTAACACTAAAGAAATGCTTGGAAACACCAAGTCTTACACCCTTCCGCACATCGACATGACCACCACAACAAGGGATATTCCGTTAGGAATGTTACCCTATAATCCATAACATGTTAACACACTAACGCAATCATCATCATACGAGTCCCACTCCCATGAGTTTAATAACCCCAAGACTCCCCGATTCGCCAATTTGAAGGCGGCTCATAACTAGAATCATGACACGATTCTCTAATCACACACTCTACCGAGTGTAACCCCAAACAACAATCATTAGACTTGTTGTATTCCATTTCGGAATTTGAGTCTTCGTCACACACACTCACAAATCGGTTATCCTAGTTACGATGATTAACTACAACGAATGACAATCTCAATATGCACCCACTACTTAGTGTGACTAAGCATGCACCAAACTCGTGAGTTGGCTCACTCACTTAACTAAACGAATCCACCGTAACACTTCCTGACTCTCAAAGAACTCGATGTGACAACAAGCACATCACTCGAGACCACTATATTCTAGGAACCAATAAAAGATTCCTAATTCGTCCCGTTCTACCCCAACCATGCCACGTTTCCTCCGTTCGGTACTTGTCATGTCATGCTTGGTGTCAAGATACACTTTCGTAATAATGGTGATCAATCACTATTACAAAATGCGTACCTTACCATTTTCACATGGTCATGCAAAGTACTTTACCCGGACTGACGCAACATTCACATAAGATAACACGCGATAACTCCTAGTACCCGAATGACCAAAGTCCTTACCGCGAACTTGATCACTCAAAACCGCCAAATATTCGAATCTTTCCAATAGATTTGTCTCTAGGACATCGCACCAACAGATACCTTTCTATATACACATATATACAATATAATAATAAATATACACAAGTACACCGCAACAACAAGTCAACCTACAACCTAGGTGACTATCATTAAAACAACGTCCAAGTTCTCCTACTTACATTAGGCACTAGCAATCTAAGGCACTAATTTACACACAAAATAAGGCCCCACATAATCACACTTTGGACAATTACAAGTCCTAGTTAGTCACCTACTCTAAGGCACTAACAAATCTCAAACCGACTTGTATTCCTATAAGTCCCGCAAATAACGCATAATCGTCAATAAGTCTAAGACTAGGCACCTATTCCAAGGTCACTTAATTCCCTTAGACTATGCTCTGATACTACTTGAAACAACCCCAAATCCGTTTACCAAAAACGAAGCACATTTTTTTTATAAGTTAGGTCCCATTAATGCATTACATTTCCAACTCTGTTTTAACCAAAAACATAATATCATATCGATAGGTTTAACAAATTATAATGATCCTTGGTACACAATTAACGCATTACAAAAGCATTTGTAATAATGACTCAATCACACGAAATACGGGTTAATACTCAATAACCCAACCCGATTCCAAGAGCATAATCCTGAGGACTACCACATCCCCAATCCGCGTCCGTTTATCCAAAAGCTACCCCATCGAGCCCAAGCGCTCCTACGCATCTAGTCTATCAACTAGCTAGCTTCACAATCACAATACCTGTAAAAAGGTAAACAACGAGAGGGGTAAGCTTGAAGCTTAGTGAATGCAATAATTATACATATACATATATAATCTACTTACTTGCAATCTCTTACACAATTACCGCATACACGCTAGGAATTTAATTAGCATACCATCACAAAGTATAACTCTTAAATCTCCAATACGTAAGCTAGCACAAACAATAACATATAACACGAATAATACAATATGCTACACTACAACACATAAAATGTTGATGTTCACAACATCCATTAGTATTCAAGGCTAGCCCCGCAAATGGTATCGTCAACATCGAACTTAAACCCCATTCGCCCCATTTAATGTGGTATCATCAACATTGAACTTAAAACCCACATATGAGGTGTCGTCAACATCGAACTTTAACCCCTCATTAAAATCACTACAATAGTGGTATGGCATCGTCAACATCGAACTTTAACTCCATACATGAGGTATCGTCAACACAGAACTTTAAACCCTCATCAAACAAACAATATTGGTATGGCATCGTCAATATCGAACTTTAAATCCATACATTAAATAGCAACTCACACGAGGATATGGTATCGTCAACATCGAACTTTAAGCCCATACCCCACAAGTAAATAAATCATATACATACATATATAATTATTCCACTCACCTTGTGAACTCGAGCATTACAAACCATGCGCGAAATCTCCACCACACGCAACCGAGCAAGATTTTACCTATAATACACATATAGGTATACACATAATCAACATACAACCTTATTTGGACTCTTGACCCACCCAAATGAACCATAAGTGCAAAATACACCCTTTTGCACTTTTAACGCTACCCGAAGGACAAAAACTAACGAGACTAGTTCCCGCATTCCTAAAATACCCAAATACATCAACTTTAACCTTTAAACGCATAATAGTTCACATTTTACACAAAAACTCATTTCATGGTTGACCAAGTTTGACTTTATTGCCAAAACACCAAATTTCAACCCAAAATCATTTTCAACGATTAACTCACATCCAAAACGTCCTTTAACACTTAACACTAGTGTTTAAACAATCGTTTGACCAAAACTAGTGTCATCATCAAGTTTGACCCAATTCAATTTACCCATTTTGACCAAAGTCATAAAAATGCCCAAACTAACCAATAATCGCTAACACAAGTGAAAATGGCCCTAATACACCAATTAAACCAAATCAAAAGTGTTAAACACTTAGCTCACCCAATTTGACACATAAACCCTAATTTTGACCCGTTTCAAAATTAATCAACCCAAATACACCCAAAAGGGTTCCAATGAAATGTCCCATTCATATCAATTATAAACGTTTCATATTAATTGGTTTCGTTGCGAGGTTTTGACCTCTATATGAGACATTTTTCAAAGACTGCATTCGTTTTTAAAACAAACCATAACCTTTATTTTATCGATAAAGGTTTAAAACATTATGAAGATTATCAAATAATGATAATCTAAAATATAGCGTTTTCACTTGACCATTACATAATGGTTTACAATAATATTACACAATAACTTAAGTCTTCAAATGCAGTTTTTAAACAATATTATACAAGCATGCTGACTCCAATTCTTGTCCTTAATTTAGCATGCAACAGCGGAAGCTCTTAATAATCACCTGAGAATAAACATGCTTAAAACGTCAACAAAATGTTGGTGAGTTATAGGTTTAATCTATATATATATATCAAATTGTAATAATAATAGACCACAAGATTTCATTTTATAAACATAATCCTCAAGCAGAATCCTCTCGTCTGCATTAAGGTAAAATTATTCATATGATGAACACCTGTAAACCGACATTAACAAGATGCATATAGAATATCCCCAAAACAGAATCCTCTTGTCTGTATAACAGAATCCTCTCGTCTGTATAAAAATCGAAGTACTAAAGCATCCGTACCTTGGATGGGGTTTGTTAGGCCCATAGATCTATCTTTAGGATTCGCGTCAATTAGGGGTATTGTTCCCTAATTCTTAGGTTACCTAGCTAAAAAGGGCATATTCGATTTAGATGATCCAACCATAGAATGTAGTTTCGATTACTTGTGTCTATTTCGTAAAACATTTATAAAACTGCATGTATTCTCATTCCAGAAATATTAGATTTTAAAAATGGGACTATAACTCACTTTCACAGATTTTTCCTTCGTTGGAAATAAGACTTGGCCACTGGTCGATTCACGAACCTATAACAAATGTGTACATATATATCAAAGTATGATTGAAATATATTCACAACATTTTTTATTACGTTTTTATGATTTAAGTTTGTTAAGTTAGCAGTCCTCGTTAGTAACCTACAACTAGTTGTCCACAATTAGATGTACAGAAATAAATCAATATATATTATGTTGAATCAATCCACGACCCAGTGTATACACGTCTCAGGCTAGATCACAACTTAAAGTATATATATTTTTGGAATCAACCTCAATCCTGTATAGCGAACTCAAACATTACAGCATATAGAGTGTCTATGGTTGTTCCAACTAATATATATAGATGGGTCAATATGATATGTCAAAACATTGTATACATGTATATGGTATCCCAAGATTACATAATATATGTTAGAATACATGTATAATACAATATAAGTTAGTTAAGTTATGGTTAGTCTAGATTTGTTACAAAATTTTCGTAGCTGAAACTAGCAAATTTATCCAATTTTGTTTTACCCGTCATTTCTTCGTTTTAAATCCGTTTTGGTGATTCAAGTTGCTAAGGTTTCATAATGAACTGTAATTTATGAAACTAAACAGAAAAAGTATAAGTTTATGGTCGGAAATACAGGTTACAAGTCATTTACTAAAGATGTAGTCATTTCCGTCGAAAGAACGACATCTTGATGACCATTTTGAAAAACATACTTCCACTTTGTGTTTAACCGTGATTTTTGGATATAGTATCATGTTCATACGAAATATCATTTTTCCAGAAAACAAACTTCCATTTCAAAGATTAAGATAGTTTTTATTTTTCTAACCCAAAACAGCCCCCGGTTTCACTACGACGGCGTATGTCCGATTTTACGGTGTTCATCGTGTTTCCAGGTTTTAGATCATTAAGTTAGCATATCATATAGATATAGAACATGTATTTAGTTGATTTTAAAAGTCAAGTTAGAGGGATTAACTTTATTTGCGAACAAGTTTAGAATTAACTAAACTATGTTCTAGTGATTACAAGTTTAAATCTTCGAATAAGATGGTTTTATATGTATGAATTGAATGATGTTATGAACATAATTACTACCTTAATTTTAGTAGATAAGCCTACTAGAAATGAGAAATATAAATCTAGCTTCAAAGAATAATTGGATGGCTTGAAAGTTCTTGAAGCAGAATCATGACACGAAAACAAGTTCAAGTAAGATTTCCACTCGAAATAAGATTGTTATAGTTATAGAAATTGAATTAAAGTTTGAATATGAGTATTACCTTGAATTAGAAAGATATCTTACTGTAAATAAGAAAGATTTCTTGAGATTAGATGATCACTTGAAATGGATTTGCAATATTGGAAGTAAGCTAGTAAACTTGAAAGTGTTTTTGGTGTGTTCTTGAGTAGTTGTTTTGTAAGTTGATATAGGTTAGGATTTATGAGCTAGATTGAGCTAGATTTGGATGAAGGTGATGAAGAACACTTAGAACATCAAGAGAGAACAAGAGAGAGATAAGTTTGATGCATGAAAGTTGAAAAATGAAAGTGTTATGGTTTGTGAAGAAAAACGTGATCCTACCCTTGAATATAAGGTTCCATTAGTTTGTATTTTTGTTAGATATTTCATGCTAGTTGGCAAATGATGGTTCCCACATGTTTAGGTGACTCATTAAGGCTGCTAAGAGCTGATCATTAAAGTGTATATACCAATAATATATACGTCTAAAGGCTGGGTATTGTACGAGTACGAATACGGATTTAATACGAGTAAATTGTGTTTACTGTAGCAAATAGTATTTTACTGTAGCAAAGCGAAAAGTTACTGTAGTAAATAGTGTTTTACTGTAGCAAATAGTATTTTACTGTAGCAAATAGTGTTTTACTGTAGCAAATAGTGTTTTACTTGTACATCTTTGATTTAATTGTATTTTTTCTTATATATATATATATATATATAAACTTACATCATAAAAAATAAAAAGATTATATAATTATCACAAGTTATGACGTTCGTGAATCATCAGGCAAACTGGGTGGTCAATTGTCTACATGAAACTCATTTCAAATAATCAAGTCTTAACAAGTTTGATTGCTTAACATGTTGGAAACATTTAATCATGTAAATATCAATTTTATTTAATATATAATCATGGAAAAGTTTGGGTCACTACATCCAACACTACCAAAATCACTAAACTAAGTGATTACACCCAAAACCAAAGCCTAATCATGGCCAAAACGTCAATCAACCCAAAACCCGCCATGTATAAAAAATAACTAGTTTCCATAAACCCACTTCATCATCTAAAAGGGTTTTACAACTAAAAGCTCAAAACCCTAACTTGACTATCAAAACATAAAGATGAATTTTGGAGTTAGAACTTACCATCACTACCACAACGTAGCCGTGAACGAGGAGAACAACTTTAACTCTTGAGACCCGACCCGAATCACTCTTCTTCTTCTTCCCCGATTCGATCTTTCTCTCTCTAAACCCTTTACTCTCTCTCTAGGGTTTGGTGTGTGAGTGGGAGGGAAGAAATGAGAAGGAAATGAGGTTTGGATAAGATTGGGATTAGTTTTATGGTCAAAAACCCGTCCACATGTGAAATACCAACTTTGCCCTTCATTTAACTTATTAAAAGGCTGAAAAGCATCAGATCGTGCCTATTATCGCGCCGCGGAGCAAACCCTCCGCGCCGTGGCCCAAAGGGTGATTTTGGATCACTTTTTTAAGCTTTCTGGCCCTCAAAATAGGCAATTGTCGCGCAGTGGCTGTAACATCCCGCATTTTTCCGTTAAATTTTTTTAACGCCCGTCTTTTTATTGTAATATTATCCTCAGTATCTCGATTCATAGCCTCCATTAGCTAACCTTCTTAAAATATTTTCGTTATTGGATTTTAACATCTCTCGTACTCTCGTGTAATTCAAAATAATTCGTTTGGTTAATTCACGCACCCGCACCCGAACTAGAGGGACTAAACTTGCAAAGAGGCCAAAGATTTGACTAGGTCAACTAGTCAAACCTTCAACCTCCTCCTCTCATTTTCTCTCTTTCTCTCTTTTCATACTTCCATTTTCCTCTCAAGAACTCAACCAAGATTCATCATCTAATTTCGGATTTGGAGGCTAACATCAAAACAAATTACATATTTGGAATTCTCTCTTCATCCTCTTCGACTTGATACCAATTTCATCTCATTTGGGTAACTTTCTAAAATTACTAGATTTTGTGTTCTTGATGTTTTTGAATTATAAAAGTGTTAATTAGTGTCTATGGCTCGTGTATAACATGAATATATGTTTTGTTTGTTCGATTTGTTGTTTTGAGTAACTAGTTTGAACACTTGAAAATGGGTTTGCTTAATCTTTGATTTTGGAAGATTAAATGTTGTTAAATTGTTAAAGTTCATGTTTTAGTTGTGTTACTAGTATCACTAGCTTCATTTTGATGTGTAAGTTGATTTGTAAAACTTCAAAAACATGATTAATGATTTTGTGATTCTTGATTAGGGTTTGATCGTTCTTGAGATGAACTTTTTGATGCTTGGATACCATGAAATGTTAATTGTTAGTATTTAGTTGTAATGCATGTTTCATTACCTTCAAAACGGCATATCATATGTGTGAATTGGATTCCTGAAACTTAAAATGCATTTTGTGAACTTGAAACTTGAAAATGGACTTTAAATGATCACATGACGAGAAATCAGTCATTGGAAATGATGTTTTTGTTTGATGAAACATGTTTAGTTATGTTCTTTGTCAAAAGAGCTTTCCAACGATATAAGGTGCGAGTTCTAAATGTTTACGGTTTGCATTTTGTGCTAAAACGAATTTTGGATCAAGACTTGAACATTTGAAACTGGCCAGGTACCAGCTCCCGTGTATTGTCGCGGCGCGACAATTGTGGGCCGCGGCGCGGCATAAGCCGTGTCCAGGCTCTGACCTCCATGTCCAAAATACAAAAAATGTTTGGCATACTACGGACCTCCGATTCACATGAAACTTGTTCTAACATGCTCATATATGATTAAAAACCTCAGAAAAATAGTTCGGGACCCGACCCGAACATATTGACTTTTTCGTTGACTTTGACCCGACCAAGTTGACTTTTAATCAAACTTAACCAAATATTTGTGCAATCGTTCTAACATGTTTTTATACTTGTACCTTGCATGAAACATGACAATTTGATTCACATGCTATTATGATCGAGTCTTAACGAGCCATAGGACTAATTGAACATCTTTGACCTATCGTGTTTACCGTTATTGATACAACCTATTGTTTAGGTCAAGACTAGCATTGTTCTTTGCACACGTTTACTTGTTGAAGTACTTTACTACTCGTGCACTCAAGGTGAGATCATAGTCCCACTTTTACTCTTTTTGAACTTACATTTGGGATGAGAAAACATAAACATTTCTTTACTAAGTGAACACAAGTACAGGAAAACAAACATTCTACATACGAGTTTAGAACAAAATCCACAATTCGATTATCATTAGTTACACTTGCTGGGTGTAAGCGAGAACTTATGTTGTATGGATCCATATGGGTTTGACAAACCCTCATTCAAACGGTTCGCTACAGTTTACGAATGAAATATATTTTCGAGAAACAGTGTATGTTCTAGCACTAAGTGATGGGGTTCTATGGAAGGAATGTTAAGCATTGATAATTGGGTGCTCGTGAAACAAACTTTTGGAATGTATTACTATTATTTCATTGATGTAAATCTTGTGGTTCACTTGTACTTACTTACTTAAACCT
The DNA here is from genome assembly GCF_046630445.1 of Rutidosis leptorrhynchoides. Taxonomy (NCBI): domain Eukaryota; kingdom Viridiplantae; phylum Streptophyta; class Magnoliopsida; order Asterales; family Asteraceae; genus Rutidosis; species Rutidosis leptorrhynchoides. The sequence goes on along the minus strand of NC_092334.1, from coordinate 242,445,325 downwards.
ATGATTTCACCAACGTTTTCGTTGACAGATTTCTATGTTTTTCTCAGGTCTTTGAACGCTATGTGAAACATGCTTCCGCTCATTATTTGATACTTGCATTGGATGTCGAGTATACATGCATTTCATGGAGCGTCTTTTGACTTTCTTTAAAACTGTGTCGCATAGGTTTCACATGTAACTATAACTTTGTAACGTAACTTTTGGATGAACAATTCTTGTAAACTTTGAAACAATCTTTATTTTTGAAAGGAATGCGACATATCTTTGGTCAAACGTCACGTTAAAGACCTATGACCACGCAACGGGACCTAAGTAGTCGACGCCGTCAATTGACGATTTGTCGGGGTCGCTACAAGTGGTATCAGAGCATTGGTTGTAGGGATTTAGAGTTCATTGGTGTCAACCCCGAGTCATAGGGTACATTAGTGAATCTAGACTACAACCGGCATATAGACATGAAGTAGGAATTACTTGACTATTTGTGCATTTATACTCGAACGTTTCTACTCATAGCTAACTCTCGCTTCATCTAAATCTTTCGTTGTTTAATTTGATTGACGCGCCACCTTGACTTTATAGAATAATGTCGAATGCACATATGAATCAGGGTAATATAATTGCCGGGATTATATTACGGTGACTCATATGAACGTTCCGACATTACGACATAAAGAATTTAAGGCGAATCAAGGAAAATTTTCTCTTCATCATTATTCCATATCACGATTAGTATTGTTAAGAATACTAATCAACGATATTCTTGTGTCATGAAGGAACAATGGCTCACCAAGGTCAACACAATACCCTTCCCGAAACTTTAGAACAAGCCCTTCAACGAATGATAGCCACCGGCGTGGGTGAGGCCGTGGCTGATCACTTCTCCAACCACAACAACAATCATGGAGCCGATAATTCAAACGAGGGGTGCTCCTACAAAAACTTCATGGGGTACAAACCTCCCACTTTCGATGGAGCCGGGGGACCGATTGCTCTCACCAGATGGTTCGAACAAACGGAAGCCGTTTTTAACATAAGCGGTTGTCAGGACCAAGATAAGGTCAAGTTTTCCACCCTCACTTTCACCGGTGTTGCTCTCTCATGGTGGAACACGTATGTACAATCAGTGGGTATCGATGAGGCCCTTACACTCTCTTGGACCGAATTAAGAGAAAGAATGATCACCGAATACTTCCCACGCGACGAGACTCGAAGGCTCGAACAGGGTCTAAGGAATTTAAAAACGGCCGGGAATGACCTCGAAGCTTATAATCAACGATTTACCGAACTAGTCTTAATGTGTCCAAATCTCATGACTCCCGAATCCCTAAGAGTCGAACTTTACATGGATGGCCTCCCGAAGAGCGTTCAACACGGGTTAATGTCATCCAAACCCGCCAACCTACAAGAGGCTTTAACGATGGCCCGCCAATCTATAAAAACGGTGAATGAAATTGAAGCGCCGACACCTACGGCCGAGGACCAACCGGGTAACAACAAAAGAAAATGGGAAGCCTCTCCATCGAGCAACTACAACAACAACTTCACCAAGAAGTCCTTCACCTCCGACGGCAAGAAAGGGTATGCCGGAAACCTGCCCTACTGTAACGAATGTTGCAAACATCATTTGGGTGAATGTGGTAAACCATTTTGCATCAGGTGTCAAAGAAGTGGCCATGTGGCCCATATTTGTAAAAGTACCATTACCGTCGCTCAAAAGACGCCCAATGCGCCAAGGGCGGTTGTTTGTTTCGAATGTGGCCAACCGGGTCATTATAGGAATGCGTGCCCAAAGAAGAAAGCCAACCCCAACGCCCGCCGTTGAACTTTCAACATCGACACCTAGGATGCCCGAGACGACGATGGACTAGTCACGGGTACGTTTTATAACGACCCTCATTTTTCCATTCTATATTTTTTCAATATTAAATGCCCAAACAATATAATTAAAACTTAATGATCAAACTTTAATCAACAATTGTTAAGTGTTAAGAGTTAGAAAACATATTAATTAACTTTGTGCAATAATTGACAAGTTAATAAAAGATGAAAATAATAAACTGTTAGTCGACACTCGCTACTAATTAAAATTTATGCATTTATGTAATATTATAACTAATAACCTGTAAGTAATAAATAAAAAGTGACATTTATATAAATAATAAAACAATTGGGAACTAAATATATACAAGTCATGAATTAGTAAAAAGAAAATAATACTTATCAATGTAGTAAATGTAAAAATAATAATAGTAATAATAATGAGACTAAAGAATCTTAAACCATTACATCCTTATGTTGACTAAAAATAAGGTATAAACTAGTACCACCTATTGTTGACTAAAAAAAAAAAAATTATAAAACTCATTTTATCAACTTTATTTTCACTATAAATAGCACTCATTTGTTTCATTTCAACTCACACCTCAAAACACACTCTCAACTTGAAAGAAACTCTCCCAAGTCTCAGCAACTATTTTTTTTGTAAGTCCCCTAATTAATTTATATAGTTTTTATTAAGTTTTTATATAGTTTTATGCTAGTTTTTATGTTAAAAACTAATTAAATACGAAATTAATTTTAATAAAAAATGTAAATACATGATAATTAGTGTTAAGTATCCTAATGTCTATAAAAATTAGTTTCATGAATTATAAAGTCGGAATAGTATTTATTAAAAATCAAAAACTGATTTTTTTTTATAAACCGAAATACATAAATGATTTTTATTAAATAGTAAACGAATTTTTTTGTAAAATTTTATTTTAGTCGCTTGCTATATCATATGTAAGGGTAATTATAAATTTTTTTTTATAATTAAATTCGCATGTTTAATATTTAATTTGAATTTTCTTCTGAAAACGCTACAGTACCCGATTAAACTGTTTTTATAATAAAATGAAATTACATGTTATAGCAGGTTTTTTAACCATGATAACTATTAAAAACTACTTAATAACTATTAATAAAGTTATAAAAATATTTGTAGAATTAATGGTTATGTATTTCTATTTAATTTTTTTTATTAAAACTAAAAACTACACAATAGTATGATTAAATAGTTAAACTATTTATATAAATGTATAAATAATTTTTCTGACTTTGTTGTAACATTATAAGCATAGAAAAAATATTGGTTGAATTAATTTGGTTCATTTAATAATTAATTCTTTATAAACTTTGTATTATTACAAACCGAAAGGAAAATGGAAAATAAATACTTAAACACCATAACAAAAATCTATAAATTTTTCTTAAGCTTATTTTGATCAGTAGAACATAAGAAAAATATAAAATGTGATGTTTAATTTGTTTACCTATTTATTTACATTTTAGCTATTAAAACAATAATAAAAAGTGTTATTTAATACACAAAACTTAATATTAATGTGTATAAAAATTTTATTATGTTTTATACATATTACCTACTGATATTAAATCAATATTACACTTGTTAATATTATTATATAATTAATTGATGCTATTATTGATCTAAAACAAAATTTAAAATAAATATATATATGTATCCTTACATATATATAATATTTATATATATTGAAACACTTATAAGTAAAATAACTAAAGTGTTGTATTCCTATACACACCTAAAAACATATTGGATCGGTATATTAGACTTGTATAGATCTTAAACTTTCTCGATGTGGATGGAAGCTCGAAAGTCTTAGGTGGAGGGTCTGGATTGACCAATTTAACGGATCCTAGTGCTCAGAAACCTAATGACCTGAAAAGTCCATTTTAAATTGAAAGTGGGTAGATTGGAAGCTTGTCTAATATGCAAAAGCCTTTCCAAAACGATAAACAATCTTTAAACTTACTACACACGAAAATACTTAAACTTATCTTCATACGGGCAAAACATCTAAACTATTCTCAACTTATTCTTAGGTTGACTTATCTTGTGCTTCGATCATCCATACATTCTCTTTAAGGACTACCTTACTTCATCGAATTACTAAGGTGATTTTTATAGCCCCACTTTACTTGAGCTCAATTTACTTTTTATACTTATTGGGGTGAGACACATGCTGCTTTTACTATTTACAATTTAGACACAAGTACCAACTAAAACTATGCTATACCCGGCTATGTCCGACTAAGTCCCTACAGTGATATTTTTAGGTGCTGCGGCATGCTTAGTTATTGGGGGTAGGCCTATCGGGAGTAACGTCCCCGATACATTTGATGTTATCTTTGTATTGCTTGTTAATGAAATTAAACCGACAAGTAGAACTAACTTGTCATGGGGCAAACTTGAACGTTTAGTCTAAATATCACGCACTGGCATAACTTTTTGATCCTGCGGGAGATCAACCTTACAAATTAAATCTTGTGGTCTAAAACAAACGGTCAAACTTATTTGTTAAACCTATGAACTTCACTCAACCTTTTGGTTGACACTTTAGCATGTTTTGTCTCAGGTGCTGTTTGATTCAAGCTCTTATACTTACTGCTTATGTGATGCTACTTGGACATAGGATCAAGAGATATCGCATTTATTACTTCTGCATGTGAACATTTCCATTATTGTTATTCCTATCATTGTAACTACGTTTCATTTTCCGCTGCGTGCTCAATAAAGTTTGTTTTATCATTTAGTATTGTTCTCGTATATTATAATATATTGGTTGATTTGATATTAAGTCACATTTCACCCAAGCCCTAACTGGGGGTGTGACAGATTGGTATCAGAGCAAACCAGGCTGTTATAGAGAACCAGGATTGCATTTTTATGTGTGCCTTACTTGTTAGCTAGGGTGCCTTAGCAATCTAGGAAACTATAACCTTTCCTGCCTTAGACTTAAAGCACTTAGGATTGTCGTATAATCTTAACAATTATGCTTTAATAAACTTGACTCAAAGATTCTAATCAAGGTCTCTTTCCTAATGATAGGATGTCAAGCTCAAGCGTTAACAAGCCCAACAAAGCAACTCACAACCCTACCACCGAAGTAGGTGTTGGACACTCTTCAACTTCGAGACCAGTTCGAAGTCCTCTTTATAGTCCTGCTTCACCACCGCTGAATTATAGCCCGAATACTATTTTAGATTCACATGGGTCTCCTCAATACTACCCAACTCCGAGAACCCAAGATAAGGGAAAACGGCATGAAGAAGTTGGTCCATCAAGGAAGAGAGCCCGATCTCCTTTTTATGATGGTCCTAAGTATGAAATCATGAGATTACGAAATGATACCGAGAGAAACATTGGAGGTCTACTTCGCCACATGGAAAGAGTGGATCGTCGAATGAAGAAACTTATGAAAGAAAACGTCGAGCTAAGAAAGGAGTTGCTGATGCTAAAGTGCGAGGAAGAACGCAACACTCGCTGGGGAAAGCAATCACTTGCTTACCTCAAGGAGGATGTTGATGTCCGAATGAAAATGGAGAAAGGTCGAGTCGACGAACAACTTGCCATAAGAGAGTACAACACTAATGCCGTAAACAGTCGTGTTACCAACCTTTATGACAACTTCGAGTATCTCTATGAGAAACAAAAGACGAAAAATGAGAAAGTTGAGGAGTTTATGAAGAAGGTTGGAGACGAAATATGAAGACTACTTCAATCTTAATATTTCCTAGTTATTTTTCCTATTTTCCATCTATGTAAAGGCTGTGCCTTAAACAATTTCTATTTCCGAATCGTGTAATAAAGGCTTATTTAATGCCTCGTTCTAATAATATAAAGTGTTTTATTAATATCATGCGATATCAATACTTTAGTTTATTCATACTTGTGATTACTCAAACTTATAACTTGTTAAACTTATCAAACATATGTTCACTTTTATGTAGTGACATCATGGTTCGTTCAGCTGCACCTACCGTTAACAACGTTGTGTTAACTACTGAGCAATTCCAACAGTTACTCGCTGCTGCCCAAGGCAACGCCCAAGCTAATCATGCTAATACTCAACCAAAACCTTGTTCCTACAAGGACTTTACAAACTGTCACCCTCCCGCTTTTAAGGGAAACGAAGAAGCTGTCGAACTAGTTCGTTGGTTCGAAAAGATGGAATCTATTTTCCGTATTTGCAACTGTGGTGATGATGATCGAGTAAAGTATGCCACTAGCTCGTTGGGTGGTAATGCTTTAACTTGGTGGACTGCTTATGCCAAGTCCGTAGGAATTGATAATGCTAATGCAATTCCATGGGACGAACTCAAAAGTATGATGGTCAACAAATTCTGCCCAAGGAGTCAAGTTCAGAAGCTTGAAGCTGAGTTCTGGGAACTCAGGGTCAAGGGTACTGACATTGAGAATTATACCAATCGTTATCTGGAGCTTTCTACTCTATGTCCTGAAATGTTTCCTACTGAAGCTAGAAGAATTGAGCGGTATATTGAAGGTCTTCCCGAGGATGTTCAAGGGAATGTTATTGCTGCTGAGAAGGTTACTTTGGATGCTGTGATTCTCATGGCACAAAATCTCATGTTGGCCAAGAGAAGAAGGGCGTCGGCCAATAAGCAAGTTGAAACCAAGGGTAATGATGGTAAGAGGAAGTTTGAGCCGTCTCAAGGTTCAACTCAGAATGTTAGTAAAAAGCTTATGGATAATACAAGGATGAATTATAAGGGCACTTATCCTTTTTGTGTTCGTTGTGAAAGGCATCACCCGGGGCAGTGCACTGCCACTTGTTCGTTGTGTAAGAAAGTGGGACACGTAGCTAAGACGTGTAGGACTCCTCCAAAGAATAAATCTATTGTTCCTGCCAAAGCTCCTCCTACTTGTTATACTTGTGGGGAAAAGGGACACATTAGTCCAAATTGCCCTAAGAAGAGAGATAATCCTGCTACTGGAGCCAATACTACTGCTGCAAAGGGTCGTGCATTTGTTATTACTGCTGCTGAAGCCCGAGATGAAGATGAGGTCATCCAGGGTACGTATCTCGTCAATAATTGCTACGCAACTATTTTATTCGATACTGGTGCCGACCGAAGTTACGTATCTAATGAATTTTGTACCCTATTTACTGAAAAGCCTCAACCCTTAGAAACTAAACGATTAGTAGAAGTAGCCAATGGAAAGATCATGAAAGTTGATAAAATTTATAAAAACTGTAACCTAATCTTAGCCAGCAAAGAATTTAAGATAGACCTTTTGCCGGTCGAGCTAGGAAGTTTCGATGTCGTAGTTGGAATGGATTGGTTACGTCCATTAAGAGCTGCGATCATGTGTTACGATAAAACCGTTCATGTTCCATTAGGAAATGGAGAGACTCTTATTATCCAAGGTGAAAAGAGTGGTTCCAATCTCAATATTATCTCCTGTATTAAAACCCGCAAATACCTTATGAAAGGTTATCCAGCTATTCTAGCCCACGTTAATCTGATTGAATCGAAAGAGAAGCGAATTGAAGATGTACCAGTAGTTAAAGACTTTCCCGATGTGTTTCCCGAAGATCTTCCGGGTATTCCACCTCCTCGACAAGTTGAATTTCAAATTGATTTAACTCCTGGTGCTGCTCCTGTTGCTAAAGCACCATACCGTTTAGCACCTTCTGAAATGAAGGAATTATCCAACCAACTCCAAGAACTATTGGATAAAGGTTTCATTCGTCCAAGCTCGTCCCCTTGGGGAGCTCCTATTCTGTTTGTTAAAAAGAAGGATGGCACATTAAGGATGTGCATTGATTACCGCGAACTTAACAAGCTTACTATCAAGAACCGTTATCCGTTGCCACGTATTGATGATCTATTTGACCAACTTCAAGGGTCAAGTGTTTATTCAAAGATTGATTTAAGATCCGGTTATCACCAACTCAAGGTCAAGGAATCCGATATTCCTAAGACTGCTTTTCGCACTCGTTATGGGCACTATGAATTCTGTGTCATGCCTTTTGGTTTAACTAATGCTCCTGCCGTGTTCATGGACCTCATGAATCGTGTTTGTAAACCTGATGTCGAACGAGGTGTATATAAAATAGTTATTATTTTACTAGGAAAAACTATTAAATACGATACAATTTTACACAAGATATTTATTTATTTATAGAATGGATATACTTAAACCTTGCTACAACACTTATAGGCAGTGTACCTAATCGTACAGTAGTGTAGTTTTTAGTAAGTCCGGTTCGTTCCACAGGGAAATCTTTAAACAAAGCTCAACGCTATATTAGTTTACTTTTATAAAAATACAAATATATATATAGGTAATATTATTATTATAAAGGGGGGTTTTTACCGTTTAATGACCGGTTTGTCGATTTTAAAACTTTAGTCGCAGTTAAAACCTAATGTAAAATATAAAATACAAGACTTAAATTAAAGCGTAAAGTAAATAACGATAATGAAATTGCGAATAATAAAAATGCGATAAAATTAAATTGCGATAATTAAAAGTACGATAATTAAAAGTGCGATTAAATAACAATAAAAGTGCGATAATTAGAAGTGCAATTAAATATAAAATAAAGGAAATAAAATATGAAATAAAAGAATTATGCTTATTTAAACTTCCGTAATCATGATGTTTGACGTGTTGATTTTAGTTTTATGCCCATGGGTTAATTGTCCTTTGTCCTGGATTATTCAATATGTCCGTCTGGTTTTTGTCCATAACAGTCCATCAGTCATAAATATAAATTGCAAGTGTCCTTGTCAAATTATTATTATACCCGAAGATAAATATTCCAACTAATTGGGGATTCGAATTGTAACAAGGTTTTAATACTTTGTTTAATGAATACACCAGGTTATCGACTGCGTGTAAACCAAGGTTTTACTACTTTGTTAACAATTACACCAATTACCCTTGAATGTAATTTCACCCCTGTTTTAATTATTCTAGTGGCTATTAATCCATTCCCGTGTCCGGTTAAATGAACGATTATTCGTACATATAAATACCCCGCCCATCGTGTCCGATCGAGTGTATATGGTAATTTATAGGGACGCCCAATTGTAAATCTTTATATTAACATTAACAAACTTTCATTTAGTTAAACAAATATAAAGCCCATTAATAGCCCATAGTCTAGTTTCCACAAGTGTCGTTCTTTTGTCCAAACCCCAATTATGGTACAAAGCCCAATTACCCAATTTTAGTAATTAGCCCAACATCATGATTACTTCGTTTTAAATAAGCATAATAATAACTTAGCTACGAGACATTAATATAAAAAGGTTGAACATAACTTACAATGATTAAAAATAGCGTAGCGTTACACGGACAGAATTTCGACTTACACCCTTACAACATTCGCTAACATACCCTTATTATTAGAATTATAATTAAAATTAAAATATAAATTATAAATATAAATATATTTACGTATATATTGAGAGAGAGATTGAGAAATAATATGTAAAATTTGATCAGAATTCGGTTTGCTTTATAGCCAGAAGTGAATTTTGGGTCTCCGCGACTCGCGGCAAAATGGCCTTAAAACTCCGCGAGTCGCGGAGAGATATTTACAGCTCACACCCTTGGAGTTTCTTGCTGCCGACGGTTTTTATTATATATATATAATATATATATAATTAATATAATTAATTATATATTATATTATATTTATATACATAGTTAACTTGTAATTTTTAGTCCGTTGCGTCGAGCGTTAAGAGTTGACTCTAGTCCCGGTTCCGGATTTTCGAACGTCCTCGCGTACAATTTAATATCTTGTACTTTGCATTTTGAATCTTGTACTCTTGTGATTTCGAGACGTTTCTTATCAATAATTGGAACCTTTTTGATTGTCTTTTGTACTTTTGAGCTTTTTGGTCGTTTGCGTCTTCAATTCCTCGAATCTGTCTTTTATCTTCACCTTTTATTATTTAAACGAATATCTCTTGTAAATAGAACAACTGCAACTAAAAGCTTGTCTTTCTTGAGGAATAATGCTATGAAATATATGTTCGTTTTTAGCATTATCAAGTATTCCCACACTTGAGCGTTGCTTGTCCTCAAGCAATATCGTCTTGAAATACTAGAATCACTTCTTTATTCTTCACACTTTGTACATCAGTGATTTCTATACGGCGGTATAAACAATGGTAGTAACGATATGGTTTACAGTCCCACATGACTATAAAAATTTAGATCCATTAAGGAAATTGGATCTTTATGAAAACATTTGATCTTTTGAAAATTAAATCTAGTTTTTACCCTAGATAAGTTTTTCGGAATAACCCTTTACCGGTGTTTGCAAAATATTTTTGTGGGTTTGGTGGGTTTCAGATTTGAAAATTTTAGCTCAAAACTTGCGGTTTTGTGTCACCCACTTGCTAACCTTGTATTAGGAAAGCAACACGTCCAGTTTACTTGTCCCGTATATTACCTTTCGGCAAACTACCGTCCGGTTGTAAAGGAAAGCGATGAACAAGCAACTGTTAAGGCAATGTCCCGTGACATGCTTTTGATTATGGTCTATAACGTGTTGGACGCAATTACTATCCTTGGCAGGAGCAATAGTAAAGCTCACCCTTATAATTTTTCGGTTTGGCACAAGGTCCTGTCTTTGACCATGTTATGCAACCACCGTTCTTACGGTTGACACCCGATTTAGTTCAGGTGACCTAATGAATTCCAGGTGAATTCCTAGGATTTTACGTTCAATGGTAATGAACGCATTGAAAATAGGGTTTTCAGAAAACAAATCGGTTTATATTTTTGATCAAAATATTTTCTCGTTCAAGCTCGAGTTTAGATATCATTGAATTCCATGAGTTTGTAATTCTCAATCTTTAAGGTCAATCTCTAGGATTGAGTAATATCAGTCTTAAAAGCTGATTTTTAATCTTTAAGGAGATTATCCTTTCTGGGGATCTGATTCATTAGTCTTATCCAGCTAATTTGCACGGTGCCTCCCCATTGTACGAGATAAATCCTTCTCATGGTTAGGATAAATCTGACCACTTGGCGACCCTGTTTAATGCTGAGGTCCGTGGATTTCCTGCTGATTTTAGTGATGACTTTTCTAGATTTTTCGTCAACCTACAGCTGGTCTGGACGACAACTTCATGACCTAAATCAAGAAGCGCGTGTCTTTTTCGGAAGACTTTACTTCCTTTTAATGATGGAATTGATTCATCGTGTAGATCCATCTCTTCTTTTCTTTCATTGGGTAAAACAGTTTAGTTTAGTCCAAAGCAAAAGTATTTTCAGTTATTTGTTACAAATATATGTGACATATGTTTAAAATAACTTGGTAAATTTTCCCACACTTGGCTTTTTATTTTTCTTTTTATCGTCCTCTATTCCATTTTAAATGAATTTTAACATTTTAGTTTGTTTCTCAATTTATGTCCTTTCCGAGGTAACAATAATTTCGGTGTTAAAACCTAGTTTTATCGTTCATAAATATGTATAAACATGATTTGAATTCATTTAATTAAAAATTTTGAAAAATTTTACTAGAATTGGGTAGTCAGTATATAAGACTAGGGCTGTTCTTTTTTATCAGAGAGCACTAGATTCTAATACAACTACTGCTTTACTAGTATTTTTAATAGTAACCAAGTGTTTAATATAAAAATTTTTAAAATCCGAAAGAATTTAATCCCTTCCCACACTTAAGATCTTGCAATGCCCTCATTTGCAAGAAATCAGTAACAATTTAAATTATTGAGGGTGATTTGTGTGAAAATGATTAAATTTTTACCAAAGTTTCCAAATATATTGGCGTTTGTTTGCTGAATGATAAATGGTGCACATCATTTGTTCATTCCGTCTTGTTGTTATTTCACATATATTTTGCATCTTGTCGTCAAAATTACTTGCTTTTGCTGAACTTAATGCCAGTCTTTGAAAATGCGTTGTTTTACCTTGTTGTATACATAAGATAAACTGCAAACATATATACATATTTTTGAAGTTTGGTTTATTACCCCACATTCAAAAATTATTAAAATCTAAGAATAAAAGTTAGATAATTATAAAAATGATTACAATATTAACAAAAATATTAAATGCATCAATAATTACAATTTACAAAATAATAAAAAAAAATATAAAGTAAACTAAGGATGATATTGGTACCAATAGGGGTTCCAGGCATACCCATACGTGCTATAGAATGCTTCGGCAGGATCATACGTAGGATATGGTGGCTGCATCTCTATCGACCAAGGAGGGAAGACGGGTTTTGGTGTAGGAATATAGTTTCTACCTATATGTTGGCAATGCGCTATGATCTGGTTCTGATGAACTTGCCAATCTTCAAATGCTCTATGTCTAGCATTTTCGTATTCCTGAGAAGCTATAAACCTATGCATTTCTTGCATCTCATTCCCCCCTCCTACATTACCTTGTTCCTGGTTTCTCTCTACCTGTGGATGTCTACCATTGTATCGTACTGCGGCGTTATTTCGCCGCTTCAAAACTTTCGCACCATGGTATACATTTAAACCTATAGTGTCGCGGGGTTCCGGCTCTTCTACTAATAATCCCCCCCGACTTATATCCACACCGAGATATTCACCAATCAAAGTAATAAAAATACCACCTCCTATTATGCTATGTGGACGCATCCCTCGAACCATAGCTGATAAATAATAACCCACACAATATGGTATACTTACAGCGCTGTGTGGGTCTCGAATACACATATGGTAAAACAAATCTTGTTCATTTACCTTTTCTTTGTTTTTACCCCTTTGTGTAATCGAATTAGCTAAAAACCTATGTATTACTCTTAATTCGGCTCTATCTATATCCAAATAAGAGTAGTTTCCTCCTTTGAAACGGTGATGGCTTGTCATTTGACTCCACACACCGTGTGTATCAAAATTCTCATCTATCTTTCTACCGTTTAGTATCAATCCTCTACAATCGGCAGACGCTAACTCCTCAGGCGTATATATACGTAAAGCCTGAGCCATGTCTAGTAAAGACATGTGGCGCATCGAACCTCCTAACAAAAATCTAATAAAAGAACGATCGGTTAAACTAGCTACCCGATCATTCAACTCTATACTACATAACAACTCTTCACACCATACTTTATATACAGGTCTGCGTATGGTGAATAAACATATCCAGTCATTAAAAGAAGAATTACCATACCTTTGTACCAGTAATTCCCTAATTGGCCCGGCCAATTCTACAGCTTCCAAGGGTCCCCATTCTATGACCCTCGGTACCTCAACAACCTTGGAATGAAGAGTATGCAAACCCCGTTGATATTTTGGATAATCTATCCAAAGTCTGTCAAATCGCAGGTTCGGGTGCAACTGTTCCAAGTGCATATCTGAAAAGGTCATGACTGGATGAGGTACATCCTGCTTGTAGTAGTTATCTACCCCCTGTTGTTCCAAGTTCTCAGCAGGAGCATGGCGGGCTTGGGATGAAGATTCACCCCTTTCATTCTGCAAAACACATCAAACACAAATTTTGTGCATCCAAATATGCATTAGTGTCAGCAAAATCATCAATCAAAATAATTACAATGACATTATCAATTTATATCAAACTTAAGCTTATTTTCACATTTTTATCAAATCTACACTTTTTCAAATAAGCATATACGAAAATTTTCGCCAAGTTCATAAGCATTCAACTCAAATAACATGTCAAAATAATCATTACTAGCAAATAAACAAGTCTCAAATGGCATTATCTTTCAAAAATCAAGTTCATGAATTTTGGACTTGAAAAAGTCCACTTTAATTCTCAAAATCATGTTTAGGCTCAAAGTTTGGATCATTTAACTACCTAGACATGTTACACTACTCAATTTAGCAACAATTCATGACAAAAATCGGCCATAACCTGTTTATATCAAAAAGCCCCAAATTTGCTCAAGAACACAAACCCTAGATTATTCAAAATTTGAAGTTTAAGGCTTCTAATCATGTTAAACAGCATCAATCTAGGTTATACAAGCATAATACATAAACAATTTAAGCTTAATTACACTAAAAAGCATCAAAATCAAATTGGGTAAAAATTAGCTCAAGAACACTAAAATTCGAATTAAATGGTGTTTTGGTGTAGAAATTTACCGTTTTTCTTGAGTAGTTCTTAGATATCATCCTTCTCAACATGATTTTAGCAAAAAATTTGGTGATTAACGGTTAAAAATTGAGATTTTTGGGGGTGATTTTCGGGTTTTTCGGGGTCTTTTTTCGCAGTATTTGGGTGTTTATGTGTGTGGGTGAGTGAACTGATCGTGCAGCTTGTTATATTTTTTTTTCTGTAATTTTGTCCCTCCGCGAGTCGCGGAGGTTTTTCCCTGCAAACTCCGCGAGTCGCGGAGTTTACCCTTTTTTTTTTTTTTTTTTTTTTTATATAATCTTTAACTTATAACACAATTAAGAAATTAATTTTAAAATTTTGTTTCCCTTGTTATTTAGGACGAGGTCGTTTCGGATCGATGTCCTAGTCCGTCCCTCGACAAAATTTTAAAATTTGTCTTTTTGTAGCGATTGTTTTAAAAGCTAAAGATTTTTGGGTTTTTTAATGTTTTTGGCATACTTTAAATCAATAAGATTAAAAATAATGATAATAAAAGTTCTCGTCCCTCCCTCGGGTAAAGCAATTTCGGTTCAAAGACCTAGTCTTCAACTTACGACGAATTTTAAAAATCATATTCTTAACTTAATGAGATAAAGTAAATTTTTTGTTTTTAAATTCACACAACTTAAATATAAAATTCAAAATTAATAAAAAAAAATAATCACACCAAACTTAAAATTTAAAATGCATAAAATTAAAAATTAATATTTTAAAAATTAAAAATTCACACCAAACTTAATTTAAAAATTTATAAATTCATACCAAACTTATATTAATTTTTCAAATATTTACAATTTTAAATATATTGTTTTTACAAAATTTACAATATTAATTTAAGATTTAAATATTAAGATTAAAAACATGGTAAAAATAAAATTAAAAATCTTTTTGTCTTTTTATCCCACTTTAATCAAACAAATATTATCAAAAATATGCGCCCCTCTTTTCGGTAAAGTAATTTCGGTTCCAAGACCTAATTTAACTCATGACGAATTTTTGAAATATTTTGGTTTGATTGATTAAAGATATTTATACCTTAAGAATAAACGTTAAATTTCGCAGTGATGTAATAAATTTTTGAACGATATCAATAATTTCGGTCGCCAAACCTAATTTTATTTAATACCAATTTAATACTTTTTAGCGAACAAATTAGCGTTTATTATCAAAAGGTTAAAAATAAAAAAAATAAAAACTGTACAGACATACCTGTGAAATAGATTTCTTAGTTATATGATCTATTATATTCATAAGATAGTCGGTTTAATTGGTTTTCCATGGCTGCATAGGCGTAACCTCGAGCATTCATTGTCTTTTCTTCTAAACATATGAACGGTCCGTCTCTGCATAAAGTAACAAATTCGGTATTTGAATAGGTTTGATTATTTGAACATTTACCTCCATGTGACCATTTTCCGCATTTGTGACATCGTTCTAGGTGTCGTGCTCTTCTTTTTGCTGCGGATTTTGATTTTCCTTTACCAAATTGTAACTTATTATCTTCGCATCTGGATCCTTTTCTAACTCCGTCCATTCTTTCTCTGATTACTGATACTATTTCACTCGGGAGTATGTCATTATTACGTTTAGTGATCAAAGCGTGTAGCATTAGACCATGGTTTAGTTCACAGGCAGTCTTCATTTCGTAAAAACCTAAAAAAAATAAAAATTCAGAATGGGGGGAGAAGACTAGTTCTTTAGGGTCTGCTAGGGAAAGACCATACGTGTTCCATTTTCGAGAACTACACGAAAACAGACAATCTAACTCTAACAGAAATACATATTATCCTTTAAAGACTTGATTCTCCCCACACTTAGTTAGCTGTGGTGTCGAAATGGTGATTAACTTCGTTGTCGACTTCCATCGGACCATGTATGTAATGTTTAACTCTGTGACCATTAACTTTAAATTCAATCCCATTTGAATTTATTAATTCTATCGTTCCGTATGGGAAAACTCTTTTGACTATGAATGGTCCAGACCATCTTGATTTCAATTTTCCAGGAAATAGCTTGAATCGTGAATTGAAAAGAAGAACTCTGTCTCCTTCTTTAAATTCTTTTGAACTTCTGATTCTTTTATCATGCCATTTCTTCGTTCTTTCTTTATAGATTAACGAATTTTCGTATGCTTCATGTCTTAATTCTTCTAATTCGTTTAGTTGACTTAATCGTAGACGTCCGGCTTCATGTAAATCAAGATTACATGTCTTCAAAGCCCAAAATGCTTTGTGTTCAATTTCTACTGGAAGATGACATGCTTTTCCATAAACAAGTCTAAAAGGTGTGGTTCCAATTGGAGTTTTGTAGGCTGTTCTAAAAGCCCAGAGTGCATCCTCCAATTTAATGGACCATTCCTTCGGATTTGATCCTACGGTTTTCTCTAGAATACGTTTTAAAGCTCGGTTGGTATTTTCAACTTGTCCACTTGTTTGTGGATGATATGCGGTGGAGATTTTATGAGTTACTCCATATCTTTTAAGAACTTTCTCAAGTTGATTATTACAGAAATGAGTACCCCGATCACTTATTAAAGCTTTCGGTGTTCCAAACCTTGCAAAAAGACGTTTTAAAAAGTTGACTACAACTCGTGCATCGTTAGTTGGGAGAGCTTGTGCTTCCGCCCATTTAGATACATAGTCAATGGCTACGAGTATATATAGATTATTATGAGATTTTGGAAATGGACCCATAAAGTCAATACCCCAAATGTCAAATACTTCACATACTTGGATGACATTTTGTGGCATTTCATCACGTTGACTTATTTTTCCGGCCCTTTGACATGCATCACAGGATTTGCAAAGAAGGTGTGCGTCTTTGTAAATTGTAGGCCAATAGAATCCAGCTTCATAAACTTTTCTTGCTGTTAGTTGAGGCCCATAATGCCCTCCTGTTGGTCCTGTGTGACAATGGTTTAAAATTTTACTAGCTTCATCTCCAAATACACATCGGCGTATTATTCCATCGGGACAACTTTTAAACAGATGTGGATCTTCCCAGAAATAGTGTTTTATATCACTGAAGAATTTCTTTCGTCTTTGGTACGATAATCCTTTTTCAAGGAATCCACAAACTAAGTAGTTTGCATAGTCTGCAAACCATGGGATTTCTTTATAATCTATCTTCAATAGATATTCATCAGGAAAGTTGTCTTGTATGGCCGATTCATTCAGAACTTCTAATTCGGGATTTTCAAGACGAGAAAGATGATCAGCGGCGAGATTTTCTGCTCCTCTTTTATCTCGGATTTCAATATCAAACTCTTGTAAGAGTAAGATCCAACGGATTAATCTTGGTTTAGCATCTTGTTTTGAAAATAGGTATCTAAGAGCAGAATGGTCGGTATAGACCACCGTTTTTGCTAGAACGAGATATGATCGAAATTTGTCAAAAGCAAAGACAATAGCAAGGAGTTCCTTTTCAGTAGTTGTATAGTTCATTTGTGCTCCTTGTAACGTCTTACTAGCATAATATATAGGTTGAAATCGTTTTTCAATCCTTTGTCCTAAAACGGCTCCCATTGCAAAATCACTTGCATCGCACATTAGTTCAAATGGTAGATTCCAATTTGGTGTTATCATAATCGGTGCATTAGTGAGTTTTTCTTTAAGAATATTAAAAGATTTGATACATTCATCTGAAAAGATGAATGGCGCATCCTTTTCTAGGAGTTTATTCATAGGAGTGGCAATTTTAGAAAAATCTTTTATGAAACGTCGGTAAAAACCGGCATGCCCTAGAAAACTCCTAACTCCTCTAACATTGGTGGGATGTGGAAGTTTAGCAATTACATCTACTTTAGCTCTATCCACTTCAATTCCTTCTTTTGAAATTTTATGTCCAAGAACGATGCCTTCTTTAACCATGAAATGGCATTTCTCCCAATTAAGTACTAGATTTGATTTTTCGCATCTAATTAGCATTCGTTCCAGATTAACTAGACATGATTTAAATGTATCACCGAAGACTGAAAAGTCATCCATGAATACTTCCATGCATTCTTCTATCATGTCGTGAAAAATCGCCATCATACACCTTTGAAAGGTTGCAGGGGCGTTACAAAGTCCAAATGGCATTCTTTTGTAAGCAAAAGTACCATAAGGGCACGTGAATGTGGTTTTCTCTTGGTCCTCGGGTGCTATTGGAATTTGAAAATATCCGGAAAATCCATCTAGAAAACAATAGTAACTATTTCCGGCTAATCTTTCCAACATTTGATCTATGAAAGGTAAGGGAAAGTGATCTTTTCTGGTGGCGTCATTTAATTTTCTATAATCAATACATACACGCCATCCTGTTACAGTCCTAGTAGGAATAAGCTCATTTTTCTCATTTGTGATGACAGTCATGCCACCCTTCTTAGGCACGCATTGAACTGGGCTTACCCATGGACTATCAGAAATTGGATATATCAAACCTGCATCTAGCAGTTTAATAATCTCTTTCTTAACTACATCTTGCATATTAGGATTTAGTCTTCGTTGGCGTTGCACATACGTTTTATGACCTTCTTCCATAAGGATTTTATGTGTGCAATACGAAGGACTTATTCCTTTAATATCATGAATCTTCCATGCAATGGCTGGTTTATGAGCTTTCAACACAGAAATGAGTTGTGATTTCTCATTTTCAGTAAGAGAAGACGATATTATTACAGGTAATTCAGATTCACCATGTAAATAAGCGTATTCCAAATGGTTTGGAAGTGGCTTTAACTCTAATTTCGGAGGTTCTTCTATCGATGATTTATATCGATATCTGTCTTCTTCTTTTAGCATTTGAATTTCTTCTATTGTTGGTTCATATCCACTAGCTATAAGTGTAGCTAACATTTCAGCTTCATCAATTGGTTCATTACCTTCTCCTAAAGAACATTCTCCTGTTCCTTGTAATTCTGGAAATTCTTCTAATAATTCTGCATGTGCATCTATAGTTTGAATATAATAACATGTATCATCTGCAGATTGTGGTTGTTGCATTGCTCTATCAACTGAAAAGGTAACACTCTCATCCTCTATACTTAGGGTCAGTTTCTTACCGAACACGTCTATCATTGCTTTAGCCGTGTTTAAGAATGGTCTTCCTAATATGAGAGGAACTTGAGAATCTTCTTCCATGTCCAGAACAACAAAATCTACTGGAAATACTAAAGTACCAACTTTAACTAGCATGTTCTCCATTATCCCTCTAGGATATTTTATTGATCTATCGGCTAGTTGTATGCTTATTCTGGTTGGTTTCAATTCTCCAAGGTCTAGTTTAGCGTATAGTGAATACGGCATTAGATTTATACTAGCACCTAAGTCTGCCAATGCTTCTATTGAACTAAGACTACCCAGAAAACATGGAATTGTGAAACTTCCTGGATCAGATAGTTTTTCTGGTATCTTATTCAACAGCACTGCTGAACAATTAGCATTCATAGTAACAGCCGAGAGTTCTTCCATTTTCTTTCTATTCGTGATTAGATCTTTCAAGAATTTAGCATACCTTGGCATTCCTGAAATCACGTCAATGAAAGGAAGATTTACATTTATCTGTTTAAACATATCCAAGAATTTGGATTGCTCGGCTTCAAGTTTTTCTTTCTTCATTTTACTCGGATAAGGAAGTGGTGGTTGGTATGGTTTAACATAAGGTTTATTCTTAACTGTGTTATCTTCATTAACCTTTTCAACTACCGGTTCTTTTTCCTTATCCTGATCAGGTTGTGGTTCTTGTGGAGTAGGAATAGTTTCATCAGAAGTTACAGGTATTTCAGGTGGTTTAAGTGTTGTACCACTTCTTGTGGTAATAGCTTTAGCTGTTTCATTCCGGGGGTTAGCATTTGTATCACTAGGTAAACTTCCCGGTTTTCTTTCACCTATTAACCTTGCTAGGTTACTCACTTCTTGTTCCAGATTTTGAATAGAAGCTTGTTGATTTCTAAATGCTTGAGCATTTTGTTCATTTGTTTGTTTTTGAGATGTGAAAAACTGCGTTTGAGTTTCAACTAGCTTCGTCATCATATCTTCTAAATTCGGCTTTTTATCATCGGTTTGTTGTGGTGGTTTGTTTTGAAAATTAGGTCTTTGCTGATTATAAGTATTATTGGATACTTGTTGATTGCTAGGACCTTGTTGGTTATTGTATGGAATATTTCGGTTATAATTCTGGTTTTGATTATAAATCGGTCTTGGCGGTTGATAATTATTCTGATAATTATTTCCAGGCCTTTGGTTTATGTATGAAATATTCTCTCTTTGTTCCATTGTTAATTCAATACTGAGACAATCTTTTGTCAAATGTGGTCCTCCACACTGCTCACAACTAATTCGTATAGAGTGAATATCCTTAGTCATCTTTTCCATTCGTCTCTCGAAAGCATCTATCTTTGCGGAAATGGAATCTAAGTCATGGCTAGAATCGGCTCTAGCTGCTTTAGATGATCTAATGATATCTTTTTCTTGGTGCCACTCATGTGAGTGGGAAGCAGTATTATCAATAATTTTGTAAGCATCAGTTTCGGTTTTCTTCATAATAGAACCACCAGCTGCTATATCTATGTCTTTTCTTGTAGTGATGTCGCATCCTCGGTAAAATATTTGTACTATTTGACAGGTGTCTAAACCATGTTGCGGACATCCTCTTAACAACTTTCCATATCTTGTCCACGCCTCATATAGAGTTTCATTTGGTTTCTGTGTGAACGTAACAATTTCTGCTTGAAGTCTTACGGCTTTAGATGCAGGAAAAAATTGTTTAAGAAATTTGTCAACTAAAACGTCCCATGTATCAATCGCCCCTTCAGGTAACGATTCCAACCAATCTTTGGCTTCTCCCTTTAAAGTCCAGGGAAATAACATGAGATATATCTGTTCATCCTCCACTTCTCGTATTTTAAATAGTGTGCAGATCCTATTAAAGGTACGTAGATGTTCATTTGGATCTTCCTTCGGCGCACCACTAAATTGGCATTGATTAGTCACCATGTGTAAAATTTGTCCTTTGATTTCATAATCTGGCGCATTAATGTCTGGATGAGTAATTGCGTGACCTTGGCCAGTGCGTTTAGCTCTCATTCGGTCTTCCATACTTAAAGGTTCCAGATTCTCCATAATTGAATTTGTTGAATCGGTATCACTAGATGATTCTGATTTAATAGTTCGTTCCTCAACAATCTCTGTTTGAATTATTGGTGGCTCCGGAGGAAAGTTTAATGGTTCAGGATCTACGAACCGTTCCTGAATATTTTCTGGATTCTCAATTGTGAGGTTTGTTTCAAAAACTGGATTATCGGAAATTTGAACTGAAGTACTTGGTCGACTGGATGACGATTCTAAAGAAAAATCAACGGCGGTTATATTTGTTAAACGATGTCTTGATCGAGTTACAGGTGGTGAACGTACAAAAGGTGATGAACGTCTTGCTCGGTGCATTCACTGAATATCCTATTAGTTTTTAAAAGGAAAGAAAAATTATAATAAGTTATCCAATCAATAGACTTTTCTGATTTTGCCCACGTTTCGAATAGCCAAAAGATGCAGCAGAGGGGCAGGATTCGTTTGGTCTCAATATAATTGAGGACTGTTTGGCTCCAATAACCCGGTCCACGTACAAATCCAACTATTACTACGAACCAGAAAATTTTGATGTCTATTAATTTAACCACTCAAAATAAATTTTCGTAATTTTAAGAAATTTAGATAAGAAGTAGAAAAAAAATTCTATGTCCTAAAAACTAGAATAGCGAGAAATAAGAGAGAAAAAGAGTTTGTCGATAAAGGTTGAAAAAGAAAAAATGGTTGAAAAATAAAAGACGACGGAAAAATAAAAGAAACTTATAAAAACTTAAAAATACTTAACTAACCTAACCTTATTACTACAACTAACTTAAAATTATAATCGCAAATTGAAATTACTAATTGGAATGATAATTGGTACATAATAAAAGATCTAAAAATATTAAAGCTTACAGGAAAAACTAAATCCCAAATAGAAATAACTTAAAAAAAAAACTAAAACTTAAAAAGGCGTCGCAAAATTCTAAAGCACCTAAATCTTAGTCTAAAGAAAAAGCACTTAAGGAATTCTACGGCAAAGCCTAAAAATATAGGAGTAAAAATAATTATAGCAAAAACTAAGTTTAAAATTAATTATGAGCTAAAAATACAAAAGTTACGCTACAATGATTAAAAAGGTACAAAATATAAAAATATACAAAAAGTTGTAAAAATTACAATTTTTATAAAAATATTATTTTTTATTATTTATTTAATAAAACTACTAATTTTACAATTTTAATAAAACTAATTAAACAAAATACATAAATATAAAGTAAAAAGTAAAAATAAAACTAAAATTAATAATAATAATAATAATAATTAAGTTAAATAATAATAATAATAATTAAAACCCGTAATTAATGCAGTTTTAGGGCTTCCTGTGCGAGTGTCAGAGTAGCTCCGCGAGTCGCGGCAAATAAAGAAGAAAACCCCGCGAGTCGCGGGGTTCAGAATTTGAGCTGACAGGTTTCACTTTTACGCGTTTTTCTTTATTTTTTTTTTTTTATTTTATGTTTTCTGTTTTTTAAATAAATAAAAGATTTTTAAAATAAAACTTATATTTTGATAAACTAAAATAGAAATAAAGAAACTTATAAAACTTAAATATTTAATAAAATCTTAAAAATACTTATATTTTTGTTTTTCTTTTTATATTTTTCAATAATTAAAACGTATTTTTACAAAAACGAATTTTAATAAAAGTAGACAAAATTTTTTTTTTTTTTTTTTTTTTTTAGCGTTGCGCTTCCGGCTTTTAAGAGTTATTCCCCAGCAGCGGCGCCAAAAATACTTGATGTCGAACGAGGTGTATATAAAATAGTTATTATTTTACTAGGAAAAACTATTAAATACGATACAATTTTACACAAGATATTTATTTATTTATAGAATGGATATACTTAAACCTTGCTACAACACTTATAGGCAGTGTACCTAATCGTACAGTAGTGTAGTTTTTAGTAAGTCCGGTTCGTTCCACAGGGAAATCTTTAAACAAAGCTCAACGCTATATTAGTTTACTTTTATAAAAATAAAAATATATATATAGGTAATATTATTATTATAAAGGGGGGTTTTTACCGTTTAATGACCGGTTTGTCGATTTTAAAACTTTAGTCGCAGTTAAAACCTAATGTAAAATATAAAATACAAGACTTAAATTAAAGCGTAAAGTAAATAACGATAATGAAATTGCGAATAATAAAAATGCGATAAAATTAAATTGCGATAATTAAAAGTACGATAATTAAAAGTGCGATTAAATAACAATAAAAGTGCGATAATTAGAAGTGCAATTAAATATAAAATAAAGGAAATAAAATATGAAATAAAAGAATTATGCTTATTTAAACTTCCGTAATCATGATGTTTGACGTGTTGATTTTAGTTTTATGCCCATGGGTTAATTGTCCTTTGTCCTGGATTATTCAATATGTCCGTCTGGTTTTTGTCCATAACAGTCCATCAGTCATAAATATAAATTGCAAGTGTCCTTGTCAAATTATTATTATACCCGAAGATAAATATTCCAACTAATTGGGGATTCGAATTGTAACAAGGTTTTAATACTTTGTTTAATGAATACACCAGGTTATCGACTGCGTGTAAACCAAGGTTTTACTACTTTGTTAACAATTACACCAATTACCCTTGAATGTAATTTCACCCCTGTTTTAATTATTCTAGTGGCTATTAATCCATTCCCGTGTCCGGTTAAATGAACGATTATTCGTACATATAAATACCCCGCCCATCGTGTCCGATCGAGTGTATATGGTAATTTATAGGGACGCCCAATTGTAAATCTTTATATTAACATTAACAAACTTTCATTTAGTTAAACAAATATAAAGCCCATTAATAGCCCATAGTCTAGTTTCCACAAGTGTCGTTCTTTTGTCCAAACCCCAATTATGGTACAAAGCCCAATTACCCAATTTTAGTAATTAGCCCAACATCATGATTACTTCGTTTTAAATAAGCATAATAATAACTTAGCTACGAGACATTAATATAAAAAGGTTGAACATAACTTACAATGATTAAAAATAGCGTAGCGTTACACGGACAGAATTTCGACTTACACCCTTACAACATTCGCTAACATACCCTTATTATTAGAATTATAATTAAAATTATAAATATAAATATATTTACGTATATATTGAGAGAGAGATTGAGAAATAATATGTAAAATTTGATCAGAATTCGGTTTGCTTTATAGCCAGAAGTGAATTTTGGGTCTCCGCGACTCGCGGCAAAATGGCCTTAAAACTCCGCGAGTCGCGGAGAGATATTTACAGCTCACACCCTTGGAGTTTCTTGCTGCCGACGGTTTTTATTATATATATATAATATATATATAATTAATATAATTAATTATATATTATATTATATTTATATACATAGTTAACTTGTAATTTTTAGTCCGTTGCGTCGAGCGTTAAGAGTTGACTCTAGTCCCGGTTCCGGATTTTCGAACGTCCTCGCGTACAATTTAATATCTTGTACTTTGCGTTTTGAATCTTGTACTCTTGTGATTTCGAGACGTTTCTTATCAATAATTGGAACCTTTTTGATTGTCTTTTGTACTTTTGAGCTTTTTGGTCGTTTGCGTCTTCAATTCGTCGAATCTGTCTTTTGTCTTCACCTTTTATAATTTAAACGAATATCTCTTGTAAATAGAACAACTGCAACTAAAAGCTTATCTTTCTTGAGGAATAATGCTATGAAATATATGTTCGTTTTTAGCATTATCAAAACCGTATCTTGACAAATTTGTCATCGTATTCATTGACGACATCTTGATCTATTCGAAGAATGAGAAAGAGCATGAGCAACATTTGCGCATGATTCTTTAACTCTTACGAAAGGAACAACTTTATGCTAAATTTTCTAAGTGCGAGTTTTGGCTCAAAACCGTACAATTTCTCGGACATGTTGTTGATAGAAACGGAATACATGTCGATCCAGCTAGGATTACTGCTATTCAGAACTGGGAGATACCAAAGACTGCAAAGCATATTCGTCAATTTTTGGGACTTGCCGGTTACTATCGAAGGTTTATAAAAGATTTTTCTCTCATTGCCAAACCTCTTACAAAGCTGACTCAAAAAGGGAAGAAATTTGAGTGGTCCGAAGAACAGGAATCTGCTTTCAAGATTCTGAAGGAGAAGTTGACCACAGCCCCGATTCTTTCTTTACCTGAAGGTACCGACGACTTTGTTGTTTACTGCGATGCCTCAAAGCATGGCTTTGGTTGTGTTTTAATGCAACGAGAGAAGGTTATCGCCTATGCATCTAGACAGTTGAAGAAACATGAAGTAAACTATACCACACATGACCTAGAGTTAGGTGCCGTGGTATTTGCATTAAAGATATGGAGACATTATCTCTATGGTAATCACTTTACGGTGTACACTGACCATAAAAGTCTTCGACACATCTTTGATCAAAAACAGCTGAATATGAGGCAAAGTCGATGGCTCGAGACATTGAACGATTATTATTGTGAGCTGAAATATCATCCTGGCAAGGCGAATGTAGTTGCCGATGCCCTTAGTCGAAAAGACGATATTAAACGTGTTCGTGCTTTAAACCTAAAAATCAAATCGAATCTTATTTCACGAATCTGTGAAGCTCAATTGGAAGCTATTAGACCGACACTTATCGAAGGTGAAGGACCTATTGGTTTTGAGAACCAACTTCAAGTGAAAGCTAATGGTACACGGTACTTTGGCAATAGAATCTGGGTTCCTCGTTTTGGTAATCTTCGCGAACTAGTCTTGGATGAAGCACATAAGACTAGATATTCTATCCATCCCGGTTCCAGTAAGATGTATCACGATGTGAAGGAATTCTACTGGTGGCCTAACATGAAAGCCGATATTGCTACTTATGTTAGTAAGTGTCTCACTTGTTTGAAAGTCAAGGCCGAACATCAAAAGCCTTCTGGTCTGTTGACACAACCCGACATTCCGCAGTGGAAGTGGGAAGGTATCACTATGGACTTCGTTACTAAGTTACCTAAGACTTCGAACGGTAACGATACTATTTGGGTCGTAGTTGATCGTCTTACTAAATCTGCACATTTCATACCGATCAAGGAAACCGACAAGATGGAGAGATTAGCACAGCTTTATATTAAAGAAATCGTCTCACGTCATGGTGTTCCTATCTCGATCATTTCTGATCGCGATAGTCGATTTGTTTCTAGATTTTGGAAAACTTTACAATCTGCTCTTGGAACTCAACTCGACATGAGTACAGCTTATCATCCGCAAACCGATGGTCAAAGTGAACGAACCATTCAAACTATGGAGGATATGCTACGTGCTTGTGCAATCGATTTCGGCAAAGGATGGGATAGACATCTACCTTTGGTTGAATTTTCTTATAATAACAGTTATCACTCCAGCATTAAGGCTGCACCTTTTGAAGCTTTATATGGACGGAAGTGTAGATCCCCTTTGTGTTGGGATGAACTTGAGGACAGACATTTAACTGGTCCTGAAATTATTCACGAAACTACCGAAAAGATCGTTCAAATCAAGCAACGTTTAGAAACTGCCCGTAGCCGACAGAAAAGCTATGCCAATAAGAAACGAAAAGACATCGAATACCAAGTTGGAGATAAAGTCATGTTGAAAGTATCCCCTTGGAAAGGTGTTGTCCGCTTCGGTAAGCGAAGTAAACTCAGTCCACGATATGTTGGACCATTCACAATCACTGAAAGAGTCGGTCCCGTGGCATACCGATTAGAACTGCCAACCGAACTTAGTCAAGTACATGATGTGTTTCATGTCTCAAATCTTAAACGGTGTCTTGCCGATGACACACTCGTTATTCCTCTGGATGATGTCCGCATTGATGAGCAAATGCACTTCGTTGAAGAACCTATAGAAATCATGGAAGGAGAGGTCAAACAAACGCGTAAAAGCAATATACATATCGTTAAAGTCCGGTGGAATTCGCGTAGAGGCCCCGAATATACCTGGGAACGCAAAGACCATATGAAACGGAAATATCCCCATCTCTTCTCAACTGCTGATGCAAACGAGAAAATTACCTAAAAACTTCGGGACGAAGTTTTCAATAACGGGGAGGTACTATAACGACCCTCATTTTTCCATTCTATATTTTTTCAATATTAAATGCCCAAACAATATAATTAAAACTTAATGATCAAACTTTAATCAACAATTGTTAAGTGTTAAGAGTTAGAAAACATATTAATTAACTTTGTGCAATAATTGACAAGTTAATAAAAGATGAAAATAATAAACTGTTAGTCGACACTCGCTACTAATTAAAATTTATGCATTTATGTAATATTATAACTAATAACCTGTAAGTAATAAATAAAAAGTGACATTTATATAAATAATAAAACAATTGGGAACTAAATATATACAAGTCATGAATTAGTAAAAAGAAAATAATACTTATCAATGTAGTAAATGTAAAAATAATAATAGTAATAATAATGAGACTAAAGAATCTTAAACCATTACATCCTTATGTTGACTAAAAATAAGGTATAAACTAGTACCACCTATTGTTGACTAAAAAAAAAAAAATTATAAAACTCATTTTATCAACTTTATTTTCACTATAAATAGCACCCATTTGTTTCATTTCAACTCACACCTCAAAACACACTCTCAACTTGAAAGAAACTCTCCCAAGTCTCAGCAACTATTTTTTTTGTAAGTCCCCTAATTAATTTATATAGTTTTTATTAAGTTTTTATATAGTTTTATGCTAGTTTTTATGTTAAAAACTAATTAAATACGAAATTAATTTTAATAAAAAATGTAAATACATGATAATTAGTGTTAAGTATCCTAATGTCTATAAAAATTAGTTTCATGAATTATAAAGTCGGAATAGTATTTATTAAAAATCAAAAACTGATTTTTTTTTATAAACCGAAATACATAAATGATTTTTATTAAATAGTAAACGAATTTTTTTGTAAAATTTTATTTTAGTCGCTTGCTATATCATATGTAAGGGTAATTATAAATTTTTTTTTATAATTAAATTCGCATGTTTAATATTTAATTTGAATTTTCTTCTGAAAACGCTACAGTACCCGATTAAACAGTTTTTTATAATAAAATGAAATTACATGTTACAGCAGGTTTTTTAACCATGATAACTATTAAAAACTACTTAATAACTATTAATAAAGTTATAAAAATATTTGTAGAATTAATGGTTATGTATTTCTATTTAATTTTTTTTATTAAAACTAAAAACTACACAATAGTATGATTAAATAGTTAAACTATTTATATAAATGTATAAATAATTTTTCTGACTTTGTTGTAACATTATAAGCATAGAAAAAATATTGGTTGAATTAATTTATTTCATTTAATAATTAATTCTTTATAAACTTTGTATTATTACAAACCGAAAGGAAAATGGAAAATAAATACTTAAACACCATAACAAAAATCTATAAATTTTTCTTAACCTTATTTTGATCAGTAGAACATAAGAAAAATATAAAATGTGATGTTTAATTTGTTTACCTATTTATTTACATTTTAGCTATTAAAACAATAATAAAAAGTGTTATTTAATACACAAAACTTAATATTAATGTGTATAAAAATTTTATTATGTTTTATACATATTACCTACTGATATTAAATCAATATTACACTTGTTAATATTATTAGATAATTAATTGATGCTATTATTGATCTAAAACAAAATTTAAAATAAATATATATATGTATCCTTACATATATATAATATTTATATATATTGAAACACTTATAAGTAAAATAACTAAAGTGTTGTATTCCTATACACACCTAAAAACATATTGGATCGGTATATTAGACTTGTATAGATCTTAAACTTTCTCGATGTGGATGGAAGCTCGAAAGTCTTAGGTGGAGGGTCTGGATTGACCAATTTAACGGATCCTAGTGCTCAGAAACCTAATGACCTGAAAAGTCCATTTTAAATTGAAAGTGGGTAGATTGGAAGCTTGTCTAATATGCAAAAGCCTTTCCAAAACGATAAACAATCTTTAAACTTACTACACACGAAAATACTTAAACTTATCTTCATACGGGCAAAACATCTAAACTATTCTCAACTTATTCTTAGGTTGACTTATCTTGTGCTTCGATCATCCATACATTCTCTTTAAGGACTACCTTACTTCATCGAATTACTAAGGTGATTTTTATAGCCCCACTTTACTTGAGCTCAATTTACTTTTTATACTTATTGGGGTGAGACACATGCTGCTTTTACTATTTACAATTTAGACACAAGTACCAACTAAAACTATGCTATACCCGGCTATGTCCGACTAAGTCCCTACAGTGATATTTTTAGGTGCTGCGGCATGCTTAGTTATTGGGGGTAGGCCTATCGGGAGTAACGTCCCCGATACATTTGATGTTATCTTTGTATTGCTTGATAATGAAATTAAACCGACAAGTAGAACTAACTTGTCATGGGGCAAACTTGAACGTTTAGTCTAAATATCACGCACTGGCATAACTTTTTGATCCTGCGGGAGATCAACCTTACAAATTAAATCTTGTGGTCTAAAACAAACGGTCAAACTTATTTGTTAAACCTATGAACTTCACTCAACCTTTTGGTTGACACTTTAGCATGTTTTGTCTCAGGTGCTGTTTGATTCAAGCTCTTATACTTACTGCTTATGTGATGCTACTTGGACATAGGATCAAGAGATATCGCATTTATTACTTCTGCATGTGAACATTTCCATTATTGTTATTCCTATCATTGTAACTACGTTTCATTTTCCGCTGCGTGCTCAATAAAGTTTGTTTTATCATTTAGTATTGTTCTCGTATATTATAATATGTTGGTTGATTTGATATTAAGTCACATTTCACCCAAGCCCTAACTGGGGGTGTGACACGTTTCTTCACAACAACCCGCATATTTCATACTTATTCGATTCGGTTATCGTTAGACGTTTTATAACCAAGACTTTGACTCGTACTCCTTGCACTCCACCACTCCCCCTAGATATTGCTTAGGCCATTCAAGTGACCCACGAAAAACTATTGTGTGCCACCAAATTTATATCGGAGGATGTACGTTAAACTTATTGGGTGAATAATTTGAATTTTGACTTAACACCTATAGAGTTGAGGAGCTCAAAACCTATTCGTTAAGAAGAAATGTTTCCCTATCGTCTTGTATAGATTATTGTGAACTAAATAATTTCCGGTTAAGAACCGATATTCTTTTTCCCCGTATCAATGACCTCTTGATCAAGTACGAGGATCTCGTGTGTATACCAAATCGATCTCCATCCTTGTTATCATCAATTGAGGGTTGAGGGAGACGATGTCTCCTAAACCATTTTCTGAACTCGCTACTTGAGGGTTGAGGGAGACGATGTCTCCTAAACCATTTTCTGAACTCGCTACTTGAGGGTTGAGGGAGACGATGTCTCCTAAACCATTTTCTGAACTCGCTACGATAGTTGTAAATCTCTCTTAGTACCGTTCAGTTAATCTAAGGCTCCGTCTGTATTCATAAACCTCCGGAGCCGCGTGTGCAAACTTATTTAGACAAATCGTTACCGTACTTATAATTGATGTTCTAAACCTATTCAAGCGAAGAAGAAAACGAACAATGTCTCCGACTTACGCTCGAACACTTGAGAAAAGAGCAACTCTATACCGAATTCTCCAAGTGAGAATTTTGGTTAAACGAAGTTCAATTTTTAGACCATGTTGTTAGTGGTCAAAGTATCTCAATACATCTCGCAATCGGAACCACACGTAATCGGGAAACCCTCACGACTCAGACTTGTATTCGTAAAATCTTAGATCTCGCCGGTTATCACTGAAGATTCATTTCCGACTTTTCTCGTGTTGCACGACCTTTAAACTCGTTAACTCACTGAGGGAAAAATTTAAACCTCTCCGTGTCTGAACTTTGAACATGATCTTTCACACAAACCTTACTAGCTAAATTCGTTTAGCACACTGGAACTCAAATATGGAAATATTTCTACTTGAACGCCCGAAAGACATACTCTCTCGACTCGAAATCAAGGAAACTGAAATTCGTTAATTTGCTCGATAAATTTGAATACTTAATCATGGACCCGATCAACCTTCTCATCAACACGTGCCACGTTACATAGCCCTGTTATTTCACCATTTTCCGCCTGATATTACTGGAACTTAAGATAACACCCAATCCAAGGATGCTTCACTCTTCTTTGACTTATCATACAACTACGTGTACTATCTCGTTATCCCACCAAGCCTCAACATTTGACCACTAAGTGCGCGACATGGTTACCTCAAGGTGTGAACTCATCCTATTCTAAGTTCTCATTTCACTCCTGTCTTATTGCTCGCATTTCCGTGTAAGGAAACTTTTTATAAAACTTCTCAATGGAGAGAGAAACTCTTCACATTATATTAGTATTCGCCACGATGGTGAATAGTCCTAACAACCACTTTCGGGAACCGATGGATCTTCCGCGGTGCGGACCTCTTGAGAAACGAAACCTGTTCAAACGTGTATTAAAGAAAATTCTAGCTCGGCACGGCGTACCATCTCCATTAAAATTTCAGATCGGGATACTCGTCTCACTTCTAAATTCGGGATGCCTTACAAGGAACTGTAGGGACACGTTTAAACATGAATGTCGTGTATCATCCACAATCAACGGACCAAACAAACGTACGTTTCACATCTTGGAAAGACATGTTACAAACTTGTATTGTTGCCTTTAGTTGTCTCCTCTCACACAGCAGTTACCATTCGTGTATTAACGTCGCACTTCCGAAACCCTATATGACTGCAAATGTCATACCCCTATTCGTTGGATCAAAGCATGTGGCAAGCAAATCACCGAATCCGAACTCATTCAAGAAATAACAGTTGAGATCGTCCAAGTCTGAGAAGGACTCAAGATGACCCGTAGTCGCCAAAAGGACTATACCGATATTCGACGTAAACCTCTCGAATCCCAAGTCAGTAACCGTGTAATATTGAGACCTCGCACCTTGGAAAGGTGAAATCCGTTTCGGGAATCAGGGAAATTTAAACCGCGAAATATTAATCCTTTTGAAACCTTGGGGCGTATTGGAACCGCTCCTACCGTTTAGAACTTCCGACTCAATTAAGTTTCCGTTTACCCTACGTTCCATGCAACAAACTTAGAGACGTGTCCTACGGAACAGGAACGTGCTACTCTCCTAGATAAACTTACTATTGATGGCAAACTCCCCTTCATGGGAAACTGGTTGAAATTTTGGATCGTAAAACCAAGTCTTAATACAAACTGAAATCTCGACTGTCAAAATTTGTGGGAATGCCCAAGGATGTATCTTCACTTATTCATAGCATTGGCAACGTAAGGTCTCGAGTAAGAAGCAACGACTATTGCTTCCAACTAAATTTCGGGACGAAATTTCTTTTAAGGTGTGGGTAATGTAACATCCCGCATTTTTCCGTTAAATTTTTTTAACGCCCGTCTTTTTATTGTAATATTATCCTCAGTATCTCGATTCATAGCCTCCATTAGCTAACCTTCTTAAAATATTTTCATTATTGGATTTTAACGTCTCTCGTACTCTCGTGTAATTCAAAATAATTCGTTTGGTTAATTCACGCACCCGCACCCGAACTAGAGGGACTAAACTTGCAAAGAGGCCAAAGATTTGACTAGGTCAACTAGTCAAACCTTCAACCTCCTCCTCTCATTTTCTCTCTTTCTCTCTTTTCATACTTCCATTTTCCTCTCAAGAACTCAACCAAGATTCATGATCTAATTTCGGATTTGGAGGCTAACATCAAAACAAATTACATATTTGGAATCCTCTCTTCATCCTCTTCGACTTGATACCAATTTCATCTCATTTGGGTAACTTTCTAAAATTACTAGATTTTGTGTTCTTGATGTTTTTGAATTATAAAAGTGTTAATTAGTGTCTATGGCTCGTGTATAACATGAATATATGTTTTGTTTGTTCGATTTGTTGTTTTGAGTAACTAGTTTGAACACTTGAAAATGGGTTTGCTTAATCTTTGATTTTGGAAGATTAAATGTTGTTAAATTGTTAAAGTTCATGTTTTAATTGTGTTACTAGTATCACTAGCTTCATTTTGATGTGTAGGTTGATTTGTAAAACTTCAAAAACATGATTAATGATTTTGTGATTCTTGATTAGGGTTTGATCGTTCTTGAGATGAACTTTTTGATGCTTGAATATCATGAAATGTTAATTGTTAGTATTTAGTTGTAATGCATGTTTCATTACCTTCAAAACGGCATATCATATGTGTGAATTGGATTCCTGAAACTTAAAATGCATTTTGTGAACTTGAAACTTGAAAATGGACTTTAAATGATCACATGACGAGAAATCAGTCATTGTAAATGATGTTTTTGTTTGATGAAACATGTTTAGTTATGTTCTTTGTCAAAAGAGCTTTCCAACGATATAAGGTGCGAGTTCTAAATGTTTACGGTTTGCATTTTGTGCTAAAACGAATTTTGGATCAAGACTTGAACATTTGAAACTGGCCAGGTACCAGCTCCCGTGTATTGTCGCGGCGCGACAATTGTGGGCCGCGGCGCGGCATAAGCCGTGTCCAGGCTCTGACCTCCATGTCCAAAATACAAAAAATGTTTGGCATACTACGGACCTCCGATTCACATGAAACTTGTTCTAACATGCTCATATATGATTAAAAACCTCAGAAAAATAGTTCGGGACCCGACCCGAACATATTGACTTTTTCGTTGACTTTGACCCGACCAAGTTAACTTTTAATCAAACTTAACCAAATATTTGTGCAATCGTTCTAACATGTTTTTATACTTGTACCTTGCATGAAACATGACAATTTGATTCACATGCTATTATGATCGAGTCTTAACGAGCCATAGGACTAATTGAACATCTTTGACCTATCGTGTTTACCGTTATTGATACAACCTATTGTTTAGGTCAAGACTAGCATTGTTCTTTGCACACGTTTACTTGTTGAAGTACTTTACTACTCGTGCACTCAAGGTGAGATCATAGTCCCACTTTTACTCTTTTTGAACTTACATTTGGGATGAGAAAACATAAACATTTCTTTACTAAGTGAACACAAGTACAGGAAAACAAACATTCTACATACGAGTTTAGAACAAAATCCTCAATTCGATTATCATTAGTTACACTTGCCGGGTGTAAGCGAGAACTTATGTTGTATGGATCCATATGGGTTTGACAAACCCTCATTCAAACGGTTCGCTACCGTTTACGAATGAAATATATTTTCGAGAAACAGTGTATGTTCTAGCACTAAGTGATGGGGTTCTATGGAAGGAATGTTAAGCATTGATAATTGGGTGCTCGTGAAACAAACTTTTGGAATGTATTACTATTATTTCATTGATGTAAATCTTGTGGTTCACTTGTACTTACTTACTTAAACCTATGATTTCACCAACGTTTTCGTTGACAGATTTCTATGTTTTTCTCAGGTCTTTGAACGCTATGTGAAACATGCTTCCGCTCATTATTTGATACTTGCATTGGATGTCGAGTATACATGCATTTCATGGAGCGTCTTTTGACTTTCTTTAAAACTGTGTCGCATAGGTTTCACATGTAACTATAACTTTGTAACGTAACTTTTGGATGAACAATTCTAGTAAACTTTGAAACAATCTTTATTTTTGAAAGGAATGCGACATATCTTTGGTCAAACGTCACGTTAAAGACCTATGACCACGCAACGGGACCTAAGTAGTCGACGCCGTCAATTGACGATTTGTCGGGGTCGCTACAGTGGCCATTCTGGTCGCGCCGTGACAATAGCCTATTTCATTCGCACTTCAACAACTTGTTTTGGCCATAACATTTTGACCGTAACTCCGTTTTCGATGAATCAAATATCGTTGGAAACGTAATAAGATTTCCTTTATAATAGTAAGGTTTTGAAACAGCAACTCAAACTTTATTTAGGGTCGAAAAGGTACGTACACACCTTTTAACTCAAACAACGTCCAGTTTTCTTCGACATACGAACAAGCAACACGTACACGCTTGGTACACTTCATACACTCATCGTACAATCATCTTTATACTATTCTACAACCAAATATGAACATTCTAAAGATCAATCACGTACCTCGGACATGTATGGTGAAAAACGAGATTTTACATTTTCCTAAGTGAAGATACAAAACAGATATACAATTTCAATAGCCTGTATACATAATACCATTTAGGTAGCAGTACACCTCTGATTCATAAACAGGAATTATGCATTACGGACAGTTGATGATGGATGACAGTCCGATTCATATATAACATCAAAAATCTGTTTAAAGCAAAAATCATTTCATATGACGTGATATATGAAATCTAAGCTTTTTAAGAGCTTGCAATAGTTAAACGCTGTAAGAACCCGTCCTAATCCATCTGGACAAATACATTACATTTGATTACATCGCGAGGTACTTGACCTCTATATGATACATTTTACAAACATTGCATTCATTTTTAAAAGACAAACTTTCATTACATCAAAGTTGACGGCATGCATACCATTTCATAATATATCCAACTATAATTGACTTAATAATAATCTTGATGAACTCAACGACTCGAATGCAACGTTTTTTGAAATATGTCATGAATGACTCCAAATAATATCTCTAATTGAGCAAATGCACAGCGGAAGATTTCTTTAATACCTGAGAATAAACATGCTTTCAAATGTCAACTAAAAGGTTGGTGAGTTCATTAGTTAATCATAATTATTCATTTTTTCATCATTTTAATAGACCACAAGATTCTCATTTTTCTTAAATATCATTACACTCGCAAGTGTATAAAATCCATTCGTATGATGAACACCTGGCAACCGACATTAACATAATGCATATAGAATATCCCCTCGCATACTCGTAAGTATGCCATAAATATTGGCAATTGCAATCACCATTTAAATCGAAGTACTAAAGCATTCCAAATTCCAGAATGGGGTTTGTTAGGCCCATAGATCTATCTTTAGGATTCGCGTCAATTAGGGGCCATTTCCCTAATTCTTAGGTTACCAGACTTGAAGGGGCAATATTCAGTTTAATAATCCAACCATACAATGTAGTTTTAAGTACTTGTGTCTATTTTGTAAAACATTTATAAAAGTAGCGCATGTATTCTCAGTCCCAAAAATATATATTGCAAAAGCATTTAAAAAGGGAGCAAATGAAACTCATTATACTGTATTTTGTAGTAAAAATACATATGACGAAACTGAACAATGCAGGTTGGCCTCGGATTCACTAACCTATATCAATTATATATATTAACACATTGTAATCGAAGAAATTTATATACTATTATTATTAGTGATATATTTATTATTTTAATGAATTAAATGTTTCATTAATTAATTAACTTTATTTATTTTATAAATACTTAATATAAAATATCAATGTAGTTAGGTTATATGTTTTAACTATATTTTTATAAAAATATTATTTCTTTGTTAAAACGATAATTATAATAATACTACAATAATAATAACAATAATAATATTAATAATGATAAAAATGATAAATTTCGTAATAATAATAATAATAATAATAATAATAATAATAATAATAATAATAATAATAATAATAATAATAATAATAATAATAATAATAATAATAATAATAATAAAGATGTTACTTTTACTAATAATACTAATAATAATAATATCTATGATAATAATAGTATTAGTAATAATTTTAATATTATACCATAACACTCCCATCTTACAACTTAATACTAATTTCATTATAACATTTACAAAAATCACCTCTTATTAGTTAATATAAATTTTAACATTTTTCAATTTATATTCATCTTTTTACAATTTCAATCTTAATTATAATAATAGTAAAACTAAATAATAATAAGTATACTTGAAATTCATATTCATAATGATAATAATAATAATAATAATAATAATAATAATAATAATAATAATAATAATAATAATAATAATATATTAGCCAAATAATAATAATCATAATACTAATAATAATATAGGAATAATAATAAAACTGCTACCTCAAGAATAGGCTCTAAAAAAAATATAACGCCACTGCTCGGGCTCGAACCCGCGACCTCTCGTTTCCCTAACATCCTCCTAAACCATCCATCTGTTTTGTTATTTATGAAATAACTCCTAATTTAATTCTACATAAACCAAAATTTCGGTTTCCTTTTTCTTCTTCGTTTCATCAGTCTAATTACAATTGGGCTTTGGCCCAAATATCAAACAAATTCACAGCCCACCAAGCATAAATATGCAGTCCACATGTATACAAATAGATTTGGCCCAACATTTAAAGAATAAGCTTGTTACTATATCGTCTTCTTCATACGTCATAACAAGCCGCCATTTATCATTATTGTAAGGTTATCACCACCATCATATACCTCATCTTTTCCAACGATCATCACCATCATCAACTCGTTTCCATCATCGTCACCATCATCATATACATCATCTCATCGTCGACTTCAAATCATCATCACCATCATGTTGCAGGTTCACGGTTTCATCATCATCTTGTCGCAGGTTCACGGTTTCATCATCATCTTGTCGCAGGTTCACGGTTTCATCATCATCTTTATCACCTCACCATCGTTCATTAATAATATGTATCATCTCACTATATCAACGCAACAGTAGCAGCAGTTTGATCGGTTTGTGGTGTCGTGGGGGTTGGTTGCAAAACAGAAACAAAGCAGTAAGTAATTTGAGCAGCAGTAAAAGGTTGTTGTGATGGTGGTGATTCAAATAAGAGTAAGAGAGAGATAGAGAGAGAGGGAATAGCGAGGGTTGTCGTGGGTCTTGGTGCTTTGGGTGGCGATGGTGTGGTTTGTGGTGATGTAAAGATGGTACTAGGTGCTCACGGTGGTTATGGCTTCGGTGGTGTTTCAACGAAGGTGATGAAGTGACGGTTTGTTGTCATTCGAACAAGGAGAAAAAAAAACACAAGTTGTTAATGGTGGTCTCATCATGGCTCGGGTGGTGAACGCCGAAGGTGGTTGAGTGGTGGTCGACGGTGATGGCGGCAGTGGTGAACACGATGAAAGAGTGATCATGGGTGAACTATATTTCTAACTCTCTTTCTCATATATATATATATATATATATATATATATATATATATATATATATATATATATATATATATATATATATATATATATATATATATATATATATATATATATATATAGATTATATATAGATATATGAATTATTTAATTATAATATTAATATTAATTAATAATAATAATAATAATAATAAATAATATATAAAGTCTTTGAATGCACAGTGATAAATAGTAATTTCATTTCTTGATTGATATTAAACGTGCATAAATCTTAGCCGCCTTGAATTATTAGTTTACTATTTCTTTCACGGGCTGGACTTCGTGTTTCGTTGTTAATCCGTGAAGGATAAAAGTACACGGAAAAATCCCATATTTTTAAATTAACTATATTTATTTATTTTGGTCATTATGGTATAAAATTCGATCATTAACTATTAAATAAAAATTACATTAATTATTCACTCCCAACCCTAAGTAAAATATAAAAAGTTTTAAAATTCAACAAATAGTTTCTAAATATATTTTAAATAAGCCTATAATTTATGTAACTCATTTTCGGACTAACGTTTATTTTAAAATAATATAAGTTTTAATTTAACTTGTGTAATATCAATCAAAACATCAAACGAGTAATACAATCATTTAATATTTTTTTATATACTTTATTTATATATAGAGATATATTTTAAATAATAATTATCATAATATCCTATTTTTATTTTATTAATTTTTAATAACAACAACATATAATTCTTCAAATTATATTTCAATTATTATTTATATATACATACACACATATCTATTTACAATTAATTGTTCGTGAATCGTCGAGAGCAGTTGAAGGTCAATTGAATATATGAAACAGTTCGAACTTTTTGAGAATCAACCTTACAGACTTTGGTTATTGTGTCGGAAACATATAAAGATTAAGTTTAAATTTGATCAGAAATTTTCGGGTCGTCACAGTACCTACCCGTTAAAGAAATTTCGTCCCGAAATTTGAGTGAGGTGGTCATGGCTAACAATAAAAATGTTTTCATGATGAATATGAGTTGATATATAGAGTTTTATCATTATTTAGTAATATGGATAAAATAATTCGATTATTCGAAGAGTACGAATGAAGCTATCACAAAAGATTGAGATAGAGATTTAACTTTTGACGTAGTCACGGTGGATTTTCAGAATTCAAGGAATTTAGAGATAATCTTTGAAATCTATATAAGATTTGGTTCTTCATTAAATAAGGAAATTAGGATCATCTTTGGTTAAATGCGATAATCTGTTTTGATTGTTCTGTCGGATATTTCACTATAAATTCACCCTCTTCCTTTCCTTTATATTTTGGAGTTTCATCCTTTTGTTTTCCTCTTTCCGACTTTAAGTCAAGCGAATAATGATCCAGAATTCATAGATATAAATTTTGAAATGAACATAGTTAATGTTCTTAGAAGGAAATCGTAATGGCACGATCTTGATTTGTCAAATTACCAGAATTTAAGAGATAAGATAGAATTATCAGGAAGATATATTCTTGATATGTTTGGAGATTAGGTAGAATGTAAGAGTCGTGTAACATGGCACATGATGACGTTATGATCTGTGAATCATCAAGTTTCATTAGAAACTCAGCATGACTTACTGTAATATAATCACGTTGATCAAGTGTCATTATATTATACTAACTCATGCATCAATTTCTAACACTACTTCAAAAACATTCACAGTTTAAACTCGAAAGTTTACAGAATATAGAAACTAACAGTTTCTTATATGATATAACACTGATAGCACGAAGAGATAAATGATTTCAGATCAGATTAGTTATGAAAATATCTTCAGAAATATCAAGGATATTTATAATAACAGATACGATGATATCTTAAAATTTCTAATATCGATGGATGATGATGAAGATCATTCATCAAAGCGTAAAGTCAGGAGCAAGATATTCCTTAATGACTTCAGCAGATACTGAATCATTTAGATTCTTTGAAAGCAGGTTTAATTTTTGGGATCTGTCCACAGCCTCCTTTATGGTTTGCTCAATCCGTTTTTCAGTTCCAACTTTTCTGAGCTTTGCCAACATACAATTCTTTATCATCAAACTTTTGACTATTAAGGCAGTCTTCAGTTTTCACTACTTCATCAGCTTTTTCAAAACTCAGAAAACTGATTCATAGGCTAGAGTGCTTTTCAGAATTTTAGAATGGGAGATCGTAATTCTAAGAGATAAATGTTATATGTATACATATAACTGTTGATGTAGAACATTGCGAGATTCAAGATACTGATTGCTGATTTCTGGTATTTGGTATGGCAATTCTTGTTACAAGGTGCATATGAGTATATGATAAGGTTTCGATAAAGATAACGATTTTTCGG
This sequence comes from Rutidosis leptorrhynchoides, assembly GCF_046630445.1. Lineage (NCBI taxonomy): Eukaryota > Viridiplantae > Streptophyta > Magnoliopsida > Asterales > Asteraceae > Rutidosis > Rutidosis leptorrhynchoides. The sequence goes on along the minus strand of NC_092334.1, from coordinate 242,404,757 downwards.
AAAGTTAAAGATCAACAATATGGTTGGTAAGTTTATTGCTAATGTAGTGGGATATAAACGGTTTCCCAATAACAGTGACATATAGGACAACGTATATATCAAGGTTATAATAAAGTTGTTTCGAACAAAAAGTCGAAGTTGACTTGCTGGAGCTGTGACAAAACTGGCTATCTCGAACAGGAGTTGCAAAGTTATTTTCAGTAATAATAACGCTAAAGGAATTTGCACAGCTACGTGTTAAACGCTTACTCAGGTTCCGAGTGTTTTCAGGTGCATAACTATATGCATAAATCTTTTCATCCGTAGATGAAGTGTGGTTGGTTCATCCTCTCGATTGAGATGTTTTTCAAGAATCATTAAAGGTTTGAACGCAGATTGTAATCATCAAGATACAAATGAGGTTTAAGTTGAAATCAAGTGGCAAACTTGAAGAGATGTTTAGTTTCATATGTTATAATCAACATTTTAATTCATTTTAATTGTCCAATGTCATTAGTTCACAGTTCGTAATCCACAATTAGTAATTAAACAATTTATATATAGTTTAATATATAATATTCAAATTAATTAATACGTATTCATGACCCATTGTATACATGTCTCAGACTCGATCATAACTCAAAGTATATATATTATTATAGAATCAACCACAACCCTGTATAGCTAACTCGATCATTACTGCATATAGAGTGTCTATGGTTATTCCAAATAATATATATAGATGCGTCGATATGATATGTCAAAACCTTGTATACGTGTCCCGATATTTAAAGTGCGTAAAATAAATAACAGAAATTAAATGACGATAAATAAAATTGCGAGAATATAAATTGCGATAAATAAAATGTAATCAGTTAGCTAGAAACAGTTAGCGTGGATTCTTAATAAAATTTTTCTCATAGTTAATTTGTTTGTTTCTAACAAATTTTATTTTGTCCAATGTTTTCTTCATTATGCCACTTGTTAGATTCTTATAGGTCAAAATCCAAATATGAAATTGAATGAAAATGGTTATTCTGCGGTGAACGGATACGTATATCTGTGGATGTAAGTAGGATAGTAAATGACTATTGAATTAGATTCGAATAATGTACAGTGTAACTTATTAATGTGAAATCTAAATATTCCTCGGGTATTACCTACCCGTTAAAATATTTTCACCATTAACAGTTTGTACGAAAGATTTTTAATTACAATCTTTATGAATATATATATATATATATATATATATATATATATATATATATATATATATATATATATATATATATATATATATATATATATATATATATATGTATATATATATATATATATATATTTTCTTCCGATGTAATCATGAATTTAATGAGTCAAGATGATATTAAACTCATTTGATTTACCGTTAGAACAAGAATATATAACCTCTAAAACATTAGAGACTACATAATCGTCATGTCGAATGAAGATAAATGATGTTGAATGATTCGCAGATTGATGATTATGCTCTAGGTACATAATGAGATGTTGAGGTGTTGGTGGTACTGGTATTGATGTTGGTGCTGGTGATGTTGCTGAAGCTGGTAAATTTTGCATCATATTCTCCAAAGTCACTACCCGAGCGCAAAATTCGTTGACTTCTTCTATTATTCCGGGATGTTTATCGGTGGGAACGAGCGGATGAATAAGGTTTAGGATTTTAGATAGAATATAATCGTGGCGAGATATTTGGGAAATGAGAGTGAAAATGGTGTTTCGGATTTGTTCGCCGGTGAATGCTTCAAGTTCTTCGCCCAGCGGACAATATGGTGGATGAAAGGGATCGCTTCTTCTTGTGTCCAATGATTAAGTAGAGTACGAACCCATCAGATGAATTGGGGATGGTTGATTGATTAATTCATTCTGGTGACACCGCTTTCGGAGCTTAGGTGAATATCCATGTCGGAATAGCTGTCGGAATAACTATCGGAATATCTATCGAAATCTGAGGGACTCGAACAGGTTGAGGGATTCATCTCGTACGATTAGATGAAGGATTTTCAATAAGAAATAGATTATAGGATGTAGATTAGTACCCTGCAATACATAATTTACATATGCATATATAATACTAAAATCTCATAAGTTACGTAGGAATCTACGGAAGCTGTCAGGCAAAGGTAACAATAATAGATACGCTAAGATATGAATTTATCTATACACTGTCTATGTAATAGAGGCATTAAGACATGTCTAGACTAAGAATGATAAGCAGGTAATTTCCTAAGGATGATAAGCAGATGATTTCCGACTAGAAATGATAAGCAAAACTTTTGACATGCAGACACGGTCGAAGTCCAGACTCACTAACGCATCTAAACAACTATCAGTTAGACACACTAATGCAAGACCTGGTTAGCTAAGACCACCGCTCTGATACCACATGTAAGAACCCATCCTAATCCATCTGGATGAATACATTACATTTGGTTACATCGCGAGGTACTTGACCTCTATATGATACATTTTACAAACATTGCATTCGTTTTTAAAAGACAAACTTTCATTACATCAAAGTTGACGGCATGCATACCATTTCATAATATATCCAACTATAATTGACTTAATAATAATCTTGATGAACTCAATGACTCGAATGCAACGTCTTTTGAAATATGTCATGAATGACTCCTAATAATATCTCTAATTGAGCAAATGCACAGAGGAAGCTTTCTTTAATACCTGAGAATGAACATGCTTTCAAGTGTCAACCAAAAGGTTGGTGAGTTCATTAGTTTATCATAATTATTCATTTTTTCATCATTTTAATAGACCACAAGATTCTCATTTTTCATAAATATCATTAAACTCGCAAGTGTATAAAATCCATTCGTATGATGAACACCTGGAAACCGACATTAACATAATGCATATAGAATATCCCCCCGCATACTCGCAAGTATGCCATAAATATTGGCAATCGCAATCACCATTTAAATCGAAGTACTAAAGCATTCCAAATTCCAGAATGGGGTTTGTTAGGCCCATAGATCTATCTTTAGGATTCGCGTCAATTAGGGGCCATTTCCCTAATTCTTAGGTTACCAGACTTGAAGGGGCAATATTCGGTTTAATAATCCAACCATACAATGTAGTTTTAAGTACTTGTGTCTATTTCATAAAACAGTTATAAAAGTAGCGCATGTATTCTCAGTTCCAAAAATATATATTGCAAAAGCATTTAAAAATGGAGCAAATGAAACTCACTATACTGTATTTTGTAGTAAAAATACATATGACGAAACTTAACAATGCAGGTTGGCCTATATCAATTATATATATTAACACATTATAATCGAAGAAATTTATATACTATTATTATTAGTGATATATTTATTATTTTAATGAATTATATGTTTCATTAATTAATTAACTTTATTTATTTTATAAATACTTAATATAAAATATCAATGTAGTTCGGTTATATGTTTTAACTATATTTTTATAAAAATATTATTTCTTTGTTAAAACGATAATTATAATAATACTACAATAATAATAACAATAATAATATTAATAATGATAAAAATGATAAATTTAGTAATAATAATAATAATAATAATAATAATAATAATAATAATAATAATAATAATAATAATAATAATAATAATAATAATAATAATAATAATAATAATAATACTAAAGATGTTACTTTTACTAATAATACTAATAATAATAATATCTATGATAATAATAGTATTAGTAATAATTTTAATATTATACCATAACACTCCCATCTTACAACTTAATACTAATTTCATTATAACATTTACAAAGATCACCTCTTATTAGTTAATATAAATTTTAACATTTTTTAATTTATATTCATCTTTTTACAATTTCAATCTTAATTATAATAACAGTAAAACTAAATAATAATAATATATTAGCCAAATAATAATAATCATAATACTAATAATAATATAGGAATAATAATAAAAGTGCTACCTCAAGAATAGGCTCTAAAAAAAATATAACGCCACTGCTCGGGCTCGAACCCGCGACCTCTCGTTTCCCTAACATCCTCCCAAACCATCCCTCTATTTTGTTATTTATGAAATAACTCCTAATTTAATTCTACATAAACTGAAATTTCAGTTTCCTTTTTCTTCTTCGTTTCATCAGTCTAATTACAATTGGGCTTTGGCCTAAATAGCAATCAAATTCACGGCCCACCAAGCATAAATATGCAGTTCACGTGTATACAAACAGATTTAGCCCAACATTTAAAGAATAAGCCTGTTACTATATCGTCTTCTTCATACGTCATAACAAGCTGCCATTTATCATCATTGTAAGGTTATCACCACCATCATATACCTCATCTTTTCCAACGATCATCACCATCATCAACTCGTTTCCATCATCGTCACCATCATCATATCCATCATCTCATCGTCGACTTCAAATCATCATCACCATCATGTTGCAAGTTCACGGTTTCATCATCATCTTGTCGCAGGTTCACGGTTTCATCATCATCTTGTCGCAGGTTCACAGTTTCAACATCATCTTTATCACCTCACCATCGTTCATCAATAATATGTATCATCTCACTATATCAACGCAATAGTAGCAGCAGTTTGATCGGTTTGTGGTGTCGTGGGGGTTGGTTGCAAAATAGAAACAAAGCAGTAAGTAGTTCGAGCAGCAGTAAAAGGTTGCTGTGGTGGTGGTGATTCAAATAAGAGTAAGAGAGAGATAGAGAGAGAGGGAATAGCGAGGGTTGTCATGGGTCTTGGTGCTTTGGGTGGCGATGGTGTGGTTTGTGGTGGTGTAAAGATGGTACTAGGTGCTCACGGTGGTTATGGCTTTGGTGGTGTTTCAACGAAGGTGATGAAGTGACGGTTTGTTGTCATTCGAACAAGGAGAAAAAAAAACACAGGTTGTTAATGGTGGTCTCATCATGGCTCGGGTGGTGAACGCCGAAGGTGGTTGAGTGGTGGTCGACGGTGATGGCGGCAGTGGTGAACACGATGAAAGAGTGATCATGGGTGAACTATATCTCTAACTCTCTTTCTCATATATATACAGATTATATATAGATATATGAATTATTTAATTATAATATTAATCTTAATTAATAATAATAATAATAATAATAATAATAATAATAATAATAATAATAATAATAATAATAATAATAATAATAATAATAATAATAATAATAATAATAATAATAATAATAAATAATATATAAATTCTTTGAATGCACAGTGATAAATAGTAATTTCATTTCATGATTGATATTAAACGTGCATAAACCTTAGCCACCTTGAATTATTAGTTTACTATTTCTTTCACGGGCTGGACTTCGTGTTTCGTTATTAATCCGTGAAGGATAAAAGTACACGGAAAAATCCCATATTTTTAAATTAACTATATTTATTTATTTTGGTCATTATGATATAAAATTCGATCATTAACTATTAAATAAAAATTACATTAATTATTCACTCCCAACCCTAAGTAAAATATAAAAAGTTTTAAAATTCAACAAATAGTTTCTAAATATATTTTAAATAAGCCTATAATTTATGTAACTCATTTTCGGACTACCGTTTATTTTAAAATAATATAAGTTTGAATTTAACTTGTGTAATATCAATCGACACATCAAACGAGTAATACAATCATTTAATATATTTTTTTATATACTTTATTTATATATAGAGATATATTTTAAATAATAATTATCATAATATCCTATTTTTATTTTATTAATTTTTAATAACAACAACATATAATTCTTCAAATTATATTTCAATTATTATTTATATATACATACACACGTATCTATTTACAATTAATTGTTCGTGAATCATCGAGAGCAGTCGAAGGTTAATTGAATATATGAAACTGTTCGAACTTTTTGAGACTCAACCTTACAGACTTTGCTTATCGTGTCGAAAACATATAAAGATTAAGTTTAAATTTGATCGGAAATTTCCGGGTCGTCACAAACGCATATAGTAGTGATACGTCAATCATGGAAAGCAATAAAAAAAATACCAACATTGTAATACCCTAGCTATTTCCGTTAAGCTTTGTTAACTATCCGTTAAAGTATTTAACGATGTTTACTTTCGATTCGTGTATTTAATTGAATTAAATGCATACTTGAGTTCATGATGAACTAACTTATTTAATATATAATTATATTAGCCGAAAAACTTATTTCATAATTTGAAATACTGAGAAAACGACAAGGTTTTGAAAACTACAACAGAGGTCTCACGAGACTGTCGGGTAATTGAAATTACCCAAACTTTTAATCTTTGATATCATCATCAAACAAATTAAATAAACTTACAACGTTCAAGGACTAAATCGTATATTATAAAATAAGAAAATCAAAATAGATAATGATATATATTAAAGCTTATCTAATACGTATCATTTAGACACAAATTTCCACACATGAAACCTACTACTTTTGACCTTAAGGAAAAGACACACTTAAAGTAGCCAAGATTTTCAACATTAATGGGCTACTATTATTTTAATTACACATGAGTTTTATTACACACCGTTTATTCTAAAAGGACTCTAGAAAGTGGTGTATTTACATAAATAAAATTGTAAGGCATATTGAAATATAAGGTCTAAAAATGTAAATATGAAATCCATTTCATTCATTCAATTCATATTCATACGTAAGTAAATACAATGTCACTTTCAACTTTTGTTAATTGGCCAAATATATAATATATGATATGATATCATATCCCTTGATTATAGGGATCATGTTCCTTGCTAATTCATCAATTCAATTTATGCATTGCATACTAGATATGCCTACATTTAATATGAGATATGCTAAATATTAAATAAGATATTGTCTATAATAAATATATATAAATATTTATTAATTCGTAAGCCACGAGTCTATATATACACCCTCAAAACCTCACAATTTATTCATCACCATAAACTTGTTATTTTCAAAAAAACCTTGAACATCAAATTTGTTCCTTGCATCATTCTACATCTAGTAATGTGTGCTGATTGCCCTAGAAAGGTTCCATTACTCGGTCATTGTAATTCGACTACTTTTTTCATGTGAATTGTCAAGTGCACTCAAGGTGAGTCTACAGTCCCATACACTTTTACTTTTTGGGATGAGATAACATGCTATTTTAAACTGTTTTATGCATTAGACACGAGTATAAAAACTGAATATGCACAATGAGTTTGATCCAAAAGCCTCTAGCTTGAATACATTAATTACTTTGTAAGGCTCGAACTATAAGAACGGTACCGTAGGTTTGACAAACCTCACTCAACAAACTGGGTGCTTATAAATTCGTAACCGAATGCTTGATCAGCGTTTGCAATATGGGGTAAAGGAAGACGTATATTGCATTTAAGCTATCCGCGGGTTAAAACTTTATATTCAAGTGCTCATAACTGTTGTATAACTTTTACTGCTTTGAACTAAATCTCATGGTCTAACAAAGATAAACTGATTTGCTTAAACCTGTAGATTCACTCAACATTTTTATTGATCGTTTTTATGTTTTATCTCAGGTTCTTAAAGGTACTTAGCTTCCACATTGCTTTGATGACTATGTGCTTACGTGGTGCATACACTGTATTGGAGTCCAGCATGGGTCTTTATGTCAAGAATATTTTATCGTATTTAAAACTATTTCTTTTTAAATAATGTTATGGATTATTTACTTATGTCATTAATGTCAACGTTTGGTTTTATTTTACTTTAATGTAAATGTTTTTGAAATAAATACGATTACTTTTCGAAAAACGTCTCATATAGAGGGCGTGACCGTTAACTGTGGGACTAGAAGTTAATATTCCGTTAGTGTGTTCTGACAGGGTGTTACAAACATTAACCAAAAAGGCTGGATATATACATAATATCAGTGTAAAGATGCTACACATTGTTATTATAAATTAGTTATCTTTTCAAATAGGCACATTCAAGATGTCCTTAACAGACACATCTTTCCTAGCACATATTTCTTCTAAAGATTTAATCTTCAGAGAGGTCAGTTCATTGATGGCCACTTGCAGCTTGGCATTAGCATCAAGTTTGATATGTTTTGAGATTGCAGTTGGTAAAGGGTCAGGTTTTACAGGAAGAGCATTCAAAATTTCCACCATAGTATCTGAAAAGGTCACTCTCCGTAGACGCCTCCAGATATCTATGAAAAGTCTGACCAACAAGAGGAGAGCTCAACACCCTCTGCACAAGAGCAGGAATCCCATTCTTTAAATCAATAAAATTCTTCTCTGAAGCAGCAGCAGCAACAGTTTTTTCATCAGCACGACATTTTTCTTGTTCAACCAATTTTTTCAACTTTTCAACTTCCGTCAATAATTCATCCTTCTCCTCCATCACCTTCTCTTTTTCAGTCCTTTTAGCAACACATTTTTTCTCAATCGATTGGAGTGCCTCTTCCTTCTTTTGTGCCAAGTCAACTGCTGTTTTCCACTTTAGATTAACATCTTTTAGCTCAACTTCCATCCTTTTCAATTTGCTGGCATTCTGGACAGCATTATCAACAAGAGTTGATTGAGCCTCTTGTATTTTCAGACCATGGAGAACATGCTGATTCAGAAGCACCAGTGATGCAGCAATTGATTGGCAACTTTGTTTAAGGGTCATTGCAGATAAGGATGTTGAAAGATCAGCAATCATATTTCCCTACAAAAATAAACTACATATTCAGAATTCACAAACAATATAGCCAATACAAATGGATTTTCATGAGTCAACTGGTGAAATGTACCTTCAGAAAATTAACAAAGCTGTCATATTTATTAACAGGATCTTCCACAAAGCTTCTTAAGCCGACTAGAGGGACAACGAAAGGTAGCTGAGAAGATGATGAAGACTGTGTTGTACCTATTTTTGTGGAAGTTAATGGGTTGGTTAAAAGAGGAGTTTTGATAAAATTATCCTCATCTGTTTCTTCATCCTCTTCTCTTTCATCATTATCATCTTCAGCATTAACAGCTTTACCACTCTTGTCACTACTAGCAGTGGCTTCATCACCATCTGTTGACAAAATTGGTTCTGCATTGTAGATAACCAACTTTACAGATAAGCATTAACACATATTATACATATTATGTCAAGGTAGAAGACAATATTGAAGACATACTCCTTTTCTTTGTTTGTTGAGAAGCTTTGCCAGTTGCACGCTTCCATAGACACTTTGTGCGTTTCCCAGTTTTCTTGGCGGTAGGCGGTTTTGGATTAGCCTCAATAATTTCACCATCAGATGAGGAGGGCTGTGCAGTATCATCATTACCGCCTTCCGTAGGCCGTTCAGGGCTCTTCAATTGTTCTTTAAAAATAGTGTCTTTAACCTTATCGGCCTCAAGTTCAGCAGCAGTCTTTGGCCGCTCAGTAACAGTAAGAGAATCCAGATTGGCCTTCTTAAATACTTTAAAGACTTGCATCTCTTCTTCTGCAAAAAACAGACACATTAAATGCATAGCAATAAGAATGCATTCTACAATGACATAGTATAAATAAGGCATTGTAATGACCCGTACTTTTTCGATCATTCTATACTTGTAAGATTAATATTTACATAAATTAAACCTTACCAACATGATAAGCAATCCAAATTGTTGAGATTTATGTTTTTGAAAAGAGTTTTACACAACGTTTGACCGTCTAGTTTGACCGATGATATCACGAACTATATAACATATGATAATTATACGTTTGTGTATATATATGTATATATACATATTTAACATGATCTAAGAATGTTTTAATATCTCATTTTGTATTAATAACAATAAGTTATATGTATATTTTGAAACTACTAACTTAAGTTTTCAAAACGATAACCATACGCAACGTTATTTGACTTAAATACTTATGACCTATAATGTTTATACATATATCGTATAAGTAATGAATTTAATCACTTTTAAGAACTTAAATACATAAAACCATATAAGTGTATTCACAAAAGATAGCTATATTTGAATCCTCATTCCATTTTTCACAAAATTTCTATACGTATATCTAGAGTATATGTACTCGTATCATACGCAGCTTCTAGATGTATTTACTATTGGTATATACCAATAAAAATCTGCTCCTTAGCAGCCTTAAATGATTAAGAAACATGTGGAACCAACCATTTGTCAAGTAGCATGAATTATTTAGCAAGAAAACAAAGTTAGGTATCTTTTTTTTCCTTTATAACCTAAAAACGTTTTTATGCATGCACACCATTTCTTCACCCCATTTTCTCATACTTACACTTCCATTTCTCTCTCAAAATACTCTTAACTTCATACTTGATCATCTCCAAGCATTTTCTCCATCATTTAGCTTCAAAAACAACACTTAAATCTCATAAGAAAACCTTACAAAAATACTTCAAGAAATCCTTCCAAGAACACAAACTTACTTCCAATCTTTCATCCAATTCCATCACCCTTTTGGTTCTAGGTTCTTACTCCTCTTTTACAGAAACCTTGTCCAAGGAACTTGAGGTAGTATCTATGTTCATAACCTTATTCGATTCATATATATATAGCTATCATATTTTGTGGTATACAATTTTAACAACAAGAACATAGTTTGAATGTTTTCAAACTTGTTTGCAAACTAAATAGATCCTTCTAACTTAACTTTTAAAATACTTCAAGACCTGTAATATAACTTAAATATATGCTAATTTAACAAGGTATAACTTGGTTTTTCAAAGAACACCTTAAAAACTGTTTTTACGACGTCGGAGTGTAACCGGGGGCTGTTTTGGGTTGGATAATTAAAAACCATCTTAAACTTTGAATTGAAGGTTTATGTTCTGGAAAAATGATTTTTACTATGAATATGGTAACACATAAAAATTTCATGATTTAATTCAAAGTATAAGTATTTTTAGAAAAATAATCATTTAAGGTTGCCTACATAAAGGAAAAGGTTTAACTTCATAAGTTTCACTAAAGTTTCAAATATGCCGTGTGATTTTGAATACAAACTAAGATACTTACAGTTCATAGTCTTAAAGAGGAACTCGATCCAAGGAGATGGCAAGTTGAATCAACGAAAACGGAGTTGTAACGAAGAAACTATGACCGAAACAAAATTGGCTATCCAAGACTAGTTTAACTTCGGGATTAATTGGAGAAAATTAAAATAAATCACATCTTTTTAAGATAACATGATATTTTATATATATGTACTCATAATTCAATTTTATATGGTTCAGGATCACCCGTAAACAACACGAGAAGATTAATCATAAGATCCCATGTTTGTACGCAACACGTCATTTGACAACACCGGTACTTTATGTACGCAACACGTCATTTGACAACACCGGTACCGTGGGTCAAGATTAATCTCGACCAATACATATACGTTGGGGGTTTTATTTATTTCGTTGGGGGTTTATTAAACATCTAAATATGAACCATTAAAATTGAATTACTAACAACGAACTGCTAACTACGGACTAAGGAATTATAAAAAGTATTAAAAGTATAACAAGAATATATATGTGACGTTGTTTAAAAAGAAAAGGTATTGATATATTATATATGGATAGGTTCGTGATATCAACCGGGAGACCAAGTCAAAATATATATATCTTCAAGACGAAAGTGAGTATATAGTCCCACTTTTAAACTCTAAATATTTCGGGATGAGAATACATGTATTTTATGTTTTACGTTATGGACACAAGTAACTGAAAAATATATTCTACGTTGAGTTGTACCACTGGCATACTTCCCTGTAGCTTGGTAACTAATATTTACAGCGGTATTGTAAACGCGAATCCTGTTGATAGATCTATCGGGCTTGACAACCCCAACCGGACTGGACGACCAGTATTCAACGGTTGCACAGTACTTCGTTTCGTGACTACACTTGGTACAGTGTAGTAAGATTTCATATTAAAGGGAATATGCGACGTGATTAATTGTTAAGTATGGTTACCAAGTGCTCAACCACTTAGAATATTTTTATTAAACTGTTTATATACGAAATCTTGTGGTCTATATATATATTGCTGCCGGCACTAAACCTCTATCTCACCAACTTTATGTTGACGTTTTAAACATGTTTATTCTCAGGTGATAATTAGAAGTTTCCGCTGCATTATGTTGAATTTGAGCAGGATCTTGCGTACGCATATTTGTGTCAAAAATAAGACTGCATATCCAAGAACTTGTGTTGTAAAATATGCTAGAAATCGTGTTGTTATCATCATTTGTAAAGTTTGTAAGTTGAAGATTATCGCTAAACGATAATCATCTTTATTTCGTCCAAAGCTTGTATCAAAAATAAGAATCATGGTTTGTAATGTATAATATATGCAGTTTTTCTTTTAAAAATGTCGCATATAGAGGTCAATACCTCGCAATGAAATCATACGTTATCTAACACGTTCTTACGGTTAAGGACGGGTTATGACAGGCATATTTATAAATTGCCTACCACAGTCTTTCCAGTGCAGCACTGGTATAAATCCAGCATGCCAATTACCACTCATCCCACAACGTGCTGAAATGGCTTCGTTATCAGCATGTGAACGTTGTGGTAGTTCCAACGATTTCCACTCTTCAACAGTTGTTCTTTCATCATCAAATAAAATAATTGATTTACTTATTCCTATTTTGGTTTTCCTCCACTTTCGAATGTTTGCCCAATTGTCCTGTATAACTCTTTCGTTAACAAAAAAAGAATGGTTCTTTCCATCTTTTCAAGGAGGTTTCTTTCGTTCCGGTAAAGGCCTTATTAGCTTTACAATCAAAAGTGTACCAGCATTTGCTCACCAATGGAGTTCTAAACAACTCGTGAAAAACGTTTATACTTGGAATTTTCCCAACAACATTACAGTACAATTCAAAAAGCAAAATTTTTTGCAAACCAAGTGGGTGAATTTGACTAAGGCCAATCCCATAATGAGATAGAAGTTCTTGCAAGAAAATTACGGGAGGAATACGAAGGTTACCTATTTTTAGTTGAAGCTTATACAGTGTAATCATCTTTTTAGGTGGTTTGTTTGCCCTATCATCAGGAGAAGGAACCATGGGGTTCAGCAAACTAAGGTTCCTATGATCTATACATAGTCTATCTATTTGGGCTTCAGTAATACTTGACGGAATAGTGCTCACATCTCGGTTGTCTCTTTGAGATGAGGTGTGACGCCCCGTACTAAATCAACATGTACGGACCATCAACAACAGGATCATTACAAGGTCAAACAATATATTCGTTTTCAAAACAAGTTTGCATTCATGATAAAAGGTGACGTCATAACCAACGTCAAATGTTTTACAACCAAAACTATGCTTCTATGAACGAAAGCAAGTAATAATAGTACGTGACCCTTAGGTCGTTACAAATCATTGTTCAAAAGTAATAAAGTTTGAATGCAAGATAAATTGTTTCATGCGGTAACATCTCTAATAAGGCAGCGGGTGGCTAATCAGCAAGACTAGTACAACAGCGGAAGCAAGCAACCTTAAGCACCTGAGAAAAACATGCTTAAAAATGTCAACACGAATGTTGGTGAGCTATAGTTTAGGTATAACAGTAATGTAAGGTAGGCCACGAGATTTTAGTGCTTCAAAGAGCGTTTCAAAATAGTATGTAAAGTATATGTTTAACCATGGGCACTTGGTAACTAACTTAACGTTTATCACCCCCTAAAAGTACACTTGGTGAGTGCGTATGTTTACGAAGTATTAAACACCCGTTAAATGCTAGCGCTACTAGCCCGAGTGGGGATGTCAAACCCTATGGATCCATATCTAAGATTTGCGTTCACCGGTTCAAAGACCAATGACTAAACATTACCGAGCTAAGGGGAAAGTTTATGCCGTTGTATAACCCACACATATATAAAGTTTAAGTACTCGTGCCTAGTATGCAAATTGATCTTAGAGTAAACGCTTGATCCTTGTAGTTGGTCAAAAAGATCGTCAATTCGGGGAAGAGGATACCGATTCTTGATTGTCAATTTGTTGAGTTCGCGGTAGTTGATACACATGCGGAAAGATCCGTCCTTCTTCTTCACAAACAAAACAGGTGCGCCCCAAGGTGAGAAAGTTGGTTGGATAAATCCACGGTCTAACAGTTCTTGTAGTTGGCTCTGCAACTCTTGCATTTCTGAAGGTGCGAGTCGATAAGGTGCGCGAGCAACAGGTGCAGCTCCTGACACTAAATCAATCTGAAACTCTACTGCTCTCGGCAGCGGTAATCCAGGCAATTCTTTCGGAAAGACATCGGAAAACTCGTTCACAATTCGTACATCGTTCACACTCTTCACCTCGGTTTCTAATGTTTTCACATGTGCTAGCACAGCAAGACGTCCTTTCTTCATGATCTTTGGCACTTTCACGCAACTAATGAGGTTCAGCTTCGAGGTACATCTCTCTCCGTAAATGATCAGTGGCTCACCGTCTCCGTGTGGTATACGAAGAGCTTTATCTCCACAGATAATGTCAACCTTTATCTTGGTCAACCAGTCCATACCGACAATAACATCAAAGCTTCCCAACTTAATGGGTATCAAGTCAATCTCGAAATCCACACCAGCTATGTTGATAATAGCTCCTTGGCTAATTTGGTCAACTTTTTCAAGTTTTCCGTTGGCTACCTCGACAAGCATACTCTCTCTTAAAGGAACTAATGACCAATTTATCTTATCGCAAAAGTGTCTACATACATAACTCCTATCAGCACTAGTATCAAATAAGACAGAAGCTAATAGATTGTTGATAGTGAATATAACTGTCACCAAGTTGGGGTTCTCACGGGCGTCCCTTGCATTTACATTGAAAGCTCTGCCACGCGGTGGTCCGCCGTCCTTTCTTTTGTTGGGACACGCATTTCTGAAGTGGCTCGTCTATCCGCATTCGTAGCACTTTTTCGGTCCATTGGGGTTCGCTTTCACATTCAGGGTGGTGACCTTGCAGTCTTTACCGATATGCCCAGTCCGTTGGCACTTTTCACAAACCACATTACAATACCCGGTATGGTGCTTGTAGCACCTCTTGCACTGTGGCAGACTGCCTTTGTAGTTGGGGTTCGAGTTGGTGTTCGGATTGGGATTCCCACCATTGTTATGCCTCTTAGCGGAGGTTTGATCATAGGCTCTCCCTTTGTTGTTGTCCCATTTACGCTTCTCACTACTACCCGCTTCGGATTTTGCCTTTTCCGATTCGTCGATGATAATCTGGTTCATTAAGGTATGCGCCATGCGCATTGCTTCCGGGACATTGGGTGGCTTAGACGAGGTGACATTTCCCTTAATGGACTTAGGAAGTCCCCACAAATACCTTTCCATACCCTTAAACTCCGGGGTAACCATGGTAGGACACATCAGGGCTAGTTCCAGATACCTACGGTTGTAACCATCGAGGTCGTTTCCCACAACCTTCAACTGCATAAACTCCATCTTCATCTTCTGGATCTCTGTCCTAGGACAATATTCCTCAATCAGGGCCCCTTTGAATTCCTCCCATGGGGTAGCAAATGCCTCATCAATACCCTTTTCTTGAGCCAATGTGTTCCACCAAGTTAGTGCGACGTAGCGTACATGAAGCATACTTGGTTTTGTTCGCCTCTGAGCAGTTACTAACTCGGAACATAGATTCTAATTTCTCAAACCACCTAGTGAGACCAACCGGCCCCTCAGTTCCACTAAAGTTGTGGGGCTTGCAGCTTTGAAACACTTTGTATGTGCACCCATTACGAATGGGCTGGATAACCGGTGGCGGTGGAGCTTGTGGGTTCATTTCTGCTAAAGCTGCGGCGACTCGTTCATTGATCATTTCCTCAATCTGTGCTGTGGTTGGCGTTGATCTTCCGTTTGCCATTGATGTTCTAAACAAAAATTTTGACTCAAGTCAAAATCTAGTATTCAAATAGTAATAATACAGTATATGGTAACCAGCATAGAATCAACACAACACATGCTAATTAAGTAACACAAATAGATTCAGATACCACAAAGTCATCACACAGTAACGTAGATAGAACACTGTGCAAGAATTAAACAACACAAAGTTCCATTCATTAATAATAAGTTGCATACATCCGCATAGGTTCGTACAATACATAAGTAAAACATAAAACTACAACTAGATTACATAATGAAATCTACTACAAGAGCCCTACGGTGACGGTGGGTGTAGGATGTCCAATACGTGGGACATCTGGTCCTCGAGCTCAGTTACCCGAGCACGGAGGATCTCCACCTCCCTCATCAGTTCCTCGACAGAGGAAGATGGTGGGGCAGGCAGTGCAGTCGGTACGGGTGGTGCTGGTAGAGCTGGTGGTGCAGACGGTCCGACTCCAGAAGTAGAGGCTGCGAAGTGGTAAGGCTTATGCACAAAAGGATCAGTAGGGTACGGCACAAGCCGCTTACGGGCGGTAACCTTACGACGCCGACCATGAGCGTCAATGAATGGTGGACCTCCATTAATCCCTGGAATGACGGTACCATCGAACGGTACCGCCTCTTCGGCGGGGTGGAGGGTGGCTGTACAGGTGCATCATTAGGGTCCTCATATGAATCCTCGTCACTAGATTCGTCAGAGGATGAGTCGTCAGATGAAGAATCGGCGGATGATGGGTTGTCTAGATCGGCTGGGGGTGGCTGCACGGGTGGCTCTCCTCGGGCAGCCATCATCTGTCGGTATCTGGCGGGCTCGATCGGCACGAGATGTCCATCAGGAAGGCGTTGGCACCAATGGTTATGCTCATTACGGATTGGACCTTCCCCAAGTTCCGCGAGAATCACAGAACCACCGGAATGGTGTTGTGGCTCCGAGGGTCCTGGGACAAGTGGAGCTGGAATCTCCTGTAGGTCCTCGGCTCCGTCTGAGGTAATCACTGGGACGGGTGCATGGCTACTAGCTTCGGAGGATGAAGCGCCGGAGTCACTGGAAGGTGTAGATGACGGGATCGTGTCAGCAACAACGGTAGGTGAGGTGGCCGATGAGTCCGAGTCGCTCTCCAAGTGAATGATAGTGGGCGGGGCATCCGACATCTGAACAAGGAAAAATAACTTTTTCCATGTCAGTAAGTCATAAAGCAAGCACGTATTAGGCAAAATAACTACGACAGTCTAGATCATGTATAGCAGTAAGTAGCATGGCAATAACAACAAGTATCATGCAATCGAAAGTAGATAGTAGCATGCAGTAGTGAAATCATGTAGTAGCGTACGGCATATATCAGTAAAAGTATGCAGCCGCATGCAGTAAGTCCCGCAGAAACAAGTAAACTAGCAAGTTGTAGATTAGTCCTATTAGTGAATCCTACTCGGGTCGGTCCAGACTCACTAATGCAACCTAATTCCCTACAACCAATGCTCTGATACCAAATGTGATGCCCCGTAGTAAATCAACATGTACAGACCATCAACAACAGGATCATTACAAGGTCAAACACTATATGCGTTTTCAAAACAAATTTGCATTCATGATAAAAGGTGACTTCATAACCAACGTCAAATGTTTTACAACCAAAAGTATGCTTCTATGAACGGAAGCAAGTAATAATAGTACGTGACCCTTAGGTCATTACAAATCATTGTTCAAAAGTAATAAAGTTTGAATGCAAGAAAAAATGTTTCATGCGGTAACATCTCTAATAAGGCAGCGGGTGGCTAATCAGCAAGACTAGTACAACAGCGGAAACAAGCAACCTTAAGCACCTGAGAAAAACATGCTTAAAAATGTCAAAACGAATGTTGGTGAGCTATAGTTTAGGTATAACAGTAATGTAATGTAGGCCACGAGATTTCAGTGCTTCAAAGAGCGTTTCAACATAGTATGTAAAGTATATGTTTAACCGTGGGCACTTCGTAACTAACTTAACGTTTATCACCCCCTAAAAGTACACTTGGCGAGTGCGTATGTTTACGAAGTATTAAACACCCGTTAAATGCTAGCGCTACTAGCCCGAGTGGGGATGTCAAACCCTATGGATCCATATCTAAGATTCGCGTTCACCGGTTCAAAGACCAATGACTAAACGTTACCGAGCTAAGGAGAAAGTTTATGCCGTTGTATAACCCACAAATATATAAAGTTTAAGTACTCGTGCCTAGTATGTAAAACGTAAAGTGCGCATGTATTCTCAGTTTCCAAAATAGTTAAAGTAAAAAGGGATGCTATAACTCACAGTGATAAAGTAGTAAAAGTCGGTATGCGGTAAAGTAAGCAAAGTGGTTGGTCCGAAAGTCCTCAACCTAAGTCAAAAGGTACTAAGTCAGTAAATCGTCCCAATAGGTTTATAAGTATGTAAATTAGGACTTAAGTATCATCATCATTCATCATTTAACAAAAAGTGTAAAGTAAGTTTCAAGTAAAGACTAGGGTTTGAAATAAAGGCTGACTTCGTTCAGTTTCCACGACCTCTATTCAAACTGAAATGAGGTGATACCAGTGGCCATGGCTCCGTATATGAGTCCTTTAGTTGCTGTAAAAATTCCAGAACCAAACTCGTCTTCGTTTGACCGTGGCAATGGTTTAAGTGCGAGTAGGTCAGAATTTTCAGCACAACGTTAAAAGGACATAGTGACGTTCGGAGGGCCATAGATCCTAAACCGTAACTCGGATTAAGATGAGTCTTAAACAAAAAATTATCTACTCAAACAGAGATAACTGAAAATAAAATTTACAGTAGCCCAGGTATCTGATCAGACCCGAAAAATAGTAGGTTTAGTGTTCCGGTGGGTTCTTGGTGCTCGATGCTCATCACGGTTCTCATCCTTGATGCATATAGCTTCAAGTGTACAACTCGTTGATGTGTTTGCATCATCTTTACCAAGTTTTGAGCATCATAACACAAGTGTAAGTCTAAGATAAGTAGCACAACTCAATTAAGTGTTGCAAGTAGTTTGATGAACCAAAGTTACATCAAGATCTTAGATCCGACACATACATGAACTCTAAAAGTAATATTAAGCTACAAACTTGAAAGTAAACTAAATAATCAAGATCTTAAGTTGTAGAACATAGTTCTTAGTTAGATCTTGAAGATCCAAGACCCAAAAGTCTAGATCTAAAGTTACTAAGTTAGATCCTAAGTTATAACACTTGAATCTTTACTTTAATGAAACCATAAGTTATAAAACTTAGATTTTAATCTTGTAAAGTGTATGTAAGCTTACAAGCTTTTGTTTACAACAAAATAAGAAGACCATAAGCTATAGAAACTTAGATCTATCAAAAGTATATGAAGTTGTAACTAGCAAGTTAAACTTCCATGTTCTTGAACTTACAAAGTTAACTTTAGTTTCAAGAAGTATGAGTTCAAATTTTAACTAGTAATACTTGACCATGAACAATCAAACACGAATTTAAAGTAAGTAAAAATGAAGAAATAAACTAGATCTACAAGTATTATGTTCATATTTGCTTCATACTTGAGAAGATTCAAACCAAAGTTTAGATCTTAGGAATTGAAGTCTACAAAACATAAACATAAAGAAGATTATAAAACTTATGAACTTTTAGTCTTGAAAACACTTAATGTAGAACCACAAACTAACAAGTTTGAGTTCTTGTTCTTGGTTCTTCATCAACAAAAGAAGTACCCAAGATCCATGAAGATTCAAGCTAAGAAACTTGATCTTTACAACAAAAAAGTAACAAACTACAAACTAACAATGATGATGATGAATTTGTGCAACGGTTTTAGAAGAGAAAAAGAAGGAGAAGTAATCTTGTTACTTACAATATTTTGAGAGAGAAATGAGAGAAAAAAAGTAAGTATTATGTGAGTGTGTGAAAAATGAAAGGATACTTGCAATATGTAACAAGTTAAAATAAAAATAAAAAAACTCCCTCCTTGAAGCCTCAAAGTGGACGGTTTTGGAGTGCTTAAAAGGGTAGTCAACTAGCCAACTTTCAAGTGTGGGATGTTGTAGTATGCTAGGAGAATTAATGAGGTTAAAAGTATGGAAAAGAATGCATGCATGCTTGAAGTAATTTGTCTCTAAATTAAGCTAATTAATCCATGCTTTTCCCTAATGAAATACTAGCATAAGACATGGGCTTACAAGTCCATTAAATGTGTAGGGTGGGTTTACAAGTCCATTAAATGTGTAGGGTGGGCTTACTAGTCCATGAAATAAAAGTCCAAGCCCAAGTACAAGTAAGTATGCAATTTAAATAATTAAAGCCCAAGTAGTTAACTACTAACATTAGTTAATTAAAAATGATTAATAATAAATAATCATGAATGTAAATAATATTCAAAAATATTATTCGTGAAAAGTACGAGTGTCATAAAGACTTGTCGGGCCATGGAAAAGTTAAATACGGTAACAAGTAAATGTAATAAAATACATTTAATAAAAGTATTAATAATAAATATTAATAATAAACGTTGAAAAATTCCAGGTTGTTACATGAGGTGCTGCTGGATTCGGCCATGGTAGTGGAAAAATAAAAAGGAGAAGAAGAAGACAAGTAACGAATAATTGCATTAACCTTTTATTAATAGCTTTGCTAAAACGACTAATTGAAGTTATCTTCAAAGCAGACGATCGGTTTTCGGAAGCGGAAAAAGAAAAGAGGAACGGTTATTTATAATTCAACTGATGGATGATAAATGGATGAGATTGATACACGTGTATGGATCAGATCAATTGCACACAGCAATTTAAATTTTGAAAATAAATCAAACGGATTTTGGGGGCAAGTTCATGATTGATAATATGATGTCAAAGCAGAAAAACAGACGGCTACAGCAGTTTTATGTCTTCCAGAAAAAAGGGTATCTTTTATTTTTAGTTTAATGACTTTATTTTTTACAAAAATAAAGACATTAAACTGGGGGGACTTAATGGTGTATCCTAGGAGATACACGCATAAAAACACCATATTCATACAGGAAAATGGATCGAAAAGCATAAAAGATAACAAAATCTAGCGGTGATTAGTATTTACCGCCCAGCGTACAGCAGGCCGCCCAGCGTCAAGCGTAAGCCCTGCAGGTAGCTTCTATGCATAAGCCCTTTTACTCAGCGCGTGAACGGCACGCAGCCACGTCAGCACACGCCACCGACATTCCGGATACTTCACGTAATAGAACCATTCAGTGATTGACACGTGTATTCCGTGAATTTCGGACATACTGTGCCTATAAATAGACCCCCTGGGCCACCACATTTCATCATCATTCTGATCTGAACTTCAGTCAGAGAGAAGTACACTTTCTCTCTCACACAGTTTTTTCTCACTCTAAAATAACATTAGCCGCTTAGCAGCGGTACGCTAGACGGATCATTACAGATTGGTCCACAGATTGATTGAGGCCACCCCACAGATCTTACATATGTGTTCCGGGTCTGCAGAGATTATTTCTCGAGGGCAAACAACAATCAACTGTATACGCCACACGCTGAGCAGCTATTGTCTTGTACTGGTACCTTACAGCCGCTATACGGAAAATCGTACCAACATTTGGAAAGCGGTTACATGGATATGTGGTTACGTGATTTGGAGAATTAGTAATCAAAAGGTGTTTAAAAACAAATCTATGGTTGCTTCGATGATATTCTTGGAGGTTCAAATGGTTACTTTCGATTGGATTTCTCAAAGAATTAAGGAGGTAAATATTGACTCATTTGTGTGGCTTCTAAATCTATCTTCTTATGCTTTATTGAATGTGTTTGAGGTTGAGTTGCTCCCTCTACAACCGAATCTTGTTCCTACTCGCATAACATAGAAGGTGTGTCTGGGGCTGCTGGTTATATTTCAATGGCATTCAGAGAAGCATAGTCTCCTGGTTGATGTGTTGCTATACTGCTTGCTTCCATGTTGATGCATTTTTACATTGGATGTGTGTTTGTTTTGCTCCTATCTTGTACATTTCAGGTTTGTTTCGTGTGAGTAGTTGTGTTTGTTTTGCTACTTTTGTGATGCTTGTTGTACTATATTTTCATTAATGGAAAATTGCTTTGCTTTTCTAAAAAAAAAAAAAAAAAGAAAAAAAAAAATTCAATAGTAGTTGTGGTTTGCATGAAATACACACATCTTGAGTATGACCCGTCTGATTTTAATAAAATTATATACAAATCATCTTTATCTTTTAAAAATTACACTTATCGTCCTCGACTTATTTGAAAGCGTTTTGTTCATTGTCCTTTAGAGATTTTACAAAAACCTTTACACATCATAAAACATTAGTTACACTGTTAATAATTATAAGAAGAAATTAAAAACAATATATTAACTTATGTATACTTTTAAGCTTGCACATATGCTACTAAAAAATTTATAATATATAATAATAAAACCGGTAAAACGGTTAAAATAAATCACATTTAAACCACTTGTATCGCCTGAAAAAAACGCCAACATCAAGTAATGTGGCAACCAAGAAATGCCTCAATTTCAAATATCCATGGGTTGCTTTTTGGGCGTTTGAGTAGCATTGGTTGGAATTCATCGGAACAAGCAACCGGTGTTTTTGTTTTTTTTTATTTTTTTATTTTTTATTATTTTAAAAATATTATTTTTATCCGCTTTTAATACTTACTCAATTATATTTTAACACATAATCACAATACTCCTAGCTAACACCAAAAACCAACATCACCACTACTCTATTAAAAAAAGGGCATGTCCTACTCACAAAGAAGTGCAAAAAGCAGAAAACACGAGTAAGAAACGTCACTTACCACTACAAATGGTCTTAATAAACGTAAACGATTCTTATTCAAAGTATCCGCAACGTAGTGGGGACCCGACTCCTCTTCTTACAAACCAATGACGAAGATATGAGCCCTCATAAAAAGTATGATAATTAAGACTTGCGAATTTTAATTATAGCATTTATTTATACAAATAATAAATAATAAACATAAAATAAAACAAAGGAACAAGCGTCGCTGAATGTTGGGGTTTCATTTTCTAAGACGATTCAATATGTCATGTTAGTAGTAAATAAAAAACAGTTTATTGTTGACCCATAATATATAATATCGTCACCAATACTTGAAAAATAAAATAAGTTTCTGTTTTTAATACTACCAAAAACATTGATTACTTTTATATATTTTTTATTAAAACCAGCTACGATAAAGTACTAGGTAAATTAGCTTAATCATAATTCATACATATGGGCTGCGCACATTATATATATTTTTTCAGGGACCTAATTATTTTAGAAAACGAAACCCCAACAACAACTTGGAGAGAAATATTTTTTATATAATGTTGATTAGACTACAAAAGAGAGTGCATATTTTACTTAATGTATGTGATTTAATGCAATTATTATGTGACCGTTCACTACTACACAAAAGGAGTTTTAAAACCGGTTTTTAAGGCTTTCGAAACCGGTTTTAAAACCGGTTTGCATCTATGGGGGTTTATAAAGTGTAAACCGGTTTTAAAACCGGTTCCGAAACTTGACTTTCGAAACCAGTTTTTTAATAAAAACAGGTTTCTATTCTCGACATTAGAAACCTGTTTTTTATTAAAAACCGGTTCGTAATGTCTTTTTTTTTTCCTTTTCTGAAACATTCATGTGCTTGTTCTTCTGGTACCAGTTCACATGCTAATTTATATTAATAACATAATTTTCATGAATTAAGGAGGTTGGATGCATACGTAAGTGGACAAATACAATACAGATTCATCAATTTTAATACATTCTTGCACTCTAAAAACCATCGTTTTCATTACTATCGTTTATGGAACAGAGTATCATTTCAACTTATTATCATATAACCAGTTGATGAATCAGGCTAATTAACAAGACAACGTTCCAGTTCGTGAGTTTATGATGTTCTTCAAAACATGCAATATATCATTGATCTTTCCAAATGTGAGAATATCAAAAAATGAAAGAGATTAACAAATTATATTATGAGTGAAACATAATGAAGTAAATAAATAAATAAATAAATGGCTTACATTAAGAAAGAGGCAAGGAGAAGGCTATACTTGATGTGAAAAGTAAATGGAGCTGAGTATGGAAGTAAATAATGAGGGTGAAGTGAAAGTTTTAAATTTTGGTTCAACTTTGAAATTTTCATCTTCCCGCTGATAATCAAATATGCATACAGAGGTGTTTTTTTTTTCTTCCCTAAAACTGCTTCCATAGGAATATAGATTGAGACCGGTTTTATGAAAAAAGGGGTTTCGAAAGTCGGAACCGGTTTTCCTTAAAAAGGGGTTTCTAAAGTGACGAATAGAGACCGGTTTTTTTGAAAAAACCGGTTCCTAGGTTCCGCCCATTTTAAAACTGGTTTCTTTAAGCTTTACAAACCGGTTTTTCTATAATTTTTTAAAAAGGGCTTTCTTAGAGGGGTTTCTATTCTTATATGTGTAGTAGTGGTTTCTCACATTTTTGTTTGACCACATCAAAATATTATGCTTGTGAAGTTTGAACTTGTGTAGGACTCCAACTTAAGAAATATGGGATATAACATAGAGGATATACATTTTAAATTCTATTGTGTTGATTAATTAATAAATAGCACTCGTATAATAGTAATATTTATCTACTAAATTAAGGTAAAAAAATAGCAACATTAGCTATTAATGATGTATCATATGGTCTACACGCATAAAATAAAAGTTGTGGAGCTATGAGTTACGGACGTTTTGGCTTTTGAATCACTTAAATCCGACTTCGTATGACAAAGTTATGCCCAAATTAGTGAAGACACGTAAGTTGCGGGGTTTTAGCATTAATCAGGCCCAAGAAGTAGCCCATGAAGCTTCCTTACCAGCCCAAGATTTGCCTATAAATAGAGGAGTTCCTCACCTCATTTGCACATCAGAGGAGAGATCAGACGCTCCACTTTCTCTCTCACACACACTTTCTCTCTCTAGATTCCATCTGTCATGCGCCCAGCTCCAAGGCACGTGACCTCATCCTCTCAGCTCCAAGGCATGTGACCTCATCCTCCCAGCTCCAAGGCACGTGACCTCAGCCGCCCAGCTCCAAGGCACATGACCTCAGCCGCCCAGCTCCAAAGCACACTACACATCTCATGTCGCTGGACACTACACATCATATTTTCTCATATATGACTCAACAATATATTTTATCACTCAGGATACAGGCAGAACATACGTAAGACCTATTTTAAGATTGACTTAAACCACGCCATGGTTTTAGACCAAGATCCGCGTCTGCAGGGATTCGTCCCGAGAGTAAACGTCAATCGGCAAACTACTCCTCACATGGTTCATTCTACCTTGCACTAGTATGTATATACCTACTCTCCAGTAGAGAAATACGTACTAACATATGGCGCCATCCGATTCTATGACCAGAAGCAAAAAAGTTAGAATATACAGTATAGTTGTCCGTTATCCGGACTACAAAAATTGTTACATTCTGACTTATGAAAATTACTCCGTCATCCGTTGTGAAGAATCTCAAGAACGCAACCAACTTCAAAAGGAGGACAAAAAATAGTCCACATCTGTGGGACCCAACAAAAATTGCCATCTACAGATTACAAAAATAAATACATGGCGATGAGAATCACGTAATACGTGGACATATCAGTACCAAGCAATTATTGTGGTTGACAAGAGTTTGGCAAAATAAGCTCTCAAGATTAAAAGAGAAAAAGATAAGAACCGAAGGTCCCAAGCAACTTATATGGTTTTATGATCTTCATTTGCTTTGAAGGTTTCATACTTAAAATCATGATTACACTCTTGATGTTTTATAGTGTGTAATTCCCAATACACTACAAACGCCACTGTTCGACTTCTTAATACTCGCTCCCGATACAAATTCCGTCGATCGAGCTCATATAATGGTCACCGTACTCCATTATCTGCAAGATATTTGTCAGAGTTTAGCAACCAACTTTGACCGATCTCAGTTCTCCGTTTTACGCCTTCAAAATTCAAGTTAATTTAAAAGCTAAGTTTCATGTAGAAATTTAAGCATGCTACAGAGGTTGATACGTTCATATGATGGTCTCCGTTATGCGTTCTTAACTTCTAAAATGCTACATGATTTTTACTTCATGCCTTTCGATCACGAAGCTAGTTAAACACGATACTTCAACATCGTGTTTGTTTTCAACATAAGGCATCCAAACTGACAATGCAAGAAACTTGGGATACTAAGTGTAACATCCCGCCTTTTTCCGTTTACTTTTCCGTTTAATTATTTAAAGTCCGTTATATGTTTATAACACCTCCCGTTAATACGCGTTTTAAATTATCTCGTTTAGGTTATTCACGCACCCGATTAAAACTTGAGGGACCAATCTTGCCATGTGACCAAACTTTTGACTAGGTCAAAGTGGTCAAACCACCCCCATCCATTCATCTTTTTCATTTTTATTTTTCCTTTTCTCTTCATACTTTCCATTTTTCTTTCAATTCTCCAAACAAATGAATCATCATCTAAATCCAAGCTAGCGGGTGTCTCACAAAACAAATTACATATTTGAAATCCTTGCAACTTCCTCTTCGATTCCATACCGATTACCTCAAGTTTGGGTAACTTTCTAAAATCACTAGATTTTGTGTTCTTGATGTTTTTAACTTATAAAGTTGTTAATTAGTGTCTATGGCTCAAGTCTAACATGAATATATGATTTATATGTTCGATTTTGTTATTTGAAGAAACTAGCATGAACATAAACTTTGGTGTGTTTGATTTGGTGATTTGGTTGTTTGAATGATGTTAAATGTTATAAATGCATGTATTAAATGTGTTCCTAACATCACTAGCTTCAATTTGATGTGTAGGTTGTTTTAGAAAACTTCATAAACATGATTAGTGATTTTGATGTTGTTGGTTAGGGTTTGATAGAATTGAATGTGAACATTTAATGCATTGAAAGTCATGAATTATTGTTAGTAAGTAGTTAGTTGTATTGTATGCTTGATTATCTACAAAACGACGTGTTTTATGTATGCATTAAATGCCCGGATCATAAATGTGCACTTGTAAAATTTGAAGCATTAAATGTGTGCATTGATTGATCATTTGATTTG
This sequence comes from Rutidosis leptorrhynchoides, assembly GCF_046630445.1. Lineage (NCBI taxonomy): Eukaryota > Viridiplantae > Streptophyta > Magnoliopsida > Asterales > Asteraceae > Rutidosis > Rutidosis leptorrhynchoides. The sequence goes on along the minus strand of NC_092334.1, from coordinate 242,377,784 downwards.
AAAAGTCGATTATTGCAAATAATGTTTTCAGTTGGTGAAATGTGTTTAGCTGGGTTCCTTGTCAAATTAGCTTTCTAACAATATAAGGTGCGAGTTCTAAGTGTTAGCGGTTTGTAAAATATGCTTGAAAGAGTTTTGATTTGGGATTTGAACAATTGAGACTGACCAGGTAGCAGCACACGACCAATGTCGCGGCGCAGCAATCCTAGGTCGCGGCGCGACCTAAGCCGTATCCAGGTTCTGACCTCCTTGGTCAAAATAAGAAAAATGTTTGGCACACTATGGACCTCCGATTCACATGAGACTTGTTCTAACATGCTTATATATGAATAAAAACCTCAGAAAAATAGTTCGGGAACCGACCCGAAGGTGTTGACTTTTTCACTAACTTTGACCGACCAAAGTTTTACTTTTTGTCAAACTTAACCAAATGATTATGCAACCTTCGTAACTTGTTTCTATACTTGTATATTGCATGAAACTTGACAAATTGATTCACATGTTACATAATCGAGTCGTAACGAGCCATAGGACAAATTGGACATCTTTGACCTATCGTGTTTACCGTTATTGATACGACCTATTTGTTTAGGTCAAGACTAGCATTATCCTTTGCACACGTTACTTTGTGAAGTACTTTTTATACGTGCACTCAAGGTGAGATCATAGTCCCACTTTTACTCTTTTGAACTTACATTTGGGATGAGAAAACATAAACATTTCTTTTTAACTAAGTGAACACAAGTAGAGGAAAACAAACATTCTACATACGAGTTTAGAACAAAATCCTCAATTCGATTATCATTAGTTACTCTTGCAGTGTGTAAGTGTAGGCGTGAACTTATGTTGTATGACCACATGGGTGTGACAAACCCTCATCTCGGACGGTTCGCTACCGTCTACGGATGAAATATATTTTCGAGAAACAGTGTTGTTCTAGCACTATTAATGGGGTTCAACGGACGCAATGTTAAGCCTTGATAATTGGGTGCTCGTGAATATTAACTTTTAGAATGTATTACTATTTTATCAATGTGCAAATCTTGTGGTTCGACTTACATTTACTCACTTACTTATTTAAACCTATGATTTCACCAACGTTTTCGTTGACAGATTCCCTATGTTTTTCTCAGGTCCTTGATCATTAGGTGATACATGCTTCCGCACATTTCTTTTTGATACTTGCTTGGATGTCGAGTATACTTGCATATGTGTAGCGTCTTTTGACTACTTTAAACTGTGTCGCACGTGTTTTATTTGTACTTTAAACATCGTTATGTACTAGTTATGGAAACTACTTTTGTAAACTTTGAAACATCCACACTTATGAAATGAATGCGACATATTTTCGGTCAAACTTTGTCTTAAAGACTTATGACCATGTAATGGGGCCTACGTAGACGGCGCCGTCAAACATGATTTGGTCGGGTCGCTACAGATGGTATCAGAGCATTGGTTGTAGGGGTTTAGAGTTCATTGGTGTCGACCCCGAGTCATAGGGTACATTGGTGAGTCTAGACTACAACCGGCATATAGACTTGACGTAGGAATTACTTGACTACTTGTGCATTTATACCCGAACTCTCCTACTCATATCTATTCTTATTCTACCTTAATCTCACGTTGACTAATTTGATTGACATGCCACCTTGACTATATGAAGTAATGTCGAATGCACATATGAATTAGGGTAATATAATTTCCGGGATTATATTACTGTGACTCATATGAACGTTCCAACATTATGACATAAAGAATTTAAGGCGAGTCAAGGAAAATTTTCTCTCTATCTTTATTCCATATCACAGTTAGTATTATTTAGAATACTAACCAACGGTATTCTTTTGTTTTGAAGGAACAATGCCTCCTCACCGTGTGCCACACCGTGAAACTCCCGAACAAGCACTACAACGAATGGTGGCCACCGCCATAGAGGCGGCCATGGTCGGTCACTCCTCCAACAACAACAATAACAACAACAACAATCAAGGGGCCGGTAACTCAAGCGAAGGGTGCTCCTAAAAAGCTTTTATGGGGTGCAAACCTCACATTTATGATGGAACCGGGGGACCGGTTACACTCACTCGATGGTTCGAACAAACGGAGGCCGTCTTTAGCATAAGCGATTGTCGGGACCAAGATAAGGTCAAGTACTCCACCCACACTCTTACATGGTGGAATACCTATGTACAATCGGTGGGTACCGATGAAGCTCAAGCCCTCTCTTGGGCCGATTTAAGGGAAAAGATGATTGTTGAATATTTCCCTCGCGAAGAAACCCGAAAGCTCGAACAAGAGCTAAGAACTTTGAAGGCGGTTGGAAACGATCTCAAGGCCTACAATCAATGATTCGCCGAGCTATCCTTGATGTGTCCCAATCTCATGAACCCCAAATCTCAAAGGGTTGAACTCTATATGGATGGTCTTCCAAAGAGCATCAAAAAAGGTGTGATGTCCTCCAAACCCGCTAATCACCAAGCCGCTTTGAACATGGCCCGCCAATTGATTTAAACGGTTGATGAAATCGTAGTGCCGGCTTCTAAGGCCGAGGACAAATTGGGTGGCAACAAAAGGAAATGGGAAGCCACTCCATCAAGCAACTACAACAACAACACCTTCACCAAAAAGCCTTTCACCAACGACGACAAGAAAGGTTATGCCGGAACTCAACCTTTTTGCAACAAATGTCACAAGCACCACTCGGGTGAATGCGGCAAGCTAATTTGCCACCGGTGCCAAGGAGTTGGTCATAAGGCTAACAATTGCACAAGTGTTGCCCCCGTCGCTCGAAAGGGGCCCAATCCTCCAAAAACGGTCACTTGTTATGAATGTGTCCAAACGGGCCATTATAGGAACGAATGCCCGAAGAAGAAGGCCAACCCCAACACACGTGGCTGAGCCTTCAACATTAACATCGAGAAAGCCCGGGATGACAATGAACTAGTCACGGGTACGTTTCTTCTCAACAACACTTATGTTACTTGTTTATTCGATTCGGGTGCCGATAAGAGTTTTGTATCCAAGACTTTGACTCATTCTTTTAGCACTCCACCACTTCCACTAGATACCACTTATACCATTGAAGTGGCCAACGGGAAACTATTGAGTGCCGACACATATTACCGGGGGTGTACGTTAAACATTTTGGATAATGAGTTTGAAATTGACTTGATACCCATGGAACTAGGAAGCTTCGATGTAATAATCGGTATGAATTGGCTAGCCAAAACGAAATCTCACATTCTTTGTGATCTTAACGCAATCTGAATTCCTATCGAGAATGGTGAACCTTTGATTGTTTATGGCGATAAGAGTTGCACCGGACTCAACCTCGTTTCATGCATTAAAGTTAGAAAACTACTCCGTAAGGGTTGTTTTGCGATCCTTGCTCACGTTAAGAAAGTCGAGTCCGATGAGAAGCATATCGATGATGTGCCAATTGTTAGTGACTTTTCCGATGTATTTCCCGACAAATTTTCGGGTCTTCCACCTCATCGACCGGTTGAATTCCAAATCGATCTTATTCCGGGAGCTGCACCCGTAGCACGTGCACCATATAGACTCGCTCCATCCGAAATGCAAGAATTGCAAAGTCAAATCCATGAACTACTTGATCGTGGTTTTATCCAACCTAGCCATTCACCTTGGGGCGCTCCGATTTTGTTTGTTAAAAAGAAAGACGGATCCCTATGAATGTGCATTGATTATCGTGAACTAAACAAATTGACGGTTAAAAACTGATATCCTCTTCCTCGCATCGATGACCTCTTTGATCAACTACAAGGGTCTTGTGTATATTCGAAAATCGATCTCCGCTCGGGTTATCATCAATTAAGGGTTAAGGGGGAAGATGTCTCCAAAACCGCTTTCCGAACTCGTTATGGTAGTTATGAATTCCTTGTCATGCCATTTGGTATCACTAATGCACCGGCGGTGTTCATGGATCTTATGAACCGCGTGTGCAAATCGTATCTCGACAAATTCGTTATTGTGTTCATCGATGATATTTTGGTCTATTCTAAAAACGAAGAAGAACACGAGGAACATCTCCGACTTGTGCTTGAACTTTTAAGACAAGAACGACTCTATGCCAAATTCTCCAAGTGTGAATTTTGGTTGAAGAAAGTTCAATTTCTTGGTCATGTTATAAGTGATCAAGGTATTAAAGTCGATCCATCAAAAATCGAAGCCATTAGTAAATGGGAAACTCCTACTACTCCTACTCACATTCGTCAATTCTTGGGTCTCGCCGGATACTATCGTAGATTCATCAAAGATTTCTCTTTGGTCGCTCGTCCTCTAACCGCGTTAACTCATAAGGGAAGAAAATTCGTTTGGGCAACCGAACAAGAATCCGCATTTCAAATCTTGAAAACGAAGCTAACCACCGCTCCTATCTTGTCACTTCCCGAAGGCAACGATGATTTTGTTGTGTATTGCGATGCCTCAAAACATGGTTTTGGATGTGTGTTGATGCAACGAACGAAAGTCATTTCTTATGCTTCCCGACAACTCAACATTCATGAACGAAACTACACGACACATGATCTCGAACTCGGAGCCGTTGTCTTTGCACTTAAAATGTGGAGACACTATCTTTATGGAACCAAGAGTACTATCTTTACCGATCACAAAAGTCTCCAACACATCTTCGATCAAAAGCAACTAAACATGAGATAACGAAGGTGGATTGAAACCTTAAACGATTACAATTGCGAGCTTCGTTACCACCCCGGAAAGGCAAATGTAGTAGCCGATGCCTTAAGTCGAAAAGAAAGAGCGGTGCCTCTTTGTGTCCGAGCCTTAAACATCACCATCCACACAAACCTTAATAGCCAAACTCGGGTAGCCCAAGATGAAGCTCTCAAGGATGAAAACATTTCACACGAGCTCTTGAACATTCTCGTCTCTCGATTTGAAACTAAGGAAACCGGACTCCGATATTTCGTCGGAAGGATTTGGGTGCCTAGTTATGGGGACCTACGAAGTCTTATTTTAGATGAAGCCCATAAGTCACGATACTCGATTCACCCCGATGCCAATAAGATATACAACGACCTTAAAGAACAATATTGGTGGCCGAACATCAAAAGGGAAGTAGCTACTTATGTTGCCAATTGTTTGACATGTTCCAAAGTCAAAGCCGAACACCAAAGACTGTCCGGACTACTTCAACAACCCGAGATCCCGCAATGGAAGTGGGAAAGGATAACGATGGATTTTATCACCAAACTACCAAAAACGACGGGCGGTTATGATACTATTTGGGTTATTGTTGACCGTCTCACCAAATCCGCACACTTCCTTGCCATGAAAGAAACGGACAAAATGGAGAAACTTGCACAACTTTATATTAAGGATATCGTAGCCCGACACGGTTTACCTTTATCGATTATCTCCGACCGAGATGGCCGTTTTGCTTCTAGATTTTGGCGTGCCTTGCAAGAAGCGTTAGGAACGCGTTTAGACATGAGCACCGCCTATCATCCACAAACCGATGTGCAAAGTGAACGTACAATACAAACCTTGGAGGATATGTTATGAGCTTGTGTTGTCAATTTTGGGAAAGCTTGGGACAAGCACTTACCTCTCGCCGAATTCTCCTACAACAATAGTTATCACGCGAGTATAAAAGCCGCACCTTTTGAAGCGTTATATGGCCGAAAGTGTCGCTCTCCTCTTTGTTGGGCCGAGGTAGGCGATGTGCAAATCACCGGACCCGAACTCATTCACGAAACCACCGAGAAAATCGTTCAAATCCGAGATAGGCTTAAGACGGCCCGAAGTCGTCAAAAGAACTATACCGACAAACGACGCAACGACCTCGAATTTCAAGTCGGTGACCGAGTAATGTTAAAAGTCGCGTCTTGGAAAGGTGTAATCCGTTTTGGGAAACGCGGGAAGCTAAATCCAAGGTATATTGGTCCTTTCGAAATCTTGGAGCGTATTGGAACCGTTGCTTATCGTTTAGATCTTCCACCTCAATTGGGCTCCGTTCATCCTACCTTCCATGTATCTAACTTAAAAAGTGTCTTGCCGAACACGATATCGTCATCCCTCTCGAGGAACATACTATTGATGACAAACTTCATTTTGTGGAGGAACCGGTTGAAATTGTGGACACCTCCGTCAAGACATTGAAACAAAGCCGAATTTCGATTGTTAAAGTCCATTGGAACGCTAAAAGAGGACCCGAGTTTACTTGGGAAAGGCAAGATCAAATGCAAAGGAAATACCCTCATCTATTCCCGGTTCCGGAAACGCAAAATTCCGAGGAAGAAACAACGACTACTACGCCTACTTAAATTTCGGGACGAAATTTCTTTTAAGGAGTAGGTAATGTAACATCCCGCCTTTTTCTGTTTACTTTTCCATTTAATTATTTAAAGTCCGTTATATGTTTAATACGCGTTTTAAATTATCTCGTTTAGTTTATTCACGCACCCGATTAAAACTTGAGGGACCAATCTTGCCATGTGACCAAACTTTTGACTAGGTCAAAGTGGTCAAACCACTCCCATCCATTCATCTTTTTCATTTTCATTTTTCCTTTTCTCTTCATACTTTCCATTTTTCTTTCAATTCTCCAAACAAAAGAATCATCATCTAAATCCAAGCTAGCGGGTGTCTCACAAAACAAATTACATATTTGGAATCCTTGCAACTTCCTCTTCGATTCCATACCGATTTCATCAAGTTTGGGTAACTTTTTAAAATCACTAGATTTTGTGTTCTTGATGTTTTTAACTTATAAAGTTGTTAATTAGTGTCTATGGCTCAAGTCTAACATGAATATATGATTTATATGTTCGATTTTGTTATTTGAAGTAACTAGCATAAACATAAACTTTGGTGTGTTTGATTTGGTGATTTGGTTGTTTGAATGATGTTAAATGTTATAAATGCATGTATTAAATGTGTTCCTAACATCACTAGCTTCAATTTGATGTGTAGGTTGTTTTAGAAAACTTCATAAACATAATTAGTGATTTTGATGTTGTTGGTTAGGGTTTGATAGAATTGAATGTGAACATTTAATGCATTGAAAGCCATGAATTATTGTTAGTAAGTAGTTAGTTGTATTGTATGCTTGATTATCTACAAAACGGCGTGTTTTATGTATGCATTAAATGCCCGAATCATAAATGTGCACTTGTAAAATTTGAAGCATTAAATGTGCGCATTGATTGATCATTTGATTTGAAAAGTCGATTATTGCAAATAATGTTTTCGGTTGGTGAAATGTGTTTAGTTGGGTTCCTTGTCAAATTAGCTTTCTAACGATACAAGGTGCGAGTTCTAAGTGTTAGCGGTTTGTAAAATATGCTTGAAAGAGTTTTGATTTGGGATTTGAACAATTGAGACTGACCAGGTACTAGCACACGACCAATGCCGCGGCGCGGCAATCCTGGGTCGCGGCGCGACCTAAGCCGTGTCCAGGTTCTGACCTCCTTGGTCAAAATAAGAAAAATGTTTGGCACGCTATGGACCTCCGATTCACATGAGACTTGTTCTAACATGCTTATATATGAATAAAAACTTCAGAAAAATAGTTCGGGACCCGACCCGAACGTGTTGACTTTTTCATTGACTTTGACCGACCAAAGTTTGACTTTTTGTCAAACTTAACCAAATGATTATGCAACCTTCCTAACTTGTTTCTATACTTGTATCTTGCATGAAACTTGACAAATTGATTCACATGCTACATAATCGAGTCGTAACGAGCCATATGACTAATTGAACATCTTTGACCTATCGTGTTTACCGTTATTGATACGACCTATTTGTTTAGGTCAAGACTAGCATTATCCTTTGCACACGTTACTTTGTGAAGTACTTTTCATACGTGCACTCAAAGTGAGATCATAGTCCCACTTTTACTCTTTTGAAATTACATTTGGGATGAGAAAACATAAACATTTCTTTTTAACTAAGTGAACACAAGTAGAGGAAAACAAACATTCTACATACGAGTTTAGAACAAAATCCTCAATTCGATTATCATTAGTTACTCTTGCAGTGTGTAAGTGTAGGCGTGAACTTATGTTGTATGACCACATGGGTTTGACAAACCCTCATCTCGGACGGTTCGCTACTGTCTACGGATGAAATATATTTTCGAGAAACAGTGTTGTTCTAGCACTATTAATGGGGTTCAACGGACGCAATGTTAAGCCTTGATAATTGGGTGCTCGTGAATATTAACTTTTAGAATGTATTACTATTTTATCAATGTGCAAATCTTGTGGTTCGACTTACATTTACTCACTTACTTATTTAAACCTATGATTTCACCAACGTTTTCGTTGACAGATTCCCTATGTTTTTCTCAGGTCCTTGATCATTAGGTGATACATGCTTCCGCACATTTCTTTTTGATACTTGCTTGGATGTCGAGTATACTTGCATATGTGGAGCGTCTTTTGACTACTTTAAACTGTGTCGCACGTGTTTCATTTGTACTTTAAACATCGTTATGTACTAGTTATGGAAACTACTTTTGTAAACTTTGAAACATCCACACTTATGAAATGAATGCGACATATTTTCGGTCAAACTTTGTCTTAAAGACTTATGACCATGTAATGGGGCCTACGTAGACGGCGCCGTCAAACATGATTTGGTCGGGTCGCTACACTAAGTACTCTCGCGTACCGTCCAACGTATCCCACACTCCTTTCAGAAATCATTTTATGATTATATCCTGGGCAATATTCTTGATCCGTACTCCGTACTCAGTACATTAAGCTCTATGTTACCGGGAAGATTTTATGAAACTACGCGAAGTAAATTGACAATCATTTGAGGATAGCCATGCTCAAGCACCGTAATAACTAGTGTATAAAAACTAGCTCCACATAATGTTCAAGTTCACTTCAGTATACGGAGAAAATCTGTTGATAACCGAACTCATTATCATTATCCATCTTCGGTTACACGTCTCCCGGCTACCCAACATATAATCGTTTCGTGAGCATAATATATATTTTGTGTTCCGTGTTCCGTGTTCCGTGTTCCACTCAGCAATATTCAAACAAAAGTCTGTTATCCGTAATCCGTATTGGGACACCAAATAAGTGATCAAATGCATTGATGACGTGTACAATCTTTTTACCCCTCATCATAAAGTTGCTATCTAAACTTTTCAATCAACAAAAACTTCAAGTGAAATGAGAACAAAGATTTACATCTGCTACAGCTGTCACTATTCCACATAAAGTTCTTTTAAATTGTGGATATAATAAACCCACTTGACGTATATTATGTACTCCGGCATCCATATTCCGGTTACTTATTTAAAGCAACTTCAGACTTCTACAACCCGGAGCAGCAAATATCGAAACGCATCAATACATTGCCACTACTACTATTGAGTTAGTTAAAACCGGTGCAACGATTTATTCAAGCGCCGTCAACATATTTTGATATACATCCCACTTAAAGAATATGAAGATTAGAAAATATAGAAGAGATGAAGAATTCGTGACCTATACAGCGTAAATATATTACTTCCACCTTTCATACATAAAGATGTAATGTTTCTGTCATCCGTACAGCATCATTCAGAAATTGCAAAATCCACATTCACAAAACGCACTGTTGTGTTTTGTTTAAAAGCAAATCTACAAACCGAATCCCTTTAACCGAAAAACATACACACGAACCATAATCGGTGACAAATACAAAACCACCTCTACCACCTACAGCCTCCGGTACCCGGCAACCGTCCAAAACATGTTTTGCATTACGAACAATGACATCCTCTCCGATTATCAACTCAAGCCAACTTCAATAATGCGAACACCGACGTCTGTTCTCCGTCTACCGTATCCGTACACCGCCGTCCTACCACCAACTACCAAGATTAGTTCCGTTTTCAAATCAACACAAGATATTAGTAAACTAAAATCATAAAAATCTAATAGATGAAGATATGGATAATACATTGTAACAACCCTGCTTTTTCTGTCACTTCCGTTAACTTTCTGTTAGTTGATTTAACGGCGATTCCTTGAAATTGTATATGTTTATGTGTAATAAATACATACTTGATCCTTGGAGGGTTACGATAATTAATACGGGTTAATATTAATTTAAAAATATATTTCGGATAAAGAAATACGATAAAAACGATACGGTTTTGGATAACTACTTTTTGAGCAACGAAACGCTCGAGTTTATTTTAATAATTATTTTAATAATTATTAACTTTTTACAAATATTTAATTTATTGAATTTTTAATAAATTGAACGTTTGGTTGCGTTTTAACGATCGGTTTATCGTTCCGGGCCTTCGGCACGTCTAAATGGCACTTGAAACGAGCCACGAGTACAAGCTTTTGCAAAACATGAGCCAGGGAACTCACCCATTGGGCCAATCGGCCGAATCCCATAACCCCACCCCTTTACTTACTAATTTGGCCCACTTGTGTGTTGATCCATGTTGATTTGTTGATTAGGCCCTAAGTATATAAGACTAACCTAGCCCTAAACACTACAACCTAATTCCCCATAATTTTTTCAGTCGATATTTTGCTCCTCCAGGCCTCCCTCTTGCGCCGACTTTCAACCCCACACAACACTACTCAAAATTAATTGTTAGATTAAACCTTCAACACAAGAATTGCAATTCAAAATGCTAGCTACACATTGATATAAACAATTTTGTGATCAAAGGTATAAACACATGAACCCTAACTTCAAAAATTCTGATTTCATAAGGTTTCATAGTTTATGTTGGTCAATTGCTCGATTCATAGTGTTTGTATGCTTGTTTAATCGTTAGATCGTTCGTATTGATTGTTTTGACTAAAAACAGAATTTTTGATTGATGATTCTGATAAAATTGGTTTGGTTTCTGATTATGTTATGTACCCGGATGGATTGGTCTAGAAAAACTATTGATTTTAGACTTTGGATTCGCTTGATTTCGTTTCCGTATGCTTAAGTTATGACAGTTTGAATTATCGTTATGTTTTTATGCTTGATCAGAAAAATGGTATTGATGGGTTACTAAATGGCTTGTGTATTGATTACCATTGGATAGATAATTCAAAAACACTCAGGTTACACTAGGATATCATGTCATTTGTTTGAGTAAAACTTGTGATATGCCTAATCGAATGAAAATGTAGATTTTTCCAGCACATTCATGAAAACAGACTTGTATGCTAAAATGTATTGATTTATGTGATGCGAGCTTTTCATATATGTAATCTATACAAAAATTACTTCACTTTTCATATAGATATCATGGTCTAATTATATCTAGATCTTCGGATAATCGCATGCGAAAGTGACTAGCTAAACTAGGATCGAATCTGCAACTTGCTCTCTGATTTGTACTCTGTGGTTTGTGTTTTGTGAATTAACATGAATGCTTCTGGAATATGAATATTTATATGTTATGTGATATATTTTTGGTTTGTTGCAACCTCTAAAACCTTATGAATTGTGCACACTAGGGTCATAGTTTTGGTAATTTCTGAAATGATCTAAAACTGAACATCCAGCTTTACTAAACAAAAGTTGCTCGTTTTCGGATATACGATAGTTTGACTTGTCCTTGAACCATGGCCACTGACCTAGTTTGATTTTCATGTCCCTAGCTCCGATTATAGGCAATACGAAATCAGTGCGCGGTTAGAAACATTTGGCAAACCATAAATGTACCCCTTCTGATTCCCCACTTATAGAAATCATATGAGACCCTGGCTGGACTTTATGGAATCTATTTTGAGTCTAATTATGATCTGGAGTTTTCCATGTTATCATAAATTTTGTGCTATGAGTTATTATGCGAAGTTTGCTACATGTACATAAACGTTTTGCATGACGATAAACTGTGATAGTGTAATTGACCATTTATGACCTAAAATGTGTTGTTTGACTTAGATTTGACATGTTGACCAAAATTTGGCATGAACCTACTGAGGTTGACTATAGTTGACTACTTTGACCAAGTTTGACTTTTGGTTTGACTTTGGTTGACTTCGTTTGACTTGAATGAATTAGTTGACTTTTATTTTGAAACGCGTCGAGTTGAGCAAAAACCACTTTTGTTTAAGACATATATGTTGACCAACCTAAATACGTATACTTAGGTTGCATCACTCGGCTATAATGTGTACAAGTTAGTTTTCTACTTTATTCAAGAGCTATTCAAAGGTGAGTCTACAGTCCTGCTTTTTACATGTTTTCAGGCATGAGAATACACGCTTTTGTACTTACATTTTCAAATGATTTTATGTTGACACGAGTAATTATTATACATATTGAGTTTGTTCACAAAGCCCCTAGCTTGAATACTTTTATTACCTTCGGGTAAGCACAATTTAGATGGACGGATCCGTTAGGTTAGACAAACCTCGCCTAAACAATATTAACCGTGGCGCATTTACTTTGAACATTAGATACACTTGAACAAGTGTATAACATTTTTATGGGGTAAAGGGAGTGTAGTGGATTCTATACTCTGGTCATTGCTAGTATTCAGGTGCTCATAGATTATGTAAACGTTTCGCAACATGGAGTTGTACTTGTAAAATCTCGTGGTCAATGAACTTGAACTAATTTCTGATAACTGTTTTTCAGATACTATACAATGTTATTTAAAACTGTGGTTTACGAACAAATGAGATAAAACTTGACATGGTATTGTCTACAAATATTTGAAACATGACATGGTAGTGTCAACAAGCTTTTGAAACGGGACACAGTATTGTCGGCAAACTTTTAACATTAAACCTTGGTGGTCTTCCACTAATAAACCTTTTCGGAATATTATTTCTTAAACATGCTGTATTGTTTTTCTAAAACCTGTAGATTCACTCAACATTATTGTTAATCCGTTTTGCATGTTTTATTCTCAGGTATTAATTGCTTCCGCTATAAAATATTGCTGTTACGTAGAAGTCAAGCCAAGCACTGGGACCAGAGTTAACATTACGTTAAATGGATTTTTGACGGGGTGTTACATATGGTATCAGAGCCAGGTTATAGGGAACTAGGATACATTAGTGTGTCTAACCGTAGGGCGCATTAGTGAAGTCTAGTCTATAGCCGTGTGTCTTGGACGACTTTTAATCACCATACTTGCACTATTTGTGTCACTATGCTACATGTAGGGCTGCACACTACATCGCATACATATACACCTTATACCCATACGATATGGACTTAGACTAAATACTGTATTACAAATCGCATACGTACGTACGACCCGAGACTTAAGTGAATTAAGTTGACTACGCTGTCTTGAACTTATGGAGTGATGTCGAATGGAAATGTGAGTTAGCGTAATGTAACGACCGGGATTACATTACGGTAACTCATATTGAAGTTCCGACATCGCAAAATAAGGAATTGGGAGCGAGTCAAGTAGGTTACTGGGATAAACAACGCTTAGAAAATAAACTGTGTAATCTCAAATGTGAGTAGAAACTTACACTGTGCAAATTAATTATTAATGTAACTTATAAGTAACTTGTAATCATGACACAACTCGTCACTGCCCGACACTGTCTGTCTCCATCGATCACTACTTGTCACTACAAAGGCACTACTAGAACATACTCATCATCTCATACCACTACTCCTTACTGCTTATCGTTGCTGACTAATACTCAACACCGCCTCTCACTGCTAGTCACGACTGATCACTACTCCTCACTGCTTGTCATTACTAAATACTTCTTACTGCTACCCCTTGCTACTTACTACTACTCATTAATACTTACCACTACTAAGTACTACTCGTCACTACTAACACCTCCACGCTTTACTACTCGCTACTGTGCATCACAACTCATTTCTGATACGTCTTTAGAGGAGGAATTCCTGGTAACAGCCCGCACAATACGTAGTAGATGTTGTCTACTTGACTTCCAACATACCTATCACTCAGCCACCGACAGTTTCACGATTTTGCTTCCCAATACGAGTCTACCGACTGATAACTATTATGTATTGTTTTGCACATTAATATATATGTGTATATTCTTATGATGCGAGCATGCTATCTAATAACTTATTCATCACTACTATCATCACTGCTCATCACAATCTATCGCTACTTATCGCTAACACCACTACTCATTGCTACTAGTAAGTGCTACTTGTTACCGTATCCTTTTTCATTCTGTTCTAACGTACTTTTCTTAAGTGGCAATCATTTTCATTATACCCACAAACATTACCGACCAACTTTGAACACATCGACGCAAACTACACTTCATCTGTTTTCCGCGAGACACATACATCTAGAAGTTTGTACCAACCTTTTCGATTAAATATCTGATTTTGTTTGAGTTGCCATTACACCTTGTTCATTTTCGTTTTCCATGAAGTTCGTCATGAATTTGTTCTCACTCATCAATCATAATGTTTTTATATGCTGTCAACATCGGTGCTGATAGAAGCTTTAACACTCGAGAATTTGGTCACAACGTTTATAATCTTGTACCTTCCTTAGATAACGTATACTCTATAGAACTATTAAACTGGGAAGTTTTAACCTCGTGGTTGAAACAAACTGGTTATCTGACGATAAAACCAAGGTAGCTACGACCAGAAGGCCATTCGAATTCCTTTCACCGATGATAATGGTGTACGGAGAGAATATCAGTACACCGTCATGTTACACTAATTATTCGAAGGTCCAGAAGTACATGAGACGAGAATGTCTCGCAATTCTGGCACATGTGAGTAAAGATGAATCGACATTTAAGGGACCGAATATGTCCCGACTATTAGAGATTGTCCTGGGGTTACACGTCCACCCCACCGTGAAGTCGAATTTCGGATTGATTTGGTGCCAGCAGCTGCACCCGTTAAGCGTACAGAATACAGACTTGCACCTTTAGAACTATAAGAGCTTCCCATGGTGTAGAACATCAGGGTTGTAATGCCCTAATTTGTGACATACACTAGAAGGTGGGTTATATAGCCATGAATTTCCGAGTTGGAGCTCCGGTCTTGTTTGTTAAGAAGAAGGATGGGTCAATGAGATTATGTAACGACTATAGAGAGTTGAACAAGTTTACAATCAAGAAGCGGTATCCATTGCCGAGGATTGATGACTTATTCGATCAACTAAAGGAATCTCGTTCTTACTCGAATATTGAACTGAGACCCGGTTATCACCAGTTGAGGGTCAAAGAAGCTGAGGTCCTTAAAATGGCGTTTATAACACGCTATGGACATTATGAGTTTACAGTGATGCCATTTGGTTTGACGAACGCAACAGCAGTGTTCATGGATCTCATGAACCGTGGGTGTAAGTCATACCTAGATAAATTCGTCATTGTATTTATTGACGACATATTGGTATACTTCAAGAATAAAGAAGAGCACGAGCAGCATCTACGTTCGATACTGACTAAGCTTAGAGAAGAGCAGTTATATGCAAAGTTCTCTAAGTGTGACTTTTGGTTACCAGAGGTACAATTCCTTGGTCATGTTGTAGGGGCCAACGGAATACAGGTCGATCCAGCAAAGATTGAGACGGTTAAGAATTGGGAAACCTCGAAGACGCCAACTCAGATCCGGCAATTTTTAGGTCTAGCTGGTTACTACAGGAGATTCATTGAAGGATTCTCTAAGATTTTCGACCATTAACCGCGTTGACTCATAATGGCAAGAAGTATGAATGGTCAGAACCGCAAGAAATTGCATTTCAGTTGTTGAAGGAGAAGCTAACAACTGCACCGATATTGTCTCTACCCGAGGGAAGTGAAGATTTTGTTGTTTATTGTGATGCCTCGCGTCAAGGGATGGGTTGCGTGCTTATGTAACGAAATAAGGTTACTGCTTATGGATCACGACAGTTAAAGATTCACGAGCAGAACTACACTACGCACGACCTTGAACTAGGAGCTGTTGTCTTTGCACTTAAAATGTGGAGACACTACCTGTATGGAACCAAGTTTACTATCTTCACCAACCATAAGAGTTTACATCACATATTTGATCAGAAACAGCTCAACATGAGACAACGACGTTGGATGGAACTACTTAACGATTATAACTGCGAACTTCAATACCATCCAGGCAAAGTGAATGTTGTGGCGGATGCTTTAAGCAGAAAAGAGTGAGAGAAACCCCTCAGGGTTAAAGCGCTTAACATAGTTAGTTGTCCGTACGAATCTCACAACACAGATCCGCGAGGCACAATGAGAGGCCGTGAAACAAGAGAATGTTGATGTTAAATTTATCAAAGCGATGGATAAGAAATTTGACATAAAAGAGGACGGAACACGATATTTTGCTAATCGAATCTGGGTAACAAAGTTTGGTGGATTGAGAGAACTAGTGTTTGAGGAAGCACACAAGTCAAGATACTCAATTCATCCGGGGTCAGATAAAATGTACCAATATTTGAAGGCGTTTTATTAGTGGTCAAATTTGAAAGCTGACATTACTACCCATGTCGGGAAGTGCTTGACTTTTGCTAAAGTCAAGGCTGAACATCAGAAGCCATCAGGGCTATTAACTCAACCAGATATTCCCAGTGTAAATGGAAAGGTATTACAATGGACTTCATCATGAAATTGTCGAGAACGGTGGGAGGTTATGATACTATTTGGGTTATCGTAGATCATGTCACTAAGTCTGCACACTTCTTGCCAATAAGAGAAACTGATAAAATGGAAAAGTTGGCTCAAGTCTAAAATAAAGAAGTCATTTCTAGACACGGAGTACCTATATCCACTATATACGATCGCGACAGCATATTCACTTTCAGATTTTGGCAGTCGCTACAGCAAGCAATGGGGACTCGTTTAGATATGAGTACAGCATATCATCCCCAAACAGATAGACAAAGCAAACGGTTTATTCAAACTTTAGAGGACATGTTGCGAGCATGTGTCATTGATTTCAGAAAACGGATGGGATAAGTACTTACTACTAGCTGAGTTCTCATACAATGACAGCTACCATACGAGCATCAAAGCTACACCTTTCGAAGCATTGTACGGAAGGGAGTGTAGATCTCCCGTTTGTTGGAGCGAATTGGGAGATAGTCAGTTGACAGGTCCTGAGATTATTCAGGAGACAACAGAGAAAATCCTACAGATTCAGGAACGATTGAGAACGGCTCAAAGTCGTCAAAAGGGGTATGCCGATGTTAGACGGAAAGACTTAGAATTTCAAGTTGGCGATAAGGTCATGCCGATGTTATACATTTGATTTATTATATCATTATTATTATTATTACTAATATTATTATTATTTCTATTATAATTATTATTAATATTTTTACTAATTCTATTATTAAAAACTGCATATTTATTATTATGAATGTATTAACATTAAACATATACTAGCAAATATACATGATTGAATTCTGTTATGTATCACGATCATGCTTAATTACTTAATTGATAACAAAATCTTAAATCTATACAAGCAATCTGTATAAATTCTTCTTCTGATTTAAATTGATTCCATATGTCGACTCCAATTCACTACAAAACAACTACAAAAACAGTTCCGTTAGATATCATGATCAACTTTATTCATTTTGATATTCTCTTTTGATTTCTTCTTCTGCTCGATTCTTCCTGTCGATCCCATATCACCACTACAGACAATCTTGTTACTGCATTCATCGTATACTTACACATTATAAAATTCCCTTACTGCAATTCGAATGAAGAAGGAGAAAAGAAATCAAACAGATAGATACAAAATTTGTTAGCTGTCAATATCAGAAAAGCGTACGAATCTGTTTCAAGTCTCTATCTATTTCCTGTCCTTCTTCCTGCTCGAGATTCTCTGTCGACTGTAACTGCACTACAAACCGAATCAATCGTACCTTTGAGTTCTATTACAATTATTCAAATGCACAAAAATATATACCCGTTACTGCAATTTAAAAAAAAAGATATTAATATACAAATACTTTGGCTTATATTACTTACACAAATATGAAAGCTCGTATCACCTTACTACTTTCTTCATTTGATTACCTTCAATTGATCACTACAAATAATATCATCTTCATCAATCTCACGAACAACCACTTAATGTTACTTCCTGTTTTCCTGTCCGAGAACGAAGCCAAGAACCAACACCTTCATCACTTCGAATATATTGTTTTCAAGTTATTATTTTTGACAGATATTGTAAATCACCACCATAACGTTTCCTGTTTCAACCCCGGTTACATATCAAAACCTATTCGAACCATCTTTTCTTCTATTTATGACCAAGAAACCACCACTCTACAACCTCACTAATGCTGCAATTCCTTTCTCGTTTGCAACTGCTGCTATGGCTCAATGTTTCTGTTTGCACTAGACGAACCATCAACGAAACCCTATCAAACCCACATCATCATCTTTAGGACTTACAGCTACTATACTTTTATTTTTTAATTGCAACCACGTAAACCACTTACAATTTCTGTTATCTTTCTTTTTCCTATCCGATCAGACACCATGAACAAAACCGCCATCTCTTTATCATCATTCTCTCTCTCATCTCTCTCTTGCAAATTCACGACTCCTGCTGCATATATTTTTTGTTACACCAGTCTGATAAACTCACTACTGCAACCGAAACCTAAAACCCATTACTACTGTTTTGATCAAAGGCAGTTGCTCATTAATATAATTTATCTGTTTGGCTTTTATTCCGCTTGAAAACACCACACAACCACTATATATGCGAAGCCTAGCCATCAATAATTATTCAATCTGCTTTTACGTATTATCTTTTTTCCTTGAGGCCGACATATACCAATCCAATCACCCCACTTTTCTTATTTTTCTTTCGTGAATCACCAACCCAAAAGTGGTGGAATGCTTCAAGGTAATCCAATAGTGAGCTGTCAATTTTTTCTTTTTGTGAATGGATATAAATTAACGAAGATGATGATTGATGTCGTTTCTTTAATATTCCGGGAAAGGAACCGAACCCCACCTCTCCACTTGTTTTATTTTATTTTTCTGCCTAATGATAATCTCTGTACGAATCCAAGAACCCCACTCGAAAAACTATACTACAAAAAGTTAAGTTCGCTGCAATATGTGGGGCTTGGAGATTCAATTGATGGGCTGCCATATTCCGATATAAGTTGGGCCGAAATCCATATTATGTTGATGGGCTAGGCATCCAACGTTCCAGATTTTTACGATATCAAAAACCTACTCAAATGAAACCCCAAAACCCATATGTGCTGTTACGTGATTTCTCCTGTTCCTGGCTAGCTGAGAAACCGAAAACAAACACCCTTTTTCTACTTCGTTTCTTTCTCTTTTGTTTCTGCCTGTTTTAAACGAAAATAACTTAATTATGGTGATAACGATTATGAATTAATGATGTTAATGGTGATGCCATGGTAATACAAGAAAGAAGTTGATAACAAATGATGATCATGAAATGGGTGTGATGGGGATGATGGATCAAATGTTAATGATATTCGTAAACGATGATGATATATATATTAGGGTTAAAGCCAAAAATAGGCTACAAACTTACACAAATGTACCGATGTAGCCCACAAACTTATTTCCGTCCTACTGTCGCCTACAAACTTTCAAAAAGTGTACCAATGTAAACAAAAACTTTCAAAAAGTGTACCAATGTAAACAAAAATGACTTGCTACCGGCTAAACAGGTCAAAATTGACACGTGTCGTTCGTGGATTAGATCTTAACTCTTGAAAAAAAAAAAAAATTAGCAGGTCAAAATTAGTATGTAACAGGTCAAAATGCCAAAATGTTGATATTAGCACATTTTTTGAAAGTTTGTAGGCGACAGTAGGACGAAAATGAGTTTGTGGGCGACATCGGTACATTTGTGTAAGTTTGTAGCCTATTTTTAGCTTTAACCCTATATATTAATACATGAACTCATGATGGGTTGATGATATATATGATTATGATTATGATTTTGTCATAATGATAAGATGATATGATAAAGGTTAAAGATGATGAATGGAATTAATGAAGAAGGAGAAGAAGTATAATTAACGGGTTAATTGGTTAAATAATTATGGGTATTGAAATATTACAGAAAAATAAAAATGGTGTAATGGTTAGAGAGTGAGATTGGGGAACGAGAGGTCGTGGGTTCGAGCCCGGGCAGAGATATTATTTTGAAAGCTATTTTTTTTTTAAGGTAGTATGCTTACTCTTCCTATTATTATTATTATTATTATTATTATTATTATTATTATTATTATTATTATTATTATTATTATTATTATTATTATTATTATTATTATTATTATTATTATTATTATTACTAATATCAATATTATTTATCATTATCATAATTATTTTACTACTAATATCATTATTATTATTATTATTACTAACTATAACTTTAGTTTAAATGTATCTAGTATATAAAATATAACTGTATTTTTTTGATCTTAAACTAAAAAGATAGATATTATAAGTTAGATACAAATATTTGATATATAGAAGTATATATAATAAGTATACTACTTTTACTAATAAAATACTTTTTGTTCATTTACGTTTTAATATAACTCGAATTTATTAAAAATATTATCATATTAAAAATTATGAGTATTTAAAAATATTGATACTAAGTATTTATTCTAAATATATTAATAAAGTATATAATATATTATTATCATAACCTAATGAAATATATAAAATAGAAATATTTAAGTAAATATAAATATTACATTTAATATCACAAGTATATTACTAATATCAAAATATAGAGTAATTTGAATATTATTATATGTGTTAATATGCATACTTGACATAGGTTCGTGAATCCAAGGTCGACCCTGCATGGTTTAGTATCGTCGTATGAATATTTTTACTACAAAATTTCGTATTGTGAGTTCATTTGATTTCCTTTTTCTCTTTACATTTTTGGGACTGAGAATACATGCGCTGTTTTTACAACTGCTTTATTAAATGCTTTTGAAATATATTTTGAACTGCGAATGCATGAAATGCTTTTATAACTGTTTTATGAAATAGACACAAGTAATCGAAACTACACTCTATGGTTGAATTATCGAAATCGAATATGCCTTTTTTATCATGTCCGAAGTTTTCCCGGAATGATGGCGAATTTATCATGTCCGAAGTTTTCCCTGAATGATGGCGAATTTATCATGTCCGAAGTTTTCCCGGAATGATGGCGAATTTATCATGTCCGAAGTTTTCCCGGAATGATGAGAATATTCTATATGCAACTTGTTAAGGTCGATTACCAGGTGTTCAATCCATACGAATGATTTTTATCTCTATGCAGTTTGCGAAATGCCTGATATGAGATGACGTTTATGAGAAATGAAATGAAAATTTTGTGGTCTATTAAAATTATGAAAATGATTGATTACGATAAACCTATGAACTCACCAACCTTTTGGTTGACACTTTAAAGCATGTTTATTCTCAGGTATGAAAGAAATCTTCCGCTGTGCATTTGCTCATTTTAAAGATATTACATTGGAGTCATTCATGTCATATTTCAAAAAGACGTTGCATTCTAGTCATTGAGTTCATCAAGATTATTATTAAGTCATTCATAATTTGGATATATTATGAAAGGAAATGCATACATGTCAACTTTCGATGAAATGAAAGTTTGTCTTTCAAAAATGAATGCAATGTTTGTAAAACTTATCATATAGAGGTCAAGTACCTCGTGATGTAATCAACTATTATGAATCGTTTATAATCGATATAAACGGGGCATTTCAGTTGGTATCAGAGCGGTGGTCTTAGCGAACCAGGTCTTGCATTAGTGTGTCTAACTGATAGTTGTTTAGATGCATTAGTGGGTCTGGACTTCGACCGTATCTGCATGTTAAAAGTTTTGCTTATTATTTCTTGTCGAAAATCACTTGCTTATCATCCTTAAGTCTAGACACGTCTTACTGCTTCTATTGCATAGATAGTATATAGATAAATTCGTATCTTAGCGTATCTGTTACAGTAAACTTTGCCTGACAGCTTCCGAAAATTCCTCCGTAATCTACGGGATCTTCTGTACTATACATAGGTATTCTATGTAATTAGAATATCATCTGATATTCAAAAATCATTTCATATCAAAAATCATTTATCTCACCGTATAAGATGGAACTCACAACTAGTTAAAGTTCCTCGGATTCCGACAGCTATTCTGATATGATTTTCCACTCGAGATCCGAAAGCAGTATGACCAGGATGAATCAACCAATCAGCCATCATCAATTTTGGATGAATTGTGGCTGAGTTCGTAGTCGACTTAATCAATGAAAACAAGAAGAAGAGGATCCTTTCCATCAACCAAATTGCCCACTTGGCAAAGAACCTGAAGCACGTACCGGCGAACCAGTCCAAAACACCATTGTCACCCTCATTTCTTGGATAGCTCGCAATAATATGTAATATCTACTATTTTAAACCTTATGCATCCACTCGTTCCAACCGCCAATCATCCCGGAGTAATAAAAGAAGTCAACGAGCTTTGCGCTCAAGTAGTGGCATTGGAAATTATGGTACAAAAATTACCAGCTTCAGCAACATCCCCGACATCAACAGTACCACCAGCATCAACACCGACAGCACCATTACCACCACCAACAATATTCGCATCACCCGTCTCAACATCACAATCAATACTTTGAACTTAATCCTTGTTCTACATATCGTTCTAAGTACTGTTCTACACCATCTAGCTTGTTCTACATATCTCTCTACATCAATACGCCTCATAGAATATTCACAACAATAACCGATGAAGTATTGATTCATAACTGCATTGGATAATCATTTTATGGCAATTATGTAATCTCTAAAGTCTTAGAGATCATTTATTCTAGTTCCAACCGAAAATCAAATGAGATTAATATCATATTGACTCATTAAATCCATGATTTCATCTGAAGAAAATATATATGTATATATATTTTCATAAAGATTGTAATTAAAAATTCTTTTGTACAAACTGTTAATGGTGAAAATATTTTAATGGGTAGGTAATGCCCAAGGAATATTTAGATTTCACATTAACATGTTACACTGTACATTCTTCAAATCCTATTCAACAGCCATTTACTACCCTACACACGACCACTCATATGTGTATCTGTTCACTGAAGAACAACTATTTTCATTCAAATTCAATTTCATATTCGGATTTTGACCGATCAGAAATCCAAGTCAAGATTTGACAAGTGGCAAAATGAAGAAAAATAATAGATAAATAAAATTGATTAGTAACCAATTAATTAACTACGTAAAATTTCTTCAGTATCTTCTAATCTTAAATATTTTAAATTCTAGATTTATATATTGGGCTATTGGACTATTGGGCTATTAACATTGGACTACTAACCTTGAACAATTAAAAAGTATTAAAAGAGAAGGAAATATAAATTATAACACATTTTGATTTAAAATATCGATAATAAGTTACATCTTCTACAGTTAAACATCTCTTCAAGTTTGCCACTTGATTTCATCTTAAACATCCTTTGTATCTTGACGATTACAATCAGCGTTTAATCATCTAAAAACACAATTCTCTTGAAATCACCTCGGATTGATAACCGATGATTCAGATATCGTAGCATTAAATGCAGAGGCAACGGGAAAATTATAGATGACCTAAACGGCCAAAAGTTTGATGATAAAGAACGGAGTGTTAGGAACGCTCGATAGAAAATTTGGTACTGAAATACAGATTGAGCAAACCATGAAGGAGACCAAGGACAAATACAAGGACCAAACCCTATATTCAAAGAATTCAGGTAATTCTGGATCCGATGAAATCTTTAGAGAATATCTTGCTCCGAAGTCATGTTAAAATCTTGCGAAAAAAATTTTCTTCATCAACCTTCGAACTTTGAAATTCCAAAATATCATCTTAAATATTTCCGATATTTCTAAAGATATTTTCATAATTATTCTCGTCCTAAATTATATACCTCTTTGCGCTATATGTTTTACATCATATTGAAAACTGTTTTAGTTTTCAATATTCTGTAAAATCTAAGTATAAATTATGAATGGATTCTGGAGAAATGTTAAGAAGTTGAGCATGAGTTAGTATAATATAATGACACTTGGACAACGTGATTATATTATAGTAAGTCATGCTGGAAGTTCTAATGAAACATGATGATTCACAGATCATAACGTCATCATGTGCCATGTTACACGACTCGTTCAATCTGTTCAATCTCCGAACATATCAAGAAAATATATTCTTGATAGTTCTATCCTCAGTGAATCTGGTAATTTGACAAATCAAATCGTGAGAATACGTTCCTTCGTACTTAGAACGTTATAATCATTCGAAACTCTATATCTACGAATTCTGGACCATTATTCGCTTGACATAAAGTCGGGAAGAGAAAACGAGAGCATGGAGCTCCAAAATATATGGAAAAATATAAAGCCCAACAACAACACCGAAATCACAAACCGTGCATATCAATGTGTATAGCAACATAAATACACGGAAGAATGAAAAACATTATAACCCCAAGGTAATAGTAGAATTTAACAGAATCCTCTGGTGGAAGTTGGAAA
Source organism: Rutidosis leptorrhynchoides (assembly GCF_046630445.1). Taxonomy (NCBI): domain Eukaryota; kingdom Viridiplantae; phylum Streptophyta; class Magnoliopsida; order Asterales; family Asteraceae; genus Rutidosis; species Rutidosis leptorrhynchoides. The sequence continues at coordinate 242,353,260 of NC_092334.1, read as the reverse complement.
AGGAGAATGATTGATGCGACAGTCAGAATAAGGACAAGGATTAGAACCGGGTTAAGCATTGTTACAATATTTAGAAGAATGTATTAAGGAAGAAAGTATAGAAATGGTGGGAATAATGAAACAGTAGTGAAAATATCGGACAGGGCAATCGAGGCAGATCATCGCATTTAATTAAAGGGATCCTAATTTCCTCATTTACCGAAGAATCATATCTTATAGATTTTGAAGATTTTCTTTAATCCCTTGAATTCCGGAATTCAATAGTGACTACATCAAAAATTAAGACGAATCTTTATTTCTCATTTCACTATTTTGTGATAGCTTCACCCGTACTCTTCAAGTAATCGAATTATCTTATCCATATTACTCAACAGTAATTAAACTCTATTTATCAACTCATATTCGTCATAAAAAAATTTCTATTGTTAGCCATGATGACCTCGATCAAATTTCGGGACGAAATTTCTTTAACGGGTAGGTACTGTGACGACCCGAAAATTTTCGACCAAATTTAAACTTAATATTTATATGATTTCGGCACGATAAGCAAAGTCTGTAATGTTGAGTCTCAAAAATTTTGAAATGTTTTCATGAATTCATTTAACATTCGACCATTCCCGACGATTCACGAACAACAAATTTTAAATTCATATGGAGATATATATATAGATACATTTTTTTATTAACTTGAAAGGTTATGAAACTATAGTATGAAATGGTTGTTATAAATATTTATGCAAAATAATATATTAAGTAATGAAACTATTATTTTAGACATATATATAAATACAAATATAAGTGTATACATCCTACCATGAATTTATAAAATACACTTTAACTAATTTGAATTAAAAATGTAAAATGTTTAACAGAATAATTAAGTTATTATTAAAAAGAATATATAAATATATATATGATATTATTAAAGAGATATATATATATATAAATGATTTCTATCTCTATTAAGAATTATTATATTGAAATAATTATAAATTAAATGTAACTACAAATTTAACTATAGTTGTTATATTATTATTATTATTATTAATAATCAGTATTATGAAAATTATTAAAATCAATATATACATTTGATTTATTATATCATTGTTATTATTACTAATATTATTATTATTTCTATTATAATTATTATTAGTATTTTTACTAATTCTAATATTAAAAACTGCATATTTATTATTATGAATGTATTAACATTAAACATATACTAGCAAATATACATGATTGAATTATGTTATGTATCACGATCTTGCTTAATTACTTAATTGATAACAAAATCTTTAATCTGTACAAGCAATCTGTATATATTCTTCTTCTGATTTAAATTGATTCCATATGTCGACTCCAATTCACTACAAAACAACTACAGAAACAATTCCAATAGATATCATGATCAACTTAATTCATTTTGATATTCTCTTTTGATTTCTTCTTCTGTTCGATTCTTTCTGTCGATCCCATATCACCACTACAGACAATCTTGTTACTGCATTCATCGTATACTTACACATTATAAAATTCCCTTACTGCAATTCGAATGAAGAAGGAGAAAATAAATCAAACAGACAGATACAAAATTTGTTAGCTGTCAATATCAGAAAAGCGTACGAATCTGTTTCAAGTCTCTATCTATTTACTATCCTTCTTCCTGCTCGAGATTCTCTGTCGACTGTAACTGCACTACAAACCGAATCAATTGTACCTTTGAGTTCTATTACAATTATTCAAATGCACAAAAATATATACCAGTTACTGCAATTGTAAAAAAAAAGATATTAATATACATATACTTAGGCTTATATTACTTACACAAATATGAAAGCTCGTATCACCTTACTACTTTCTTCATTTGATTACCTTCAATTAATCACTACAACTAATATCATCTTCATCAATCTCACGAACAACCACTTAATATTACTTCCTATTTTCCTGTCCAAGAACGAAGTCAAGAACCAACACCTTCATCACTTCGAATATATTGTTTTCAAGCTATTATTTTTAACAGATATTGTAAATCACCACCATAACATTTCCTGTTTCAACCCCGGTTACATATCAAAACCCATTCGAACCATCTTTTCTTCTATTTATGATTAAGAAACCACCAATTTACAACCTCATTAATGCTGCAATTCCTTTCGCGTTTGCAACTGATGCTATGGCACAATGTTTCTGTTTGCAATAGACGAACCATCAATGAAACCCTATCAAACCCACATCATCATCTTTAGGACATACGGCTCCTATACTTTTATTTTCTAATTGCAACCACGTAAACTAATTACAATTTCTGTTATCTTTCTTTTTCCTATCTGATCAGACACCATGAACAAAACCGCCATCTCTTTATCATCACTCTCTCTCTCTCATCTCTCTCTTGCAAATTCACGACTCCTGCTGCATATATTTTCTATTACAGCAGTCTGATAAACTCACTACTGCAACCGAAACCCAAAAACCCATTACTACTGTTTTGATCAAAGGCAGTTGCTCATTAATATAATTTATCTGTTTGGCTTTTATTCTGCTTGAAAACACCACACAACCACTATATATGCGAAGCCTAGCCATCAATAATTATTCAATCTGCTTTTGCGTATTATCTTTTTTCCTTGAGGCCGACATATACCAACCCAATCACCCCACTTTTCTTGTTTTTCTTTCGTGAATCACCAACCCAAAAGTGGTGGAATACTTCAAGGTAATCCAATAGTGAGCTGTCAATTTTTTCTTTTTGTGAATGGATATAAAATAACAAAGATGATGATTGATGTTGTTTCTTTAATATTCCTGGAAAGGAACTGAACCCCACCTCTCCACTTGTTTTATTTTATTTTTCTGCCTAATGATAATCTCTGTACGAATCTAAGAACCCTACTCGAAAAACTCTACTACAAAAAGCTAAGTTCGCGGAAATATCTTGGGCTTGGAGATTCAATTGATGGGCTGCCATATTCCGATGTAAGTTGGGCCGAAATCCATATTATGTTGATGGGTTAGGCATCCAACATTCCAGTTTTTTACGATATCGAAAACCTACTCAAATGAAACCCCAAAACCCATATGTGCTGTTACGTGATTTCTCCTGTTCCTGGCCATTTGAGAAACCGAAAACAAACACCCTTTTTCTACTTCGTTTCTTTCTCTTTTGTTTCTGCCTATTTTAAATGAAAATAACTTAATTATGGTGATAACGATTATGAATTAATGATGTTAATGGTGATGCCATGGTAATACAAGAAAGAAGTTGATAACAAATGATGATCATGAAATGGGTGTGATTGGGATGATGGATCAAATGTTAATGATATTCATAAACGATGATGATATATATATATTAATACATGAACTCACGATGGGTAGATGATATATATGACTATGTCATAATGATAAGATGATATGATAAAGGTTAAAGATGAAGAATGGAATTAATGAAGAAAGAGAAGAAGTATAATTAACGGGTTAATTGGTTAAATAATTATGGGTATTGAAATATAACAAAAAAATAGAAATGGTGTAACGGTTAGAGAGTGAGGTTGGGGAATGAGAGGTCGTGGGTTCGAGCTCGGGCAGAGATATTATTTTGAAAGCTATTTTTTTTAAGGTAGTATGCTTATTATTATTATTATTATTATTATTATTATTATTATTATTATTATTATTATTATTATTATTATTATTATTATTATTATTATTATTATTATTATTATTATTATTATTATTATTATTATTATTATTAACATAAGTATTATTATTACTAATATCAATATTATTTATCATTATCATTATTATTTTACTACTAATATTATTATTATTATTATTATTATTATTATTATTATTATTATTATTTTTATTATTATTATTATTATTATTATTATTATTACTAACTATAACTTTAGTTTAAATGTATCTTGTATATAAAATATAACTATATTTTTATGATCTTAAACTAAAAAGATAGATATTATAAGTTAGATACAAATATTTGATATATAAAAGTATATATAATAAGTATACTACTTTTACTAATAAAATACTTTTTATTCATTTACGTTTTAATATAACTCGAATTTATTAAAAATATTATCATATTAAAAATTATGAGTATTTAAAAATATTGATACTAAGTATTTATTCTAAATATATTAATAAAGTATATAATATATTATTATCATAACCTAATGAAATATATAAAATAGAAATATTTAAGTAACTATAAATATTACATTTAATATTACAATTATATTACTAATATCAAAATATAGAGTAATTTGAATATTATTATATGTGTTAATATGCATACTTGATATAGGTTTGTGAATCCAAGGTCGACCCTGCATGGTTCAGTATCGTCGTATGAATATTTTTACTACAAAATATCGTATTGTGAGTTCATTTGATTCCTTTTTTCTCTTTACTTTTTTGGGACTGAGAATACATGCGCTGTTTTTACAACTGCTTTATTAAATGCTTTTGAAATATATTTTGAACTGCGAATGCATGAAATGCTTTTATAACTGTTTTATGAAATAGACACAAGTAATCGAAACTACATTCTATGGTTGAATTATCGAAATCGAATATGCCCTTTTTATCATGTCCGAAGTTTTCCCGGAATGATGGCGAATTTATCATGTCCGAAGTTTTTCCGGAATGATGGCGAATTTATCATGTCCGAAGTTTTCCCGGAATGATGAGAATATTCTATATGCAACTTGTTAAGGTCGATTACCAGGTGTTCAATCCATATGAATGATTTTTATCTCTATGCAGTTTGAGAAATGCCTGATATGAGATGACGTTTATGAGAAATGAAAATGAAAATTTTGTGGTCTATTAAAATTATGAAAATGATTGATTACGATAAATCTATGAACTCACCAACCTTTTGGTTGACACTTTAAAGCATGTTTATTCTCAGGTATGAAAGAAATCTTCCGCTGCGCATTTGCTCATTTTAAAGATATTACATTGGAGTCATTCATTGCATATTTCAAAAGACGTTGCATTCGAGTTGTTGAGTTCATCAAGATTATTATTAAGTCATTCATAGTTTGGATATATTATGAAAGGAAATGCATACATGTCAACTTTCGATGAAATGAAAGTTTGTCTTTCAAAAACGAATGCAATGTTTGTAAAACTTATCATATAGAGGTCAAGTACCTCGCGATGTAATCAACTATTATGAATCGTTTATAATCGATATGAATGGGGCATTTCAAAATACGTACTAACAGCTATACTTAATTGCCGTCAAGATAAAAAGATTCTTTATTGAGTGTGTAGTTATGTATATGTTTGACTTTTAGACCACTTTTAACCATGTCATATACTTCCTCACCAAGACTTTCTCATCAGAATTAACCATGACTAAATACTTTCAACTATGACATACTTCATTACTATTTTAATAATTTTTTTTCATCATTTAATTCTTTTCCACTTAAAATAATAAATTTTATAAATGTTTTTTAATATATTATAATTAATACTTAACTAAATATAAATAAAGAGTATATTAATTTAATTAAATATTACATTACTAATTAATATTATGATAATTAAAATGTCCTAAAAAGTTACAATATTTAATGTCCTAACAAATAAAAAATTATAATAATCCTTCTTGGAATTCAATTTAGGCTCTAAACAGTAGTCAAGACGTCAATAAATCGACGCTTGTGAGTGAATGATGTATTTACTATTTTTTTATTTTGAATTTGTTACTATGTCACGTAACTATGCCACCATTTTTGCGTCTAAAACATTTCATGTGAATCGGTTATTAATAAGATTCAATATTTTTGTGTTTGTAACTTGTGTATCCCCCGTCAGAACTTAATGGATCTCATGTTTTTGTTATTGATGTTCTAAGATGACAATGGGATTGTTGAATTACTTCAATAATAAAGTGTATATAAGTTACTAAATCAAACCTAATGTCATGGAACCGCAAATATTGGAATCTTAGGCATTTGGCGAACATGCTATGTTGCCCCAAAATAAATGCAAAAGTCGGATAGAAACTATTATATAGTAACTTCATGCATAAGATAGCAAAGTAAAACAAGAGTGAAGAAAAATTTAGGCTCTTTTATCTTGAAATAAACAATCAAATTAAAACTATTATAGTATCTAATTATGGGTTTTTAATAGATTAATATAGAAGAGTTATGAACTCTCTGTTATCATGATATCAAATCAAATACATAGTATATAAGAATAGCTCTTTATGTGGTTTGCGAGGATCACGCGAAAACGGATACATATTCGTATTGTTTTAGCCATCAAAGTGGTGATCGAGAATGTATGTTGAAGGATCACGCTAAAATGAACGCTAAAATGTGGTTTGCGAATAGCTCTTTATGTGGTTTGCGAGGATCACACTAAAATGAACGACAAAGAGAGTTGGTTGGAATGACTTCTACTATAAAAGCTTTCAATATTCAACGTAGACTCGGAGACATATATTTCACGAACTGCAATTAATTTATATAACACGAAGCACACTATCAAATTATCAAACTACTGTGAACTATATGATCCATGTACTTATAAAATTAATTACAAACCAATATGAACATGTTTGACATATTTTGTTATAATACTTAGACTTATTGCAAAGAGTTTTATATATAATCCTGCGAAATTGCAGGTTATAAACTAGTTCTTATTCATTTACAGAGTGTCCTATTAATTTGAAACTTTTTTGAAAAGAAAATATGACTATTGCATTGAGAGCGAAGGAGTAATATATTGCAAAGAACATATAGTCGTCAAAAGAAGGTTTGTAATTACATCATCAACTATCGTTAAGAATATGTCATCCTTGATTATAAAATTTAGCGACATGATACTCACACATCAATCAAGAATTAATCCACACACACAAATTTACTATTATACACTTAATTTATAGTTATGTAGGTTTAACTCTCTAGATAAACTTAGAAATATAACTGTAAATTTTGTGTAAAAAATTGTGTATGAATCAATTCTTAGTGTGAGTATCATCCCCCTAAAATCTAATTAATGGAATATTATACTTCTGACACAACCTAATACTAGACGTAGCATGTCATACCAAATTTTTAATCTAGCCTAGTTGAGACGAATTATGAGTTTTGTAATTGTCCGATATTCGAACAAGTCCAAAAGTATTGGACAAAAAGATTGTATAGGAAACCACTCCACTTCTCTTTATTGGCAAAAAAATATAAATCTGGCATGAACTCTCGGGTAATGTACTTTTATTAATTTAATACTCTATCCGTTTCATATTAATTATCTTCAGACAAAAAATATATAGTTTGAAATATCATTAAAATAGTGTACTTTTTGTTAACTTTTCAGTTTTTTTCTCCTTTAATCTTATCCACACAATTAAGGGCATAATAGAAATTAATGTTATTATTCTTTTCTATTTATCGAAGTTGACAATTAATTTGGACATTTCAAAATAAAATAGTGGACAATATATTAGAGACGGAGGAAGTAGTTTTCAGATAAAAAATACATAGAAAAAAGAAAATGTCACATATTTTTTTTGTCAACTTTCAACTTTCAAGTTTTACTTATTACTTTTTACGTACATTTTTGTGTTCCTTAAATAAAGTAAGAGTACACAAGTACTTTAACTAGTTATTCTTATTAATTTATGGAAGTGAATTATTAATTTTAGATGAGATAAAAACAAAAGATAGACTATTAATATAAGACGGATGGAGTATTTCTTTAAATACATCAAACAAACACCCGTTAAAGTTGATTGTCTATAAAATAATTCAATTGAACACCTTACATATGTCGGAAACGAGTATCATTACACTTTGTTAAGGGTCGGAAGTCTTCGTCAAGAGTGGGACTCAAACTTTTGTCAAGAGTGGGACTTGAACCTGCACTTATTTTGACAAAAGCTTCTACATGATGAGCTATTATTCCTGTATCTGTCAGGATGTATTCTCTCCAACTTATGGTCCGACCATTGCCCTATTATTCTCTGTAACGAACAAATTGATTATGGGCCGATTCCTTTTAAGCTTTTTCACTCATGGTTTCAAATTGATGGGTTTGATGTAACGACCCTGAATTTTTCAACTTATATTATTAATATTTATTATTAATACTTGCGTGTTAATAAATGTATTCTTATACATTTTCCCTGTCACCGTAATTGACTTTCCATGTCATGACTCGTCTTTTCGACATGTGCTTTTCACGAATAATATCTCGAATATTATTTACATTCATAATTAATTATTATTAATTATTTCTAATTAACTAATGTAAGTAGTTAATTACTTGAGCTTTTTACTAATTTGTTGCATACTTATACATGGGCTTTTATTATTAGATTTGGGCTATCAAGGCCCACCCTACATTACTTAATGGACTAACTAGTGAGCCCATTTTTATGCTAGTGAGTTATTAAGGATAAACAATATTAATTAGTTAAGTGTTGGATACAAAGATGTTTCAAGCATGCATGCACCACTTTCCCATGTATTTGACTTATACTCCTTCCTAGCATACACCACCCTCCTACACATGAAAGCACAAAGTTGACTACCCTAATTGGAGCCCCAAAACCGACGGTTTGGGCATGGGAGGGAGATCCATTTTTTTTACATATATGCTAGTTTGAAACCCTAGTTCACACACATCTTTCTTACGCTACTTTCTCTCTAAACTTTTCTCTCTAACTTGTAAGTAATTTTTTTTTCTTTCTTCTTTCTCCCTTTGAAAAATGCCAAGTATCATCACCATCTTTCTTGTTTGTTGTTTGTTGTTAAAGATCAAACTTTCTAGTTTGTATCTTCATGAATCTTGCTCCTTCCATCCTTTGTTTGATGAGGAATCAAGAACAAGGATCTAAGCTTGTTAGCTTAAGGTTCTACACTTGAAAAGTTATATAGATCTAAAGTTCATAAGCTTTAAGATCTTACTTATGTTCATGTTTTAGAAACTTAAGGTTTATTGTCTTAAGATCCAAGCTTTGACTTGAATCTCCTTAAGTATGAAACAAACATGAACTTGTTACTTGTAGCTTTAATTTATTTCTTCCTTTTTGTATACATTTCAATTCGTGACTTTATTTAATTTTGGTCAAGTGTTACTAGTTAAACTTGATCTCATTTTTCTTGAAACTAAAGTTTAAACTTTGTAAGTTCAAGAACATAGAAGTTAAACTTTCTAATAATAACTTTATACACTTATGTTGGATCTAAGTTTCTATAGCTTATGGTCTTCCAATTTTGTCTAAAACAAAAGCTTATAAGCTCATATATACATTCTACAAGATTAAAATCTATGTTTCATAACTTATGGTTTTATTAAAGTGAAGATCCAAGTTCTATAACTTAGGATTTAACTTAAGAACACTAGATCTAGACTTTCTAGTCTAGGATCTTCAAGATCTAACTAGGATCTAAGTTCTACAACTTAAGATCTTGTTTATTTAGTTTACATTCAAGTTTATAGCTTAATATTATTATTAGAACTCATGTATGTGTCGGATCTAAGATCTTGATGTAACATTGGTTCATCAACCTTCTTACAACCCTTAAATGAGTTGTGCTATTTATCTTAGACATACACTAGTGTCATGATGGTTAAAACTTGGTTAAGGTGATGCAAACACATCAACGAGTTGTACACTTGAAGCTACAAGCATCAAGGATGAGAACCGTGATGAACATCAAGCACCAAGAACCCACCGGAGCACTTGTTTACTGTTTCTGAGGTCTGATCAATCACCTGCACTACTGGGAAAGTTGATTTACAGATTGTTCGGTTCGATTAGATGACTTTTAGTTTAGGACTCATCCTAATTCGATTTACGGTTTAGGATTTATAGCCTTCCGAAAGTCACTACACCTTTGTAATGTTGTGCTGAAAATTTCTGACCTACTCGCACTTAAACCGTTGCCACGGTCAAACAAAGATGAGTTTAGTTCTGAAAATTGGTCATTGGTTGGGGGACTCACATACGGAGCCATAGCCACTGACTACGCATCTTTTCGATTTGTATAGAGGTCGTAACAGCTGAACGAAATCAGCCCTTGTTTCGATCTCTATTCTTGATTGAAACTTACTTTACTCTTTTTGATTGATGATGAATGATGATGATACTTAAGACCTAATTTACATACTTTTAAACCTTTGAGAATGATTTACTGACTTAGTAACTTTTGACTTAGGTTGATGACCTTTCGGACCAACTACTTGCTTACTTATCTCGTATCGACTTTACTACTTTTCACTGTGAGTTATAGCATCCCTTTTTACTTTAACTATTTTGGGAACTGAGAATACATGCGCTTTTTACATTTTACATACTAGGCACGCGTACTTAAACTTTATATATGTGTAGGTTATACAACGGCATAAACTTTCCCCATAACTCGGTAACATTTAGTCATTGGTCTTTGAACCGGTGAACGCGAATCTTAGATATGAATCCATAGGGTTTGACATCCCCACTCGGGCTAGTCGTGCTAGCATTTAATGGGTGTTTAATACTTCGTAAACGTACGCACTCGCCAAGTGTAATTTTAAGGGGTGATATTACGTTAAGTTTGTTACCAAGTGCCCACGGTTGAACATATACTTTTCATACTGTTTTGAAATACGAAATCTCGTGGCCTATCTTACAATGCTATTACATTTAAACTATAGCTCACCAACATTCGTGTTGACATTTTTAAGCATGTTTTCTCAGGTGAGTAGAGGTTTGATGCTTCCGCTGTAGTAGTCTTGCTGTGTAGACTCCTACTGCTTTTGTTAGAGATGTCTCTGCATGAAACGTTTACCTTGCATTCACAAACTATGTTACTTTTGAACAATGAATTTGTAATGACCTTCGGGTCTCGTACTTATGTTAATTGCTTCTATTCATAGAAGCATACTTTCGTTTGTAAAACTTTTGATGTTGGTTATGACGTCACCCCTTCTTATGAATGCAAACTTATTTTAAAATAGCATATAGTATTTGACCTTGTAATGATCCTATTGTTGATGATCCGTACATGTTAATTTTTTACGGGGCGTCACATTTGGTATCAGAGAATTGGTTGTAGGGAATTAAGTTGCATTAGTGAGTCTAGACCGGACCAAGTAGGATTCACTAATAGGACTAATCTACAACTTGCTAGTTTACTTGTTTCTGCGGAACTTGCTGCATGCTGCTGCTTACTTTTACTGCTATATGTCGTATACTGCTACTTGTTTTCACTACTGCATGATACTATCTACTTTCGATTGCATGGTACTTCTGTAGGATTTGTTATTATTGCCATGCTATTTACTGCTATAGATGATCTAGACTGTCGTAGTTACTTTGCCTAATATGTGCTTGCTATATGACTTACTGACATGGAAAAAGTTATTATTCCTTGTTCAGATGTCGGATATCTCGCCCATCATCATTGACTTAGAGAGCGACTCAGATTCATCTGCCACCTCGCCTGCTACTGCTGCTGACTCATAGATCCCGTTATCGCTACCCTCCAGTGACTCTGGCGATTCGTCCTCTAGGACAGTAGCCACGCACCTGACCTGATGATTATCTCAGACAGAGACGGGGACCCAGAGGAGATTTCAGCTCCACCTACCCCAGGACTCTCGGAGCCACAGCACCATTCTGGTGGTGCTGTGATTCCTGGGGGAAATGAGGACGGTCCTTTCCGTAATGAGCGAGGACATTGGGTCAGACGCCTTGCTGATGGATGTGTCGTACCGATCCCACCTAGCAGATATCGACTTATGACCACCGGACGAGCAGATCCACCCTCAGATGATTCAGACGACTCATCATCCGATGACTCCAGCGAGGAGGATTCTGACGAGGACCTTCAGGAGGCGTCCGTGCAGCCGCCCTCTACCCCACCGTAGAAGCGGTATCGTTTCAATGGTACTGTTATTCCAGGGGTTAACAAAGGTAGACCGTTCGTAGACGCACGCGGACAGTTGGTTAGGGTTACCGCCCATAAGCGGGTTGTGCCTTACCCTGCCGACCCATTCGTACGTAAGGCTTCCCGTTATGCACCGTCTACTTCTGGTGCTGGACCGTCTGCACCACCAGCTCCTCCAGCATCATCTACACCGCCTGCCCCACCAGCATCCCCCGTCGTCGAGGAACTGACGAGGGAAGTGCATATCCTCCGTGCTTGGGTAACTTAGCTCGAGGACCAGGTGTCCCACATGATGGACATCCTTTACCCACTGTCACCATAGGGCTATTGTATTAGATTTCATTATGTAATCCCGTTTGTAGTTTCATGTTTTACTCATGTATTGTACGAACCGTATGCGGATGTATGCAACTTTCTTATTAATGAATGAAACTTAGTGTTGTTTAATTTTTGTACGGTGTTCTATTTACGTTACGGTATGATGATTTTGTGGTATCTGTATCTAGTTGCATTACTTATTTAGCGTGTGTTGTGTTGATTCCATGTTGGTTACCATATACAGTATTATTATTTATTGAATGCTGGATTTTAACTTAAGTCAAATTTTTTGTTCAGAAGAACAATTGCAAACGGAAGAGTTTCACGTGAAATGCCCACAGCGGCACAGATTGAGGAAATGATAACTGCTCTAGTAGCCGAAGCAATTGCGAATGTCAACCCCCAAGCTCTACCGGTTAACCAGCACAATCATAACGGGTGTACTTATAAGGATTTCCAGAGCTGCAAGACCACAATTTCAGTGGTACTGAGGGGCCAGTTGGGCTGACCAGATGGTTTGAGAAATTGGAAGCTATTTTCCGTGTGAGTAACTGCTCAGAAATGAACAAAACTAAGTATGCCTCCTGTACACCATCGGACAGCGCTTTAACCTGGTGGAACACACTTGCTCAGGCTAAGGGAATTGACGAGGCCTATGCTACACCGTGTGAGGAATTTAAGGGGGGCTATGATCGAGGAGTACTGCCCCAAAACAGAGATTCAGAAAATGAAAGCTGAGTTTTGGGAACTGAAAGTTGTAGGGACTGATCTTGATAGCTATAACCGAAGGTACCTGGAATTAGCTCTGATGTGCCCCACGATGGTTACCCCGAAATTTAAGCGAATGTAACGGTATTTGTGGGGACTTCCCAAGTCCATTCAGGGATATGTCACCTCTTCGAAACCAGCTGATGTCCCAGAAGCTATGCGCATGGCGCACACCCTGATGAACCAAATTACCAGCAAAGAACCAGAAAAGGGGAAATCCAAATCGGGAGCTAGTAATGAGAAACGTAAGTGGGACAGCAACAAGGGAAGGGTCTTTGATCAAAACCCGGCTAAGAGGCATGAAAGTTTCAAGGGAAACAACGATGGAAGGAACCTCAACCCGAACCCTAGCTCAAACCCTAACTACAAGGGCAGTCTCTCGTAGTGCAAGAGATGCTACAAGCATCATACCGGGTACTACAATGTGGTCTGTGAAAAGTGTAAAAGGACTGGGCATATTGGCAAAGACTGTAAGATCACCACCCTAACTGTGAAGACAAACCCTACTGGACCAAGGAAGTGCTATGAGTGTAGACAACAGGGCCACTTCAGGAATGAATGTCCCAACAAGAGAAAGGACGGTGGGCCAGCGCGTGGAAGAGCTTTCAACGTAAACGCAAGGGATTCCCGTGAGAACCCCGACTTGGTTACAGGTATATTCACTATCAACAATCTATTAGCTTCTGTCCTATTTGATACTGGTGCCGATAGGAGTTATGTATGTAGACACTTTTGCTCTAAGATAAATTGGTCGTTAGTTCCTTTAAAGGAGAGTATGCTTGTTGAGGTAGCCAATGAAAAACTTGAGAAAGTTGATCAAATTAGCCGAGGAGGTATTATCAACATAGCTAGTGTGGATTTCGAGATTGACTTGATACCCATCAAATTGGGAAGTTTTGATGTGATTGTCGGTATGGACTGGTTGACCAAGGTAAGGGTCGACATTATCTGTGGAGATAAAGCTATTCGTGTACCACACGGAGATGGTGAGGCACTGATTATTTTCGGAGAAAGATGTAACTCAAAGCTGAACCTCATTAGTTGCATGAAAGCACAAAAGATCATAAAGAAAGGACGTCTTGCTGTTTTAGAACATGTGAAAACATTAGAAACCGAGGTGAAGAGCGTGGATGATGTACGAATTATGAACGAATTTCCCGTTGTCTTCCCAGAAGAATTGCCTGGATTACCGCCATCGAGAGCAGTGGATTTTCAGATCGATTTAGTGCCAGGAGCTACACCTGTAGCTCGCGAATCGTATCGAATCGCACCTTTCGAAATGCAAGAGTTGCAGAATCAACTACAAGAACTGCTATACCGTGGATTTATCCAACTAAGTTCTTCACCTTGGGGCGCACCTGTTTTATTTGTGAAGAAGAAGGACGGATCTTGCCGCATGTGTATCGATTATCGTGAGCTGAACAAGTTGACGATCAAGAATCGATATCCCCTTCCCCGAATTGATGATCTTTTCGATCAGATGCAAGGATCAAGAGTTTACTCTAAGATTGATTTGCGATCTGGTTATCACCAGTTGAGGGAGAAGGATAGTGATGTGATGAAAACTGTGTTCAGAACCCGTTATGGTCACTATGAGTTTCTCGTGATGCCATTCGGTTTAACCAACGCACTTGCCGTGTTTATGGATCTCATGAATCGTGTATGCAAGCCATACCTGGATAAATTCGTTATCGCCTTCATAGATGATATCCTCATCTACTCCAAAAGCGAAGAAGAACATGAGCAACATCTTCGACTAGTGTTGGAACTCTTGAGACAAGAACAACTTTATGCCAAATTCTCCAAGTGCGAGTTTTGGTTGAAGGAAGTCCAATTCCTGGGTCATATTGTGAGCGATCAAGGTATCAAAGTTGATCCCACAAAGATCGAAGCTATCAGAAAATAGGAAACCCCCACTACTCCGACTCATATCCGCCAATTTTTAGGTCTCGCCGGTTACTACCAAAGATTTATTAAAGGTTTCTCTCTAATTGCGCGTCCTTTGACCGCGCTGACTCACAAAGGGAAGAAGTTCATTTGGGAAACCGAACAAGAATCAGCATTTCAAACCTTGAAGAAGAAGTTAACCACCGCACCTATCTTATCACTTCCTGAAGGCAGTGACAATTTCGTCGTATATTCTGATGCCTCGAAAAATAGTTTTGGTTACGTATTGATGCAAAGAACGAAGGTCATTGCTTATGCTTCTCGTCAACTGAAGATTCACGAGCGAAACTACACTACTCACGATCTCGAACTTGGAGCCGTTGTCTTTGCGCTCAAATTGTGGAGACACTATCTTTATGGAACTAAAAGTACTATCTTCACTGACCACAAAAGCCTCCAACACATATTCGATCAGAAACAACTGAACATGAGACAGTGACTATGGATCGAGACGCTGAACAACTATGATTGTGAACTTCGTTACCATCCTGGCAAGGCAAATGTCGTAGCTGATGCTTTGAGCCGAAAGGAGAGGATGGCACCTCTTCGTGTTCGGGCCCTGAACATCACCATTCATTCGAATCTCAATAGCCAAATTCGAGTAGCCCAAGATGAGGCTCTCAAAGAGGAGAATATTTCTCATGAACACTTGAACATTCTTGTCTCTTGATTCGAGGTTAAGGAGACTGGACTCTGATACTTCGCTGGAAGAATTTGGGTGCCTAGTTATGAGGATTTACGAAGCCTCATTCTAGACGAAGCCCACAAGTCAAGATATTCGATTCATCCCGGAGTTAGTAATATGAACCACGATCTCAAGGAACAGTATTGGTGGCCAAATCTTAAGAAGGATGTTGCAACTTATGTTGGGAAGTGTTTGACTTGCTCGAAGGTTAAGGCCGAACATCAGAGGCCCTCTGGGTTACTTCAGCAATCAGAAATCCCGCAATGGAAGTGGGAAAGGATAACGATGGACTTCATTACGAAACTACCAAAGACGGTTGGCGGATACGATACCATCTGGGTTATCGTTGACCGTCTTACCAAATCTGCACACTTCTTAGCCATGAAAGAAATGGATACGATGGAAAAACTCGCTCAACTATATATAAAGGAAATTTATCTCGTCATGATGTGCCCTTATCAATTATCTCAGATCGCTGAAATGTCCCGTTCATATTGATTATAAACGTTCCATATTAATTGATTTCGTTGCGAGGTTTTGACCTCTATATGAGACGTTTTTCAAAGACTGCATTTGTTTTTAAAACAAACCATAACCTTTATTTTATCGACAAGGTTAAAAAGACACCACCTAGATTATCCAGAAATGATAATCTAAAAATATCACACTTACACACTACTAATACATATTGGTTTACAATATTAATATGTTACAACAAAATAAATCTCGAATGCAGTTTTAAACAATATTATACAAGCATGCTGACACCAAATCTTGTCCACATATTAGCATGCAACAGCGGAAGCTCTTAATAATCACCTGAGAATAAACATGCTTTAAACGTCAACAAAAATGTTGGTGAGTTATAGGTTTAACCTATATATTTATCAAATTGTAATAATAGACCACAAGATTTCATATTTCAATATACATCCCATACATAGAGATAAAAATCATTCATATGGTGAACACCAGGTAACCGACATTAACAAGATGCATATAAGAATATCCCCTATCATTCCGAGAAATCCATCGGACATGATAAAACAACATCGAAGTACTAAAGCATCCGCAACCATGGATGGGGTTCGTTAGGCCCAATAGATATATCTTTAGGATTCGCGTCAATTAGTAGATCGGTTTACTAATTCTTAGGTTACCAAGCAAAAAGGGGCATATTCGGCTTCGATCATTCACCCATATAATGTAGTATCATTTACTTGTGTCTATTTCGTAAAACATTTATAAAACTGCATGTATTCTCATCCCAAAATATTAGATTTAAAAGTGGGACTATAACTCACTTTCACAGATTTTTACTTCGTCGGGAAGTAAGACTTGGCCACTGGTCGATTCACGAACCTATAACAAATATATACATATATATCAAAGTATGTTCAAAATATATTTACAACATTTTTAATACATTTATGTTTTAAGTTTATTAAGTCAGCTGTCCTCGTTAGTAACCTACAACTAGTTGTCCACAATTAGATATACAGAAATAAATCGATATATATTATCTTGAATCAATCCACGACCCAGTGTATACACATCTCAGGCTAGATCACAACTCAAAGTATATATATTTTGGAATCAACCTCAACCCTGTATAGCTAACTCAAACATTACTGCATATAGAATGTCTATGGTTGTTCCAAATAATATATATACATGGGTCGATATGATATGTCAAAATATTTGCATACGTGTCTATGGTATCCCAAGATTACATAATATAATATTAGAATGCATGTATAATACAATATAAGTTAGCTAGGATATGATTTGTATAGAATTGTTACAATATTTCCCGTAGCTAAAACAATCAAAAAATATCCAATCTTGTTTTACCCATAACTTCTTCGTTTTAAATCCGTTTTGAGTGAATCAAATTGCTATGGTTTCATATTGAACTCTATTTTATGAATCTAAACAGAAAAATTATAGGTTTATAGTCGGAAATATAAATTACAAGTCATTTTTGTAAGAGGTAGTCATTTCAGTCGAAAGAACGACGTCTTGATGACCATTTTGAAAAACATACTTCCACTTTGAGTTTAACCATGATTTTTGGATATAGTTTCATGTTCATAAGAAAAATAATTTTCCTAGAAGAACAAATTTTAAATCAAAGTTTATCATAGTTTTTCATTATCAAACTCAAAACAGCCCGCGGTGTTACTACGACGGCGTATATCCGGTTTTACGGTGTTTTTTCGTGTTTTCAGGTTTTAAATCATTAAGTTATCATATCATATAGATATAGAACATGTGTTTAGTTGATTTTAAAAGTCAAGTTAGAAGGATTAACTTTTGTTTACGAACAAGTTTAGAATTAACTAAACTATGTTCTAGTGATTACAAGTTTAAACCTTCGAACAAGGTAGTTTTATATATATGAATCAAATGATGTTATGAACATCATTACTACCTCAAGTTTAGTAGGTAAACCTACTGGAAATGATGAAAAAATAACTTGAGCTTCAAAGTGTGATGACCCGGGAATTTCCGACCAAATTTAAACTTAATCTTTATATATTTCCGACACGATAAGCAAAATCTGTAATGTTGAGTCTCAGAAATTTTGAACTGTTTCATATATTCAAGTACCTTTCGACTGTTCCGGACGATTCACGATCATTTAATTGTAAATAGATATGTATATATTTATATATATATATATATATATATATATATATATATATATATATATATATATATATATATAATAACTCGAAATATAATTTTAAATATTATATTATGTAATTATTAGAAATAAGTTGTAAAATAAAATAATATATAGATATGAAATTTGATACATATAATTTGTTATATAAATATTATTATTATCATTAAACTTTGTATTTTTTATCATTATTATTATTATCTTTATCAATAATATTATTGTTATTATTAACATTATTATTGATAAATATCATTATACTTGTTATTTATATTATTATTATTATTATTACTCTTATTATTATTAATAATATTAAAAGAATTATTATTATTAATGAATTTATATTTATTAATTATTAATATTAATTATATATAATTTATAATTCAATTAATCATTTGAGTTTGTTTAATTTCACAATCACACTTTACTAAATTTTTGTTTCTATCTGACAGTTTGTTAGATGTCTAATTCGCTTGGCAAATACAAACAATTATGATCAACTTTTGTTACATCATCACTCACACAATTACACTATACAATTCACTATCACTTTTGTAACTTGTTTTCTTTTGATTGTCTTAACTTGCCGACTATCTTATTCTTATTCTATGTTCATGATACAAATGCATACATAGGGAGCACCTGCAAAACTCTCATCACCACACACCATCTTCCTGATGCTTCAAAATGGTCGAGCACCACTAGACCAACACCATCCTTCACCTCCATTACCACTAAATCACCACCTTGTCACTCCTCTAAACCAATCCGTAAACAATTACCATGAGCCACCACCATCATTAACTTATCATTAAATTGATTATATTTTTCTCATTTCATGTTTCTTCTTGAATCACAAACTCGCCACTTCCATCATGAACAACATGCCACCACCTTAGAACACCTCAAAGGTTACTACTCCTATTTTTTTTCTTGTCTTCTATATCTCTTTTTCTTGTTTTAGTTCGTGAACCCATCTCCAACCCGAAAACCCCCTTAGTATTCGAGCAAGCTCCATAGTAAACTACTTTCTATTTTGTTTGACAAACCACCATCGGCTTTATTACCAACACCTTGCAAATAACCTCATCAACCAATCACCACGACTGCTACACCTGCTGCAATTCGAATTTCTATTGTGGCTGTTACCTTTCTTGATCCAAAACACACCACTACCTCCTTCACTCTCATCCCCTCCACTTGGAATTAAAAAAATGCACAAAGGGGTTCCACACAAAAGGATTCTTGTGGGTATTCTTTTCTCATTGTTTTCTTCTTTTTGTTACTACCGTCAATCAATCCCCACACCATCGGTGGGATTAAATTAAAAACAACTTGTGTAAGTGGGGATTCGTTAATGTATTTGGCCGACCATTGTCAAGCAATGAATTATTATTATAATCATTAGTGGGTTTAGGATATAGATTAATGGGCCGAAATATAAGTTGTAAAGAATGATGCGGATATGTAGATAATCATACGCGAGTAAATGTGATGATGAAGATGGCTATAAACGATGATGATATATATTGATACATAAAATCACGAGTAAACAAGTGATGAATATGATTAGGGTTAGTGTTATAATTAATGGGAGTTTTTTTTTTTTTTTTTTTTTTGTAATCGACTGATTTGATTATGAAGAAGAAGAGGTAGCAGCAGACTTCGGTTATAAGGATTAGAGTAGTAATTAAATCAGAAAAGCAGAAATAGTGGAATGGTTTGGTGTGTTGTTGGGCTAACGAATGGTCTTGAGTTCGAATCTTGGTTACTACAGTCATTCTTTTTTTTCAAATAACTGCACCAGTCAATTAAGTATTGGGTCGTGTATACGTTGATGGCTAAGTGTGATTGCACTAATCTGACTTGAAATTTAAAACGGGTTATAAGGAAATAAACTGAATGTAAATCAGAAAAACAATATAGATCAGAGGGTTTAAGAGTGTTTGGTTTAACTAAGAGGTCAAGGGTTCAAGCCCGTGCTGAGGCAGTTTATCTCTTTTTGAGCCGTTTCTTGTGAGGTAGTATTATTTTTACTCTTATTATTATTATTATTATTATTATTATTATTATTATTATTATTATTATTATTATTATTATTATTATTATTATTATTATTATTATTATTATTATTATTATTATTATTATTATTATTATTATTATTATTATTATTATTATTATTGTTATTATTATTATTTACTAGGTATTAAGTATTAGTATTATTAAGTACTATTATTAATATATAAGTATTATTATTAATATCATTACCATTATCATATTTTTTTAAAAATTTATCATTTAGATTATTATTAGTATCAATATTAGTATTATTAATATTATTATTACTATCATTATTACTTTCATATTAACAAAATTATTATAACAAATAAATATTTTCTTTATAAAAGTATATTTATTACAACTATCATAATATTTCATATAATTAAATATATTAGGATTATTTATATAAATATTTACATATAACAAATTATTTATTTTAATATAATATTAATCATATATATATATATATATATATATATATATATATATATATATATATATATATATATATATATATATATATAACTATATAAATATTAACTATTTTAAATATACATACAAGATATATAATTTGAGTCATAACATATAAAATTTGTGTGATTACCATTATATGTGTTAATATATATAGTATTGATATAGGTTCGTGAATCCGAGTCCAACCCTATATTTGTTCAATGTCGTCATATGTATTTTTACTACAAAATACAGTACGGTGAGTTTCATTTGCCCTTTTTTACTCTTTACGTTTTTGGGCTGAGAATACATGCAAATGCTTTATTAACTGTTTTACAATATTTATATGCGTGAGTTTCATTTGCTCCCTTTTACTCTTTACATTTTTTTGGGGCTGAGAATACATGCAAATGTTTTATTAACTGTTTTACAATAATTATATGCGTGAGTTTTCATTACTCCCTTTTTATATATATTTTTGGGACTGAGAATACATGCGCTGCTTTTATAAATGTTTTACGATATAGACACAAGTAATCAAAAATTACATTCTATGGTTGAATTATCGAAATCGAATATGCCCCTTTTTATTAAAGTCTGGTAATCTAAGAATTAGGGAACAGACACCCTAATTGACGCGAACTCTAAAGATAGATCTATCGGGCCCAACAAGCCCCATCCAAAGTACCGGATGCTTTAGTACTTCGAAATTTATATCATGTCCGAAGGAGGATCCCGGAATGATGGGGATATTCTTATATGTATCTAGTTAATGTCGGTTACCAGGTGTTCACCATATGAATGATTATTTTGTCTCTATGCATGGGACGTATATTCATGAGAATTGAAAATGAAAATCTTGTGGTCTATAAAAATGATGGAAATGATTATTTATGTTAAACTAATAAACTCACCAACCTTTTGGTTGATACTTTAAAGCATGTTTATTCTCAGGTACGAAAGAAATCTTCCGCTGTGCATTTGCTCATTTTAGGGATATTATTTGGAGTTATTCATGACGTATTTCAAAAGATGTTGCATTCGAGTCATTGAGTTCATTAAGATTAATATTAAATCAATTATAGTTAGGTATATTATGAAATGGTATGCATGCCGTCAACTTTCGATGTAATGAAATATTGTCTTTTCAAAAACGAATGCAATGTTTGTAAAATGTAGCATATAGAGGTCAAGTACCTCACGATGTAATCAACTATTGTGAATCGTTTATAATCGATACGGACTTCGTCCGGATGGATTAGGACGGGTCCTTTCACAAAGGATCTTTGGATGGCTTGAAAGTTCTTGATGCAGAATCATGACACGAAAACAAGTTCAAGTAAGATTTCCACTCGAAATAAGATTGGTATAGTTATAGAAATTTAATAAAAGTTTGAATATGAGTATTACCTTGTATTAGAAAGATATCTTACTGTAAATAAGAAAGATTTCTTGAGGTTGGATGATCACTTTACAAGATTGGAAGTAAGCTAGCAAACCTGGAAGTATTCTTGATTTTATGAAACTAGAACTTATAGAATTTATTAAGAACACTTAGAACTTGAAGATAGAACTTGAGAGAGATCAATTAGATGCAGAAAATTGAAGAATGAAAGTTTTTGTAGGTGTTTTTGGTCGTTGGTATATGGATTAGATATAAAGGATGTGTAATTTTGTTTACATGTAAATAAGTCATGAATGATTACTAATGTTTTTGAAATTTTATGAGATATTTCATGCTAGTTTCCAAATGATGGTTCCCACATGTGTTAGGTGACTCACATGGGCTACTAAGAGCTGATCATTAGAGTGTATATACCAATAGTACATACTTCTAAAAGCTGTGTATTGTACGAGTACGAATACGGGTGCATACGAGTATAATTGTTGATGAAACTGAACGAGGATGTAATTGTAAGCATTTTTGTTAAGTAGAAGTATTTTTATAAGTGTCTTGAAGTCTTTAAAAAGTGTATGAATACATATTAAAACACTACATGTATATACATTTTAACTGAGTCGTTAAATCATCGTTAGTCGTTACATGTAAATGTTGTTTTGAAACCTTTAGGTTAACGATCTTGTTAAATTTTGTTAACCTATTGTTTATTATATCTAAAGAGATGTTAAATTAATACATTATCATTATATTATGATATATTAATATATCTTAGTATGATATATATACGGTTAAATGTTGTTACAACGATAATCGTTACATATATGTCTCGTTTCGAAATCATTAAGTTAGTAGTCTTGTTTTTACATATGAAGTTTATTGTTAATATACTTAATGACATGTTTACTTATCATTTATCATGATTAAATATAGTGTATCAATATCTTAATATGACTCATATGTATTTATTAAGACGTTGTTATAACGATAATCGTTATATATATCGTTTCGAGTTTCTTAATTCAATAAACTCAATTTTATGTATATAACTCATTGTTAAAATACCTAATGAGATAATTACTTATCATAATATCATGTTAACTATATATATAATCATATATATGTCATCATATTGTTTTTACAAGTTTTAACGTTCGTGAATCACCGGTCAACTTGGGTGGTCAATTGTCTACATGAAACTCATTTCAAATAATCAAGTCTTAACAAGTTTGATTGCTTAACATGTTGGAAACATTTAATCATGCAAATATAGTTTTCAATTAATATATAATCATGGAAAAGTTCGGGTCACTACAGTACCTACCCGTTAAATAAATTCGTCCCGAAATTTTAAGCTGTTGAAGGTGTTGACGCATCTTCTGGAAATAGGTGAGGGTATTTCAGCTTCATCTGATCTTCATACTCCCTGGTGAATTCAGGTCCTCTACGAGCATTCCATCGAACCTTAACAATTGGTATCTTGTTTTGCTTAAGTCTTTTAACCTCACGATCCATTATTTCGACGGGTTCTTCAATGAATTATAGTTTTTCGTTAATTGTAATCTCGTCTAATGGAATGGTGAGATCTTCTTTAGCAAAACATTTCTTCAAATTCGAGACATGAAAAGTATTATGTACCCCGGCGAGTTGTTGCGGTAAGTCAAGTCGGTAAGCTACTGGTCCGACGCGATCTATAATCTTGAATGGTCCAATGTACCTTGTATTTAGTTTCCCCTATTTACCAAATTGAACAACGCCTTTCCAAGGTGAAACCTTAAGCATGACCAACTCTCCAATCTCAAATTCTATATCTTTTCTTTTAATGTCCGCATAGCTCTTTTGTCGACTTTGGGCAGTTTTCAATCTTTGTTGAATTTGGATGATCTTCTCGGTAGTTTCTTGAATTATCTCCGGACCTGTAATCTATCTATCCCCCACTTCACTCCAAAAAATCGGAGACCTGCACTTTCTACCATAAAGTGCTTCAAACAGCTCCATCTCAATACTCGAATGGTAACTGTTGTTGTAGGAAAATTATGCTAATGGTAGATGTCGATCCCAATAGTTTCTGAAATCAATAACACATGCTCGTAGAATGTCTTCAAGCATTTTTATCGTCCTTTTGCTCTGCCCATTAGTTTGTGGATGATAGGCAGTACTCAGGTCTAGACGAGTTCCTAATGCTTGCTGTAATGTCTGCCAGAATCTTGAAATAAATCTGCCATCCCTATCAGAGATAATAGAGATTGGTATTCCATGTCTGGAGATGACTTCCTTCAAATACAGTCGTGCTAACTTCTCCATCTTGTCATCTTCTCTTATTGGCAGGAAGTGTGCTGATTTGTTGAGACGATCAACTATTACCCAAATAGTATCAAAACCACTTGCAGTCCTTGGCAATTTAGTGATGAAATCCATGGTAATGTTTTCCCATTTCCATTCTGGGATTTCGGGTTGTTGAAGTAGACCTGATGGTTTCTGATGCTCAGCTTTGACCTTAGAACACGTCAAATATTCCCCTACGTATTTAGCAACATCGGCTTTCATACCTGGCCACCAAAAATGTTTCTTGAGATCTTTGTACATCTTCCGCGTTGTAGGATGTATTGAGTATCTGGTTTTATGAGCTTCTCTAAGTACCATTTCTCTCATATCTCCAAATTTTGGTACCCAAATTCTTTCAGCCCTATACCGGGTTCCGTCTTTCCGAATATTAAGATGCTTCTCCGATCCTTTGGGTATTTCATCCTTTAAATTTCTCTCTTTTAAAACTCCTTGTTGCGCCTCCTTTATTTGAGTAGTAAGGTTATTGTGAATCATTATATTCATAGCTTTTACTCGAATGGGTTCTCTGTCCTTTCTACTCAAAGCGTCGGCTACCACATTCTCCTTCCCCGGGTGGTAACGAATCTCAAAGTCGTAGTCATTCAACAATTCAATCCACCTGTGCTGCCTCATGTTCAGTTGTTTCTGATTAAATATATGTTGAAGACTTTTGTGGTCGGTATATATAATACTTTTGACCCCATATAAGTAGTGCCTCCAAGTCTTTAATGCAAAAACAACCGCGCCTAATTCCAAATCATGCGTCGTATAATTCTGCTCGTGAATCTTCAATTGTCTAGACGCATAAGCAATTACCTTCATTCGTTGCATTAATAAACAACCGAGACCTTACTTTGAGGAGTCACAATATATCACAAAATCATCATTCCCTTCAGGTAATGACAATATAGGTGCCGTAGTTAACTTTTTCTTCAATAATTGAAACGCTTTCTCTTGTTTATCCTTCCATTCAAATTTCTTCCCTTTATACGTTAATGCAGTCAAGGGTTTTGCTATTTTGGAAAAATCTTGGATGAATCTCCTGTAATAACCAGCCAGTCCTAAAAATTGGCATATATGCTTCGGAGTTTTCGGGATTTTCCACTTTTCAACGGTTTCAATCTTTGCCGGATCTACTTTAATAGCTTCTTTGTTCACTATGTGACCGAGGAATTGAACTTCTTCCAACCAAAATGCACACTTTGAAAACTTAGCGTACAGTTTTTCTTTCCTCAACAACTCTAGCACTTTTCTCAAATGTTCTTCGTGCTCTTGATCATTCTTTAAGTAAATAAGTATGTCATCGATGAAAACAATGACAAACTTGTCAAGGTATGGTCCACACACTCGGTTCATGAGGTCCTTGAACACAACTGGTGTGTTAGTCAACCCAAACGGCATAACCATAAACTCGTAATGACCGTAACGCGTCCTGAAAGCAGTCTTCGGAATATCATCCTCCTTCACCCACATTTAATGATACCCGAAAATTAATCGATCTTCGAATAAACCGACGAGCCTTGTAGTTGATCAAATAAGTCTTCGATTCTCGGTAATGGGTAACGATTCTTGATGGTAAGTTTGTTCAACTCTCGGTAGTCGATACACAACCTGAATGTACATCATTCTTTTTGACAAACAAAACAGGATCTCCCCATGGTGATGTACTTGGTCATATAAAACCATGCTCTAAAAGTTCTTGTAATTGGCTTTGAAGTTCCTTCATTTCGCTGGGTGCAAGTCTGTATGTTACACGAGCTATTGGTGCAGCTCCTGGTACGAGATCTATTTGAAATTCAACAGATCGGTGTGGAGGCAGTCCCGGTAATTCTTTCAGAAATACATCGGGAAATTCTTTTGCGACGGGAACATCATTGATGTTCTTTTCTTCGGTTTGTACTTTCTCGACATGTGCTAGAACAGCATAGCAACCTTTTCTTATTAGTTTTTGTGCCTTTAAATTACTAATAAGATTTAACTTCGCGTTGCTCTTTTCTCCGTACACCATTAAGGGTTTTCCTTTTTCTCGTATAATGCGAATTGCATTTTTGTAACAAATGATCTCTGCTTTTACTTCTTTCAACCAGTCCATACCGATTATCACATCAAAACTCCCTAACTCTACTGGTATCAAGTCAATCTTAAATGTTTCGATAACCAGTTTAATTTCTCGATTCCGACATATATTATCTGCTGTATTTAATTTACCGTTTGCTAATTCGAGTAAAAATTTATTATCCAAGGGCGTCGGTGAACAACTTAGTTTAGCACAAAAATCTCTACTCATATAGCTTCTATCCGCACCCGAATCAAATAAAACATAAGCAGATTTATTGTCAATGAGAAATGTACCCGTAACAAGCTCCGGGTCTTCGCGCGCTTCTGCCGTTTTAATATTGAAAACTCTTTCGTGGCCCTGCCCACTAGTATTCCCCTGATTCGGGCAATTTCTACTAATGTGGCCCTGTTTTCCACATGCAAAGCAAACAATGGCGGCATTATCTGTTCCGACATTATTTGTTCTTTTAACTCTGTTAAACTTTGGTCCGTAAGCCTCACACTTTGCCGCACTATGACCATTTCTTCTACACCTAGTGCAAAATGTCATGCAGAATCCCTGGTGATTCTCTTCACACCATTGTTGTTATTGAGATTGTTGTTGGGATTGTTATTGTTGCTATTGTTGTTGTTGTTATTGTTGTTGGGACGGTTACTGTAGTTGTTGTTAGGATGTTTGTTGAAGTTGTTGTTGCGATTGATGTTGCGATTGTTGGGATAGTGATTGCGATTGTAGTTGTGATTGTTGTTGTTGTATTGGTGACTCTTGTCATTGGTTTCTTCTCACTTTCTCTTGACTTGTTTCATGTTAGCCTCTTCAGTCGTCTGCTCTTTAATCCTTCCTTCGATCTGGTTCACTAATTTGTGATCCATTCGACTTGCCTTTTGTATGGAGGCGGGCTCGTGTGAACTCACATCTTCTTGAATTCTTTCCGGTAACTCTTTTACAAATGCGTCGATCTTCTCTTCTTCGTCTTCAAACGTTCTGGGATACAATAGGCACAATTTTGTGAATCGTCCTTTGTACGTGGTGATATCGAAAACTTGCATTCGTAATCCTCTAAGCTCTACCTTGAGCTTATTGACCTCGTTCCTGGGACGATACTGCTCGTTCATCAATTGCTTGAATGCTGACCATGGTAGTGCGTAAGCAGCATCTTGTCCTACCTACTCGAGATAGGTATTCCACTACGTTAATGCCGTACCTGTGAAGGTATGCGTAGCGTACTTAACTTTGTCCTCTTCAGTACACTTACTTATGGCAAACACCGATTCGACCTTCTCGGTTCACCGTTTCAATCCAATTGGTCCTTCGGTTCCATAAAATTCCAAAGGTTTGCAGGCAGTGAATTCTTTGTAGGAGCATCCTACATGATTTCTTACAGAATTAGTTCCACTGCTAGATCCAGAGTTATTGTTATTTTGCATTGCAGCCTGCACTGCGGCTATATTCGCAGCAAGGAAAACACGGAAGTCTTCCTCACTCATGTTCAAGTTCTGACGAGTCGCCGGTGCCATTTCCTTCAAAATAGCCAAAAGAATTAAGTTAATCATATAGAATTTTAAGAGTAGTCAATAGTATTTCGTAGCATAGTATGAACTTATTTATAAAAGCTTTTTCTTCATATTAGCATTTTATAGTTTTAAATTCGGGTACTACCTACCCGTTAAGTTCATACTTAGTAGCTAATATACAATTCAACTACTACAATTCCATATGAAAAACTGATTATAATAATATATCACATACAAATATTCTTCAAACTTACAACTTCGCTATATTACATATAACATGAAATATAGTACACTTTGATACAGGACAGTTTTGAAGATAAATCTAGTTAATACGCAAGTTGTTCAGCAAAGGAAATAAAGACACGTAATTCATAAGTCCAGAAACAAGTCATGCATTCTGGTTTTACTAAGATGACTTCCCATCCTTGGTCTTGTGGAAAATAACCGTTATGACCATTGGCTAGGCAGCATGTTGTAATGTCGTCAAAAGGACGAGGGTTTCGTAATGTCCAACAGCCCCATAATAATCTAAAAACCTTGTTTCTCACCCCAACTACTGAATCCGTCACTTGTGGGAAGGTTTTATTTAAAAGTTGCAATCCGATGTTCTTTTTCTCACTTTGGTAAGAAGCAAACATCACTAACCCGTAAGCATAACATGCTTCTTTATGTTGCATGTTAGAAGCTCTTTCTAATCCACAAAATCCTATGTTGGGATATGTTGAGTCAAAATAGGTTCTTAACCCGTAGCATAAAATTGCATTTGGGTTCCCCGCATTTAACGCTTTAAAGAAAACACGGCGTAACTTACTGTCTCCCCAATGTGATATACCCCACCTATCAAAGGAAAGTCTTTTATAAACTAAGGCATTTCTGGGAAGTCTTTCAAATGTTTGACAAGTTAATTTTGCCATAATTAATTGTGCTGATGAATTCTGACCGACTCTAGACAAGATTTCCTCAATCATATCCTCTGGTAGATCTTCTAAAATATTCGGTTGTCTACCCTTAACTTCCATTTTGTTTTTATACTGTAAAATACACAAGGATTAGATTCGTAAAAGATAATTAACAAACAATACTAGCAATTTTTACATAGAACATAAAAGTACAAGCACACTACAATACATATAATACACAACATGATTACAACCCTCTAATCTGAATCACTGGTTTCTTCTTCTTCGGACTTGGTTCGTTTTCCTAATTTTCTAGGAATATATGGTGTTCCTCGAATACGAGCCGTCGTTTTCCACAATGGTTTAGAAAAACCTGGTGGTTTAGAGGTTCCCGGGTCATTGTTACATTTTAGGAAATACGGATGTTGCCGATACATATAAAGTTTATCGGGGTTGGAATCGGGTTTCTCTATTTTTATACCTTTTCCCTTTTTATTTTCTTTCGCTTTATTAAATTGGGTCGAGGTAATTTCTATAACATCATCGGAATCCTCATCGGGATCCGATTCATCGGAAAATTGGTAATCTTCCCAATATTTTGCTTCCTCGGCGGAAACACCATTGACCATTATTAACTTTGGTCCGTTGGTTGAGGATTTTCTTTTATTTAATTGAATTACTGTAGGTATCAATATTTCTTCCTCCGGAACCTCTTCTTCTTCCGGTTCCTCCTCTTCTGGTTCCTCCTCTCCTGGTTCCTCTTCTTCCGATTCCTCCTCTTCCGGTTCCACCTCTTCCGGTTCCTCCTCTTCCAGTTCTTCTTCGGGAATTTATGAATCTTCCCAAAATATATTCGACTCTTCATTATTATTAGGTGAATCGATGGGTTTTGTACTAGTGGTAGTCATCTATCACACAATATCAAACACATTAAGAGGTTAATATATCACATAATATTTACATGTTAATAATATATAGTTTCCAATAAAAGTGTTAAGCAATCGTTTTAAAAGAAAACACGGTCGAAGTCCAGACTCATTAATGTATCCTAACAAACTCGATAAGACACACTAATGCAAATTTCTGGTTCTCTAAGACCAACGCTATGATACCAACTGAAATGTCCCGTTCATATCGATTATAAACGTTCCATATTAATTGATTTCGTTGCGAGGTTTTGACCTCTATATGAGACGTTTTTCAAAGACTGCATTCATTTTTAAAACAAACCATAACCTTTATTTTATTGACAAGGTTAAAAAGACACCACCTAGATTTTCCAGAAATGATAATCTAAAAATATCACACTTACACACTACCAATACATATTGGTTTACAATATTAATATGTTACAACAAAATAAATCTAGAATGCAGTTTTAAACAATATTATACAAGCATGCTGACATCAAATCTTGTCCACATATTAGCATGGAACAGCGGAAGCTCTTAATAATCACCTGAGAATAAACATACTTTAAACGTCAACAAAAATGTTGGTGAGTTATAGGTTTAACCTATATATTTATCAAATTGTAATAATAGACCACAAGATTTCATATTTCAATATACATCCCATACATAGAGATAAAAATCATTCATATGGTGAACACCTGGTAACCGACATTAACAAGATGCGTATAAGAATATCCCCTATCATTCCGGGAAATCCATCGGACATTATAAAACAACATCGAAGTACTAAAGCATCCGCAACCATGGATGGGGTTCGTTAGGCCCAATAGATATATCTTTAGGATTCGCGTCAATTAGTAGATCGGTTTACTAATTCTTAGGTTACCAAGCAAAAAGGGGCATATTCGGCTTCGATCATTCACCCATATAATGTAGTTTCATTTACTTGTGTCTATTTCGTAAAACATTTAAAAAACTGCATGTATTCTCATCCCAAAATATTAGATTTAAAAGTGGGACTATAACTCACTTTCACAGATTTTTACTTCGTTGGGAAGTAAGACTTGGCCACTAGTCGATTCACAACCTATAACAAATATGTAGATATATATCAAAGTATGTTCAAAATATATTTACAACATTTTTAATACGTTTATATTTTAAGTTTATTAAGTCAGCTGTCCTCGTTAGTAACCTACAACTAGTTGTCCACAATTAGATGTACAGAAATAAATCGATATATATTATCTTGAATCAATCCACGACCTAGTGTATACACATCTCAGGCTAGATCACAACTTAAAGTATATATATTTTTGGAATCAACCTCAACTCTGTATAGCTAACTCAAACATTACTGTATATAGAATGTCTATGGTTGTTCCAAATAATATATATACATTTGCATACGTGTCTATGGTATCCCAAGATTACATAATATATTAGAATACATGTATAATACAATATAAGTTAGCTAGGATATGATTTGTATAGAATTGTTACAATATTTCCCGTAGCTAAAACAATCAAAAAATATCCAATCTTGTTTTACCCATAACTTCTTCGTTTTAAATCCGTTTTGAGTGAATCAAATTGCTATGGTTTCATATTGAACTATATTTTATGAATCTAAACAGAAAAAGTATAGGTTTATAGTCGGAAATATAAATTACAAGTCGTTTTTGTAAGAGGTAGTCATTTCAGTCGAAAGAACGACGTCTAGATGACCATCTTGGAAAACATACTTCTACTTTGAGTTTAACCATGATTTTTGGATATAGTTTCATGTTCATAAGAAAAATAATTTTCCCAGAAGAACAACTTTTAAATCAAAGTTTATCATAGTTTTTAATTAACTAACCCAAAACAGCCCGCGGTGTTACTACGACGACGTATATCCGATTTTACGGTGTTTTTCGTGTTTCCCGATTTTAAATCATTAAGTTAGCATATCATATAGATATAGAACATGTGTTTAGTTGATTTTAAAAGTCAAGTTAGAAGGATTAACTTTTGTTTGCGAACAAGTTTAGAATTAATTAAACTATGTTCTAGTGATTACAAGTTTAAACCTTCGAATAAGGTAGTTTTATATATATGAATCGAATGATGTTATGAACATCATTACTACCTCAAGTTTAGTAAACCTACTGGAAATGATGAAAAAATAACTTGAGCTTCAAAGGATCTTTGGATGGCTTGAAAGTTCTTGAAGAAGAATCATGACACGAAAACAAGTTCAAGTAAGATTTCCACTCGAAATAAGATTGGTATAGTTATAGAAATTGAATCAAAGTTTGAATATGAGTATTACCTTGTATTAGAAAGATATCTTACTGTAAATAAGAAATATTTCTTGAGGTTGGATGATCACTTTACAAGATTGGAAGTAAGATAGCAAACTTGGAAGTATTCTTGATTTTATGAAACTAGAACTTATAGAATTTATGAAGAACACTTAGAACTTGAAGATAGAACTTGAGAGATATCAATTAGATGAAGAAAATTGAAGAATGAAAGTGTTTGTAGGTATTTTTGGTCGTTGGTATATGGATTAGATATAAAGGATGTGTAATTTTGTTTACATGTAAATAAGTCATGAATGATTACTAATGTTTTTGTAATTTTAAGAGATATTTCATGCTAGTTGCCAAATGATGGTTCCCACATGTGTTAGGTGACTCACATTGAAAGGACCCGTTCATATACATTATAAACGATTCACGAATAGTTGATTACATTGCGAGGTATTTGACCTATATATGATACATTTTACAAACATTGCATTCGTTTTTAAAAGACAAACTTTCTTTACATCGAAAATTGACAGGCATGCATACCATTCCATAATATCCACTATCCAACTATAAATTGATTTAATAATAATCTTTGATGAACTCAATGATTCGAATGCAACGTTCTTCAAAATATGCTATGAAAGACTCCAAGTAATATCTTTAAAATGAGCAAATGCACATCGGAAGATTTCTTTAACACCTGAGAATAAACATGCTTTAAAGTGTCAACCAAAAGGTTGGTGAGTTCATTAGTTTATCATAATCATTTATTTCTATCATTTTAATAGACCACAAGAATTTCATTTTCAGTTCTCATAAATATACATCCCATGCATAGAGACAAAAATAATCATTCATATGGTGAACACCTGGTAACCGATATTAACTAGATACATATAAGAATATCCCCTATCATTCCGGGATCCTCCTTTGGACATGATATAAATTTCGAAATACTAAAGCATCCGATACTTTGGATGGGGTTTGTTAGGCCCAATAGATCTATCTTTAGGATTCGCGTCAATTAGGGTGTCTGTTCCCTAATTCTTAGATTACCAGACTTTAATAAAAAGGGGCATATTCGATTTCGATAATTCAACCATAGAATGTAGTTTCAATTACTTGTGTCTATTTCGTCAAACATTTATAAAAACGCATGTATTCTCAGTTCCAAAAATATAAAGGGTAAAAAGGCAAATGAAACTCACCATACTGTATTTCATAGTAAAAATACATATAACGTCATTGAACAAGTGCAAGGTTGGCCTCGGATTCACGAACCTAAATTAGTTATATATATATATTTATATGTTGGTCAATATTTGTCTAACAAATTAGGTCAAGTCATAGTGTACCATAATCCTAATGCTCGAGACTAATATGCAAAAGTCAACAAAAGTAAATTTGACTCAAAATAATTTCCAAAAATCTATACATGATTAATATATAGTTTAAATATCGTCGTTTTATATTTTTAAATATTTTTAAAAGATTTATTAGAGTAAATAATATAATTTATTTATTAATAAATAAAATTTTATATTAAATTTATATAATAAAATATACTTTTATATATATTAAGTAATAAAATTTATAGGGTTCATTTAATATCATAAAGATAATATGATAGGTATTATTAAAGTAAGTTATTACACGTAGTAAAATATGTTTGTATCACATATTTATTTGATAAAATAATATCTATAATGATAGTAAGTAAAAGTTGTATTATTTTGTAATAATAATTATTATTATAAAAATATCAATATTTATAATTACTAAGATGACATTATGATAAAACGATAATTCTAATTATGATAACTTTAATATTTACGATAATTTTTAATATTATCTTTAAAATAATAATTCTATTTAAAATAATTATAATAATAATGATATTTTATAGTAACAATGACATTTCTATTAAAATGATAATTTTTGTTAAAATGATAGTTTTAATACTAACGATACTTTTAATAATAATAGTAATGATAAAAATAATAAGAACGATAATTTTATCTAAATCAATATCTTATAATATTTTAATTTCATCATGATACTCTTACTCATTATTTCCTAATCGTTTCATTTAATAGCTTTTAATCGTCTTTTATATCGTGTTCATAATAATGATAATAATAGTAATCAAAATAATTAGGTGTTACAAATATTTGTTTTAATTACATTAATATTAATAATGATAGTTACTATAATATTATTAACGATAATACTAATAATTATCTTAATGATAATATAGTAATAGTAATAATAATATTAACAATAACAATAACCATTTTTAAATAATGATATATATATTAATAATGATAATAATAATAATACTAATAATAATAATAATAATAATAATAATAATAATAATAATAATTGGATAATAATAATAATACTAATTATAACTTTAACGATAATAACGATAGTAATAATAAAAAAAAAACAATTTTTAATGATAAATCCCTTTTATTGATAAAGATAATAATAATGATAATAATAAGATAAAACTAGAACGACGATAAAAACGACGATAATAATAATCATTTTTAATAAAAATATCGAAAATTCAATTGATTATAACTTCTAATCCGTTCATCGAAACCATTCGATATCTAAAGGAAAAGTTCTTAATTTTTCGCTAGCTTTCCAAGGACATGCATATCTTATACCTTATCTCAACCGCAAGTGTAACTAATTCAAGATTCAACCTAACCTGTCTAAGGGCAATATCAAAAGTACAAGCATGCATAATCCTAAATACTCGAGCACTAGTAAGGGATACACTATTAGTATGTAAAAGTTAAATTATGAGTACTCACGTATCAATATTGAGATTTAATATTGCAGGAAAGGTACGTAGACGCAACGGAAATGATAAACACTATATTGACCTCACGAGCATACCCATGAACCATACTCAATCACCTCCATAGCTATAACCCATAATCCTATCCTACTCGAAAAAAAAATTTGAAATCACTCGGACAGCACTCCGTCGTAATATTTTATGTATACTAATAATATCTTGAAATAATACGGAGTAAATATATATATGTAAATCGACTGAGAGAGTTTAGAGAAAAATATTTTCAAGTTTTTATGAAATAATGAAACCTATTGAATTCTATTTATAATAGATTTTTGAATTATTAAAGTGAATTATTAAAGTATGAATTATTAAAGTGAATTATTAAAGTATGAATTATTAAAGTAAATTATTAAAGTATGAATTATTAAAGTAAATTATTAAAGTATTAATTATTAAAGTGAATTATTAAAGTATGAATTATTAAAGTGAATTATTAAAGTTAAAGTAAAGTAAAAATAAAGTAAAGGTAAAGTTTAAGTATAGTAAAAGTATAAAACTATGTACGTATAATACGCGTATAAATATATATAATATTAATTTAAATCGTTATATATTTAATAAAATAAAATATAAATATCGTTATCTTTATCATACTAGTTATGTAATGAGTTGTCAAAAGTGGTTCTAGATATTTATAAAAGTTATATACGTTTTAATAATAAAGTTCTTTTTAAACTGAAAATGTTTTTGTACGTTTGAAACTAAATAGATCAATCGAGTCTTTATGAGATTCAATCTTCCACAATCCTTTGTCTAGTTCTCAATGATTGAAAATTTGTTCTTATTTATAAATCACTTTACCATTTTCCGAATATTGTTAAAATGGAAAGATTTCTCAAATCAACGTGGGCCTTTCAACAGAGACTTGTAATCATAATTCAATATATCTGATAATTCAATCATTTGATCTTATCTTCTAATTCCATTGATAAACATTT
Source organism: Rutidosis leptorrhynchoides (assembly GCF_046630445.1). NCBI lineage: Eukaryota > Viridiplantae > Streptophyta > Magnoliopsida > Asterales > Asteraceae > Rutidosis > Rutidosis leptorrhynchoides. The sequence continues at coordinate 242,317,189 of NC_092334.1, read as the reverse complement.
TGAAACAGATACAATCGTATAAAGTATTTAATCTAATATTTTGTTTACGTTTCAAGTTATAATATATATACACATATACATATATAATCATATTCGTTTAATGGTTCGTGAATCGTTGGAACTTGGTTGAGGTTAAATGAATGTATAAACATAGTTTAAAATTCATGAAATTTAACTTAACAAATATTGCTTATCGTGTCGGAAACATATAAAGATTAAAGTTTAAATTTGGTTGGAAATTTCCGGGTTGTCACACACATGGGCTGCTAAGAGCTGATCATTGGAGTGTATATATCAATAGTATATACATCTAAAAGCTGTGTATTGTACGAGTACGAATACGGGTACATACGAGTAGAATTGTTGATGAAACTGAATGAGGATATAATTGTAAGCATTTTTGTTAAGTAGAAGTATTTTGATAAGTGTCTTGAAGTTTTTCAAAAGTGTATCAATACATATTAAGAAACTACATGTATATACATTTTAACTGAGTCATTAAATCGTCGTTAGTCGTTACATGTAAATGTTGTTTTGAAACCTTTAGGTTAACGATCTTGTTAAATGTTGTTAACCCATTGTTTATTATATCTAAAGAGATGTTAAATTATTACATTATCATTATATTATGATATATTAATATATCTTAGTATGATATATATACAGTTAAATGTTGTTACAACGATAATCGTTACATATATGTCTCGTTTCGAAATCATTAAGTTAGTAGTCTTGTTTTTACATATGAAGTTCATTGTTAATACACTTAATGACATGTTTACTTATCATTTATCATGATTAAACATAGTGTATCAATATCTTAATATGATTCATATGTATTTAGTAAGATGTTGTTATAACGATAATCGTTATATATATCGTTTCGAGTTTCTTAATTCAATAAACTCAATTTTATGTATATAACTCATTGTTAAAATAACTAATGAGATACTTACTTATCATAATATCATGTTAACTATATATATAATCATATATATGTCATCATAAAGTTTTTACAAGTTTTAACGTTCATGAATCACCAGTCAACTTGGGTGGTCAATTGTCTACATGAAACTCATTTCAAATAATCATGTCTTAACAAGTTTGATTGCTTAACATGTTGAAAACATTTAATCATGCAAATATAGTTTTCAATTAATATATAATCATGGAAAAGTTAGGGTCACTACAATCGCGATACCCGTTTTGCTTCCAGATTTTGGCGTTCTTTGCAAGAAACCTTGGGGACTCGTCTCGACATGAGTACTGCGTATCACCCACAGATCGATGGACAAAGCGAACGCACGATTTAGACTTTGGAGGACATGTTGTGTGCTTGTGTCATTGATTTCGGAAAAGCTTGGGAAAGGCATTTGCCGCTAGCCGAATTCTCTTACTACAACAGTTATCATTTGAGTATTAATGCCGCACCTTTCGAAGCGTTGTATGGCCGCAAATGCCATTCTTCTATTTGTTGGGCCAAAGTAGGCGAAAAGAAAATCACCGGACCCGAACTCGTCCATGAAACAACCGAGAAGATTGTCCAAATTCAAGCGAGACTCAAGACGGCCCGTGATTGCCAATATAGTTATGCCGACCTTAAACGTAAAGACTTCGAATTCAACGTGGGTGACCGTGTAATATTGAAGGTCGCACCTTGGAAGGGTGTAATTCATTTTGGAAAACGTGGGAAGCTCAACCCGTGATACATTTGTCCTTTCAAAATCTTGGAGCGTGTTGGACCCGTTGCTTACCGTTTGGATCTTCCGACTCAATTGAGCTCAGTTCATCCTACCTTCCATGTATCAAATTTGAAGAAGTGTCTTGCTGAACCGGAACTTGTCATACCACTGGAGGAACTTACGATTGATGACAAACTCCACTTTGTGGAAGAACCTGTTGAAATTATGGACCGTGAGGTCAAAAATTTGAAATGCAACAAGATTTTGATCGTCCGATTCCAATGGAATGCCAAACGAGGACCCGAGTTTACTTGGGAACGAGAGGATCAAATGATGCAGAAGTATCCTCATCTTTTCCCAACTCCTCCATCTACCTCAGCTTAAAATTTTGGGACGAAATTTTCTTTAACAGGTGGGTAATGTAACGACCCTGAATTTTCCAACTTATATTATTAATATTTATTATTAATAATTGCGTGTTAATAAATGTATTCTTATACATTTTCCTTGTCACCGTAATTGACTGTCCATGTCCTGACTCGTCTTTTCGACATGTGCTTTTCACGAATAATATCTCGAATATTATTTACGTTCATAATTAATTATTATTAATTATTTCTAATTAACTAATGTAAGTAATTAATTACTTGAGCTTTTTACTAATTTGTTGCATACTTATACATGGGCTTTTATTATTAGACTTGGGCTATCAAGGCCCACCCTATATTACTTAATGGACTAACTAGTGAGCTCATTTTTATGCTAGTGATTTATTAAGGATAAACAAGATTAATTAGTTAAGTGTTGGAGACAAAGATGTTTCAAGCATGCATGCACCACTTTCCCATGTATTTGACTTATACTCCTTCCTAGCATACACCACTCTCCCACACATGAAAGAACAAAGTTGACTACCCGAATTGGAGCCCCAAAACTGACGGTTTGGGCATGGGAGGGAGATCCATTTTATTTTATTTTTTGTTACATATATGTTAGTTTGAAACCCCATTTCACACACATCTTTCTTACACTACTTTCTCTCTAAACTTTTCTCTCTAACTTGTAAGTAATATATTTTTTTTTTCTTTCTTCTTTCTCCCTTTGAAAAATGCCAAGTATCATCACCATCTTTCTTGTTTGTTGTTTGTTGTTAAAGATCAAACTTTCTAGTTTGCATCTTCATGAATCTTGCTCCTTCCATCATTTGTTTGATCAGGAATCAAGAATAAGGATCTAAGCTTGTTAGCTTAAAGTTCTACACTTGAAAAGTTATATAGATCTAAAGTTCATAAGCTTTAAGATCTTACTTGTGTTCATGTTTTGGAAACTTAAGGTTTATTGTCTTAAGATCCAAGCTTTGACTTGAAGCTCCTTACGCATGAAACAAACATGAACTTGTTACTTGTAGCTTTAATTTATTTCTTCCTTTTTGTATACATTTCAATTCGTGACTTTATTTAATTTTGGTCAAGTGTTACTAGTTAAACTTGATCTCATTTTTCTTAAAACTAAAGTTTAAACTTTGTAAGTTCAAGAACATGGAAGTTAAACTTTATAGTTATAACTTTATACACTTATATTGGATCTAAGTTTCTATATCTTATGGTCTTCTAATTTTGTCTAAAACAAAAGCTTATAAGCTCATATATACATTCTACAAGATTAAAATCTAAGTTTCATAACTTATGGTTTTATTAAAGTGAAGATCCAAGTTCTATAACTTAGGATTTAACTTAAGAACACTAGATCTAGACTTTCTAGTCTAGGATCTTCAAGATCTAACTAAGATCTAAGTTCTACAACTTAAGATCTTGTTTATTTAGTTTACATTCAAGTTTATAGCTTAATATTACTATTAGAACTCATATATGTGTCGGATCTAAGATCTTGATGTAACTTTGGTTCATCAACCTTCTTACAACCCTTAAATGAGTTGTGCTATTTATCTTAGACATACACTAGTGTCATGATGGTCAAAACTTGGTTAAGGTGATGCAAACACATCAACGAGTTGTACACTTGAAGCTACAAGCATCAAGGATGAGAACCGTGATGAACATCAAGCACCAAGAGCCCACCGGAGCATTTATTTACTGTTTTTGAGGTCTGATCAGTCACCTGAGCTACTAGAAAAGTTGATTTCCAAATTTTTCGGTTCGAGTAGATGACTTTTCGTTTAGGACTCGTCTCAATCCGATTTACGGTTTAGGATTTATAGCCTTCCGAAAGTCACTACACCTTTGTAACGTTGTGTTGAACATTTCTGACCTACTTGCACTTAAACCATCGCCACGGTTAAAAGAAGATGAGTCTGGTTCTGAAAATTGGTCAGTCGTTGGGGGACTCACATACGGAGCCATAGCCACTGACTACGAGTCTTTTCGATTTGTATAGAGGTCGTAGCTTCTGAACGAAATCAGCCCTTTTTTCGATCTCTATTCTTGATTGAAACTTACTTTACTCTTTTTGATTGATGATGAATGATGATGATACTTAAGACCTAATTTACATACTTTTAAACCTTTGGGAACGATTTACTGACTTAGTAACTTTTGACTTAGGTTGAGGACCTTTCGGACCAACTACTTGCTTACTTATCTCGTATCGACTTTACTACTTTTCACTGTGAGTTATAGCATCCCTTTTTTACTTTAACTATTTTGGGAACTGAGAATACATGCACTTTTTACGTTTTACATACTAGGCACGAGTACTTAAACTTTATATATGTGTGGGTTATACAATGACATAAACTTTCCCCTTAGCTCGGTAACGTTTAGTCATTGGTCTTTGAACCGATAAACGCGAATCTTAGATATGGATCCATTGGGTTTGACATCCCCACTCGGGCTAGTCGCGCTAGCATTTAACGGGTGTTTAATACTTCGTAAACTTATGCACTCACCAAGTGTACTTTTAGGGGGTGATATTATGTTAAGTTAGTTACCAAGTGCCCATGGTTGAACATATACTTTTCATACTGTTTTGAAATACGAAATCTCGTGGCCTACCTTACATTACTGTTACATTTAAACTATAGCTCATCAGCATTCGTGTTGACATTTTTAAGCATGTTTTCTTAGGTGCTTAGAGGTTTGATGCTTCCGCTGTTGTAGTCTTGCTGTGTAGACTCCCACTGCTTTTGTTAGAGATGTCTCTGCATGAAACGTTTACCTTGCATTCACAAACTATGTTACTTTTGAAAAATGAATTTGTAATGACCTTCGGGTCTCGTACTTATGTTAATTGCTTCTATTCATAGAAGCATACTTTCGTTTGTAAAACTTTCGATGTTGGTTATGACGTCACCCCTTCTTATGAATTCAAACTTATTTTAAAACAGCATATAGTGTTTGACCTTGTGATGATCCTGTTGTTGATGATCCGTACACGTTAATTTTGTACAGGGCGTCACATTTGAAGACGTCGTGAATTCTTCTTGGAATGAGTCGATCAGAGCAACAAATCCTCAGCTACGATTCAAAAACAAACTTAAAAGGGTCAAAGAAGCTTTAAATTCATGGCATACAGTGTACAAATCAAACCTTTATTTTTTGAAAGGAAAAAACTTACATCCTGCGTCAATGACCTAGATACAAATGGATTCTTTAGAAGCAGAAAATAAAGCACAAAAATTTAGATAGATTGCGTACTGTTTGGGAGATGAAAACTCTTCCTTCTTTCATTCGGCAATCAATCAAAAAGGAAGGAAACTTCAAATTGCGGGTATCATGTCAGACGGTAATTGGATTATAACCCCCTCCCAAGTAAAGGAGTATTTTTTTAAGATATTTCATTTCCAAATTCAGGCATGCTGTCACGCTTCTATTTCCACACGAAGTCAGCATATCAATGTTTTATCTCCGGATATGGGTGATCTTACGGGTTATAATTTCTCAGAGCATGAAATTAAGGACGCAGTATGGTCATGTGGTAGCGAAAAGTCTCCGGGACTGAATGGTTTTACATTTAAATTCATGAAACACTTTTGGTACCTCGTTAAGCCAGGAACTTTTGAGATGATCAAAGACTTCTTATCAACAGCCTTCATTCCAAGAGGTTATAATAGCTCATTTTTCTCTCTTATCCCTAAAAAAAGAATTTGTGACGCCCCATACAAAATTAACGTGTACGGATCATTAACAACATGATTATTACAAGGTCAAACACTATAAGCTGTTTTAAAATAAGTTTGCATTCATAAAAAGGGGTGACGTCTTTACCAACATCAAATGTTTTACAAACAATAGTATACCTCTACGAATAGAAAGCAATTAACATAAGTATGAGACCCAAAGGTCATTACAAATTCATTGTTTAAAAGTAACATAGTTCGTGAATGCAGGGTAAAAGTTTCATGCATACACTTCTCTAACAAAAGCAGCGGGATTCTACACAGCAAGACTACTACAGCGGAAGCATCAAACCTCTAAGCACCTGAGAAAACATGCTTTAAAATGTCAACACAAATGTTGATGAGCTATAATTTAATTATAACAGTAATGTAAGGTAGGCAACGAGATTTCAGTGTTTCAAAACAGTATGAAAAGTATATGTTTATCTGTGGCTACTTGGTAACTAACTTAACGTAATATCACCCCCCTAAAAGTACACTTGGCAATTGCGTAAGTCTACGAAGTATTAAACACCCGTTAAATGCTAGCGCGACTAGCCCGAGTGGAGATGTCAAACCCTATGGATCCATATCTAAGATTCGCGTTCACCGGTTCAAAAACCAATGACTAAACGTTACCGAGCTAAGGGGAAAGTTTATGCCATTATATAACCCACACATACAATAAGTTTAAGTACCCGTGCCTAGTAAGTGAAACGTAAAAAGCGCATGTATTCTCAGTCCCAAAAATAGTTGAAATAAAAAGGGATGCTATAACTCATAGTGAAAAAGCAGTAAAAGTCGATACGAGAGTGTGCAAGTAGTAAGTCGGTCCGAAAGGTCGTCAACTTAAGTCAAAGGTCACTAGGTCAGTATGTTGTCCTTATAAGCCTTAAAAGTGCATAAAATAAGTTTAAGTGTCATCATCATCATTCATCATCGTAAAAGCTAAGTAAGATTAATAAGTATAGAGATCGAAACAATAGGCTGATTTTGATCAGCTGCTACGACCAATTTCCAGTGGCTATGGCTATGGCTCCGTATGTGAGTCCTCTAGTATGTGAGTCCTCTAGTATGTGAGTCCTCTAGTTGCTGACCAATTTCCAGACCGAAACACATCTTCTTTTGACCGTGGCGACTGTTTAAGTGCAAGTAGGTCAGAAATTTTAGCACAACGTTACAAATGTGTAGTGATTTTAAAAAGGCCATAAATCCTAAGCCATAACTCGGATTGAGGTGAGTCTTAAACGAAAAGTCATCTACTCGAACCGAACTATCTGAAAATCAACTTTTACAGTAGCCCAGGAGCTAGATCAGATCCAGAAAATAGTAAGCAAAGTGCTCCAGTGAGATTCTTGGTGCTTGATGCTCATCACGGTTCTCATCCTTGATGCTTGTAGCTTCAAGTGTACAACTCGTTGATGTTTTTGCATCACTTTTACCAAGGTTCTACCATCAACATATAATAATCAAAACTAAGAATTAAAACAGAACTCATGTGAGAGTTTGAGCAAGGTGATGAACCAATGTTACATCAATTTTCTTAGTTTCAACACAAGTACAAGTTCCATTAAGCTACAATCTTTGAATCAAATTAAATAAGCAAGACCTTAAGCTAGAGAGCTTAGATCTTAACTAGGTATGTTAAAGATTTTAGACCAAAAGGTCTAGATCTCATGATCTTGATGAAACCCTAAGTTATAACACTTAGACCTTCAATCTTTACACTACCATAAGTTAGGAAACTTAGATCTTGTAAAGTAAGTGATCATAAGCTAAGAAGCTTTCTCTTAAACAAAATAGAAGATCATAAGGTACAAAACTTAGATTAAACACAAAAATGAAACCCTAATCTAGTGAACTTGGATTTCTAACAACACTTATGAGATCTCAAGCTAGTGAGCTTGCATCTTTTGTTTCATGAAACACAAGTCACAAATCTAAACTACAACAAACAAAAGAAGATCATAAACTAACAAACTTTGATCTTATCTCAACTTTTTGTAGAAACATCAAGCTAGTAAGCTTGTATTTCAAACTTTCTCGAAGATCCATAAAGTAAAGTGTTGGATCTTCAAGTTACATGAAGATTATAAACATGAGTTTTGATCTTAAAACATAAATAAAGAGATCTTAAGTAATTAAACTTAGATCTAACATAAGTAAGGAAGATTAAAAGCTAAAAAGCATTAATTCTCCATGTTCTTGCATTTTACAAATCAAAGTTTGAATCTACAAGTGTTATGAAGATTCAAATTACAAAACATGATCTTTGATGATAATGATGATGGATCACGAAAAAGAAAGAAGAAAAAGAAAACCAAAAATACTTACAATTTCTTCAAGTTTGAGAGAAAAACTTTAGAGTGAGAAAGTAGAGAGAAGTGTGTGTGTTTGAAATGAAATGCAAATGAGAGAAATGATCTTTAAAAACAAAATAAAGTGAGGGCGAGGGTGGTGATGGTGGCTGACGGTTTGGGGCAGGGGGGACCATTTTTGCCTCATGTGGTGGTGGCATGGTGTGGTCCATGGTGGTGGTACAAAAGAATGTTGCAATGTTGGGTGGCATGGAACAAAGGATAAGGATTAGTACATAAGCATGCACATTACTTGTCTCATTACTTCATGGGCTTAATTATAATTACATGGGCTAATTAACCCATTACTAGCCCACTTAAGTTGAGTAGGTTGGGCCATGGAAGTCCATTAAGGTGTTAAGCCCAATAAGGTAACTAGTAAGCCTTAGTAGGCACTAAGCATAATTAAGGGGCCATAAAACTAAGTAATTGTCATTAGTAAGTAACAATTACGCTTTCGTAGCTATAATATCCCAATCATGGCAAAAGTTCATCGTGTACTAAGTTCATATCTCGTTTAAAGCGATAACTGACACTAACGGTCGTAAAAGTAATTTAGGATCACGTTAAGTAACCTAGTACTTAAAAACACGTAGTAAGACATTAACGAAAGTAATTAACATAATTAATGATCCCAAAAAATAATCTATTACAGTACGCACAAATACGCAGTTTCGTAAAAGAAATAAATACAATTAAAAGTCAAAAAAGTCGGGTCGTTACATTACCCACCTGTTAAAGAAAATTTCATCTCGAAATTTTAAGCTGAGGTAGATGGAGGAGTCGGGAAAAGGTGAGGATACTTCTGCATCATTTGATCCTCTCGTTCCCAGGTAAACTCAGGTCCTTGTTTGGCATTCCAACGGACTCGGACAATTGGGATCTTATTGTGCTTCAAAGTGTTAACCTCACGGTCCATGATTTCGACAGGTTCTTCTACGAAGTGGAGTTTGTCATCAATTGTGAGTTCTTCTAATGGTATGACAAGTTCTGGTTCAGCAAGGCATTTCTTCAAATTCGATACATGGAAGGTAGGATGAACGGAGATCAATTGAGTCGGAAGATCCAAACAGTAAGCAACGGGTCCAACAAGCTCCAGAATTTCGAAAGGACCATTGTATCACGGGTTTAACTTTCCACACTTTCCGAAACGAATTACACCCTTCCAAGGTGCGACTTTCAACATTACACAGTCACCCACGTTGAATTCGAAGTCTTTTCGTTTAAAGTCGGCATAACTCTTTTGACGATCACGGGCCGTCTTGAGCCTTGCTTGGATTTGGACAATCTTCTCCGTTGTCTCATGGACTAACTCGGGTCCGGCGATTTTCTTCTCACCTACTTCGGCCCAGTAAATAGGAGAACGGCATTTGCGGCCATACAATGCTTCGAAAGGTGCGGCATTAATGCTCGAATGATAACTGTTGTTGTAAGAGAATTCGGCTAGCGGCAAATGCTTTTCCAAAGCTTTTTCGAAATCAATAACGCAAGCAAGTAGCATGTACTACAAAGTCTAAATCGTTCATTCGCTTTTTCTGTTAGTTTGCGGGTGATATGCAGTACTCATGTCGAGACGAGTTCCCAAGGCTTCTTGCAAAGAACGCCAAAATCTAGAAGCAAAACGGGTGTCGCGATCTGAGATAATCGATAAGGGCTCACCATGACGAGATACAATCTCCTTTATGTATAGCTGAGCGAGCTTTTCCATTGTATCAGTCTCCTTCATGGCTAAGAAGTGTGCAGATTTGGTAAGACGGTCAATAATAACCCAGATGGTATCGTATCCGCCTACCGTCTTTGGTAGTTTCGTAATGAAGTCCATCGTTATCCTTTCTCACTTCCATTGCGGGATTTCTGGTTGCTGAAGTAATCCAGATGGCCTTTGATGTTCGGCCTTAACTTTTGAACAAGTCAAACACTTCCCAACATAAGTAGCAACATCCTTCTTGAGATTAGGCCACCAATACTGTTCCTTGAGATCGTGGTACATTTTACTGGCTCCCAGATGAATTGAATATCTCGACTTGTGGGCTTCATCCAGAATGAGGCTTCGTAAATCCCCATAACTAGGCACTCAAATTCTTCCGGCAAAGTACCGGAGTCCAGTCTCCTTGACCTCAAATCGTGAAACGAGAATGTTCAAACGTTCTTCAAAAATATTCTCCTCTTTGAGAGCCTTATCTTGGGCCACTCGAATTTGGCTATTGAGGTTCGAATGAATGGTGATGTTCAGGGCTCGGGCACGGAGAGGTACCATTCTCTCTTTTCGGCTCAAGGCATCGGCTACAACATTTGCCTTTCCGGGATGATAACGTAGTTCACAATCATAGTCGTTCAATGTATCGATCCACCGTCATTGTCTCATATTCAGTTGTTTCTGATCGAAAATGTGTTGGAGGCTTTTGTGATCGGTGAAGATGGTACTCTTTGTTCCATAAAGATAGTGTCTCCACAATTTTAGTACAAAGACAACAGCTCCAAGCTCAAGATCATGCGTTGTGTAATTTCACTCATGAATCTTCAGTTGTCGAGAGGCGTAAGCAATAACCTTCGTTCTTTGCATCAATACATAACCAAAACCATTTTTCGAGGCATTACAGTACACAACAAAATCATCACTGCCTTCGGGAAGAGATAGGATAGGTGTGGTGGTTAACTTCTGCTTCAAGGTTTGAAATGCTAACTCTTACTCGGTTACCCAAATGAACTTCTTCCCTTTGTGAGTCAGTACGGTTAGAGGGCGTGCAATCAGAGAGAAACCGTCAATGAATCTTCGGTAATAACCGGCGAGGCCTAAAAATTGGCGGATATGAGTAGGAGTAGTGGGAGTTTCCCACTTGTTGATAACTTCGATCTTTGCGGGATCAACTTTGATACCCTGATCACTCCCGATATGACCCAGAAATTGGACTTCCTTCAACCAAAACTCGCACTTGGAGAATTTGCCATAAATTTGCTCTTGTCTCAAAGGTTCCAACACTAGTCGAAGATGTTGTTCATGTTCTTCTTTGTTTTTAGAGTAGATGAGGATATCATCTATGAAGATGATAACGAACTTGTCCAGGTATGGTTTGCATACTCGATTCATGAGATCCAAGAATACAGCAGGTGCGTTGGTTAAACCGAATGGCATCACGAGAAACTCATAATGACCATAACGGGTTCTGAACGCAGTTTTCATTACATCGCTCTCCTTCACCCTCAACTGGTGATAAACGGATCACAAATCGATCTTAGAGTAAACGCTTGATCCTTGCAGCTGATCGAAAAGATAGTCAATTTTAGGAAGGGGATACCGATTCTTAATCATCAATTTGTTGAGTTCGCGGTAGTCGATACACATGCGGAAAGATCCGTCCTTCTTCTTCACAAACAAAACAGGAGCATCCCAAGGCGAAGAGCTTAGTTGGATAAATCCACGGTCTAGCAGTTCCTGCAGTTGACTCTACAACTCTTGCAGTTCGGAAGGTGCAAGTCTATAAGGTGCGCGAGCTACAAGTGCAGCTCCTGGTACTAGATCAATCTGGAATTCCACTGATCACGGTGGCGGTAATCCAGGTAACTCTTCTGGAAAGACGTCGGGAAATTCGTTCACAATCTGCACATCATCAACACTCTTCTCCTCGATTTCTAACTTCTTCACATGTGCCAGAATAGTAAAACGCCCTTTCCTCATGACTTTCTGTGCCTTCATGCAACTAATAAGGTTTAAATTTGGGCTACCTTTCTCTCTGTGTACGATCAATGGCACACTGTCTTCGCGAGGTATACGGATAATCTTCTCTCCACAAACAACTTATGCTCTTACTTTGGACAACCAGTCCATACCGACAATCACATCAAAGCTTCTCAAATTGATGGGTATCAAATCAATCTCAAAGTCCACACCGGCTAGGTTTATTATACCTCCTCGGCCAATTTGGTCAGCTTTCTCAAGCTTCCCATTGGCTACTTCAACTAGAATACTCTCGTCTAAAGGCACTAACGACCAGTCTATCTTAGAATAAAAATGTCTACATAAGTAACTCCTATCGGCACCGGTATCAAATAATACAGAAGCAAATAGGTTATTGACAGTGAATGTACCTGTGACCAAATCAGGATCCTCACGGGCATCCCTGGCGTTCATATTGAAAACTCTCCCACGTACTGGTTCGGCATCCTTCTTCTAGTTCGGGCACTCATTCTTGAAGTGGCACTGTTGACCGCACTCAAAACACTTTCTTGGTCCAGTAGGGTTTGTCTTCACAGCTGGGGTGGTGATCTTGCAGTCCTTGCCAATGTGCCCAGTCCTCTTACATTTTCACAGACCAAGTTGCAATACACAGTATGATGCTTGTAGCATCTCATGCACTGCAGGAGACTACCCTTGTAGTTAGGGTTCGAGCTAGGGGTCGGGTTGGGGTTCCTCCAGTCATTGTTTCCCTTGAAACTCTCATGCCTATTAGCTGGATTTTGATCAAAGACCTTTCCTTTGTTGCCTTCCCACTTACACTTCTCATAACTAGCTCATGATTCTGATTTCGCTTTCTCTAGTTCCTTGCGGGTGATCTGGTTCATCAGGGTGGCGCCATGCGCGTAGCTTCCGGGACATCTGCTGGTTTGGAAGAGGTAACATTTCCCTGAATGGTTTTGGGGAGTCCCCAAAAGTACCGTTCCATTCGCTTAATTTCAGGGGTAACCATCATGGGGCACATCAAGTCTAGTTCCAGGTACCTTCGGTTATAGCCATCAAGGTCTGTTCCCACAACCTTCAGCTCCCAGAACTCAGCTTCCATTTTTTGAATCTCCGTTCTGGTGCAGTACTCCTCGATCATAGCCCCTTTGAATTCCTCCCACGGGGTAGCATAAGCCTCGTCAATTCCTTTAGCCTGAGCAAGCATGTTCCACCAGGTTAAAGCGCCGTCCGACATTGTGCAGGAAGCGTACTTAGTTTTGTTCACTTCGGAGCAGTTGCTCACACAGAACACAGCTTCCAACTTCTCAAACCACCTTGTCAGTCTAACTGGCCCCTCAGTACCACTGAAATTGTGGGGCTTGCAGCTCTAAAATTCCTTATAGGTGCACCCGTTATGATTGTTCTGGTTAGCGGGTGGAGCTTGGGGGTTGGAATTCGCCATAGCTGCAGCTACTCGAGCAGTAATCATTTCCTCAATCTGTGCCGCTGTGGGCGTTTCCCTTTGGACTCTTCCGTTTGCCATTGTTCCTCTGAACAAAAGTTTTGGCTCAAGTTAAACTCCAGCATTCAATAATATTATAGAATAAGGCACCCAATATGGAATCAACACAACACACAATTAATTAAGTAAAGCAACCAGATACAGATACCACAAAATCATCATACAGTAGCGTAAGTAGACCACCGTACAAAATTTAAACAACATTAAGTTCTATTCATTAATAAGAAAGTTGCATACATCCGCATAAGGTTCGTACAATACATGAGTAAAACATGATGTCCATCAGGTGGGACATCTGTTCCTCGAACTCAGTTACCCGAGCACGGAGGATATGCTCTTCCCTCGTCAGTTCCTCGACGACGGGGGATGCTAGTGGGGCAAGCGGTGCAGGCGATGCAGATGGTGCCAGTGGTGCAGATGGTGCAACACCAGAAGTAGATGGTGCCTAATGAACAACCTTTCGCACGAATGGATCAGTAGGTTATGGCACAACCCGCTTACAGGCAGTAACCCTAACTAACTGTCCACGTGCGTCCAAGAACGGTATACCTCCATCAACCCCTGGAATAACGGTACCATCGAAACGATACCGCTTCTTCGGCGGGGTAGAGGGTGGCTGCACGGGCGCCTCCTCAGGGTCCTCCTCGAAATCATCCTCGGAATCCTCTTCGCTGGAGTCATCAGATGATGAATCATCTGAATCATCTGAAGGTGGATCTGCCCGGCCGGTGATCATAAGTAGATATCTGGTAGGTGAGATCGACACGATACGTCCATCAGCAAGGTGTCTGACCCAATGTCCTTGCTCATTACGGAAAGGACCGTCCCCATTTCCCCCTAGGAATCACAGTACCACCGGGATGGTGCTGTGGCCCTGGGAGTCTAGGGCTAGGTGGAGCTGGAATCTCCTCTGGATCCTCTTCTCTATCTGAGACGTCCATAAGGTCAAGCACGAGTCCACTTGAAGGTGAATCGCCAGAGTTGTCGGAGGGTAGCGGTGACGGGATCTGTGAGTCAGCAACAATGGTAGGCGATGCAGCGGACGAATCTGAGTCAGTCTCTAAATCAACGATAATGGGCGGTATGTCCGACATCTGAACAAGGAAAAATAACTTTTTCCATGTCAGTAAGACATATAGCAAGCACGTAATTAGGCACTACAGCATCCTAGCAGTACATATCATGGCAATATTAACAAAATCCTACAAAAGTATCATGTAATCGAAAGCAGATAGTAGCATGCATTAGCGAGAATAAGCAGTAGCATACAGCAAGTACACATAGTAGTAAAAGTAAGCAGTAGCATGCAGTAAGTTCCGCAAAAATAGTTAAACAAGCAAGTTGTAGATTAGTCCTATCAGTTAATCCTATTTGGCTCGATCAAGACTCACTAATGCAACCTAATTCCCTACAATCAATGCTCTGATACCAAATGTGACGCCCCATACAAAATTAACGTGTACGGATCATCAACAACAGGATTATTACAAGGTCAAACACTATATGCTATTTTAAAATAAGTTTGCATTCATAAAAAGGGGTGACGTCTTTACCAACATCAAATGTTTTACAAACGATAGTATGCCTCTACAAATAGAAAGCAATTAACATAAGTACGAGACCCAAAGGTCATTACAAATTCATTGTTTAAAAGTAACACAGTTCGTGAATGCAAGGTAAAAGTTTCATGCAGAGACTTCTCTAACAAAAGCAGCGGGAGTCTACACAGCAAGACTACTACAGCGGAAGCATCAAACCTCTAAGCACCTGAGAAAACATGCTTAAAAATATCAACACGAATGTTGGTGAGCTATAGTTTAATTACAACAGTAATGTAAGGTAGGCCACGAGATTTCAGTATTTCAAAACAGTATGAAAAGTATATGTTTATCCGTGGGCACTTGGTAACTAACTTAACGTAATATCACCACCTAAAAGTACACTTGGCGAGTGCGTAAGTCTACGAAGTATTAAACACCCGTTAAATGCTAGCGCGACTAGCCCGAGTGGGGATGTCAAACCCTATGGATCCATATCTAAGATTCGCGTTCACCGGTTCAAAAACCAATGACTAAACGTTACCGAGCTAAGGGTAAAGTTTATGCCGTTATATAACCCACACATACAATAAGTTTAAGTACTCGTGCCTAGTAAGTAAAACGTAAAAAGCGCATGTATTCTCAATCCCAAAAATAGTTGAAGTAAAAAGGGATGCTATAACTTACAGTGAAAAAGCAGTAAAAGTCGATACGAGAGTGTGCAAGTAGTATGTCGGTCCGAAAGGTCGTCAACCTAAGTCAAAGGTCACTAGGTCAGTATGTTGTCCTTATAAGTCTTAAAAGTGCATAAAATAAGTTTAAGTGTCATCATCATCATCATCATTCATCATCGTAAAAGCTAAGTAAGATTAACAAGTATAGAGATCGAAACAATAGGCTGATTTTGATCAGCTGCTACGACCTCTATGTAAACCGAAAACACGCGTAGTCAGTGGCTATAGCTCCGTATGTGAGTCTTCTAGTTTCTGACCAATTTCCAGACCCAGACTCCTCTTTGTTTGACTGTGGTGTCAGTTTAAGTGCGAGTAGGTCAGAAATTTCAGCACAACATTACAAAGGTGTAGTGATTTTAAAAAGGCCATAAATCCTAAACCGTAACTCGGATTGAGGCGAGTCTTAAACGAAAATTCATCTACTCGCATCGAACTATCTGGAAATCAACTTTTCCAATAGTCCAGGAGCATGATCAGATCCAGAAAACAGTAAGCAAAGTGCTCCGGTGGGATTCTTGGTGCTTGATGCTCATCACGGTTCTCATCCTTGATGCTTGTAGCTTCAAGTGTATAACTCGTTGATGTGTTTGCATCACTTTGACCAAGGTTCTACCATCAACACACAATAATCAAAAGTAATAATTAAAACACAACTCATGTGAGAGTTTGAGAAAGGTGATGAACCAAGGTTACATCAATTTTCTTAGTTTCAACACAAGTACAAGTTCCATTAAGCTACAATCTTTGAATCAAACTAAATAAGCAAGACCTTAAGCTAGAGAGGTTAGATCTTAACTACGTATGTTAAAGATCTTAGACCAAAAGGTCTAGATCTCATGATCTTGATGAAACCCTAAGTTATAACACTTAGACTTTCAATCTTTACACTACCATAAGTTAGGAAACTTAGATCTTGTAAAGTAAGTGATCATAAGCTAAGAAGCTTTCTCTTAAACAAAGTTACACAACTTAGATCAAACACAAAAATGAAACCCTAAGCTAGTGAGCTTAGATTTCTAACAACACTTATGAGATCTCAAGCTAGTGAGCTTGCATCTTTTGTTTCATGAAACACAAGTCACAAATCTAAACTATAACAAATAAAAGAAGATCATAAACTAACAAACTTTGATCTTATCTCAACTTTTTGTAGAAACATCAAGCTAGTAAGCTTAAATTTCAAACTTTCTTGAAGACCCATAAAGTAAAGTTTGGATCTTCAAGTTACATGAAGATCATAAACATGAGTTTTATTTCTTAAAACATAAATAAAGAGATCTTAAGTAATTAAACTTAGATCTAACATAAGTAAGGAAGATTAAAAGCTAAAAAGTATTAATCCTCCATGTTCTTGCATTTTTCAAATCAAAGTTTGAATCTACAAGTGTTATGAAGATTCAAATTACAAAACATGAATCTTTGATGATAACGATGATGGATCACGAAAAAGGAAGAAGAAAAAGAAGAAAAAGAAAACCAAAAATACTTACAATTTCTTCAAGTTTGAGAGAAAAACTTTAGAGTGAGAAAGTAGAGAGAAGTGTGTGTGTTTGAAATGAAATACAAATGAGAGAAATGAGCCTTAAAAACAAAATAAAGTGAGGGTGAGGGTGGTGATGGTGGCCAACGGTTTGGGGCAAGGGGGGACCATTTTAGCCTCATGTGGTGGTGGCATGGTGTGGTCCATGGTAGTGGTACAAAAGGATGTTGGAATGTTGGGTGACATGCAACAAAGGATAAGGATTAGTGCATAAGCATGCATATTACTTGTCTCATTACTTCATGGACTTAAATGGGCTAATTAACCCATTACTAGCCCACTTAAGTTGAGTAAGTTGGGCCATGGAAGTCCATTAAGGTGTTAAGCCCAATAAGGTAACTAGTAAGCCTTAGTAGGCACTAAGCATAATTAAGGGGCCATAAAACTAAGTAATTGTCATTAGTAAGTAACAATTACGCTTTCGTAGCCATAATATCCCAATCATGGCAAAAGTTCATCGTGTACTAAGTTCGTATCTCGTTTAAAGCGATAAGTGACACTAATGGTCGTAAAAGCAATTTAGGATCACATTAAGTAACCTAGTACTTAAAAACACATAGTTAGGCATTAATGAAAGTAATTAACATAATTAATGATCCTAGAAAATAATCTATCACAGTACGCACAAATACGCAGTTTCATGAAAGAAATAAATACAATTAAAAGTCGAAAAAGTCGGGTCGTTACAGAATCCGATTCATGTACAAGATTTTAGCCCCATTAGTCTTATCGATGATCTTGAAGCTTCTAGCTAACAGACTTGCTTTGGTGATTAACGATGTCATATGCCGAAATTAAACTACATTCATTACAGGAAGACAAATCCTGGATGGTCCTTTGATGATTAGTGAAGTGATTGTTTGGTGCAAAAGAAGAAAAGAGAAAGCTTTTTTTTTTATTTAAAATCGATTTTGAGAAAGCACTTGACTCTATCCATTGGGAGTACATGTTTTTTATGATGTAACACATGGGTTTTAATGCGAGATGGATTTCTTGGATTCTAGCATGCCTTACTTCTTCCAAAGCCTCATTACTACTTAACGGTAGCTATTCGATGGAATTCTCGATTGGTAGGGGTTTACGCCAAGGAGACCCATTATACCTTTCCTTTTTATTATTGGAATGGAAGGGCTTCAAGCAGAAATCAAAGATTCAATCGATGCTTCCTTATAAAATCCTTTACGTATTGGTAAAGCTCCCAACAAATGTGACTTATCAATTAGCTTTTTACGCAGATGACGTCATTTTTTGGGTGAGTGGAGAGAGTTTAATATGGATAGTGATATGACCGAAACGGACGGTTTTATTCGTGCGATATCGTTAGGTTACAAGGTGTCAGAATCAACTGATCAGAGTAGTGAACAGTGGTTTATTATTTATATTTTGCGGGGCCTGAATTTACTTTTGACTTTCTAATGGTAGAAGTTTTAAGTTAACCTAGGGTCGTGTTTTTGAATGGTTTAACGAACTGAAGATCAAGTGGATAATTGTCTTTGTTAAAATTACCTGAGTAAAGGATAGTAGTTTGTTTTAAGGTAATATTCCTAAAGGCGGAAAAGTAAATAAAGTGGAAGGATATCCGGAGTATGCAGATCAAGGAAATGTTGACCAAGATATTAGTTTGGGTTAGGGGAAGGTAATCATGTTGATGTTAAAGCTATGATTGGAATGGTGTAGATCTGGTTGGATGAACCAATTACACAGACTTACTTATCTCTAAACTCTCAGAGTTCTCGTTGAGTAGTGAAAAGTATGTCACTTGGTTGTATAATTGAAAGGTATCTATACCTCGGAGGTTATCCTAAGTAAAGCACTAGGTTTATTAACGAGTTAAGCTCTAATCTTAGCCCTCGTTACCAGTTTAGTTAATTGAATAACAACGTGCCGTGTTGATTGAATACTGATCAAAAACGGAAGGAGTCTGTCGGGTTAAGTTGACAAAACCTTAAATGAAGACTAACAACCATTTCATCATATGAGATCATACCAAATCAAACATTATACAGTATTACAGTTAATATACTGAAAGTAAATCAGATAGAAACCTAGCAGATTCCTAAACAGTTGTTATGACTTAATCCTAATGCAACAATCAAACAAGAACATGCAATAGGTTTGGATCATACAGTCAAGGCACTAGCTAGATCTTAACTGCTCCTAAGAGGTCTCTTTGAAACAGTCAATAGGCATACTAGGTCATTCATGTCTCAATTCCTAAGTTCCGTGTCCTAAAAGCGCATTAGATGCCTCTCGGGAAATCCGGCCATACCGAGTTCATAGAATCTTCAGATACAGTATAACCAGGGGTCTTAATCCTATGAAGTAAATAAGTTCATATAGGTGGACAAGTCCTGATCACAACCTAGGTTGGTCAATCCTTAAGATGCTGGCATACAAATCTATCAGACTCACAAGTTCAACATAACAATAGTAACCGTACTAATTTAACATAACTACGCTAACCCAAACTTCTATCATGGCAACATACAGATTAATTAAGCTAACATAGTAATATCGGAACTCATTATTAAACATAAATGGTAACAATACATGTTTAATACAAAAGACAAGCATTTCGGATAAAAACCTGAAAAGGCTGAAGAAATCTGTCCAAGATTGCAGGGATTCACCGGGATATCCTCCGGAAAATAAAAGCTAAGCTAGCTACTAAAAAGCTTGAAAATATAAAGTGAATTAAAAATTGAGTGTGTGTTAAAATAGATGGAAGAATCCCTTTAAATAGACTTGAATTTTGCCTGCAAACGGCTGGCAGGCCGTTTGGCAAGCCGTTTGATAAGCTGTTTGCAGAGGCCGTTTAGCTTGGTTGCCCATTTCTGGTGCCCGTTTGCCTTGGCCGTGTGACAAGCTATTTTTCATAGTGAGAAGCCATTTGGCAGCCCATTTGACAGCCCGTTTGCTGCCCTGATCAACTTGTTTCCTGGATCGTAACTTAATTTTCACCATTTTCGCTCTAGATTCTTCGTTTTAACTCCATTTTACTTGATTCTTTTTGCATCGCCTTCGTAATTACTTAATCTACAAGATCAACCGACAAAGTAATTAATTTTGCGATAAAGTTTGGAACTTTATGGATTTATGGCTTAATATCGGGGGTAAAAACGTGACTTTTTGACCGATATCAAATACCCCACACTTAGCTTTGCTTGTCCTCAAGCAAAAAAGCGGGAATATAAGGTTCTTTCTAATAGATTATTACTCGCCCACCCTTGGATCCTTTTATTATGCCTTCATCAGAAGTTGTCACATCTTTCGAAAGTATTAGAGAAAGTTTCGAACTTCGATGGTTTTAGTCGCTAGATTTCAATCGCATCCATGGTGAAAAAGGCGTACTTTCCAACTCTTAGATTTAGAGTATACATGACCAGGCATCTAACTAGCGGATCACTCATATCACTCAAGTGTTTAGGGGGCCCTAATCTAATTGTATTGTCGCTCAGAAGCCAGTCATGTAACAGTTCTCGTCATAAGCTTGGTAAAGCATCGATATCTCCACTGGTTAAGTAAGGACGACACTGATCTTCTTCCTAGGCATTCTTTCAAGAGGAAGACGGGTTGTAGGGTCGGTTGAGGAATTTTTGAAAAGGTGTCCAGATCTTTTGATTTTTAAGAAGAATTGATAGATTTTGATTCTTCAGACTTTTGTCTAGAATTTTTTTCTTGGCACTTCTGGCAGTCCTTCTTTGGGTAACTTCCCGGGTTTTTCTTTCTTTTATTTGGAGACTTTGCTCTTTCATAATCTTATATTTTTTTTCGGCATACTCTTTATAAATAATTTTTGTCTTTTGTTCCTGGTGCCCAGAGAGGAAGTGATAATTCACCGAAAATAGGTATTTGACCTATCAAAAACAATCAGGGGTTCGGAATCTTTTAACAAGTGCTTTTGAAGAGAATTTGATCGATCTATCTCTTTATCATTATCCGGATCTTTTTGAAAAGAGGAAAAGGAATGAAGGTGAATGGGTAGTGTATTTTGGGAGTGAATTTGGGGTGAGTATTTTCTGGCTCATCAACTCTTTGTGTGAGTTGCTTGGTTTCAAATGCGTGGAGTGGAAACGGAAGCAGGTGGCTTTTTGTCTTCTCTATTCAGAATGATTTCGGAAGGACTATCGCACCTGCACCACGTATGACGCTTACTAACCATTGGCCTCGAAACGTATGCCAAAACCAAGTCCTAATTTGAACTGCACACCGGCACGCTATCAATTGAATTGACATAGTACTGCAGATTTGATGGGTCATACAGTTACTTTGGGTCCAAGAGTCCTCACTTTTTGGGAGTAGGGGTCGTTCTTGGTCCTGCGTAGCCTTTTGAATATTTTTTCGAAAGAAATCTTTTGACATAAATCATGAGTTTTAGCTTAATCGTTCCGTTCTAGTAAATGTTCCGAAAACTGATTTCTACCAATTTTATAGAATTTTTTTTGGGTAAAACGTGGTAAGAATTTTTTGAAATTACCTAAATATTCTTTGCTGATTACTTTTTTGACAAAATAATTTTTTAAAACTTTGGCATTTTACGAATACTTGTCCTTAAACCTTTACCCAATACCCCATACTTAGAACAACATTGTCCCTAATGTTCTCTGAAATAGAATATTTTAATATTTTATAAATTAAGGATAGTATCTTCTAGAATCTCTAAGTTTGTTGCGGGGTGACCCCACACTTAGAGATTTTAGTGCGTGATAATTGAAAGAGATTTGAGAAAAAATTACTTTTCTACGGTCAGGTTACTTTCCTAGTGCTGGGCTTTGCTACGGTCAAGCACTTAATGCTGGAAAGGACCAGTCTCTTTGATAAAATTCTGCATGAAGAACAGAAGAGAGTAGCATTTCCACTAGATATATAACTTTTTATATAATGCTTTCGAAAGATAAACTGAAAGAAAATAAAGTAGTCTACGGAATACTCTCCTGGCCATTTTGTCGAGTGGTGTCTGCGAAGTATCCATTAAGTCCGATAGGATCATCGTCATCCTCGAGTCTCGACAAATACTCAAGCGGCTGTCCTGCATCCAACTCGGGACTCAAAAGCGTGTCTAGACAAAGGTTTGATGGTAACTCCAGGGATGATAGGCGCGGAAATGGCTCCTCATCAGGGATGCTCCCGGTAATCTCAAAAACCTGAGTCATGGGTGGCTCTACTGAGATAGGCACTGTCACTAAGTAGCAGCCCTAAGGTGGTTCACGAACAGGGACTGTCTCACTGACTGGAGTGGGCGAAATAGCTAATACAAGCGGCGTGATGGGTGTAGCGTGAGCTGGAACGGCGGCTGAGGCGACTGAATGAACTGGGACCAGGGTGAAGCGCTTGTGATTAGCTTGTCGTGTTGGTAGAACACGACGTGCTAGTCTGAATGACGAAGGGCCTAGATTACTCTTGGGCATTCCTTCACGCTGAAGGTATGCTCTGAGAGCTAGGTAAAGTCTCTGCTAGTCTCTAAGTAATGCCCACGTAACATCTGGGTTATTCAAGGTGGCTCCATAATGAATCATAGTCTGCGGCTCACGTGTCTCTAGTGGCTCTGGATGCTCAGCGGGTCTCGAAGCTAAACACCTGGAGTGTCGTACAGGAGGAGATGGCGGTGCCGTACTGATGTCCTCCTCAACACTCTCAAGGATCAAACGCCTTGGACCTAACTGTCTTGTAGATGGCCTAAACTGATCTGTGCTGCTCTCCGACAGGTAAACTCTGGGAGTCCTTCTCCTGCAAACTGGAATGCAATAGCAAGCTCCTGAACTTGGCATTTTTCCTAAATACATTCAACAAACTCGTAAGTACTTAGCGCAAGTATGGCGCTTAGGGTTAGTGCACAGTAAAATATTTTGTAGAGTGAAAATAATTTTGTAGAGTAAAACACGACGTGCTAGTCTGAATGACGAAGGGCCTAGATTACTCTTGGGCATTCCTTCACGCTGAAGGTATGCTCTGAGAGCTAGGTAAAGTCTCTGCTAGTCTCTAAGTAATGCCCACGTAACATCTGGGTTATTCAAGGTGGCTCCATAATGAATCATAGTCTGCGGCTCACGTGTCTCTAGTGGCTCTGGATGCTCAGCGGGTCTCGAAGCTAAACACCTGGAGTGTCGTACAGGAGGAGATGGCGGTGCCGTACTGATGTCCTCCTCAACACTCTCAAGGATCAAACGCCTTGGACCTAACTGTCTTGTAGATGGCCTAAACTGATCTGTGCTGCTCTCCGACAGGTAAACTCTGGGAGTCCTTCTCCTGCAAACTGGAATGCAATAGCAAGCTCCTGAACTTGGCATTTTTCCTAAATACATTCAACAAACTCGTAAGTACTTAGCGCAAGTATGGCGCTTAGGGTTAGTGCACAGTAAAATATTTTGTAGAGTGAAAATAATTTTGAAAAATAAAAATTAAGAAAATAAAAAGGATAAGCAAGGGGTGCCTCCCAAGAGCGCTTTGTTTATCAAGTCGTTAGAGCTCGACTTTTCCTGGTATGTCTTCAGAATGGATCAAAGAAGAAGAGATGCTCCTCCTTATCGTGGTCTTCTAGATAAGCTTTCAACCGGTGACCGTTAACTTTGAAGTTGCTAGTAGGTCCTTCTAATTCTATGGCTCCATGAGGAAAAGCATGTATTACTTTGTATGGCCTACTCCGTCTTGCTCTGAATTTTCCAGCGAATTTCATGAATCGAGAATTAAAGAGTAGAACTTTATCTCCAGGAGCAAACTTTATAGGTATCAGTTTTGCATCGTGTGTCAGATTTGTTCGTTCCTTATAGATATACGACGTCTCGTAAGCTTGGTATCTTAATACAGCGAGTTCATTCATCTACATCTTCCGATGTCTAGAGGTTACTGAAGGATCAAGGTTACAGGTTTTCAGTGCCCAGAGAGCTTTATATTCTAGTTCTAGAGGAAGGTGACAGGCTTTCCCATAGATCATGCGATAGGGTATAGTTCCTAGAGGATTCTTGTAAGCAGTCTGGAATGCCCACAAAGCATCGTCTAGTTTCTTGGCCCATTTATTCCCATGATGGCCGATGTTGCGTTCTAGAATTCTCTTGAGTGCTCTGTTAGTGACTTCTGCCTGTTCGTTAGTCTGCGAATGATAGGCAGTGGATATCTTGTGGGTAACTCTGTATTGTTGGATCACCGTCATAAACTGGGTATTACAGAAGTGTGTGCCTCTATCACTTATTATAGCGCGGGGAGCTCCGAATCGGTAAAAGAGTCTTTTCAGGAAGTTGGTGACGACCTTGACATCATTGGTTGGAAATGCTTGGGCTTCAACCCATCTGGAGACGTAATCTACTGCTACGAGGACATATTCTTTCCCATTAGACTTAGTCTAATCCCTATATATCGAAGATCTCGCAAGCTTGGATGTTAGTCCGACGCATCTCGTTCTTCATAGAGATAATACCTTGCCTTTGGCATGCGTCGCAACGCTTTACAAGTTCTTGCGCATCTCAGAATATAGATGGCCAATAAAATCCTGATTCGTAGAATTTTCTTGCGGTTAAATTTTCTCCATGATGACCTCCAGTTGGTCCGTGATGACATTGGTGAAGAATCCCTGTTTCTTGTTTCTCATCTACGCACCTCCTAATTATCTGATCAGGGAAAATTCTGAATAGGCACGGATCTTCCCAGTAGTAGTAGTTAGCGTCGCTAAAGAACTTCCTTCTTCAGGATGTGCTCATTCCTTTCTGAACTACTCCAGCAACTAGGTAGTTGGCTATGTCAGCATACCAAGGAGTATCGGTAAAATGTGATCCTATGTTATCTTGTCTAAAGTTGATAAGCTGTTCTTCCAAAAATTTGTCTCTGATATCTTGTTCAGCAAGTTGTTCCATCGCTGGGTTCTCCAAACGACTAAGATGATCTACTGCGAAGTTCTCTGCTCCTTTCTTATCTTTGATCTCAATATTGAATTCTTGAAGGAGTAAGATCCATCGTAGGAGTCTCGGTTTTGCATCTTGCTTAGTGAATAGATATTTTAGGGCTGAATAATCTGTATAAACTGTAGTTTTGGACAGGATGAGAAAGGAACGGAATTTTTTGAAGGTGAAAACTACTGCTAGCAGCTCCTTTTCCGTGGTGATGTAATTCTCTTGAGCTCCGGTCAAGGTTTTGCTGGTGTAATAGATTGGATGAAAGTGCTTATCTTTCCGTTGTCTTAGTACCGCTCCAACTGCAAAGTCACTCGCATCACACATGATTTCGAATGGTAGGCTCCAATCAGGAGCTATCATGATGGGTTCATGTGTGAGCTGTTTCTTCAGATAATTGAATGCTTGCACACATTCTTCATTAAGGACAAACAGAACTTCCTTTTTGAGGAGATGAGTAATAGGTCGGGTGACCTTTGAAAAATCTTTGATGAAACATTGGTAGAAATTGACGTGTCAAAGGTAGCTCCTTATCGCTTTTACTGTGGTAGGTTCTGGAAGTTTAGATATGGTTTTAATCTTAGCCATATCGACTTCTATTCCTGACTTTGAAATCTTATGTCCTAAAACTATTCCTTCTTTTACCATGAAGTGACATTTTTCCCAATTTAGAACTAAATTCGAATCTTCACACCGGGTGAGCATCTTGTTAAGGTTAGAAAGGCACGAATCAAAGGTACTACCAAAAACCAAGAAGTCATCAATGAAGACTTCCATACAACGTTCAATCATGTCGTGGAATATTGCTACCATGCATAGCTGAAATGTAGCTGGTGCATTGCATAACCTAAAGGGCATGCGTCGATAGGCAAATGTATCATAAGGACAGGTGAAGGTTGTTTTTTCTTGGTCCTTTGGATCGAGCAGAATTTGAAAGTAGCCGGAAAATCCATCAAGGAAACAATAGAACTCATTTCTTGATAGACGTTCCAACATCTGATCAATGAATGGTAATGGAAAATGATCTTTCGGGTTGCATCGTTAAGTTTACGATAATCTATGCAAACCCTCCAACCGGTGACCTCCCGTGTTGGAATAAGTTTATCATTCTCATTTTGGATTACGGTCTTCCTCCCTTCTTGGGTACAACTTGAATAGGACTGACCCATGGTGAATAGGAAATAGGATAGATCAGATAGGTGTCCAGAAGTTTGTTCACTTCTTTCTTGACGACTTCTTGAATCATTGGATCGACCCTTCTTTGCCTCTGAAATGATGGTTCAAAATCATCTTCCATGAAGATCTTGTGGGTGCAATAGTTAGGACTGATTCCTTTTATGTTGGAAATCTTCCAAGCAATTGCTTTCTTATGTGATTTCAGAACCTGAATCAATTTCGCCTTCTCGTGTGGCGTGAGGTCTTTCGAAATGATTACAGGGAGTTGCGATTCTCCTTCTAAGAATGCATACTCCAGACGTTCGGGTAATTTCTTCAATTCCAATTCCGGAGGTTCCTCGATAGATGACTTCATTCTAGCTATTTCTGTTCTGTCTAACAAGTCATATCTCTCCAAGAATTCTGATTCTTCTTCCTTAATAGCAGTCACTGATGCTATCTAATCTTTGGTTTTGGAAATTGTCCTTCCTAATGCTTCCTCTTTAGAAATGTGTTCTTTAGTTTCAAAGATTGGTTCAAGAATCTCTACACAGTCCTCTTTCGACTATGGTTCCAGAAATATCAGAATGAAATCTGTTTCTTCATTCGGTCTTTTTCTTAACAGAGGTAGGGGAATGCCTTGACCTAGAGGTGCTATTTGGATAGTCTTGCCAAGAAAGTTACTTTTGGAGAGGGGAGATTTATTTTGACCAAGATTTATGGTTAAATGGATGTCGAGATTTTCTTCAGGAGGTGTAAAGAACAGATCCTTAGAAATTTGATCTTGACTACATATAGCCATTATATCCTCCAGATATTCGTTGACGAGTTCTTGAAAAGAATCAGCGAGATTGAGATCTTCTTCGCGAGGGTGGCTCATTAGTCGGTCGACATTGAATGTGACTTCTTCACTTCCAACTCTTAATTTCAACGATTTCTCATGATCATCAATTACAGACTTGGCAGTATTTAGGAATGGTCTACCAAGTATGAGTGGGACCTTCGTGTCTTCCTCAATATCCATAATAACAAAATTGACGGGGAATACCAATCTATCCACTCTGACTAGGACATCTTCAGCTATTCCTCGAGGAATCTTAACTGATCTGTCCTCGAGTTGGATAGTCATTTTAGATATGTCTTAAGTCTTTTAATCCTTGCTTTTTAAATAATGAATAGGGCATTAGGTTTACACTGGCTCTTAAGTCTGTTAACACATTGCTAATTTGGACTCTTGCAGGTAGCAAGGTACCGTAAATCTTCATGTATCTACTAACATAGGGGGAATACCATGTTGTAACACTACTGAACATTCTTCACTTAAGGGTAAGCTAACTATCTCTCTTAATCTCTCTTTGTTTGAAAGCAGTTCTTTGAAAAATTTAGCGCAGTTTGGCATTTCTTCTAAAGCATCTACTAGTCGTACATTCAAATGCAGATTCTTAATAATATCCCAATACTTAGCGAATTGCGCTTCTTGTTTTTCCTTCCTAAGCCTACCTAGGAAAGGTATTCGGGTGCGCGGGATAATTTTCAGGGCCTTAGGAGAGATAGGTTCCTGCGGATTGATAGTTGGGTCAATTGGCACAGTTTCCGTTTCGGAAAAATCTTGTATGGGTATATTAACAGTTGTTTCCTTCCCACCTCTAGTGACTACAAGGGCATCAAACTCACTACACTCTAATTCAACTTTAGTGGTTAATCGTTTAAGCGTAAGCTGAAAATTGATTATTAATTCTTCAAAAGTCTTTATCAAAGTATCAAACTTGTTTTGGCATTCTATGACTTGAAGGTTTATCGTGTACTGCTTTTTCATAAATTCAACTAAAGTTTCCTTAGAGAGGATAGTAGGTTGGTGTAGTGGGAGGATTATATTAAAGTCCGAGATGTTCTGCTGTTTATATGCCCAACTAGGGTAAGGATACCTTAGATTAGTTCTAGTAGCATCGGGACTTTTAGGAATTGGTAAACTTTGAAGAGTGAGGGTGAGATCTTGTAACCTGGTTTTCAGCATTTTTACCGTATGAGTGAAGACGTCATCCTTCTCAGCAGCTTCATTGTTCCAATCTTCCTGTTGTGCAGCTATTGTGTCAAAAAGGTTCCATGCTTCGTCTGCTATTCGTGACATGAAATTGCCTTGCGAGGCCATGTCTAGGAGATACTTATCATCCTTGGTGAAACCATTGTAAAGTGTGCAGATTAGGTCTGCCCGACTTAACGAATGATTCAGACATCTTTTAAGCATCACTTTTACTCTATTCCATGCTAGACACAATGACTCGTTTTCTTTTTGAGAAAAGTTTGTGATGTCATTTCTTAAACAGGTTTGTAGATAGGGTGGATAAAATTTGCTTAAAAACTTAGTGGCTAATTCCTCCCATGAATGTATTGAATTTGGTTTAAGCTCATCAAATCATGTTAAAGCGCGTGTAGACAGAGAATATTGAAAAAGATGAGGTTTAAAAATATTTTTCTCGTTTTCTTCCTTCTTAAAAGAGTCCTCCAGACTGATAAATTTGTTTAAGTAAAAGTTTGGATTGTCAGTCGGTAATCCTTGAAATTTACAGATCATACTGACTAGCTTGATCATATGTGAACTGATTTCAGGAATTCCTTCGGTTCCTAAGGTGATTGGTCATCCTCTTTCTTCTAAGCATGACTTTTGCATAGAAGCAAGGGTGTTTTGTTTTTCCATTTTTTTGGATTTTCTGTTTAAAAGGACTTAATAGTAACTTTTAGAAAATATTAATTGACTAAAAGGATCGATAATTTGATTAAAACAATTATTCTTGAAATTCGGTCGTTAACCTTATCGGATATTCTAATTGATAGGATTTCTCACAGATTACTTTGTATTCTGGTGGCCAGGCCGACTACGGAGAGGCAGGATCCTTTTGGTTCCAATATAATTAGAGACTGTTCGGAAAATCCAACAACCAAGTCTGTATATAAGTGTCTTTCTTAGACACCATCAACAATACTTTTGTCTGTTTAAAATATTTTTCAATTAATATATTCGATCCCCGGTAGCGGTGCCAAAAACTTGTTACTACCTTGATATGACCGAAATGGACGGTTTTATTAGTGCGATGTCGTTAGGTCGCAAGGCATCCGAATCAGCAGATCAGAGTAGCGAACAGTGGTTTATTATTTATATTTTGCGGGGCCTAAATTTACTTTTGACTTTCTAATGGTAGAAGGTGTAATATAACGACTCTCATTTTTCCATTCTATATTTATTCCAATATTAAATGCCCAAACAATATAAATAAAACTTAATGATTAAATTTTAATCGACAATTGTTAAGTATTAAGAATTATAAAACATATTAATTAACTTTGTGTAATAATTGACAAGTTAATAAAAGATGGAAATAATAATCTAATTAACTTTCGTGGCCAAAATGTAATACTCAAAAACTTGTTGCATTCAAACAATTAAACTAGAACAGTTAAGGAGCCATTTTAACTAACCAAAAGTACAAGGACAAAAATGAAAAAGTTCCAAACGCATCCTTGTTGCCCTAGCCGAATTTAGAATAAAAAGAGAGGATGAAATGACCTTTTTGCCCCTC
This sequence comes from Rutidosis leptorrhynchoides, assembly GCF_046630445.1. Lineage (NCBI taxonomy): Eukaryota > Viridiplantae > Streptophyta > Magnoliopsida > Asterales > Asteraceae > Rutidosis > Rutidosis leptorrhynchoides. The sequence continues at coordinate 242,287,434 of NC_092334.1, read as the reverse complement.
TAAAAATCGGCCATAACCACCACCACCTTAAACCCTAACTTGTTCCCTAAGCACTCCTAACTAAACCCTAATTCTAGATCCTTCTAACCTCACCTATAAATAGAGACCTAGGCTAATGCTTTTCTTGTACCAAAACATTCTTATAATCCTCTCTCAAAATCACAATCTCCTCTCCCTCTCCTTTGTGGATTTCAGCCACCCTCACCACCACACCACCACCATTCGGTTTTCAACAAAACTGAAACCCCACCACCACCTTTTAAAGTTTTGGTTAATTGCTTCTTGATTCCGGGTAATCTTCAAGTGATCTTCAACGTGTTCTTCGTGTTCATCAAGATCTTCAAAAGTGTTCTTGAGTTTTCTAGTGCTTGGATCTTCATCTTCAAGTGTTCTTCTTTTCTTTTTGTTAATCTTTATCCATCTTCAAGGTATAAGACTATAAACCTAAACTATTCATGCTTTGATTCATATTCATTCTTGATCATATACATACTTGTTCATGTAAAAAAAATAATAATATACATATACATACACATACATACGGTTTTAAAAAAAATGTTTAGATATTAGAAACCCTAATGATTAACCAAGATTTTGTTAATGTTTAAAATGGTAACAAAATATATATATATATACATATACCACATATACATATACATATAAAAATAAATATATATATATATATAAACATATACATATATATACATATACGGATATATATACATATATATATATATAAAGATATATATATATATATATACATATACACGACATATACATATACATAAACATTTATTTATATAAACCCTAAACATTAATTATATAACCCTAATTATATAATAATCATTACCTAATCATTTAATCATTAAATGTAATCGTTACTTTACTAAACCCTAAACAACTAATACTACTAAACCTAATCATTAATTAATTATTAAACCCTAATATTTAATACTACTTTAATTAATTAAAATCCTAATTTAAATCTACCTAATTAGTACTACTTACTACTAAACCCTAATACTACTATTTATACTACATACTACTACCTAACATTTATACACCTATACTACTACTAACACTTATGATGTACTACTTATATTATAATACTCGTATTATAAGATTATAACATACACGATAATGTGAGATTACTCGAATGTTAACGCTACGTAAGGCCTAGGGTGATCATTGGTACCATTATGGGACTCTTGTGGATCTCGAATGCCAAACTTAGATTTTGGTCAAGAGATCCTGGGCCAACCGGTAACAATTGATCACTCAAGTGACTCGACGGTGTCATAGATGTTTGGGTATGGTGTACAATATCAAACCCGACTATAGTAATCATACACTCACTAAGTGAACTACACTTAGTCACTTACATACTTAATAAGTGGTAGACTTATTAAAGACAACTCACTAGTGTTCAACACTAACTTACTAAACATGGAAACTTACTAAAAGTGGAAACTTACTAAAAATGGGAACTTAGTAAAACGAACTACACTTAAACACTTGCATACTTAAACTTAAACTTGGGCAAACATTTAACTACTCTTAAATGTCATTAGGTTGGCTTTCTGCTCACATTCATCCAACTCTTCTATTTCGAGGAATAACAACTCTTCTCCTACTTACTGAGGTGAACTTCATAGCCCCACTTACTATTGCGCAATTTATTTAAACTTATTGGGGTGAGACACATGCTTCTTTTAATATTTACAACTTAGACACAAGTACCAACTACTAAACTGTGCTATACCTGGCTATGTCCTGCAAGTCCCCACTGTGATATTTTTAATTGCTTTTACATAACGCATGCTTTGTTATTGGGGGTAGGCCTATCGGGAGTAACGTCCCCGATACATTTGACCAAGTCATTGTATTACTTAATATTTTTGATTCAAACCAACAAGGACAGTACAACTTGTCACGGGGCAAACTTTGAAACTGTTTAGTCTAAATATCACAAACTTGGCACTACTTTTTGATCCCTACGAGATCTACCTTTATAAATAAAAATCTTGTGGTCTAAACAATGGTAAACCTATAAACTTTACTCAACCTTTTTGGTTGACACTTTAGCATGTTTTATCTCAGGTTAAGATTGATCAGCTTGCTCTTATCTATGTGATGCTACTTGGACTCTAGGACTTGAAGAAAGAGTCACATTTATTATTTATGCATTTATGAACATTTACATTCTTGTAATTTCAATTCTTGTAATGACATTCTATTTCATTCCGATGCGTACTCAATTAAGTTTGTTTTTATCATATAGTGTCATTCTCATTTATATAATATGTTGGTATTTTTGATAGTAAGGTCACATTCACCCAGGCCCTAACTAGGGGTGTGATAGATTGGTATCAGAGCATAACCAGGCTGTTATAGAGAACCAAGATTGCATCTTTATGTGTGCCTTACTTACTAGCTAGGGTGCCTTAGCAATCTAGGAAACTATAACCTTTCCTGCCTTAGACTTAAAGCACTTAGGATTGCCTTATAATCTTAACAACTTTGCTTTAATAATCTTGGCTTAAAATTCTAATCAAAGTCTCTTTCCTAATGTTAGGATGTCAAGCGTCAACCAACCAAACAAAATTACTCTCTTCTAACCATCTGAAGAAATGGCTCGCTTCAAACCTACCATCCAAGTAGGTACTGAATACTCTTCAACTGCAAGACCAGTCCGAAGCCCTCTTTATGGTCCTGACTCACCACCCTTGAACTACAGCCCAACTCTAAGATCGAAAAGTAAAGGGAAACTCCCTGCTAAATTTAAAGAAGATGGTCCATCTAAGAAAAGAGCCCGATCTCCTCTTTGTGATAATGATGCTAAGTATGAGATAATGAACTTGTGAAAGACTACCGAAAAGAACTTGGAAGGTTTGCTTCACCACGTGGTGAGGGTTGAGGTTCGAATGGATGAGAAAGACCGAGAAATTAAGAAGCTGGTAGAAGAGAATGCTAAACTAAGAAAAGAGTTGATGATGCTGAGATATGAGGAAGAACGCAACACCCGATGGGGAAAACAGTCACTTGCTTATCTAAAAGAGGATGTTGATTTCCAGATGAAGATGGAAAGAAATCGTGTTGATAAGCAGCTTGCTCTAAAGGAGTGCGACAACAACGTAGTCAAAAACCGTGTTACTAACCTCTATGATAACCTCGAGTATCTCTATGAGAAACAAAAAAAGAAGAATGAGAAAATAGAGAAGTTTATGAAGGAGGCTGAGAAGAAGAAGTGAACCCGACATTTGTTTTGTTTTGTTTCCATTCTTTTATTCCCTAATTATGTAAAGGCTTTGCTTAAGACTATTTCCATATTCAACTCATGTAGTAAAAAGGCTTATTTAATTCCTCGTTTCTAATAATATAAAGTGTTTCATTTATATCATGTTGATATCAATACTTTATCTTTATCGTACTTGTAATTGCTCAAACTTATAACTTGTCAACTTATCAAACTTATGTTCACTTTTATGTAGTGAAGCATCATGGCTCGCACACCTACCATTAACAACATTGTGTTGACTAATGAGCAATTTCAACAATTACTTGCTGCCGGCCAAGGCAACGTCTAACCTAATCATGCTAACAATCAACCAAAACCTTGCTCTTACAAGGACTTTATGAACTGCAATCCTCCCGCTTTCAAGGGAAGTGAAGAGGCCGTTGAACTAGTTCGATGGTTCGAAAAACTAGAGTCCATCTTCCGTGTCTGCAACTACGGGGACAATGACCGAGTTAAATATGCCACTAGTTCATTAGCTGGCAATGCTATGACTTGGTGGACTGCTTATGCTAAGTCTGTGGGAATCGATAATGCTAATGCAACCCCACGGGATGAACTTAAAGGCATGATGGTTAATAAGTTTTGTCCTAGAAGTCAAGTCCAAAAGTTTGAAGCCGAGTTCTGGGAACTCAAAGTTAAGGGTACCGACATTGAAAGCTACACTAATCATTTTCTTGAGCTTTCTACCTTGTGTCCCGAAATGTTTCCTACCCAAGAAGGATCAAAAGGTACATTGAAGGTCTTCCTGAGGATGTTCAGGAAAATGTTATTGCTGCTGAGAAAGTTACCCTTGATGCCATGATTCTCATGGCTCCAAATCTGATGATGGCCAAAAGAAGAAGAGCTTTCGCTAGTAAGAAAGTTGATACTAAGAATAGTGATGGTAAAAGTAAATTTAAGTTGTCCCAAGGTTTAAACCAGAATATTGCTAAGAAGCCTGCTGATAGCACTAGGACCGGTTATATAGGGACTAAGCCCTATTGTGCCCGTTGTGAAAGACATCAGCCAGGGCGATGCACTGCTACTTGTTCTTTATGTAAGAAGGTGGGACATGTAGCTAAGACTTGTAAGACTCCTCTGAAAGATAAAGCTGTTATTCCTGCTAAAGCTCCTCCTACTTGTTACACCTATGGAGAGAAGGGGCATATTAGTCCTCACTGCCCGAAGAAGAAAGATACCCCTGCTACTGGAGCTAATACCACCAATGCGAAGAGCCGTGTGTTTGTCATAACGGCTGAGGAAGCCCGTGAGGAAGATGAAGTTATTACGGGTACATTTCTTGTCAATAATTGCAACGCAAACATTTTATTCGATACGGGTGCCGATAAGAGTAACGTGTCTAGTGAATTTTGTACCTTATTCACCGAGAGACCACAACCCCTAGAAACTAAACGACTGGTAGAGGTAGCAAACGGAAAAGTTATGAAAGTTGATCACATCTATAAAAACTGTAATCTAAAACTAGCCGACCAAGAATTTAAGATTGACCTTTTGCTGATCGATTTAGCAAGTTTTGATGTCGTAGTCGGAATGGACTGGTTACGTCCATTACATGCTACAATCTTGTGTTTTGATAAGACCGTTAACATTCCGTTGGGAAATGGAGAAACTCTCATCATTTAAGGCGACAAGAATGGTTCCAAGCTCAACATCATTTCTTGCATCAAAACTCGTAAATACCTTATGAAAGGTTATCCCGCGATATTAGCCCATGTTAAGATAGTCGAACTGAAGGAAAAGCTTATTGATGACGTGTCGGTGGTAAGGGATTATCCCGAGGTATTTCCTGAAGATCTTCCTGGTCTTCCACCTCCTCGACAAGTCGAATTTCAGATTGATTTATCTCCTGGTGCTGCTCCTGTTGCTAAAGCACCATACCGTTTAGCACCTTCCGAAATGAAGGAACTTTCCAACTAACTCTAAGAACTACTAGATAAAGGTTTCATTCGTCCAAGTTCGTCTCCATGGGGAGCTCCTATTCTATTTGTTAAAAAGAAATATGGTACATTGAGGATGTGTATTGATTACTGCGAACTCAACAAGCTTACTATCAAGAAACGCTATCCATTACCGTGCATTGACAATCTATTTGACCAACTTCAAGGGTCGAGTGTTTATTCAAAAATTGATCTGAGGTCCGGTTATCACCAACTTAGGGTCAAGGAATCCGATATTCCTAAGACTGCTTTTCATACTCGTTATGGACACTATGAATTTTGTGTCATTCCTTTTGGCTTAACTAATGCTCCTGCCGTGTTCATGGATCATATGAATCATGTTTGCAAATCATATCTCGATAAATTTTTCATTGTATTCATTGACGACATCTTAATCTACTCAAAGAGTGAGAAAGAGCATGAGCAGCATTTGCGTATGATTCTTGAACTCTTACGAAAGGAACAACTCTACGCTAAGTTTTCAAAGTGCGAGTTATGGCTCAAAACCGTACAGTTCCTCGGACATGTTGTTGATAGTAACGGAATACATGTCGATCCAGCTAAGATTACCGCTATTCAGAACTGGGAGATACCAAAGACTGCGAAGCATATTCGTCAATTTTTGGGACTTGCCGGTTATTATCGGAGATTCATAAAAGATTTTTCCCTCCTTGCTAAACCCCTTATAAAGTTAACTCATAAAGTGAAGAAGTTTGAGTGGTCCGAAGAACAGGAATCTTCTTTCAAGATTCTAAAAAATATATTGACCACAGCCCCGATTCTATCTTTACCTGAAGGCTCTGACAATTTTGTTGTTTACTGCGATGCTCAAAGCCAGGCTTTGGTTGTGTTTTAATGTAAAGTGAAAATGTTATTGCCTATACATCTAGACAGTTGAAGAAACATGAGAAGAACTATACCACACATGACCTGGAATTAGGAGCCGTGGTACTTGCACTAAAGATGTGGAGACATTACCTCTATGGGGTTAGAATCACGGTGTATACCGATCATAAAAGTCTTCAACATATCTTTGACCAGAAGCAATTAAACATGAGACAAAGATGGTGGCTCGAGTTAATGAACGATTATGACTGTGAGCTGAAATACCATCCTGGCAAGGCGAATGTAGTTACCGATTCCCTTAGTCGAAAAGACAATGTTAGACATGTTCGTGCTTTAAACCTGAAAATTAAATCGAATCAAATATCACGAATCTGTGAAGCTCAACTAGAAGCTATTAAACCGACACTTATCGAAGGTGAAGGACCTATCAGTTTCGAAAACCAACTCCAAGTGAAAGCTAATGGTACACGGTACTTTGGTAACCGAATTAGGGTTCCTCACTTCGGTAATCTCCGTGATCTAGTCTTGGACGAAGCTCAGAAGACTAGGTACTCTATTTATCCCGGTTCCAGTAAGATGTACCACGATGTGAAAGAATTCTACTGGTGGCCTAACATGAAAGCTGACATTGCTACTTATGTTAGTAAGTGTCTCACTTGTTTGAAAGTCAAGGCTGAACATCAAAAGCCTTCTGGTCTGTTGACACAACCCGATATCCCGCAGTGGAAGTGGGAATGTATCACTATGGGTTTCGTTACTAAGTTTCCTGAGACTTCAAACGGCAATGATACTACTTGGGTCATAGTTTATCGTCTTACTAAATCTGCACATTTCTTACCGATCAAGGAAACTGACAAGATGGAGAAATTATCACAACTCTATATTAAAGAAATTGTCTCACATCATGGAGTTCCTATCTCAATTATTTCTTATCGCGATAGTCGATTCATTTCCAGATTCTGTAAAACTTTGCAATCTGCTCTTGGAACTCAACTCAACATGAGTACAGCCTATCATCCGCAAACTGATGGTCAAAGTGAACGAACTATTCAAACCATGGAAGACATGCTACGTGCTTGTGCAATCGATTTCGGTAAAGGTTGGGATAGACATCTAACTTTAGCTGAATTTTCCTACAACAACAGTTATCACTCTAGCATTAAAGCTGCACCTTTTGAGGCCTTATACGGACGAAAATGTAGATCCCCATTGAAGGTATTTCATATGCCCGAGAGACATAATTAATTATTGTGGTCAATATGTTATGATCCAAGTCGGGTCATACCCAATAACAAACCGTCAACACTTTTATGTATTTATGTTAAATGAGTGGATCTTTAAAATAAATACTTGACACTTAGACTTTAGAAATTGGTTTTCTAAAGATAAAATGCAAGAAATAATTATATGGATAATTATAAGTGAGTTTAATTATCTATATGATTAAACTTATATATGTGTGTTTTAATTTTATAAAAGGTTTATAAAATTATATATATATAAAATGTGTAAGTATCAAATATTGATGCAAGACAATTTATATATAAAAGAATGCAAAAAAATAAAAATAAAAAAAGAGAGGGAGTATGAGTGTGGACGGTTTTGGGGGACTCCATATGGGGTTCCCCATGCTTGCTTTTTACCTAACTCTCTTTCCTTTTATTACATGCATTGGTGGATCAAACATACACACTTAATACTTGCATTTCAAAATAACTAGCCAATTTTCTCTCCTTCCTCTTGGGTGCCGAAATTTTGGGTTGAAGAAGAGGGTTCTTCAAGTTCATTTTGCTAGTTAATAAGTGTACAAAATCCTAACCAAGAAGAAGGGTGTTGATTCAAGGTTTTTGGGTATCAAAGTCTTGAGGTTTCAAGTTAGAAACTTGCCATTCTTCATCTTCATCTTCATCTTGCTTCAACCTCCATTTAGGAGAAGGTATAAACCCTAAACTAGCTCTATTTACATTTTAGTATATTGTACAAGACTAGATCTATGAAATGGAATACATTTTAAAAGGTTAAAACACACATGCAAACTTGAAAATGCTTCCGCTTGTTCTATATATATATGGCCGAATTTATATACATACAAAATGGGTTTTGTGACTTTGTTTACATGTGGTATTCCATCAATGGTATCTAGAGCCAAAGTCTTGTTAATATGCTTCTTGTTTTTGGCTAGAAAACTCATTTATTTTACAATCTACTAACATGCATGAAAGTAGAATGGAAAAATCTTGAGTTTTGGTGGGTTTGATGGGTTGGCCGAAATTTTGGGGTTCCAAAAGTAGGTTTGGACTTCAAGTTTGGCCAAGATTTTTGTTATGTTGTTGTTCACAATCGAGCCTAGACCGTGTGGTTGAATGTTTGGATGATTTGGTTATTTTCATGGTTGTAATATTCATTCATATGGTTTGTAATATTTTGTAATTTTGGTTTGTAATAAGTTGTAAGTAATCTTGTAATTTGTTGATGTAATTTATTCTATTTGGTTTGTAAAATAGAATAGGTTGTTATTTCATTTTCTAGAAAAATTGTATTAGGATATAATTTTGTAAAATGAAAATGAAGATTCAAGATGAAGATTACAAGATGGAGCATTTGAAGATTACAAGATTAAGTGGGAGATTTTGTTTAAAAATCTCTTACTTTGGTTAACCCTCTTAGGTGACATTTGTTTTTTGGCTAAACAAATGTCCACCAAAATGGCTCTTGATTGTGAACACTTTGTTATGCATGTTTGTGTATGTTTGTATGTTTGGTTGCTACAAGATTATCACATGTTAACACTTGCATAATACATTATAAATGGTTATAATAAAACATAACAAAATGACACTAATAATTGGTTATTAGACTTAAATAAAATGGTTTATTTAAAAGGAAATGAAATGGTTTATAACTAGTAATTGGTTTACTAAAAGGACATGAAAATAGGTTTTTCATAAAACACTACACACCAAATGCATGTTGGTGTATAGCCTTTTGTTTTCTAAAACTAGAATGTAGAAAACTTAAAATCCCTTTAACTAATACAAGGTAAACAAGTTAAATGCCATCCTTTTGTGGAAACACTTAGACATATTAGGAATCTCTTGATGGGATAAAGGTCACCTAACCGTCATGAGTGAACTAATATGAATAAGGTACACTTCGCATACATGTGGGATAAAGGTCACCTAACCACTTGTATGTTAAGTCTACATGTTTACACAAGTAGGACGACTTGATTTGGGAATCATGAACTTAGGGTCACCGAAGCATGAGGAACAAATAGGCGTTGATGGGATTAATATGCCATGCAAAAGGATTGCATGATCCCATAACTTAGAAGTTGCAAAAGGATTGCAATTGTCATTATGACTACCTAGCTAAATCAAATGACGGGATAAAGGTCACCTAACCGAAATTTGATTTACCGTTGGATTCTAATATTTAATAAAATAAATTAAAAGGGTATTGTTTGTTAAATTTAAAATCGATACTTAAAAAGACTTTGTTGAATTTTGTAGATGGCCGCTAATAACAACAACAACATGCAAAACGCACCACTTAACATGAACAACCTATCATTAAGGTCTCTCTTAGAGAAAGACAAACTCAACCATACAAACTTTATGGATTGGTTCCGCAATCTTCGGATTGTCCTCAAACAAGAGGATAAAATGTATGTGCTTGAGGACCCCATTCCCGATCAACCGGATGAGAATGATGTGGAGGCAATGGCCTCTTACGATAAGTATTGCCACGACTCCCTTCAAGTCTCATGCTTAATGCTTGGGACTATGATACCCGAACTCCAAAAGGATTTCGAGCACCATAGTGCATACGACATGATAACGCAATTGAAGGAGATGTTCCTCCAACAAGCGCGTGTCGAGCGCTTCGAAACGGTTCGGGCGCTACATGGTTGTCGTATGGACGATACCCAATCGGTTTCATCTTATGTACTCAAGATGAAAAGCCTCATCAATCGTGCTAACCGACTTAACCTAAACATATCCAATGAGTTAGCCACCGATCTTATCCTTAACTCCCTATCAAAAAGGTTTGATCAATTTGTAATTAATTACAATATGAATGGGATGGATAAGAGCATAGGTGAGCTTCACGGTATGCTTAGAACGGCGGAAACTAGCATGGGTAAAAGGGCTTTACCCGTGTTAGCAATCGATCAAGGTGGATCCAAAGGTAACACCTCTAAGCCAAAGGTGGCTAAGAGAAAAGGACCCGCCCATCAAGGCAAAGGGAAAGGGAAGATGGTTACCCCAACCATCAACAAGGCTAAGAAGCAAAAGGTAGCCGAGAAGGAAAACCCCAAGGAAGACCCATGTTTCGGTTGCGGTGAAATGGGTCATTGGAAATGAAACTGTCCGGTCTATCTTAAGGAGTTGAAGGACAAGAGGGATGCAGGGCAAACCTCAGGTAATATATAAATGGTATATATAGAGCTTAGTATTACTTCTTCTAATACATGGGTATTAGACACGGGATGTGGAACTCATATTTGCAATTCTTTGCAGGGGTTCAAAAGAAGTGATCATAAGGCGGGAACATCAAGTCTCTATATGGGCAATGGTGCAAAGGTGCATGTTAAAGCTCAAGGAGAATTTGTTTTGAAGCTTCCAAGTGGATTGGAGCTTATTTAAGAAAATGTTTTGTATGCTCCGGATTTGTGTAGAAACATTATTTCTATTTCTCGTTTAAAACAATGTGGTTACGTTGTTAATTTTATTGATGATGATATTCATGTTTCTAAAGATAATGTATTCTATTTCAAGGCTTCGCCTTCAAATGGAATTTATGAATTGGTTCATGATGACGCATCATCGAGCTCTATATACCATACAAGCACCAAGAAACTCAAAAGGGATTTGAGTGATTCCTATTTATGGCATTGTCGCCTTGGTCACATAAACAAGAACCGAATGCACACACTTCAAAGGAATGGACTTTTGAAATCAAATGAAATGGATTCGTTTGATGTATGTGAATCTTGTTTACAAGGCAAGATGACTAAAGCACCTTTCAAAGGGACTTATGAAAGGGCTAAGGATTTATTGGGATTAATACATTCGGATGTATGTGGACCCTTTAAACCCATGACTAGGAATGGTGAAAGATACTTTGTAACTTTCATTGATGACTTTAGTCGTTTCGGATATGTCTACTTATTAAGACATAAGGACGAAACGTTTGAAGTATTCAAGGAATATCAAAACGAAGTACAAAATCAACTCAATAGGACAATTAAGGTACTTCGTACCGATAGAGGAGGTGAATACCAAAGCGATGCCTTCCAAGATCATCTTAGGAGTTGTGGGATTATCTCACAACTTACTCCACCCGGAACACCCCAACTTAATGGAGTTTCCGAAAGGAGGAACCGAACCCTAATGGATATGGTTCGATCTATGATGGCAAGAAGCTCGTTACCTCTATCATTTTGGGGTTATTGTCTAAGCTCCGCGGCACGTATTTTAAATATGGCCCCAACCAAGAAAGTGGAACGAACTCCTCATGAGATGTGGTTTGAAAAACCTCCTTCTCTTTCATACTTGAAAGTATGGGGATGTGAAGCTTATCCTAAGCGTTATATAGCAAATAAGCTACATGCTCGATCCACAAAGTGTATCTTCATAGGATATCCCAAAGATGACATGGGATATTACTTCTATGATCCATCCGAGCAAACAGTATTTGTTGCTCGAAAAGCAAAATTCCTTGAAACCAAATTCCTTATGGAAGGTGATGGTGAAAGGAAGATAGATCTTGTAGAGGTACAAGATCAAGCCGATGAAACACAATTGGTTGGCACTAGTACTCAACATGAGGATGTTGAAAATGATCAAGTGGATGATCAAGATACATAAGACGTTCGAAGATCTAGTAGGATTAGTAATCCTCCCGAGAGATATGGGTTCCTCGTGGATGGTTGCTATACGGTTGATTTGGATGAACCGACAAACTACAAAGATGCTTTATCAAGGATTGATAAAGATAAATGGCAGGAAGCCATGAACGCCGAGATGCAATCCATGTATGAAAACCAAGTATGGGAACTTGTTGAGCAACCTCCTAGCTCTAAGCTAGTTGATTGCAAATGGCTTTTCAAGAAGAAAACCGACATACATGGAAACTTGGATACATACAAAGCTAGACTTGTAGCAAAAGGTTTCACTCAAACTCAAGGGGTTGATTATGATGAAACTTTCTTGCCAGTGGCAATGCTAAAGTCTATTAGGATATTATTTGCCATTGCTGCTCACTATGACTATGAAATATGGCAAATGGATGTCAAAACCGCTTTCCTAAATGGATATCTTGAGGAAGATGTCTATATGGTACAGCCCGAAGGTTTTGTTGATCCGAAAAATCCTAAGAAGGTATGCAAGTTAAAGAAGTCAATCTACGGATTGAAACAAGCATCTAGAATGTGGAATCATCGTTTTAATGAAGAGGCAAAGAAATTTGGCTTCATTAAAAATGGTGATGAAGCTTGTGTGTACAAGAAGGCTAGTGGGAGCTCTATAATGTTCCTTGTGCTATATGTGGATGATATATTATTATTTGGGAATGATATAACCACAATGCAAGAAGTCAAAACTTGGCTAAAGAGTTGCTTCTCCATTAAGGATCTTGGAGAAGCACAATACATATTGGGGATTGGGATCTATAGGAATAGATCCAAGAGATTGATAGGTTTAAGTCAAAGTACATACATTGATAAAATCTTGAAAAGGTTCAAGATGGAAAACTCTAAGAAAGGTTTGGTACCTATTCTAAAGGGAACCATTCTCAGTTCATCTCAGTGTCCTACCACAAAAGATGAGCAAGAGAGAATGAAGAAAGTCCCATACGCATCAGCTATTGGGTCTATCATGTATGCAATGATATGTACTAGACCGGATGTGTCATGCGCTCTAAGCTTGACAAGTAGATACCAGAATAACCCAGGAAATAGTCATTGGACTGCAGTTAAATGTATATTGAAATACCTTAGAAGGACTAAGGATATGTTTCTAATATATGGGTCTGGTGAGGAGGAACTCGCTGTAAAAGGTTACGTGGACGCGAGTTTCCAAACTGATCGAGATGACTCTCGATCACAATCCGGTTATGTCTTCATGTTGAATGGTGGTGCGGTCTCTTGGAAGAGCTCAAAACAGGAAGTTGTTGCGTTATCCACTACAGAGTCGGAGTACATTGCCGCCTCATTGGCAGCTCAGGAAGCTGCATGGATGAAGAAATTCATCGACGACTTAGGAGTGGTCCCTTCCATTCAGGACCCTCTTGAGATCTTTTGTGACAACGAGGGTGCGATTGCTCAAATCAAGGAACCTCGTGCTCATCAAAAGACTCGTCACATTGAGCGGAGATTCAACTACATTAGGGATGAGGTTGAAAAGGGAAAGATATGTATTCACAAAGTTCACACAGATCAAAATGTTGCGGATCCACTCACGAAGCTTTTACATGGGCCAAAACATGAGGGACATGTTTGTGCATTAGGGCTTCGATATTCTAGTGATTGGAATTGATCTAGTTTAAGTATTGTATCGGAACAAATTAGTTCAAACTCATTAATATAATTATGGTATTAATTTAATTATGAGTCATGTTCCAATTTAGCATATTTTATCCATGAATAAACTATTATTCTAAAATTTCGTAGTTGATCACATTTGTGGGAACAAAGTGTGAGGTCTAGACTATTATGAACTTGGATTGGTTAACATTCATATGGTGAATGTGGGGCAAGGTTGCAACCAAGGTTCATAGATGTTTGTGGGACACAAATATTGGAAGACCCGCTCTCAAGATTTACTATATGGAGCCTTTGTGGTTGATCACATGTAATCTTGAGTAAAGGAGAATATCATTATATCCTCTGACCTGAGACACATATTGGGTTCAGACATTCACCGAATATTGTGCCTTGATTCTTTCCTTCGCTATTCTGAAACATGGTAGTACATAAGGGAGGCTTCAGGTATGGTACGAAGTGTAGTGTCTAGGACGTATGTAGTCAAGATGGAATTTGTCCCTCTTATTCGTTGAGAGTCAGATGTCTAAGGCCTGATAAAGTTAGATCTATAAGAGAGTAATCATTCTATGTCTCTTGGATCTAACATGACATCTAGGATGAAAGGATATATTGAAAGATTCACCTAATCATATTCGAGATGGGAACTCTAAAGGGATGATGTTATTGAATGGCACTAAGTCATAACACATTGGGGGTGATGGACGGTCGTTAGGTGGTATCCATCACTTGCATTAATTCCTTATGTTTCTCGTGCAAGTAGGAGATTGAAGGTATTTCATATGCCCGAGAGACATAATTAATTATTGTGGCCAATATGTTATGATCCAAGTCGGGTCATACCCAATAACAAACTGTCAACACTTTTATGTATTTATGTTAAATGAGTGGATCTTTAAAATAAATACTTGACACTTAGACTTTAGAAATTGGTTTTCTAAAGATAAAATGCAAGAAATAATTATATGGATAATTATAAGTGAGTTTAATTATCTATATGATTAAACTTATATATGTGTGTTTTAATTTTATAAAAGGTTTATAAAATTATATATATATAAAATGTGTAAGTATCAAATATTGATGCAAGACAATTTATATATAAAAGAATGCAAAAAAATAAAATAAAAAAAGAGAGGGAGTATGAGGGTGGACGGTTTTGGGGGACTCCATATGGGGTTCCCCATGCTTGCTTTTTACCTATCTCTCTTTCCTTTTATTACATGCATTGGTGGATCAAACATACACACTTAATACTTGCATTTCAAAATAACTAGCCAATTTTTTCTCTCCTTCCTCTTGGGTGCCGAAATTTTGGGTTGAAGAAGAGGGTTCTTCAAGTTCATTTTGCTAGTTAATAAGTGTACAAAATCCTAACCAAGAAGAAGGGTGTTGATTCAAGGTTTGTGGGTATCAAAGTCTTGAGGTTTCAAGTTAGAAACTTGCCATTCTTCATCTTCATCTTCATCTTGCTTCAACCTCCATTTAGGAGAAGGTATAAACCCTAAACTAGCTCTATTTACATTTTAGTATATTGTACAAGACTAGATCTATGAAATGGAATACATTTTAAAAGGTTAAAACACACATGCAAACTTGAAAATGCTTCCGCTTGTTTTATATATATATGGCCGAATTTATATACATACAAAATGGGTTTTGTGACTTTGTTTACATGTGGTATTCCATCACCCATTGTGCTGGGATGAATTAGAGGACAGATATTTAACTGGTCCTAAAATTATTCATGAAACTACCGAAAAGATCGTCCAGATTAAGCAACGATTAGAAACTGCCCGCAGCCGACAAAAGAACGATGCCGATAAGAATCGGAAGGATATAGAATTCCAAGTTAGAGATAAAGTCATGTTGAAAGTATCCCCTTGGAAAGGTGTCGTCCATTTCGGTAAACGAAGTAAACTCAGTCCACGATATGTTGGACCTTTCACAATCACTCAAAGAGTCGGTCCCATGGCGTACCGATTAGAACTACCAACTGAACATAGCCAAGTACATGATGTGTTTCATGTCTCAAATCTTAAAAGGTGTCTTGCTGATGACACACTTGTTATTCCTTTGGATGATATCCGCATTGATGAGCAAATGCACTTTGTTGAAGAACCTCTAGAAATCATGAATGAAGAGGTCAAACAAACACGTAAAAACAACATACCTATCGTTAAAGTCCGTTGAAATTCGCATAGAGGCCCCGAATATACATGGGAACGCAAAGACCAAATGATAAGGAAATATCCCCATCTCTTCTCAAACGCTGATGCATCCGAGAAGTCTTCCTAAAACTTCGGGACGAAGTTTCTAATAACGGGGAGGTACTATAACGACCCTCATTTTTCTATTCTATATTTATTCCAATATTAAATGCCCAAACAATATAAATAAAACTTAATGATTAAATTTTAATCGACAATTGTTAAGTATTAAGAATTATAAAACATATTAATTAACTTTGTGTAATAACTTATAAGTTAATAAAAGATGGAAATAATAATCTAATTAACACACGGTGGCCAAAATGTAATACTCAAAAACTTGTTGCATTTAAACAATCAAACTAGAACAGTTAAGGAGCCATTTTAACTAACCAAAATACAAGGACTAAAACTAAAAAGTTCCAAACCCATCCTTGTTGCCCTAGCCGAATTTAGAAAAAAGAGATGATGAAATGACCATTTTTGCCCCTCTAAAAAGCGGCCATAATCACCACCACCTTAAACCCTAAATTGTTCCCTAAGCACTCCTAACTAAACCCTAATTCTAGATCCTTCTAACCTCACCTATAAATAGAGACCTAGGCTAAATCTTTTCTTGTACCAAAACATTCTTATAATCCTCTCTCAAAATCACAATCTCCTCTCCCTCTCCTTTGTGGATTTCGGCCACCCTCACCACCACACCACCACCATTCGGTTTTTAACAAAACCAAAACCCCACCACCACCTTTTGAAGTTTTGGTTAATTGCTTCTTGATTCTGGGTAATCTTCAAGTGATCTTCAACGTGTTCTTCGTGTTCATCAAGATCTTCAAAAGTGTTCTTGAGTTTTCTAGTGCTTGGGTCTTCATCTTCAAGTGTTCTTCTTTTCTTTTTGTTAATCTTCATCCATCTTCAAGGTATAAGACTATAAACCTAAACTTGTTCATTCATTTCTTGTTTTGATTCATATTCATTCTTGATCATATACATACTTGTTCATGTACAAAAAAAAAAATAATATACATATACATACACATACATACGGTTTTAAAAAAAATGTTTAGATCTTAGAAACCCTAATGATTAACCAAGATTTTGTTAATGTTTAAAATGGTAACAAAATATATATATATATATATATATATATATATATATATATATATATATATATATATATATATACATACATACATATACACTACATATACATATACATAAACATTTATTTATATAAACCCTAAACATTAAATATATAACCCTAATTATATAATAATCATTACCTAATCATTTAATCATTAAATCTAATCATTACTTTATTAAACCCTAAACAACTAATACTACTAAACCCTAATCATTAATTAATTATTAAACCCTAATATTTAATACTACTCTAATTAATTAAAACCCTAATTTAAACCTACCTAATTAATACTACTTACTACTAAACCCTAATACTACTATTTATACTACATACTACTACCTAACACTTATACACCTATACTACTACTAACACTTATGATGTACTACTTATATTATAATACTCGTATTATAAGATTATAATACTCGTATTATAAGATTATAACATACACGATAATGTGAGATTACTCGAACGTCAATGCTACTTAACTACTAGGGTGATCCTTGGTACCATTATGGGACGCTTGTGGATCTCGAATGCCAAACTTAGATTTTGGCCAAGTGATCCTGGGCCATAGATGTTTGGGTATGGTGACATAGATGTTTGGGTATGGTGCATAATATCAAACCCTACTATAGTAATCATACACTCACTAAGTGAACAACACTTAGTCACTTACACACTTAATAAGTGGTGGAATTTATTAAGGACAACTCACTAGTGTTCATGTCATAACCCGTCCTTAACCATAAGAACGTGTTAGATAACGTATGATTTCATTGCGAGGTATTGACCTCTATATGCGACATTTTTAAAAGAGAAACTGCATATATTATACATTACAAACCATAACCATTATTTTTGTTACAAGCTTTAGACAATAAAAAGATGATTATCGTTTAGCGATAATCTTCGACTTACAAACTTTACATATAATGATAACAACACGATTTCGAGCATATTTTACAACACAAATCCTTGGGTATGCAGTTTTATTTTTGACACAAATATGCGTACGCAAGATCCTGCTCAAATTCAACATAATGCAGCGGAAGCTTTAGTAATCACCTGAGAATAGACATGTTTTAAAAGGTCAACATAAAGTTGGTGAAATATAGGTTTAATGCCGGCAGCAATATATATATATAGACCACAAGATTTCGTATATAAACAGTTTAATAAAAATATTCTAAGTGGTTGAGCACTTGGTAACCATACTTAACATTTAATCACGTCGCATATTCCCTTTATTATGAAATCTTACTACACCGTACCAAGTGTAGTCACGAAACGAAGTACTGTGCAACCGTTGAATACTGGTCGTCCAGTCCGGTTGGGGTTGTCAGGCCCGATAGATCTATCAACAGGATTCGCGTTTACAATACCGCTGTAAATAACAGTTACCAAGCTACAGGGAAGTATGCCAGTGGTACAACTCAACGTAGAATATATTTTTCAGTTACTTGTGTCCATAACGTAAAACATAAAATACATGTATTCTCATCCCGAAATATTTAGAGTTTAAAAGTGGGACTATATACTCACTTTCGTCTTGAAGATATATATAATTTGACTTGGTCTCCGGTTGATATCACGAACCTATCCATATATAATATATCAATACCTTTTCTTTTTAAACAAACGTCACATATATATACTTGTTATACTTTTAATACTTTTAATAATTCCTTAGTCCGTAGTTAGCAGTTCGTTGTTAGTAATTCAATTTTAATGGTTCATTTTTAGATGTTTAATATACCCGCAATGAAATAAATAAAACCCCCAACGAAATAAATAAAACCCCATCGTATATGTATTGGTCGAGATTAATCTTGACCCATGGTACCGGTGTTGTCAAATGACGTGTTGCGTACATAAAGTACCGGTGTTGTCAAATGACATGTTGCGTACAATCATGGGATCTTATGATTAATCTTCTCGTATTGTTTACGGGTGATCCTGAACCATATAAAATTAATTTATGAGTACATATATATAAAATATCATGTTATTTTAAAAAGATGTGATTTATTTAAATTTTCTCCAATTATTTTCGTAGCTAAACTAGTCTTAGATATCCGATCTCGTTTTGGTCATAGTTTCTTCGTTACAACTCCGTTTTCGTTGATTCAACTTGCCACTTCCTTGGATCGAGTCCCTCTTTAAGACTATGAACTGTAAATACCTTAGTTTGTATTCGAAATCACAGGTCATAGGTCAAACTTTAGTGAAACTTATGAAGTTAATCATTTTCCATCATGTAAACAACCTTAAATGATTATTTTTCTAAAAATACTTATACTTTGAGTTAAATCATGAAATTTTTATGTGTTATCATATTTATAGTAAAAATCATTTTTCCAGAAAATAAACCTCCAATTCAAAGTTTAAGATGGTTTTTAATTATCCAACCCAAAACAGCCCCCGGTTGCACTCCGATGTCGTAAATTCAGTTTTTAAGGTGTTCTTTGAAAAACCAAGTTATACCTTGTTAAATTAGCATATATTTAAGATATATTACAGGTCTTGAAGTATTTTAAAAGTTAAGTTAGAAGGATCTATTTAGTTTGCAAACAAGTTTGAAAACTTTCAAACTATGTTCTTGTTGTTAAACTTTTATACCACAAAATAAGATAGCTATATATATATGAATCGAATAAGGTTATGAACATAGATTCTACCTCAAGTTCCTTGGACAAGGTTGCTGTAAAAGAGGAGTAAGAACCTAGAACCAAAAGGGTGATGGAAGTGGATGAAAGATTGGAAGTAAGTTGGTGTTCTTGGAAGGATTTCTTGAAGTGTTTTTGTAAGGTTTTCTTATGAGGTTTAAGTGTTGTTTTTGAAGCTAAATGATGGGGAAAATGCTTGGAGATGATCAAGTATGAAGTTAAGAGTATTTTGAGAGAGAAATGGAAGTGTAAGTATGAGAAAATGGGGTGAAGAAATGGTGTGCATGCATAAAAACGTTTTTAGGTTATAAAGGAAAAAAAAGATACCTAACTTTGTTTTCTTGCTAAATAATTCATGCTACTTGACAAATGGTTGGTTCCACATGTTTCTTAATCATTTAAGGCTGCTAAGGAGCAGATTTTTATTGGTATATACCAATAGTAAATACATCTAGAAGCTGCGTATGATACGGGTACATATACCCTAGGTATACGTATAGAAATCTTTAAGAAAACGGAACGAGGATTCAAATATAGCTATCTTTTGTAAATATACTTATATTGTTTTATGTATGTAAGCCCTTTAAAAGTGATTAAATACATTACTTATACGATATATGTATAAACATTATAGGTTATAAGTATTTAAGTCAAATAACGTTACGTATGGTTATCGTTTTGAAAACTTAAGTTAGTAGTTTCAAAATATACTTATAACTTATTGTTATTAATACAAAATGAGATATTAAAACATTCTTAGATCATGTTAAATATGTATATATACATATATATACACAAACGTATAATTATCATATATTGTATAGTTCGTGATATCATCGGTCAAACTAGACGGTCAAACGTTGTGTAAAACTCTTTTCGAAAACATAAGTCTCAACAATTTGGATTGCTTATCATGTTGGTAAGGTTTAATTTATGTAAATATTAATCTTATAAGTATAGAACGATCGAAAAAGTGCGGGTCGTTACATTACCTCCCCGTTAAATAAATTTCGTCCCGAAATTTTAAAATTGTACCTATTTTGCGTCATCGAGAAACAAGTGTGGATACTTTTGTTTCATCTGATCCTCTCGTTCCCACGTAAACTCGGGACCTCTTCTAGCATTCCAACGAACCTTAACTATCGGTATGTTGCTCTGCTTGAGCTGTTTAACTTCACGATCCATGATTTCGATTGGTTCTTCGATGAATTGTAGTTTCTCATCGACATGGATTTCTTCAAGAGGAATGGTGAGGTCTTCCTTTGCAAGACACTTCTTAAGGTTTGAGACGTGAAAGGTATTGTGTACTCCGGCGAGTTGTTGCGGTAACTCGAGTCGATAAGCTACCGGTCCAATGCGTTCGATGATCTTGAACGGGCCTACATATCTTGGGTTCAGTTTACCTCTTTTACCGAAACGTATTACACCTTTCCAAGGTGACACCTTTAGCATAACCATGTCCCCAATCTGAAACTCTAATGGTTTCCTTCGGACATCGGCGTAGCTCTTTTGGCGACTTCGGGCTGTTTTCAATCTCTCCTTGATTTGTACTATCTTCTCAGTCGTTTCGTGTATGATCTCGGGACCAGTTAATTGTCGATCTCCTACTTCATTCCAACAAATAGGAGATCTACACTTCCTTCCGTACAATGCTTCGAATGGCGCAGCTTTAATGCTCGCATGATAACTATTATTATACGAGAATTCTGCTAATGGTAGATATTTATCCCATCCGTTTCCAAAATCGATCACACATGCCCTGAGCATGTCTTCAAGAGTCTGAATCGTTCTTTCACTCTGCCCGTCGGTTTGCGGATGATACGCGGTACTCATATCCAAACGAGTTCCTAGGGCCTCCTGTAGTGATTGCCAGAACTTTGATGTAAATCTACTATCACGATCGGATATAATGGAAATAGGTATTCCATGCCTTGAAACAACTTCCTTTATATACAATCGTAATAGTTTCTCCATTCTATCCGTTTCCTTTATAGGCAAGAAGTGTGCAGACTTGGTGAGATGATCAACAATCACCCAAATGGTGTCGTATCCCCAGGCAGTCTTTGGTAACTTCATGATGAAATCCATGGTAATACCATCCCATTTCCATTCTGGGATTTCTGGTTGTTGAAGTAACCCTGACGGCTTCTGGTGTTCAGCTTTGACTTTGGAACAAGTTAAACATTCCCCAACATATGTTGCAACGTCTGTCTTTAAATTAGGCCACCAATAATGTGTCTTAAGATCTTGGTACATCTTTCCAACTCCAGGATGTATCGAGTATCTTGTCTTATGTGCCTCATTTAATATCAACTTCCTTAATCCACCCAACTTCGGTACCCAAATACGATTTGCAAAATATCGAATTCCATCTTCCCGCATAACGAGTTGCTTCTCATACTTCTTCATTATTTCATTTCCTATATTTTCTTTAGTAAGTGCTTCTCGTTGAACTTCTTTGATTTGTGAGTTGAGATTCATGCGAATTTTTATGTTCATCGCTCGTACTCGAATTGGTTCTCGTTCCTTTCTGCTTAGTGCGTCAGCCACCACATTCGCTTTCCCGGGATGATAACGAATTTCACAATCATAGTCGTTTATTAACTCGACCCACCTACGTTGCCTCATGTTCAGCTGTTTCTGATCAAAAATATGTTGAAGACTTTTATGATCAGTAAACACAGTGCATCTAACCCCATATAAGTAGTGTCTCCATATCTTTAACGCAAACACGACTGCTCCCAGTTCTAGATCATGCGTCGTATAATTCCGCTCGTGAATCTTCAATTGTCGAGATGCGTATGCAATAACTTTCTTTCGTTGCATAAGAACACAACCAAAACCTTGTCGCGAAGCGTCACAATATATTTCAAAATCATCGTTCCCTTCAGGTAACGATAAAATAGGCGCCGTAGTTAACTTCTTCTTCAGTAATTGAAATGCGTTCTCCTGCTCCGAGGTCCATTCGTATTTCTTCCCTTTTTGCATTAATGCTGTCAACGGCTTAGCTATTCGGGAAAAATCTTGAATAAACCTTCTATAATAACCGGCTAAACCCAAAAATTGGCGTATCTGCGTTGGTGTCTTAGGAGTCTCCCATTTTTCAATGGCTTCAATTTTTGCTGGATCAACCTGAATTCCTTTGCTACTAACAACGTGGCCAAGAAATTGCACTTCTTTCAACCACAAAGCACATTTAGAAAATTTAGCATATAGCTGTTCTTTTCTCAACAACTCTAATATCAACCTTAAATGCTGCTCATGCTCTTGCTCACTCTTGGAATAGATAAGAATATCATCAATGAAAACGATAACAAACTTATCTAAATATGGACTACAAACTCGATTCATGAGGTCCATGAATACAGCTGGCGCATTTGTCAACCCAAACGGCATGACCAAAAATTCGTAATGACCATAACGTGTCCGAAAAGCAGTTTTCGAAATGTCCTCTTCTTTGACACGTAATTGATGATAGCCCGACCTTAAGTCAATTTTTGAGTACACACATGATCCTTGGAGTTGATCAAATAAGTCGTCAATTCTCGGTAGTGGATACCGATTCTTGATAGTTAACTTATTTAATTCACGATAATCTATACACATCCTAAAAAATCCATCTTTCTTTTTAACAAATAGAATCGGAGCTCCCCACGGTGAAGTACTTGGTCGTATGAATCCATGATCCAGTAATTCTTTTAACTGACTCTGAAGTTCTTTTAACTCGGACGGTGCAAGTCTATATGGAGCACGAGCCACTGGTGCGGCTCCTGGTACTAAATCTATTTGAAATTCTACAGATCTAAATGGAGGTAATCCCGGCAACTCTTTCGGAAAAACTTCAGGAAAATCTCTTGCCACAGGCACGTCGTTGATGCACTTCTCTTTTTCTTTCTTTTCGACTTTATTAACATGTGCTAAGATAGCATAGCACCCTTTCTTCAAGCACTTTTGAGCTTTCAAATAACTAATGAGTTTTAGCTTTGAGTTACCCTTCTCTCCATAAATCATTACTGGCGTTTTATCCTTACGAGGAATGTGAATTGCCTTCTTGGCGCACACAACTTCAGCTCCTATTTTGGACATCCAGTCCATGCTGACTATTACATCAAAACTTCCTAATTCTACGGGTATTAAGTCAATTTTAAATGTTTCTCCGGCTAAATTTATTTTACAATCACGGCAAATTTTATCGGCTTTAATTAGTTTACCATTAGCTAACTCAATCATGTACTTAGCATCTAGAGGTAATGATGAACAATTCAATTTAGCGTGAAAGTCTTTACACACGTAACTTCTATCAGCACCAGTATCAAATATAATAGATGCGGATAAGTTATTAATGGTAAACGTACCCGTAACAAGCTCCGGGTCTTCACATGCCTCTCTAGCATTAATAACAAATGCTCTCCCACGTGCAGGTCCGATATTCTTCTCTGGATTCGGGCACTGGCTCTTATAGTGACCTTGTTTTCCACACCCAAAACAAGTAATGGTAGCCAAAGCAGTTCTATTTGCATTGGTGGCAGGAGTCTTGGTACCATTTGTAACGAGAGCCCTACAATCTTCAGCAAGATGACCCTTTCGATTACATTTGTTGCATACCACATTACAGTAACCAGAGTGATGTTTGTGGCATCGGTTGCATAAAGGATTTTGTCCTTTATAACCAAAGCTTAAACCACTACCCGCACCTTGCGTGTTTTCTTGTTTCTTAAAAGATTGTTGTTGGTTACCTCGATCATAATTTCCATTCCACTTTCTTTTGTTACCTGATACCTTCACATCAGTATTGGATACTTTCGTATCCATGATGACCTGATCCATTAGCTCGTTTGCCATGGTTATAGCTTCATGAATTGTCTTAGGTTTCGATGCTGTAACATTTGCCTTGACCTTTTTGGGCAAACCATCTTTGTACATTTCAATCTTCCGTTCTTCGGTTGGAACCAATTCAGGACATAGCAAAACTAATTCCATGAATCGCTGATTGTAGTTGGTGATTTCAGTACCAATAACCTTCAGACTTCGTAATTCATCTTCCAACTTCCTAACCTCGTTCCTTGGACAATATTCGTTGATTAACATTGTTTTGAATTCTTCCCATGGAGTATCATAAGCTACATCTCCTCCTACAGCCTTCACATAATTTTTCCACCACGTGAGTGCACTATCTTGTAAAGTGCACGATGCATACTTGGTCATGTCCTTTTCAACACAACCACTTATTTTAAACACAGTCTCCATCTTTTCTATCCACCGGGTTAAACCGATCGGTCCTTCTGTTCCACTGAATGATGAGGGCTTGCAAGCTTGAAAAGTTTTGTAAGTGCACCCCACACGAGGATTTGGGTTAACTGCAGCACCTCTTGCAGCCTCGACCCATAACATTCTGTCGTTCACTCGCTGATTGATGAGTTCCTGGATTTCTTGTTCCGTCATTCGGTTCAATCGCGCCATATTCTTCTATAAGAATGAAAAGAAAATAATTATTCACATGGAATATTATAGATGTAGTGTATATTTACAGTACATTATAGCTTATTAATAATATGAACCAGGTATTATTATAAAAGCCTTTTCTTCTTATTAGCGTTTTATAATTATATCTAGGGTAGTACCTACCCGTTAATGTCCATACTTAATAGCTTAGTACAGAATCAATTACTACCATCTAAATAATACTTAACCATGGAAAATTATTGCATTTCACACTTCACTATTTTACATATGCTTATCTTACATCGAACATTAAACAAACCACACTAATAATATTATACAAAACATTATATGATCCCATGGTTTAATACGGCAGCGCATCGTTTGGTCTATTTTCTAGGACGTTTAGGTTCAAGGAATGGCCTAACGCTTATCCTAGCTGTCTGCCTATATTTTGGCTGTGGGGCTGAAGAACTGGATGCCGGGACAGCACGAATAGGAATAGTGGGAATAGGGGTGGTAGTGTCTAGTGGAGTTGGTGCCACATCATCCTTACTAAACTCGGGATTTGAATTTTCTAATTCATTAGCCTTTCGTTTCTTTCCTAGTTCGAACTCGTCTTTTGTAATTTCCTGTATTTCTTCCTCGGGTTCACTTTCCTCCTCGGGTTCACTTTCCTCCTCGGGTTCACTTTCCTCCTCGGGTTCACTTTCCGGGTTCTCTATTGTCGGTTCATCCGGAATTTGTGAGTCTTCCCCAAAGATATTATTTTCGTCATCGGATAGGTTAATGACTGGAACACCATCTGAAGATTCTGGTTCGGAGTCGCTGAATGTGATAACAAGTTTTGAGCCCGACATCTATCATACAACAACTAACCCATTAGTACTACATAATATTTACATATAAATTTTAACCAACAATGATAAGCAATGGTTTTTAAATCAGACCCGGTCAAAGTCCAGACTTACTAATGTATCCTAACGACTTATCGGTTAGACACACTAATGCAAACCTGGTTCGCTAAGACCACCGCTCTGATACCACATGTCATAACCCGTCCTTAACCATAAGAACGTGTTAGATAACGTATGATTTCATTGCGAGGTATTGACCTCTATATGCGACATTTTTAAAAGAGAAACTGCATATATTATACATTACAAACCATAACCATTATTTTTGTTACAAGCTTTAGACAATAAAAAGATGATTATCGTTTAGCGATAATCTTCGACTTACAAACTTTACATATAATGATAACAACACGATTTCGAGCATATTTTACAACACAAATCCTTGGGTATGCAGTTTTATTTTTGACACAAATATGCGTACGCAAGATCCTGCTCAAATTCAACATAATGCAGCGGAAGCTTTAGTAATCACCTGAGAATAGACATGTTTTAAAAGGTCAACATAAAGTTGGTGAGATATAGGTTTAATGCCGGCAGCAATATATATATATATAGACCACAAGATTTCGTATATAAACAGTTTAATAAAAATATTCTAAGTGGTTGAGCACTTGGTAACCATACTTAACATTTAATCACGTCGCATATTCCCTTTATTATGAAATCTTACTACACCGTACCAAGTGTAGTCACGAAATGAAGTACTGTGCAACCGTTGAATACTGGTCGTCCAGTCCGGTTGGGGTTGTCAGGCCCGATAGATCTATCAACAGGATTCGCGTTTACAATACCGCTGTAAATAACAGTTACCAAGCTACAGGGAAGTATGCCAGTGGTACAACTCAACGTAGAATATATTTTTCAGTTACTTGTGTCCATAACGTAAAACATAAAATACATGTATTCTCATCCCGAAATATTTAGAGTTTAAAAGTGGGACTATATACTCACTTTCGTCTTGAAGATATATATAATTTGACTTGGTCTCCGGTTGATATCACGAACCTATCCATATATAATATATCAATACCTTTTCTTTTTAAATAAACGTCACATATATATACTTGTTATACTTTTAATACTTTTAATAATTCCTTAGTCCGTAGTTAGCAGTTCGTTGTTAGTAATTCAATTTTAATGGTTCATTTTTAGATGTTTAATATACCCGCAATGAAATAAATAAAACCCCCAACGAAATAAATAAAACCCCATCGTATATGTATTGGTCGAGATTAATCTTGACCCATGGTACCGGTGTTGTCAAATGACGTGTTGCGTACATAAAGTACCGGTGTTGTCAAATGACATGTTGCGTACAATCATGGGATCTTATGATTAATCTTCTCGTATTGTTTACGGGTGATCCTGAACCATATAAAATTAATTTATGAGTACATATATATAAAATATCATGTTATTTTAAAAAGATGTGATTTATTTAAATTTTCTCCAATTATTTTCGTAGCTAAACTAGTCTTAGATATCCGATCTCGTTTTGGTCATAGTTTCTTCGTTACAACTCCGTTTTCGTTGATTCAACTTGCCACTTCCTTGGATCGAGTCCCTCTTTAAGACTATGAACTGTAAATACCTTAGTTTGTATTCGAAATCCCAGGTCATAGGTCAAACTTTAGTGAAACTTATGAAGTTAATCATTTTCCATCATGTAAACAACCTTAAATGATTATTTTTCTAAAAATACTTATACTTTGAGTTAAATCATGAAATTTTTATGTGTTATCATATTTATAGTAAAAATCATTTTTCCAGAAAATAAACCTCCAATTCAAAGTTTAAGATGGTTTTTAATTATCCAACCCAAAACAGCCCCCGGTTGCACTCCGATGTCGTAAATTCAGTTTTTAAGGTGTTCTTTGAAAAACCAAGTTATACCTTGTTAAATTAGCATATATTTAAGATATATTACAGGTCTTGAAGTATTTTAAAAGTTAAGTTAGAAGGATCTATTTAGTTTGCAAACAAGTTTGAAAACTTTCAAACTATGTTCTTGTTGTTAAACTTTTATACCACAAAATAAGATAGCTATATATATATGAATCGAATAAGGTTATGAACATAGATTCTACCTCAAGTTCCTTGGACAAGGTTGCTGTAAAAGAGGAGTAAGAACCTAGAACCAAAAGGGTGATGGAAGTGGATGAAAGATTGGAAGTAAGTTGGTGTTCTTGGAAGGATTTCTTGAAGTATTTTTGTAAGGTTTTCTTATGAGGTTTAAGTGTTGTTTTTGAAGCTAAATGATGGGGAAAATGCTTGGAGATGATCAAGTATGAAGTTAAGAGTATTTTGAGAGAGAAATGGAAGTGTAAGTATGAGAAAATGGGGTGAAGAAATGGTGTGCATGCATAAAAACGTTTTTAGGTTATAAAGGAAAAAAAAGATACCTAACTTTGTTTTCTTGCTAAATAATTCATGCTACTTGACAAATGGTTGGTTCCACATGTTTCTTAATCATTTAAGGCTGCTAAGGAGCAGATTTTTATTGGTATATACCAATAGTAAATACATCTAGAAGCTGCGTATGATACGGGTACATATACCCTAGGTATACGTATAGAAATCTTTAAGAAAACGGAACGAGGATTCAAATATAGCTATCTTTTGTAAATATACTTATATTGTTTTATGTATGTAAGCCCTTTAAAAGTGATTAAATACATTACTTATACGATATATGTATAAACATTATAGGTTATAAGTATTTAAGTCAAATAACGTTACGTATGGTTATCGTTTTGAAAACTTAAGTTAGTAGTTTCAAAATATACTTATAACTTATTGTTATTAATACAAAATGAGATATTAAAACATTCTTAGATCATGTTAAATATGTATATATACATATATATACACAAACGTATAATTATCATATATTGTATAGTTCGTGATATCATCGGTCAAACTAGACGGTCAAACGTTGTGTAAAACTCTTTTCGAAAACATAAGTCTCAACAATTTGGATTGCTTATCATGTTGGTAAGGTTTAATTTATGTAAATATTAATCTTATAAGTATAGAACGATCGAAAAAGTGCGGGTCGTTACAGTTCAACACTAACTTACTAAACATGGAAACTTACTAAAAGTGGAACTTACTAAAAATGGGAACTTAGTAAAATGAACTACACTTAAACACTTGCATACTTAAACTTAATCTTGGGCAAACATTTAACTACTCTTAAATGCCATTAGGTTGACTTTCTGCTCACATTCATCCAAATCTTCTATTCTGAGGAATAACAACTCTTCTCCTACTTACTAAGGTGAACTTCATAGCCCCACTTACTATTGCGCAATTTATTTAAACTTATTGCTTTGAGACACATGCTTCTTTTAATATTTACAACTTAGACACAAGTACCAACTACTAAACTGCGCTATACCTGGCTATGTCCTGCAAGTCCCCACTGTGATATTCTTAATTTCTTTTACATAACGCATGTTTAGTTATTGGGGGTAGGCCTATCTGGAGTCACGTTCTCGATACATTTGACCAAGTCATTGTATTACTTAATAATGATTCAAACCGACAAGGACAGTACAACTTGTCACGGGGCAAACTTTGAAACTGTTTAGTCTAAATATCACAAACTTGGCACTACTTTTAGATTCCTGTGAGATCTACCTTTATAAATAAAAATCTTGTGGTCTAAACAATGTTCAACTATATTGTTAAACCTATGAACTTCACTCAACCTTTTTGGTTGACACTTTAGCATGTTTTGTCTCATGTTAAGATTGATCATCTTGCTCTTATCTATGTGATGCTACTTGGACTCTAGGACTTGAAGAAAGAGTCACATTTATTATTTATGCATTTATGAACATTTACATTCTTGTAATTTCAATTATTGTAACGACATTCTATTTCATTCCGATGCGTTCTCAATAAAGTTTGTTTTTATCATATAGTGTCGTTCTCATTTATATAATATGTTGGTATTTTTTATATTAAGGTCACATTCATCCAGGCCCTAACTGGGGTTGTGATATGTAATTTAACCTAGGATCGTGTTTTTGAATGGTTTAATGAATTGAAGATCAAGTGGATAATTATCTTTGTTTAAATTACCCGAGTAAAGGATAGTAGTTTGTTTTAAGCTAATAGTCCTAAATGTGGAAAAGTAAATAAAGTGGAAAGATATCTGTATTATGCAGATCAAGGAAATGTTGACCAAGATATTAGTTTGGGTTTGGAGAAGGTAATCGTGTTGATGTTAAAGCTATGATTAGAATGGTATAGATCTGGTTGGATGAGCCAATTACACAGACCTACTTATCTCCAAACTCTTAGACTTCTCGTTGAGTAGTAAAAAGTATGTCACTTGGTTGTATAATTGAAAGGTATCTATACCTCGGAGGTTATCCTCAGTAAAGCACTAGGTTTATTAGTGAGTTAAGCTCTAATCCTAGCCCTCGTTATCAGTTTAGTAAACTGAATAACAACGTGCCATGTTGATTGAACACTCATCATACTAATGAGATCATACCAAATTAAACATTATACAGCATTACAGTTGATATACTGAAAGTAAAGCAGATAGAAACCTAGCAGATACCTAAACAGTTGTTATGACTTAATCCTAGGGCAACAATCAAACAAGAACATGCAATAGGTTTGGATCATACAGTCAAGGCACTAGCTAGATCTTAACAGCTCCTAAGAGGTCTCTTTGAAATAGTCAATAGGCATACTAGGTCATTCATGTCTCAATTCCTAAGTTCTGTGTCCTAAAAGAGCATTAGATGCCTCTTGGGAACTCCGGCCATACCGAGTTCATAAAATCTTCAGATACAGTATAACCAGGGGTCTTAATCCTATGAAGTAGCTAAGTTTATATAGGTGGACAAGTCCTGATCACAACTATAGTGACCCGAACTTTTCCATGTTTATATATATTAAATGAAATTGGTATATTTACATGATTAAATATTTTCAACATGTTAAGCAATCAAACTTGTTAAGACTTGATTATTTGAAATGTGCTTCATATAGACAATTGACCACCCAAGTTGACCGGTGATTCATGAACGTTAAAAATTTGTAAAAACTACATGATATATATATATATATATATATATATATATATATATATATATATATATATATATATATATATATATATATATATATATATATGGTTAACATGAGATTATGATAAGTAAGTATCTCACTAAGTATATTAACAATGAGTGATATACATAAAAATGAGTTTATTGAATTAAGAAACTCGAAACGATATGTATAATGATTATCGTTATAACAGCGTCTTACTAAATACATATGAATCATATTAAGATATTGATACACTATGTTTAACATGATAAAATGATAATTAAGTATATCATTAAGTGTGTTAACAATGAACTACATATGTAAAACAAGACTACTAACTTAAGAATTTCGAAACGAGGCATATATGTAACGATTATCGTTGTAACAACATTTAACTGTATATATATCATACTAAGATATATTAATATATCATAATATCATGATAATGTAATAATTTAACATCTCTTTAGATATAATAAACAATGGGTTAACAACATTTAACAAGATAGTTAACCTAAAGGTTTCAAAACAACATTTACATGTAACGACTAACGATGACTTAACGACTTAGTTAAAATGTATATACATGTAGTATTTTAATATGTATTCATACACTTTTGGAAGACTTCAAGACACTTATCAAAATACTTCTACCTAACAAAAATGCTTACAATTACATCCTCGTTTATTTTCATCAACAATTCTACTCGTATGCACCCGTATTCGTACTCGTACAATACACGACTTTTAGATGTATTTACTATTAGTATATACACTCCAATGATCAGATCTTAGTAGCCCATGTGAGTCACCTAACACATGTGGGAACCATCATTTGGCAACAAGCATGAAATATCTCATAAAATTACAAAAATATTAGTAATCATTCATGACTTATTTACATGTAAACAAAATTACACATCCTTTATATCTAATCCATATACCAACGACCAAAAACACCTACAAACACTTTCATTCTTCAATTTTATTCATCTAAGTGATCTCTCTCAAGTTCTATCTTCAAGTTCTAAGTGTTCTTCATAAATTCTACAAGTTCTAGTTTCATAAAATCAAGAATACTTCCAAGTTTACTAGCTCACTTCCAATCTTGTAAAGTGATCATCCAACCTTAAGAAATCCTTGTTGTTTATAGTAAGATATCATTCTAAATTAAGGTAATACTCATATACAAACTTTGATTCAATTCCTATAACTATAACAATCTTAATTCGAGTAATAATCTTACTTGAACTTGTTTTTGTGTCATGATTCTACTTCAAGAACTTTCAAGCTATCCAAGATTCTTTGAAGCTAGATCATTTCTTGTCACTTCCAGTAGGTTTACCTACTAAACTTGAGGTAGTAATGATGTTCATAACATCATTCGATTCATACATAGAAAACTATCTTATTCGAAGATTTGAACATGTAATCACTAGAACATAGTTTGGTTAATTCTAAACTTGTTCGCAAAAAAAAATTTAATCCTTCTAACTTGACTTTTAAAATCAACTAAACACATGTTCTATATCTATATGATATGCTAACTTAATGATTTAAAACCGGGAAACACAAAAAAGACCGTAAAACCGGATATACGCAGTCGTAGTAACACCGCGGGCTGTTTTGGCTTAGTTAATTAATAACTATGATAAACTTTGATTTAAAAGTTGTTCTTCTGGGAAAATTATTTTTCTTATGAACATGAAACTATATCCAAAAATCATGGTTAAACTCAGAGTAGAAGTATGTTTTCCAAAATGGTCATCTAGACGTCGTTCTTTCGACTGAAATGACTACCTTTACAAAAATTACTTTTAACCTATATTTCTGACAATAAAATTATAATTTTTCTGTTTAGATTCATAAACTTAAGTTCAATATGAAACCATAGCAACTTGAAACACTCAAAACGGATTTAAAACGAAGAAGTTATGGGTAAAACAAGATTGGATAATTTTTCTTGTTGTAACTACGTGAAAATTGGTAACAAATCTATATTAATCATATCCTAGCTAACTTATATTGTATTATACATGTATTCTAATATATTATGTAATCTTGGGATACCATAGACACATATGCAAATGTTTTGACATATCATATCCACCCATGTATATATATTATTTGGAACAACCATAGACACTCTATATGCAGTAATGTTGGAGTTAGCTATACAGGGTTGAGGTTGATTCCAAAAATATATATAATTTGAGTTGTGATCTAGCCTGAGACGTGTATACACTGGGTCGTGGATTGATTCAAGATAATATATATCAATTTATTTCTGTACATCTAACTTTGGACAACTAGTTGTAGGTTACTAACGAGGACAGCCGACTTAATAAACTTAAAACATCAAAATGTATTAAAAGTGTTGTAAATATATTTTGAACATACTTTCATATATATATGTACATATTTATTATAGGTTCGTGAATCGACCAGTGGCCAAGTCTTACTTCCCGACGAAGTAAAATTTTGTGAAAGTAAGTTATAGTCCCACTTTTAAAATCTAATATTTTTTTTTGGATGAGAATACATGCAATTTTATAAATGTTTTACAAAATAGACACAAGTAATCAAAAATAATTTCTATGTTGGATTATCGAACCGAATATGCCCCTTTTTAGCCTGGTAGCCTAAGAATTAGGGAAATGGCCCCTAATTGACGCGAATCTTAAAGATAGATCTATTTGGCCCAACAAGCCTCATCCGAGTTACGGATGCTTTAGTACTTCTATTTATCATATCCGATGAGAGTCCCGGAATGATGGGGATATTCTATATGCATCTTGTTAAGGTCGGTTACCAGGTGTTCAACATATGAATGATTTTTATCTCTATGCAGTTTGCGAAATGCCTGATATGAGATGTGTTATAAAAATGAAATCTTGTGGTCTATTATTATGATTTGATAATATGTAGGTTAAACCTATAACTCACCAACAATTTTATTGACGTTTTAAGCATGTTTATTCTCAGGTGATTATTAAGAGCTTCCACTGTTTCATACTAAATTAAGGACAAGATTTGGAGTCCATGCTTGTATAATATTGTTTAAAAACTGCATTCGAATACTTATGTTGATGTGTAATATTATTATAAACCATTATGTAATGGTCGTGTGAAAAATGCTATATTTTAGATTATCATTATTTGATAATCATCGTAATATTTTAAAGGTTATGGTTTGTTCTAAAATCGAATGCAGTCTTTGAAAAACGTCTTATATAGAGGTCAAAACCTCGCAACGAAATCAATTAATATGGAACGTTTATAATCAATATGAACGGGACATTTCAGTTGGTATCTGAGCGTTGGTCTTAGAGAACCAAAAATTTGCATTAGTGTATCTTATCGAGTTTGTTAGGATACATTAGTGAGTCTGGACTTCGACCGTGTTTTCTTTAAAAACGATTGCTTAACACTTTTGTTGGAAACTATATATTATTAACATGTAAATATTATGTGATATATTAACCTCATAATGTGTTTGATATTGTGTGATAGATGTCTACCACTAGTACAAATCCCATCGATTCACCTAATAATAATGAAGAGTCGAATATATTTTAGGAAGATACACAAATTCCCGAAGAGGAACCGGAAGAAGAGGAACCGGAAGAGGAGGAACCGGAAGAAGAAGAGGTTCCGGAGGAAGAAATATTGATACCCATAGTAAATCGATTAAATAAAAGAAAATCCTCAACCAACGGACCAAAGTTAATAATGGTCAGTGGTGTTTCCGCCGAGGAAGCAAAATATTGGGAAGATTACCAATTTTCCGATGAATCGGATCCTGATGAGGATTCTGATGATGTTATAGAAATTACATCGACCCAATTGAATAAAGAGAAAGAAAATAATAAGGGAAAAGGTATAAAAATAGAGAAATCCGATTCCAACCCCGATGAACTTTATATGTATCGCCAACATCCGTATTTCCTAAAATGTAACAATGACCCGGGAACCTCTAAACCACCAAGTTTTTCTAAACCATTGTGGAAAACGACGGCTCGTATTAGAGGAACACCATATATTCCTAGGAAATTAGGAAAATGAACCAAGTCCGAAGAAGAAGAAACCAGTGATTCAGATTAGAGGGTTGTAATCATGTTGTGTATTATATGTATTGTAGTGTGCTTGTACTTTTATGTTCTATGTAAAAATTGTTTGTATTGTTTGTTAATTATCTTTTATGAATCTAACCCCCGTCTATTTTTACAGTATAAAAACACAAAATGGACATTAAGGGTAGATAACCGAATATTTTAGAAGACCTACCAGAGGATATGATTGATGAAATCTTGTCTAGAGTCGGTCAAAATTCATCAGCACAATTAGTTACGGCAAAATTAACTTGTCAAACATTTGAAAGACTTTCCAGAAATGTCTTAGTTTATAAAAGGCTTTCCTTTGATAGGTGGGGTATATCACATTGGGGAGACCATAAGTTACGCCGTGTTTTATTTAAAGCGTTAAATGCGGGGAACCCAAATGCAATTTTACGCTACGGGTTAAGAACCTATTTTGACTCAACAAATCCCAACATAGGATTTCGTGAATTAGAAAGAGCTTCTAACATGCAACATAAAGAAGCATGTTATGCTTACGGGTTAGTGATGTTCGCTTCTTATCAAAGTGAGAAAAAGAACATCGGATTGCAACTTTTAAATAAAACCTTCCCACAAGTGACGGATTCAGTAGTTGGGGTGAGAAACAAGGTTTTTAGATTATTACGGGGCTGTTGGACATTACAAAACCCTCGTCCTTTTGACGACATTACAACATGCTGTCTTATCAATGGTCACAATGGTTATGTTCCACAAGACCAAGGATGGGAAGTAGTCTTAGTAAAACCAGAATGCATGACTTGTTTCTGGACGTATGAATTACGTGTCTTTATTGCCTTTGTTGAACGACTTGCGTATTAACTAGAATTGTCTTCGCAACTGTTTTGTATCAGAGTTTTTATGTGCTATATTTCATGCTATATGTAAAATAGCGGTATTGTAAGTTTGCAAAATATTGTATAAAAGTTTGAATGTGAAATATTATTATAATCAGTTTTTCATATAGAATTGTAGTAGTTGAATTGTATGTTAGCTACTAAGTATGAACTTAACGGTTAGGTATTACCTGAATTAAAACTTATAAAATGATAATATGAAGAAAAACCTTTTATATATGAGTTCATATTATGCTACGGAATACTATTGACTACTCTTAATATTCTATATGATTAACTTAATTCTTTTGGCTATTTTTGAAGGAAATGGCACCGACTACTCGTCAGAACTTGAACATGAGTGAGGAAGACTTCCCTGCTTTCCTTGCATCAAATATAGCCGCAGTACAGGCTGCAATGCGAAACAACAATAACTCAGGGTCTAGCAGTGGAGTTAACTCCATAGGAAACCGTGTAGGATGCTCCTACAAGGCTTTCACTGCCTGTAAACCTCTGGAATTCGATGGAACTGAAGGACCAGTCGGACTGAAATGATGGACCGAAAAGGTCGAATCTGTGTTTTCTATAAGCAAATGTGCTGAGGAAGATAAGGTAAAGTACGCCACACATACCTTCACAGGTACTGCGTTAACATGGTGAAATACCTATCTCGAACAAGTGGGACAAGATGCTGCTTACGCACTACCGTGGTCAGCATTTAAACACTTGATGAACGAGCAGTACCGTCCCAGAAACGAAGTCAATAAGCTCAAGACAGAGCTTAAAGAATTACGAACGAAGGGATTCGATATCACCACATACGAACAACGATTTACCAAGTTGTGTTTATTGTGCCCAAGAGTGTTCGAAGATGAAGAAGAGCAGATCGATGCATTTGTAAAGGGGTTATCATAGAGAATTCAGGAGGATGTGAGTTCAAGCCCGCCCACTTCAATGCAAAAGGTAAGCCAAATGGCTCACAAACTTATAAACCAGATCGAGGGAAGGATTAAAGAGCAGGCGGTCGAGGAGGTCAAAATGAAACAAGTCAAGAGAAAGTGGGAAGAACCCAGTGACAAGAGTCACAATTTCAACAATCAACACCACAATCACAACCACAATCGAACCATTTTTCGCAACAACAAACGCAACAAAAACCATTCTAATAACAACCACAACAACAATCATCCCAACAATAATACCAACCGCAACAACAAAAATCCCAACAATAATCTCAATAACAACACTGGTAATCAAAATCAGAAAATTCAGTGTCTGAGATGTGAAGGGTACCATCCAACTACTTTTTGTCCAGCAACATGTACTAAATGTAATAGAAAGGGTCATGATACAACGAAGTGTGAAATTTATGGACCATCGGGTAAAGGAACAAGTAATGCCCACATTATTTGTTTTGGATGCGGGAAGAAAAGCCACTACAAAACTGCATGTCCAAACCATGGAAATAATAATGAGCAAAGCCGTGGGAGAGTTTTTAACATTAATGCGGAAGAAGCGCAGGAAGACCCGGAGCTTGTTACGGGTACGTTTCTTATCGATGAAAAACCTGCTTATGTTTTATTTGATTCGGGTGCGGATAGAAATTATATGAGTAGAGATTGTTGTGCTAAATTAAGTGGTCCATTGACACCTATGAATAATAAATTTTTACTCGAATTAGCAAACGGTAAATTAATTTCGGCAGATAAAATATGTCGGAATCGAGAAATTAAACTGGTTAGCGAAACGTTTAAGATCGATTTGATACCAGTAGAGTTAGGGAGTTTTGATGTGATAATCGGCATGGACTGGTTGAAAAAGGAGAGAGCGAAAATCGTATGTTACAAAAATGCAATTCGCATTGTACGAGAAAAAGGAAAACCTAGAATGGTGTACGGAGAAAAGAGTAACGCGAAGCTAAATCTTATTAGTAATTTGAAGGCGCAAAAACTAATAAGAAAAGGTTGCTATGCCATTCTAGCACACATCTAAGAAGTCAAACCCGAAGAAAAGAACATCAATGATGTTCCCGTCGCAAAAGAATTTCCCAATGTATTTCCAAAAGAATTACCGGGACTACCTCCACATCGATCTGTTGAATTTCAAATAGATCTCGTACCAGGAACTGCACCAATAGCTCGTGCTCCATACAGACTCGCACCCAGTGAAATGAAAGAACTCCAAAGCCAACTAAAAGAACTTCTAGAGCGTGGTTTCATACGACCAAGTACATCACCATGGGGAGCTCCTGTTTTGTTTGTCAAAAAGAAGGATGGTACATTTAGGTTGTGTATCGACTACCGAGAGTTGAACAAACTTACCATCAAGAACCGTTACCCACTACTGAGAATCGATGACTTATTTGATCAATTACAAGGCTCGTCAGTTTATTCGAAGATTGATTTACGTTCTGGGTATCATCAAATGCGGGTGAAGGAGGATGATATTCCAAAGACTGCTTTCAGGACGCGTTATGGTCATTACGAGTTTATGGTTATGCCGTTTGGGTTGACTAACGCACCAGCTGTGTTCATGGACCTCATGAACCGAGTCTGTGGACTATACCTTGACAAGTTTTTCATTGTTTTTATCGATGACATACTTATTTACTCAAAGAATGATCAAGAGCACGAAGAACATTTGAGAAAAGTGCTAGAGTTGTTGAGGAAAGAAAAACTGTACGCTAAGTTTTCAATGTGTGCATTTTGGTTGGAAGAATTTCAATTCCTCGGTCACATAGTGAACAAAGAAGGTATTCAAGTTTATCCAGCAAAAATTGAAACCGTTGAAAAGTGGGAAACCCTGAAAACTCCGAAGCATATATGCCAATTTTTAGGACTGGCTGGTTACTACAGAAGGTTCATCCAAGATTTTTCCAAAATAGCAAAACCCTTGACTGCATTAACGCATAAAGGGAAGAAATTTGAATGGAAGGATGAGCAGGAGAAAGCGTTTCAATTGTTGAAGAAAAAGTTAACTACGACACCTATATTGTCATTGCCTGAAGGGAATGATGATTTTGTGATATATTGTGATGCCTCAAAGCAAGGCCTCGGTTGTGTATTAATGCAACGAACAAAGGTAATTGCTTATGCATCCAGACAATTGAAGATTCATGAGCAAAATTATACGACTCACGATTTGGTATTGGGCGTTGTTGTTTTTGCATTAAAGACTTGGAGGCACTACTTATATGGGGTCAAAAGTATCATATATACCGACCACAAAAGTCTCCAACACATATTTAATCAGAAACAACTGAATATGAGGCAGCGTTGGTGGATTGAGTTATTGAATGATTACGATTTCGAGATTCGTTACCACCCGGGAAAGGTAAATGTGGTAGCCGACGCTTTGAGTAGAAAGGACAGAGAACCAATACGGGTAAAAGCTATGAATATAATTATTCGTACTAACCTTACTACTCAAATAAAGGAGGCGCAACAGGGAGTTGTAAAAGAAGGAAAGTTGAAGAATGAAATACCCAAAGGATCGGAGAAACATCTTAATATTCAGGAAGACGGAACCCGGTATAGGGCTGAAAGAATTTGGGTATAAAAGTTTGGAGATGTGAGAGAAAAGGTA
This sequence comes from Rutidosis leptorrhynchoides, assembly GCF_046630445.1. NCBI lineage: Eukaryota > Viridiplantae > Streptophyta > Magnoliopsida > Asterales > Asteraceae > Rutidosis > Rutidosis leptorrhynchoides. Next base: position 242,247,822 of record NC_092334.1, on the reverse strand, counting down.
CTTAAGGAATCACATAAAACCAGATATTCAATACATCCCGGAGCGGGGAAGATGTACAAAGATCTCAAGAAATACTTTTGGTGGCCGGGTATGAAAGCCGATATTGTTAGATACGTAGGAGAATGTTTGACGTGTTCTAGGGTCAAAGCTGAACATCAGAAACCATCAGGTCTACTTCAACAACCCGAAATCCCAGAATGGAAATGGGAAAACATTACCATGGATTTCATTACTAAATTGCCAAGGACTGCAAGTGGTTATGATACTATTTGGGTAATAGTCGATCGTCTCACCAAGTCAGCACACTTTCTGCCAATGAGAGAAGATGATAAAATAGAGAAGTTGGCGAGATTATACTTGAAGGAAGTTGTCTCTAGACATGGAATACCAATCTCTATTATCTCTGATAGAGATGGCAGATTTGTTTCAAGGTTTTGGCAGACATTACAACAAGCATTGGGAACTCGTCTAGACATGAGTACTGCCTATCATCCACAAACCGATGGGAAGAGCAAAAGGACGATACAGACTCTTGAAGACATGCTACGAGCATTTGTTATTGATTTTGGAAACAGTTGGGATCGACATCTACCATTAGCAGAATTTTCCTACAACAACAGTTACCACTCGAGTATTGAAATGGCACCGTTTGAAGCACTTTATGGTAGAAAGTGCAGATCTCCAATTTGTTAGAATGAATTGGGGGATAGACAGATTACGGGTCCGGAGATAATCCAAGAAACTACAGAGAAAATCATCCAAATTTAACAACGGTTGAAAACTGCTCAGAGTCGACAAAAGAGCTACGCGGACCTTAAAAGGAAAGATATAGAATTTGAAATTGGGAAGATGGTCATGCTTAAGATTTCGCCTTGGAAAGGCGTTGTTCGATTTGGTAAACGGGGGAAACTAAATCCAAGATACATTGGACCATTCAAAATTTTAGATCGTGTCGGACCAGTAGCCTACCGACTTGAATTACCTCAAAAACTCGCCAATGTACATAATACCTTTCACGTCTCGAATCTGAAGAAGTGCTTAGCCAAAGAAGATCTCACTATTCCTTTAGGCGAAATTAAAATCAATGAAAAACTATAATTCATTGAAGAACCCATCGAGATAATGGATCGTGAGGTTAAAAGGCTAAAGAAAAATAAGATACCGATCGTCAAGGTTCGATGGAATGCTTGTAGGGGACCCGAGTTCACCTGGGAGCGTGAAGATCAAATGAAGCTGAAATACCCGTACCTATTTCCAGAAGATTCGTCAACACCTTTAACAGCTTAAAATTTCGGGACGAAATTTATTTAACGGGTAGGTACTGTAGTGACCCGAACTTTTCCATTTTATATATACTAAATGAAATTGGTATATTTACATGATTAAATATTTTCAACATGTTAAGTAAACAAACTTTTTAAGACTTGATTATTTGAAATGTGCTTCATATAGACAATTGACCACCCAAGTTGACCGGCGATTCATGAACGTTAAAAATTTGTAAAAACTACATGATATATATATATATATATATATATATATATATATATATATATATATATATATATATATATGGTTAACTTGAGATTATGATAAGTAAGTATCTCACTAAGTATATTAACAATGAGTAATATACATAAAAATGAGTTATTGAATTAAGAAACTCGAAACGATATATATAACGATTATCGTTATAACAACGTATTACTAAATACATATGAATCATATTAAGATATTGATACACTATGTTTAACATGATAAAATGATAATTAAGTATATCATTAAGTGTGTTAACAATGAACTACATATGTAAAACAAGACTACTAACTTAAGAATTTCGAAACGAGGCATATATGTAACGATTATCGTTGTAACAACATTTAACTGTATATATATCATACTAAGATATATTAATATATCATAATATCATGATAATGTAATAATTTACCATCTCTTTAGATATAATAAACAATGGGTTAACAACATTTAACAAGATCGTTAACCTAAAGGTTTCAAAGCAACATTTACATGTAACGACTAATGATGACTTAACGACTCAGTTAAAATGTATATACATGTAGTATTTTAATATGTATTCATACACTTTTGGAAGACTTCAAGACACTTATCAAAATACTTCTACTTAACAAAAATGCTTACAATTACATCCTCGTTCAGTTTCATCAACAATTCTACTCGTATGCACCCGTATTCGTACTCGTACAATACACAGCTTTTAGATGTATGTACTATTAGTATATACACTCTAATGATCAGCTCTTAGCAGCCCATGTGAGTCACCTAACACATGTGGGAACCATCATTTGGCAACTAGCATGAAATATCTCATAAAATTACAAAAATATTAATAATCATTCATGACTTATATACATGTAAACAAAATTACACATCATTTATATTAATCCATATACCAACGACCAAAAACACCTACAAACACTTTCATTTTTCAATTTTCTTCATCTAAGTGATCTCTCTCAAGTTCTATCTTCAAGTTCTAAGTGTTCTTCATAAATTCTACAAGTTCTAGTTTCATAAAATCAAGAATACTTCCAAGTTTACTAGCTCAATTCCAATCTTGTAAAGTGATCATCCAACCTCAAGAAATCCTTGTTATTTATAGTAAGATATTATTCTAAATCAAGGTAATACTCATATACAAACTTGGATTCAATTCCTATAATTATAACTATCTTAATTTGATTGATAATCTTACTTGAACTCGTTTTTGTGTCATGATTCTACTTTAAGAACTTTCAAGCTATCCAAGATCCTTTAAAGCTAGATCATTTCTTGTCACTTCCAGTAGGTTTACCTACTAAACTTGAGGTAGTAATGATGTTCATAACATCATTCGATTCATACATATAAAGCTATCTTATTCGAAGATTTGAACATGTAATCACTAGAACATAGTTTAGTTAATTCTAAACTTGTTCGCAAACAAAAGTTAATCCTTCTAACTTGACTTTTAAAATCAACTAAACACATGTTCTATATCTATATGATATGCTAACTTAATGATTTAAAACCGAGAAACACGAAAAACACCGTAAAATCGGATATACGCCGTCGTAGTAACACCGCGGGCTGTTTTGGGTTAGTTAATTAAAAACTATGATAAACTTTGATTTAAAAGTTGTTCTTTTGGGAAAATTATTTTTCTTATGAACATGAAACTATATCCAAAAATCATGGTTAAACTCAAAGTAGAAGTATGTTTTCCAAAATGGTCATCTAGACGTCGTTCTTTCGACTGAAATGACTACCTTTACAAAAATGACTTGTAACCTATATTTTCGACAATAAACTTACACTTTTTCTGTTTAGATTCATAAACTTAAGTTCAATATGAAACCATAGCAACTTGAAACACTCAAAACGGATTTAAAATGAAGAAGTTATGGGTAAAACAAGATTGGATAATTTTTCTTGTTGTAACTACGTGAAAATTGGTAACAAATCTATATTAATCATATCCTAGCTAACTTATATTGTATTATACATGTATTCTAATATATTATGTAATCTTGGGATACCATAGACACGTATGCAAATGTTTTGACATATCATATCCACCCATGTATATATATTATTTGGAACAACCATAGACACACTATATGCAGTAATGTTGGAGTTAGCTATACAGGGTTGAGGTTGATTCCTAAAATATATATACTTTGAGTTGTGATCTAGCCTGAGACGTATATACACTGGGTCGTGCATTGATTCAAGATAATATATATCAATTTATTTCTGTACATCTAACTTTGGACAACTAGTTGTAGGTTACTAACGAGGACAGCTGTGAAAGTGAGTTATAGTCCCACTTTTAAAATCTATTATTTTTTTTTTGGGATGAGAATACATGCAATTTTATAAATGTTTTACAAAATAGACACAAGTAATCGAAAATACTTTCTATGTTCGATTATCGAACCGAATATGCCCCTTTTTAGCTTGGTAGCCTAAGAATTAGGGAAATGGCCCCTAATTGACGCGAATCCTAAAGATAGATCTATTTGGACCAACAAGCCTCATCCGAGTTACGGATGCTTTAGTACTTCGATTTATCATATCCGATGAGAGTCCCGGAATGATGGGGATATTCTATATGCATCTTATTAAGGTCGGTTACCGGGTGTTCAACATATGAATGATTTTTATCTCTATGCAGTTTGCGAAATGCCTGATATGAGATGTGTTATAAAAATGAAATCTTGTGGTCTATTATTATGATTTGATAATATGTAGGTTAAACCTATAACTCACCAACAATTTTGTTGACGTTTTAAGCATGTTTATTCTCAGGTGATTATTAAGAGCTTCCGCTGTTGCATACTAAATTAAGGACAAGATTTGGAGTCCATGCTTATATAATATTGTTTAAAAACTGCATTTGAAGACTTATGTTGATGTGTAATATTATTGTAAACCATTATGTAATGGTCGTGTGAAAAACGCTATATTTTAGATTATCATTATTTGATAATAGTCGTAATAATTTAAAGGTTATGGTTTGTTCTAAAATCGAATGCAGTCTTTGAAAAACGTCTCATATAGAGGTCAAAACCTCGCAACGAAATCAATTAATATGGAACGTTTATAATTAATATGAACGGGACATTTCAACAACCTAGGTTGGTCAATCCTTAAGATGCTAGCATAAAAATCTATCAGACTTACAAGTTTGGCATAACAATCGTAACCGTACTAATTTAACATAACTACGCTAACCCAAACTTCTATAATGGCAACATACAAATTAATTAAGCTAACATGGTAATATCGGAATACATTATTAAACATAAATGGTAACAATACATGTTTAATACAAAAGACAAGCGTTTCGGATAAATACCTGAAAAGGCTGAAGAAATCTGCCCGAGATTGCATGGACTCGCCGGGATATCCTCTGGAAAATAAAAGCTAAGCTAGCTACTAAAAAGCTTGAAAATATAAAGTGAATTACAAATTGAGTGTGTGTTGAAATGGATGCACGAAGGCCTTTAAATAGACTTGGATTTTGCCTGCAAACGGCTGGCAGGCCGTTTGTAAAGGCCATTTGGCTTGGTTGCCCGTTTCTTGTGCCCGTTTGCCTTGGCCATGTGGCAAGCCATTTTCCATAGTGGCAAGCCGTTTGGAAGCCCGTTTGCTTCCCTGATCAGCTTGTTTCCTGGATCGTAACTTGATTTTCACTGTTTTTGCTCTAGATTCTTCGTTTTAGCTCCGTTTTACTTGATTCTTTTTGCATCGCCTTCTTAATTACTTAATCTACAAAATTAACCGACAAATCGATTATTTTTGTGATAAAGTTTTGAACTTTATGGATTTAGGGCTTAATATCGGGGGTAAAAACGTGACTTTTTGGCCGATATCAGATAGCCTGATTGAAATCTTAGCTTGCTTCTTCACCATTTCTGGATTGAAACTAAACCCACACAAATCGTCCTTATATGGCAGCAACCCTTCCATTTGTCCATATAGGATTACCAATTGGTCGAAGCATGCACAAGGTCAAGAGCTGGGATCCACTTGTTGAAAAAGCAAAAAAAATATGTCTCGCTTCTTGAAAATCCAACTTTATTTCAATGGGAGGAAGACTTACCCTTATCAAGTCTGTGCTTGGATCGGTAGGGACTTATTACATATCATTGTTCAAAGCTACGAAGGTTGTCATGAACAAACTTGAACCGATGGGGGCCTCGTTATTTTGGGGTGAAAAAGATATCACTCAAAAAGTGCATTGGGTTAATTTCCGTTTAATCCTTAACCCGTTAGATAGTAGCGGTTTAGGAGTTTTTAGCCTAAAATCTTTAAACCTTTCCTTGATTTACAAATGGAGATGGTGTTAACTATCAAATAAGGAATCCTCTTGGGCTCGAGTTACCACTGCCACACATGGGCAAAGTAAAGGAGCTATTATTCTCTGTCTTCAAAATGCGTCAGGTATTTGGTCTTTTATTTCCCGAGTTGTTATTCACCAAATTTACTCCTTAGATGCTTCCTTAATGCACCTCAATCTTGGTAGTGGCAATTATGCAAGCTTCTGGTTTGACCCTTGGCATAATGGTTCTCCCTTTGCCGCTTCTTTTCAACGTCTTCTAGCTCTTGATACAGATAATTATAGCTTGGTGGCATTACATTTTATGGATAGCAGGTAGGTTCTTTGTTGGCGTCATCCTCACTGATACGGGAAAATGTTGAGTCCCCAAAATAATTAAGGATTTATGTATGACAAAGCAGCAATTATGTACACTAAAATGTTATGTGCAGCAAACATAGGTTTGTTCATGTTTAGACATCATTTGTTGCTGTGTTGAGTGTCTCGGTATGCTGTCTGGTCTACAGTACAAGGTAGACAATATTCTTTAATCAACACAAGATGCGTGCCCAGCAAATCATCAAGATCAAGTGAACCAGTAGAAGAACCAGCCTAGCTGGTAGCAGCATGCAACACTTAGACGAATTATGCTCCATTACAAGAATAATGGTTTCCTGTGTGGTCTGCATCAATTTTACTATTCAACAGAAGTCGAAGACAAAGTTGAACAGAAAAGGACACGTGTCGGCGGCTGACAAGTAACCTTACAAGACCACGTGGGAATGCAGAAATTTAATGCATGTGTAGACATGTGTAATACTTTGTCAATGCCTAGGGAACCCAACATTCTATTTGTTTATTCAAATAGTGGTGCCAAACCAAATTGGGATGTTCCTGCAAATAGCTACCAAAGAGTAAAGAAGAGACCACGCTCTCTGATGCAGTTGTCCCCACAAGTACAGACATCCAAGTACTAGTGGACAATATATCAATTACATGGATTATAGGACTACTATAAATAGAAGTATTCACTATTGTAATAAGTAGTGGTGTGAGTTTATTTAAATAGAGTCCAAACGTGTAATAGCTTTAAGATATCCTTTCTAGCTATGCTTAGGTGTAATCTGTAATCAACCAACTATTTATTCCGCCTTAGAACAGTTGTGATTCTTTTTGAATCATATCAATAAATAATAATGTTGAAAATTACCCATGAATCTCATTTAAATTATCTCTTTGAATACTTTAACTGCTACTTAACTTATTTAATTAAAAAGAATTGTATTCACCCCCTCTACAATACTCCGGTTTTTATTCAAGGGACCAACAACTGGTATCATAGCTTCAGTCTTGATAATCTCATATCTTGGATTTGAATTCTCTCATGGCTGTATACATTAATTCAACTTACCTTGAAAATGGTTTTTCCAATAGACCACCTAAATTTGATGAAGATGAATATGAAACCAGGAAAGCTAGGTTCATGTTTCACCTTGAGTCTATTGATCCACTTATGCCCGGCATTGCTACAGATGGCCCATTCATCCCTACTGAAACACTTCATAGTGTGCCTGCAACAGCAGATACTCCAGCCATTCCTGGTAGAGAGGTTGTTTTTACCCCATCTAGATGGGTGGATGAGGATAAACGTCGTGTTGGACTTGACCCTAAGATAAAAACCATGATAGCCATAACTTTACCTAATCATGTGTTCAAACTAATTAAGAGAAAACCAATGCTAAGGCCATTTTAGACCATCTTGATGTCACCTATGATGGAAAGGATGAAGTCAGGCAAAACAAGATTATTGCCTTAAAAAGGGAATATGAGTTGTTGTTTGTTTACAAAAGTGAAACCCTTAAACAGACCTTCATTAGGTTTTACTCCTTAGTTGCTGTATGATAGTTTGAAAGTCAAGTATACTGATGATCATATACATAGCATTGTATATGTATAAAATTTCTAAGGCCTAAAAACAGAAGTTATGCGAATAATATTTAAAGGACTTTTAATATCCGCTGAAAGTTAAGATAGCGGTAATATGGCGCATTAATAAAAGATTGCGGATTATTTTCGCTAAGCCAGCGCGGATGATTAGACAATCCGTACACCGCAAATATTCTAGAAACTATAAATAGAGAGCTTGGCCTTTGATTTATAGGTTGTTGATTCTCTGCCATTTGGCCAGACCTTTGTAATGTTCACTTGTGACTTTGCCCAAGAAACTTTTACATTGTGTTAAGGTGAATCATGCTAATTAACAATCAAGACCGGGTCGGGGTGGTTGATCACTTGATTGATAAAGTGAAAGACGATCATCAGGGCCCAAAATAATAATCAAACATCCCATTCACCATCTTAATATCATTGCACTCAGTCCTTAATTAAGTACCTTTTAATCTAGGATGGATCAATTGGGGCCATCCGTGGGACACGTTAAAAATTAAACTTGATTTTTTTTTTTTTGTTATTTTTTATCAAACAATCAAAATTTCTTGTTTAATTTTAGTTGTGTATTGTTTTGATGGTTCACAGGTTAATACGTTCGAAATTTGTGGCAGTTTGATTATTTGCTGAAATGTTGAACCATAATAGAAGAGTCTGTGATACTGCTGTGCAAGCGCATGCTCAAAAAATGGGAAGAAAGCAAAAATCGACAAAAATGCTTCAAAATTGGCAGTTCGCGCCAATAAGTTTCCCAAAATGCAAAGCGAAGATTTCTCTGAGATGCCGATAGTAATATCGGGCAAATGCGCAGACTTGAATAATAATTATGAAAGTTCATGTTGATAATGGCAGTAGTGTCGACATTGTTTATGAGCAATTCTTTGTTCAATTGCCAGAGAGTATTAAGGCAAACTTGAAACCCACCGTAGCCTCGCTAACTAGTTTTGCGGGAGAATCTTCATTACCTATAGGGCTATTGACTTTAAACATTAGGCTTTTTGATGAAAATGATGCTAATTTAGTGCGCCAAGCACAACTAGATTTCTATGTTATGTGGACTTCTTCTCGCTACAACATGTTGTTGGTCAGATCTGCGTTGGGTAAATTTGGAATTGTTCCATCTACCATTCATGGCATGATTAAATTTACAAAGCGTAAAGGCATTGCAACGATCAGCTCGGTGAGTGTCATCCCTATTTGTGCGGCTGTAAATAAGAAAAGTGTAGTTAATGAATGCGCCGATGCTGCGGATAATATGGTAGTGGTTAATCTGGAATATCCCGATTAAAAGGTTAAAGTTGGCCTCAATATTAGTGCGGATACAAAAAAGCAGATTATGCAGTTACTCGTGGAGTACATGGATGTTTTTGCTTGGTGTGAAAATGATATGACTGGTGTTCCGCATCATATTGTGGAACACAAACTCAATGTCAATCCTGCTTTAAAGCCTGTACTTCAGAAGCGCAGGGGTATGGCCCCAGATCGCATTAAATGGTTATGTGAAGAGGTAATAAAGCTGGTAGCAGCAGGTATTTTGCGCGAAAGTTCAATATCAATCATGGATTGCGAATTCAGTTTTAGTGAAGAAGCCTGATGGCTCATGGAGAACGTGCATTGATTTCAAAGACCTAAATAAAGCACCCCCTAAAGATAATTATCCACTTCAAGAAATTGATTTGAAGGTGGAATCATTGCATGCCTTTCCGTATAAATGTTTTTTAGATGTCGCGAGGGGATATCATCAGATCCCAATGGCTAGGGAAGATGCAGATAAAACCGCTTTCCATACAGGCAAAGGTATATTTTCTTATATAATGATGCCTTTCATTTTAATCAATGCGGGTGCAACATACCAACGGCTAATTGACACTGCGTTTGAAACCCAAATTGGGCGAAACCTTTAGGCTTATGTGGATGATTTAGTAGCTAAAATCTCAATGCAAGCGCGTATTTTAGACGATATGCGGAAAACATTTGATACATTGCATAGAATAAATATGAAGCTCAATCCATCAAAATGTAGTTTTGGTGAAACGGAAGGAAAATGTTTGGGCTATCTCGTTACTGAGCAGGGTAAGCTAACCCAAAGAAGATAGCAGCTATTGAGAATATGACTGTGCCTAAGACGGTTAAAGATGTGCAAAGTTTAATGGGTAAGTTAGCCGCGTTAACGCATTTTTTGTCCAAGGCCGCTGAAAGGCAATTACCATTTTTCAAAACCTTGAAAGGTTGTCTAAAGCAAAAGCGTTTTGTATGGACAAGCGAGGCTGAAACCGCGTTTCAGGAAATGAAGAAGTTGTTGAAAACTTTACCTACGTTAACAGCACCAATTAAAGGCGAAACTCTTTATCTTTATATATAAGTGGCAAATGAAGCTTTTGGTTCAGTTCTAGTTGTGGAAAGGGAGAAAATACAAAAGCCAGTGTATTTTGTCAGCAAAGCTCTTGCAAGAAGTGAAATAAACTATGCGCCCATTGAAAAATTTGTGTATGCGCTTATATTAACATCGCGAAGGTTAAGGAGATATTTTCAAGGGCACCCAGTACATGTGCTAACTAACATGCCAGTCAAGCAAGTTTTAACAAAACCAGAAATATCTGGTAGGCTTGCGTTGTGGGCATTGGAGTTAGGCGCTTATGAAATCTCTTACTTTTCGCGCAATGCTATAAAAGGATAAATTTTGGCAGATTATCTTGCGGAAATGTCTGGCGAGTTGGAGGTAATTAATGAGCGAACAGAGTTAAAACCAGTGCAGGGCGAAACTTGGGATTTTTTGACTGATGGAGCCTCATGTGCAGAAGTTGCTAGTGCAGGTCTAGTGTTAGCAAGCCCAAGTGATGAGGAGCACACATACACATTACTTTTCAATTTTGATATAACAAATAATGAAGCTGAATATGAAGCGTCACTTGCGGGTAAAAATATCGCGCATAAAATGAATGTTACCAAGTTGCGTGCTTTTACAGATTCACAGCTAGTGGCAAATCAATTTAGCGGCCCTTTTGATGCACATGAACTCTCAATGCAAAAATATTTGAAGTTGTTGCAAGAATCAGCTATGCGGTTTGAGCATTTTGAACTTGCACAAGTATCAAGGAGTCAAAATAAGAAAGCGGATGCGTTAAGTAAGTTGGCTTCTTTAACATTTTCACACTTTCAAAAGCAAGTTTGGGATGAATAGCTGCCAAGCAAATCCATAGATGATGATCTAATGGTTGCGTCTGTTGAAGAAGAACAACCAAACTGGATGGAACCAATTCTGCAGTATATCCGCAATAATATTTTGCCAAATGATAAACGTGAAGCTCGTTTAGTTCATGAGCGAGCACCAATGTACATCATTCAAAATGATATTTTATATCATAAGTCATATTGCGGTCCAATGATGCAGTGTGTTGGCCCAATCGAAGTCGAGATGATAGTGGATGAGGTACATAATGGTTCTTGCGCATTACATTCAGGCTACAAAACCATTGCGGCCAAAATCATGCGGATGGGTTACTTTTGGCCATATTTATATCGCGATGTTGCAATGATTGTCAAGCATTGCAAGAGTTGCCAACGACACGCACTGCAGAATAGGATGGCAAGGCATGATATGATCCCTGTTAATTCACCATGGCCATTTCACAAGTGGGCTATTGATATTGTGGGACCATTTCCAGCAGGTCCCGGTAATGTCAAATTCCTAATTGTGACAATTGACTATTTTACAAAATGGGTTGAGGCTAAGGCGGTTCGCACTATCACTGGAGTGCAAGTGCGTAATTTTGATATGTCATCGACTCACTGCCTGCTAAATGGAAACCTGTCACTGACCCATTAAGAACCACACAGACCTTAAAGAACTTTGATATGTCATCTCTCTATGGTACACTTTGGAACCATGAGAAGGCAGAAGCAAAACTTGAACTTAATTTGAAAGAAAACTTTAAGTCTGTCCCCACCACTTCAATATCTACAAAGTGTAGTGACCCGAACTTTTCCATGTTTATATATATATTAAATGAAATTGTTATTTACATGATTAAGTGTTTCCAACATGTTAAGCAATCAAACTTGTTAAGACTTGATTAATTGAAATAGGTTTCTGTTGGTCCCTTAATAACAACAGGAGTATTGTAGAGGGGGGGGGGGTGAATACAATTACTTTTCAATTAACTAAACAGTTAAACTCGATTATGTATTCAAGCATGCAAATTAGATAGAGTCACAGGTAATTTTTAACGGTTATTCTTTATTGATTGAATCACAAAGAATTACAACTATCCTTGGCGGAATGATAGTTGGTTGATACAGAATACCTAGATTATAGCTAAGAGTTAAACTAAAAGCTATTACACGTTTAGGACTCTAAATAATGAAACCCACACCACTAGTTGATACAACAGTGAATACAACAATATATAGTAGTCCTATTGTCCGTGTAATTAATCTATTGTCCACTAGTACATTGGATGCCTTGTACTTGTGGGGACAATTGTGTCAGAAGGCGTGCTCTCCTTCTTTCCTCTTAGGTAGCTATTTGCAGGAACACACCAGTTCGGTTTGGCACTACCATTTGATTTAAACAAATGGAATGTTGTGTTCCCTAGGTATGAATAAAGTATAACACATTTCTGCACATGCGTTCCACTTCTGCATTCCCACATGGTCTTGTAAGGTCACTTGTCATCCGCCGACTCCTGTCCTTTTCTGTTCAACTTTGTCTTTGACTTCTGTTGAATAGTGCATTGATGTAGACCACTCTGGGAAACTACCATGCTTGTAATGGAGCATGGTTGTCTTGTGTTGTATACTGCTATCCAGATCTACTGGTTCTTCATATGCTGAGTCACTTGATATTCTTAATTAGCTGAGTACTCATCCTGTGCTGATTCGAAGAATACATTCTACCTTTTACTGGTAGAACAGCCATCATACTACACACTCGACACAGCTATATTAGCTGACCCTACATAAACAACATAAACAAACTTGTGCTGGCTGCACATAACATTTTAGTGTAAATAAATTACAGTTTTGTCATAATTAAATCCTTAATTATTTTGGGGACTCAACAATCTCCCCCTATTTGATGATGACAAAACCTATGACATATAAGGAAAACACTAAAGCCAGCAACAAGGGAACAAATAAGAATATGCAGTGAGATTGTCCCTTTTTAAGTTTGTTTTGGGATCTTTTGCTGAGTTATCTATATCTTATAATTCGATATGATTTTGAAGATAAACTCATTTCACTTTCATTACAACAGGATATATACATTAAATACAGTGATAAAAGAATGAAAAGTGAGTTAGTCAAAAGATTCAATTTAAGCATATAGGAGACTATCTATCTTTATCTTTGTCCCGTTCTTCTTCTGATAGCTCCTCTTGTTTGATTCTCCAGGATTCATAGAACAGAATAGGTATCTCAGCTGGGTCAAAAATAGGGATAGAAGGAGGTAGAATGATGGGGCCTCTTCCGATTGGTCCTTCACAAGTAGATTGATGTCTTTTAAATTTTTGAGAAAGAACCTGTTCTACATCTACTGCTGGTGCATTCCCAAACATCGTGGCTTTGTTGAAGAGCTGTTGGAGTTCAGATTTAATTGTCTTTTTGATGGCACTATCACCTTTGCCAATAAAATACTCCAGTATCTCCATCCATTCACTAAATCCAAAGGATCTTAACTCATCATAGTTAATCCTTTCTTGAACATTATTCTCCCTCATCACGTTGAAGGCTCTTTTTGACCCTCTGTTCACTTTGATGATCCGGCTGGGATTTGATCTTCTATTCATTACATCACCATATCTGCTCCTGTAATAATGATCAGGGACTTCAATAGTACTGACAGGTTTTATAAGAGCAGTAGCAGGTGCTTTCTCAGCAGCTTCCTTCTCATCAAGTGCCTTATCCTGTTCTTTGACAATGGCTTGAATTAGTTTGGGGGACTCAGCCTCTTCCTTTTCATCGGCAGCCAACTTGTCTTCTATTTCCTAAAGCCTTAATCTCTCAGTAAGTTCAGCATTAGCAGCCTCTCTTCTTTGCTGTTCTGCCACTAAGCCTAGCAGATAATCAGTGTGGCTAATTTTTAGAGATCTGACTGCTTCAATCATTTTTCTTCCATCTTCAGTTCTTAGAGCAATGTGATACTCTTTCAGATCCATACCCAGCTGATGAGCTTCATGAAATTGAGCTTTCTCCTTATCAGTGGAGAGCCTTCAACCACTGTTATTCAAATATACACCAATATCAACGCCAAAGGTCAAGGCAGCGATGTAGAGTGGCTGATCAAGAGGATGATGCAGCAATCTGACTTGGCATATTCTTTCATTAAGCTCTGCTTGTCTTTGCTCAAGCAATTCTGGAACAGTGATCTCCAGCCTGTAAGCTTCTCTTTCATCTGGATTCATTCTAAAAAGATTCGGCTCACTATGGTCAACTGAATCATCTTCCTAGGTTCTGTGTTTACCATGACGTTTAGGGGAAGATGGAGGATACATGTTTGATTCATCTATACCAGATGAACTTACTGAGAATTGATTAACACGGTTATCCTTTGTTCTATTAAAATAAGTGAGAGTCCGAAGAGAGATAGGAGATTGAACAAATAAGTGATATTCTCTACCCCAGACAGTAAAGTCAGCAGGATCAACCGTATCATCATCTGGTTTTGCACCCAGCTCAACCACCTTGGCTGGGTCTTCAACGCTTGTGACACCCAGCAGCACACTTCTGGCTGGGTCTTCTTTCTCAGCACTCCTTGCTGAGTCTTCAGTACCAGCTGATTGATTAGTATCAGCTGGCACAACTGTCACAGTATCTTCATCAGCTGCCTCAAATAGGGGTCCTTTCCTGAGGGGCTGGTTATCCCTTGGAGTGGATTTCACCCTTTGTTTGTCAATAGGCTTGGGTTCAGCTGATGGTTCTTGTGTTGATACTGGTTCTTGTGGAGACAGATAGGGAACAATAGCAAGATGCTCCCCCTGAGTATCATCAACGTCAAGATTGAGTGTTTCTGCTGGTTGTTGCTGTGTAGCTGGCTGAGCAGTGGATGTTGGTCAAGAAGATGAGCTGGTTTCTAACACAGCATCTAACCATTTCATAAAAATATCAGCTCAAACTCCTCCCCCTGATCCAGTAGATGCAAGATAATCTTTCATTTCTTCTGGAGTCATTCGTTTAATTCTGTCTGCACGCTCAGCATACAACTTTGCCCCCTTTTTATCGTATTTGATCATGAACTTGGCATTTCTTTTTCGTGCTTCCTTTTTGTAGAGATCAATGCCAGTCAGGTCATCATCAATGTCCTTTTTTTGTTGGGTCAGCCATCTCCTATGATCAATTCTGTGGCATTTAAGAGCAACACAGGCATCCCATTTGACATTGAAGGCATCATTTAAGTCTTGCTGTCTCTTCTGATATCTCTCAAGTTTTCTTTTCATTTTCCTTTCAATAGACTGGGAGACAAGAAGAGCTTTAGCAACAGCCATATCAGAAACATCACTGGGCTTACTGCCAGAACTAATATCATCCACTGATGTGACAGACTCACTGGGTTGAGATCCACCAGCTGCCTGTACACCAGTTTCAGTATGAGCGTTGCTGGGCTTAGTGCCAAAGTCTTGACCATCACCATCACCATCACCATCCCTCCTTGGTTGTTTAGGAGCCTTTTCATGCTCATGCTCCCCCTCTGATTGTTTTCTCTTTTTAGATTTACTCTTAGATTTCTTCTCCTCCCCCTTTTTGTCATCAGCAGGGGCAGGAGAAAGAACAGGGGAGACTTGTGCATCAAGATCACTATCTGAGTTGGGAACAGAGAAAGCAAAATTGTTCCAATCAGCAACTTCAGGAGTGAGATGGGCACCAGGATCCACACCAAATTGTCTAAGGAGAAGGTTGGAGGATCTAACTTCATTCCTTGCAACACCCATGGCCATCTGTTCAACCATAGCCCTAACATCACCCTGTAGAGCAGCCAGGCGTTGCATATTCTCCACCATTTGAACATACGCAGAGACAGGAATCATGTTAGCCATTTGTTGTTTCTGCGATTCCAATCTCTCATGCAGAACAGCATTTTCTTCATTAAGAAACAGGACTCTGCGATTGGCAGCCTCCAAATCAGCTTTAAGGCTAGCAATGTCCTCCATGTACTCATTGTGAGAAAGGATTCACTTCTTTAATTCCTCCTCCCCTTCCAGTTGCTTGACAATGGCTGATACTGCAAGATCAGCAAAAGCACGTATTTGTCCTAGCTGGGCCTCAATAATTGAAGAGGTGACTTGCCCAACATTCTGGATGGCTTGAGTTACACTATTATCAATAGTAGTGCGAATGGTGTTTTGGAGATCTGGTGTAACTTCTCTGAGTGTCCTAAGTACAGCGAAGGTTGAAATATCAGCCACCTCATCAGCATTAAATTTAAGATAGTTGGTTGTGGGCTGGTCAGAAGCAGCTGACACGAGAGTACTTATGTGGCGTGGTGGAGGTGGAAGGTCAGGAGCTGACTCGTCACCATGATCACCATCATTTTTACCTTCACCCGAAGGCTTAGAACCACTAATATCCTTGTCAGCATGAAGATCAGTATCATCTGTGAGATCCACTGGTTTTTCTTTGGAACCAGTCACATTATCATGAGTGGCTGGTTCATCCTTACCAGTACCTTTATCAGCATCACCGTCAGAAGAAGAAGATGATGAGGAAGAAGCTGATGAATCAGAAGGTACTGGCGAATCAGGAATATTTTGCATAACATATTTACCAGTAGAGGGATCCCTGATGAACTTGAGAGGCCTCCATGTACCAGGCCATGGAGAAGCAGCTGGAGCCATGCCAAAATAGTGATAAAATGGCTGCTCGTTTATCTGTTCTAAAGTAGCCAGCCTCTCATAAACTTCTTCTCTAGCTGGTTGGTCAAGCTGAGACAATAGTTCAGTCAGCTCCTCGCGAGGTAATTTGCTGGCTGATACTATGGCAGTTTGAGGATTAAAAGTTAGCAGATCCACCAGCAGAGCAACTCTGGGAGTGATAGATGCTCCCCGATAGATGAAGTTAGGGACAACTTCATCAGGATCTGGCACCTGGCACACATAGGGTTTCTTCTCAGCAGAAACAGTAGCCTGAGAAGAGTCAGTAGTGGCAATAGCAGAGGTACCAGCATCCATAACGGGTTCCGTAGAACCAGTAGCATCGGTGAGTAACTGTGCAGCATCTCAAGTAGTAGCATCAGTATCCACCGTTGGTTCTGTGGGAACATAGCCAACATAGCCAGCATTAACAAAATCAGGACCCTCCAGAACAATATCATCCTCTGAACCAGAATCTGATGGAAAAGTAGCACTTTTACCAGCATCCAGGATAACATCAGATGGAAAAGTAGCACTTGTATCAGCTTCCATGATAACATATTGTGCATCGGTAGCAGCAGCAGACGTAATGTCACCCTTTGGTTCAGTGACAGGTTCATCAAGTAGAACATCCTTGACAATATTATCAATTACCTTTTTAAGAATAGGAGGATCTACTATGATTTCATCTTCTACTTCACGTGTAGTAGTGGAAGTAACAATACTGGGAGCAGTATCACTAGCAGCTGTAGAAGCAACAATACTAGCATCAACACCACCAGTAGGAGAAACAGTAGCACCAATACCAGTAGCAGAGGCAGCAATCTGCTCAGTAGGAATAATAACATCTTTAACTTGCTCCCCCTCTGCCTATTCATCTACCCTGCTAAGAACTGAAATAATAGAACATTTTAGGTTAACAACTGTAGAACCAAATAAATTTGACTCAACAATTGAATCTGGTGTTGGTCTCTGGGGACAGACTGGTGATTTGGTCAGCCCTTCGAATGAGACAGAATAAGGTGTCTGTAAGTACATATGTGACTCTGCTGACTCATTGGCGACACATGTTGACCCAGTTAGTGTAAAGTTCTGGCTGGTAATGATGTAGGAGTGAGACTCTTAGCATGATCCGAGTAACATAATAGCTGTGCAGTATCCTGAGCTGGTTCAACACGATGAGGAGCCAGCTCAAGTTTGCTTTGGGGGTCAGGTATGTGCTCTGCTGATTGTACTGGCAGCAGAGGATATAACATGAAGTTTAAATTTGAAAAATGTGGAAGTGTCTGGCTAGAGGAGTATGGGTTGCTACTCTTCTTAACACTAGTTTTAAGACAAGTCAGCTTGGGAGCCAGGGTTATACCTTGAACTCCACATTCATTTTTCAAGTCAGCAGATAAAAGATTTTTAATTATGTTAGAATTTTCTGCTGCATGGTCTAGAAACGCACTAGGTTCTATAGCCACATCCTTTGCAGGAGCAGCAGTTGAGACTGGTGCAATTCCCCCTGTGGTTAGCTTGGAGCCAGCTCTTGCACGTTTGGATTTGCCTGTTACCAAAAAATAGTTAAGCAACGGATTCCAATACTAGAAGTGGATAGTCAGTATATAAGACTAGGACTGTTCTTTGTGATCAGAGAGCACTAGATTCTAATACAACTACTGCGTTACCAGTATGTGAGACGGTTGCTGTACTAGTTGAGGTAGCTGGCTTCTTCCTCTTGACAGCTGGCTTTCGCTGAAGACCCTCCCCCTCAGCTGGTGCAACACCAGAGGCAGTCAATGGGGCAGCTCCACCCTGAGCAGCTAGATACTCAAGCATTGCTGGTGTCAACGCAGCATATGGAGCAATAGGCTTATCCTTTGGCATCCCCCCTTGTTTAAGAGGCAGGTTATATGATTTGTCAGCAATCTGCTGGTAAGCTTCACCCAGCTCATTTTCAAAAACAAGGCTCAAAAACCTTGGAAAGGGGATTAGATGTGTTCGTTTGGGTGCAAGCACCATTTCCCTTAACCTTAAGTAGATTTCACTGGCATAATCTATGTTTCGGTTGAACAGTAGCCCGTGACCCATCTTCAATTCATAATCTGAGCATTGATCAAAACTGCCAGATTTGTGACTGATACACTGAGTCAGCAACCCAAAGAAATAATACCATAGTGGCGGCATGTGTTTCCTGAGTGGAGTATGAGATACCGGTTGAGATTAGCCAATGATTTCCAGTACCTCCCTTCGAAACTCATCACTTGTAGGTGAATCTACAAATGGACCATTGGGTAATTGAAGAGCTCGTCGGATGGTGTCAACAGTAATGGAACAAGGTAAGCTGTTAGTCACCATGCCATGAATACATGGAACATTCTGTTCGGTGGTGGACATGGTGGTAGTATACCAGAATCTGGCCAAACAGGCTGGATATAATCGTGAAGGTACACCGGTAATGGCTCTTGCCAGAGGGGATTGACGGATATAAGTAATCAGCTCTTCATAGCCGGAATTGGCTTTCGATTTGGGAACAGAAAGGGCATGAGCAGCATTGCCTCTTGAAAGGCGAATCGTAGAGTTTTCAGGTGCGTTTGCAACCCTAATAAGATTGGGGTGCAGGTTGAATAATGGCCCTTGTTCAATTTGTTCCTCGATAGCCGGTGGTGGTTGCTGCTCCGGTTGTGGTTCCACCAATGCTTGTGGTTGCTCCGATTGTTGTTCCGGTTGCTGGGTCTCAGAAAGTGGTGATTGATGTTGATGTTGTTCTGCCATTGATGATTGTAGAAAGTGAAGATATGAAGATTTGAGGATTTTTAGAGAGAGGAGTGTGAATTTGAAAACTGAATAACCAAAGGTTATTATGGAAGATAAAACACACTTTTAATCGTTGTGATTGGGTGAAAAAGGCAGGAGAGAGAAAGTGACAACTGCTATTAGCAGGCGCGTGGGTAGATGTGACAGACTGGCACACTCGAGGGGATACAGACTGATGATTTGACATATATACGGCTTGAATACTCATACCTTCCATTCAACATTAAATGCAGCAGGTTTTAAATAATTTTTTTATTTAAAAAGAATTGAAAACCACAAAATAAGTGTTGTATTAAATACAAGATACTTTGTTGCATTTAATATGTTATGAATTTAATTTAAATCATTGGAAGTAAATGAGTTTCAGTTTTAAGGAATCATTTAATTTTGTGAGCTATTTATTATTTCAATTAAAAAAAAACTTTGAGTAACCAAAATATAAAAGACCTTGTTGTGCTGAGTGTTTTACATGTAGGCAGTAAGATAACAAAAATTGCTTACTGGTTTGCCCTTCATGTTGTAGAGCCAGCACACCAACAAAAAGTTTCTTTTATTTAAAGTTCAAGCATACCCAGCTCAGAGATGAGATAGTTAAAACGTTTCTCATCTAAGGGCTTTGTGAATAGATCTGCTAACTACTGGTCTATTGAAATAAAATGTAGCTCCACGTATCCTTTCTGAACATGATCCCTTATGAAATGATATCGAACGTCAATGTGCTTTGTTCTTGAATGCATTACAGGATTGTTGGTGATAGCTATTGCACTTGTGTTGTCACATAAGATTGGAGTCTTTGTAACATGAACACCATAGTCTTTCAGCTGGCTTTGCATCCATAGTACTTGAGCAGTACAACTACCAGCAGAAACATATTCTGCTTCAGCAGTAGATGTGGACACAGTATTCTGCTTTTTGCTCGTCCAGCTGACTAGCCTACCACCCAGTAACTGGCAACCACCAGTAGTACTTTTCCTGTCTATTTTACACCCTGCAAAATCTGCATCTGAATACCCAATTAGCTCAAAATCCTGGTCTTTGGGATACCAAAGACCACGTTTAGCAGTAGCTTTCAGATACCTAAATATCCTTTTGACTGCTAGCAAGTGCGACTCTTTAGGATCAGCTTGATATCTGGCACACAGACATGTGGAAAACATAATATCTGGTCTGCTGGCTGTGAGATAAAGTAGGGATCCAATCATACCTCTATACTCAGTGATATTTACTGGTTCACCATTGGGATCAGCATCTATTTTAATAGATGCTGCCATTAGAGTCCCTATATCTTTTAAACAGGTCAAACCAAATTTCTTTAGCATATCTTTGATATATTTATCCTGACTTATAAAAATTCCATCATCCAGTTGTTTAATTTTCAATCCCAAAAAGTATTGCAAGTCTCTTTGTAAGCTCATTTCATATGTCTTTGACATAAGTTTTGAAAAATCTTGACAATGTTTCTCATTTTTAGATCCATAAATAATATCATCCACATATATCTGTACCAGCAAGAGATCACCATCTGTCTCTTTTGAGAACAGAGTGGTGTCAATTGTTCCAACTTTAAAGCCTATACCAGTGAGATACACATGAAGTGTCTCATACCATGCTCTTAGAGCCTGTTTGAGGCCATAAAGAGCTTTGTCTAACTTGTAGACATGGTCTGGATATTTACTGCTTACAAAACCAGGAGGCTGTTTGACATAAACTTCTTCTTGCAGCTTCCCATTTAGAAATGCAGATTTAACATCCATCTGGAATACCCTAAAGTTCATCTTAGCAGCATACGCCAAGAACAGTCTGATAGCTTCCATCCTGGCCACTGGAGCATAAGTCTCTCCATAATCCAATCCTTCTTCCTGTTTGAAACCTTGAGCTACCAATCTAGCTTTGTTTCTGATCACAATCCCATCTTCATCCATCTTGTTTTTGAAAACCCACTTGGTACCAATGATTTTCTTAGTTTCATCATCAGGTTTAGGTACCAATGTCCAAACCTTATTCCTATCAAACTGGGAGATCTCTTCTTGCATAGCTCCTGCCCAGCTTGGATCTTTAATAGCTTCAACAGGACATGTAGGTTCAATGGTAGACACAAAGTTTACGTGCATACAAAAATTGCTGGTTGCATGTCGTCTGGTTTTAACACCACTAGCCAGATTACCAATTACTTGCTCGATAGGATGCTCTTTTGTCCATCTAGTGCTATGAACAGGTGAGCTTGTCATGGAACACACATCATCTTGATCATCAGCTGGTTCGGAAGTATGAACAGCAGTTGGAGACAGCTGTTCATTATTAGTGTAACCAGTATCAGCTTGTGATCCTTCAGAACCAGTGGACATATGCTCAAGTTGTAAGACTTCAGTAGAGCCAGTAGGTCCACCTGGTTTAGACACAGACGGAACAGAGTGTTCCATCTCATCATCAGAGAACCCAGCAGCATGAATAGGCGAGGGTTGTGCTGCTGGTTCTACATCATCTAGAGTTGGCTGAGTAGGCTCTTCAAATAGTAGCACTTCATCTTCATGATCAGAAGAAGAAGAAGGAGCAGTTTCATCAAATGTAACATTAGTGGATTCTTCAAAACAACCCCTTCTCTTATTGAAAACCCTGTATGCCTTTGACATGTTGGAATATCCTAAGAATATACCTTCATCAGCCTTGGCATCAAATTTGCCCAGCTGATCCCTATTATTGAGAATGTAACAGGGACTGCCAAATACATGAAGAAATAAAATTGAGGGTCTTCTACCTTTGAGAACTTCATAAGCAGTTTTCTGATGTCTTTTCACTATAAGAGATCTATTCTTTGTAAAACAAGCAGTATTCACAGCTTCTGCCCAATATGAATTTTTCAACCCAGACTCAGCTAACATAGATCTTGCTGCTTCAATGAGAGTTCTGTTTCTTCTTTCTGCAACACCATTTTGCTGAGGTGTTCTCACAGCAGAAAAGTTTTGTGAAATACCTTTGTCAGCACAAAATTCTTCTAAAGTTGCATTTCTGAATTCTGTACCATGATCACTTCTTAGCTGTTTCACCAGCTGCCCATTCAAAAGCTCCATTCGTTTGATAAAATTGAAAATTTCATCAGCAACTTCACTGTTTTGCTTCAAAAAGAATACCCAGGTGTATCTGGAATATTCATCAACAATAACCAGTGTATACTTCTTCCCACTACAGCTGGCCACATTAACAGGACCAAAAAGATCCATATGAAGTAAATGAAATGGTTTCTCAATAGATGAGATTTGCTTTGATTTGAATGAGGCATGGTGATGTTTTCCTTTTTCACAACCAGGACACAGTCTGTCCTTTACATAAGACATGGTGGGTAGCCCGGACACCAAACTTCTACTGGATAATTTGTGAATATCTTTGAAGTTGAGATGTGAGTCTCTTGTGCCATAACCATTTCAGGTTGTTTGCTGCCTTCGAATAGAAACAAGTATCAGTTGTTGTGACAGCTGTGTTCATGTCAATTTGATACATGTTTTCATGATGTTTTGCAGTCAGCAGTGGCTTCCCTGTCTTATCAAAAATAGTGCCAATTTTCTTTCTGAATTAGACTATCTTGTTCTTGCTTGTCAATTGGCTTATGCTGAGTAAATTATGTTTAAGCCCAACCACATATGCAACATTTGAGAATGTGACATTCCCATTAGTCAAAGTACCAAAACCCTTTGTGTAACCCAACGAATTATCTCCATACGAAACAACTGGACCATCTTTTTCTTGATAGTCCATTAGTAGGGACTTACATCCGGTCATATGTCTCGAACATCCACTATCGAGTTACCAGATTTGCTTGTTTTGAATGCCCTGCACAGTAGCTAAGAGATTAGTTCTTTTTGGGAACCCATCCAAGGATGGGTTCTGGAAGGGTCATCTTTGATGATCTCTTCCTGTCTGCTGGTTTGCTTGAAGAAGCATCAGCAGACGGGGTTGGGGTAAAAGGACACATGTTAGCTAAGTGAAACTTGCTGCCACATTTGTAGCATTTTCTCACATTTGGTATCGGTGATGGGTCATACACATTGTAAAGGGGATCGGGGCGATGTTTGGTAACTGCCTCAATAAGCTGGTCAAGCTTGACTGTCATAATCTCAGTGATAGACATCTCTTCATTCGAGTCCACTTTTGCTTTTCCCTTAAGGGCAGCTTTCTTCTTGGAACCAGTATCATAGTCATGACGAATTACTTTGCCTTTATCATTTGACGAGCCAGTGTGGGAAGTTACTGGCTTGTCAACTGAAGCTGATGAACTAGAAGATGTTTTTCCTGCTGCCTTGGACTTGCCAGTATTATGTTTGACTGGCATGTCTGCAGCTACTGGTTGACCAGTAAGTTTGTCATGAGCTGGCACAGCACAATTGGAACTCGAACACGAAGGGGAATCAGTAGATTTAACTTTTCTAAGATTATTTTCAGTGATTTCCCTTTTTATACATCTTTCTTTTGGAGTCATGTAGTAGATGCTTGAGGGGTCAGTAGTCTCATCAATTGAGGTACTGGCTTCTCTTGCTCTAACCCCATCCTCCAAAATCTCTTTCATGGCAGGTGGTGGGGACACAGAAGCAGGTCTAACAAATTTATTCGTCAAGACTTTTTTACCTTTAACTATCTTGGTAAAAGTATTTGGCAAGATAGCTTCAGGATCTGTTTCAAGAATTGGGTCCATAAACGTAACCTCTGCAATAGCAGCAGCAGCAGCATAGTCACCAGCAAAGAAAGCTTCAACTTGGGCAGGCACCTGCTCGTTAACACACTTTGCTGTGCGTTGATCTGATGTACACCATGAAGCGACAACCTTTTTAAGATTATCCAGCTGGTTCTTGACTTCTGCTGCCTCAACGTGAAGAGACTTTAAAGCAAAATTTTGTTTTTCGAGTTTTGAAATATCATCTTTCAAGATTTTAATTTCATCATTTTTGCATTTAAGTTTCTCATTTAAAGATTTGTTGTCTGATATCAAAACTTCTTCACGTTTGCTGTCTCTACATAAGTCTACTCTTAGGTAGTCAAACATTTCGGCCTTTTCATCATCAGTATAAGTTCAAAAATTATCAACCTTATGCATTAATTCAGTTTTCCATTGAGGAGAATCTATTTTCTGATCAGCTTCCCTCATATCAGCCAAAAACTTGCTACCACTATCATCCTCATCCGACTCCTTGACCTCCTTGGCCATTAAACACAGCTTCTTTTCTTGAGCATAACCAGCACCATCATCATCAGTATCACTATTAGAGGAAGACGATGAGCTGGTTTCATCCCAATCATGATGCTCAGCAACTAGAACCTTTTCTGGCTTCTTACCCTTCTTATCAGTCTTAGCACTTTCCTTCATCTGAGCTTTCATATCTTTGTACTTGTTTTTGTACTTATCAGCTTTAGAGAGATAGTTAGCATGTGAAGTTGGAGGTTTCCTGGACATGCACTCAGCTGTAAAGTATCCAACCTTCCCACAATTATAACACTCAGATTTAGGACCTTTGACTGATTTGCTACTAAACCTAGCACTTGGTTTCTTACTCCCTTTATATGACTTGCTGGTTCTATTACGATTGAACCTTTTGAACTGCCTAGCCAGCAAGGCCATACCTTCAGCAAACCCTTCTACATCACTTTCATCGTCACTGCTTTCTTCAGACCCAGTACCACTATTCACATCACTCTCAGCTGTCTCTTCTTCTGCCAGCAGCTTTTGAACCAGTAAAGCCTTTTGAGCTTTCTTTTTAGCATTAGCAATAAGAGCAGTATCATCAGTTTTAGATGATTTTGAAGTGGTGGGGGCAGACCTAAAGTTTTCTTTTAAGTTAAGTTCAAATTTAGCTTCTGCCTTCTCATGGTTCCATAAGGAGCTATAGAGAGAAGACAAGTTAAAGTTTTTTAAGGTCTGAGTGGTTCTTAATGGGTCAATTACAGGTTTCCATTTAGCAGGCAGTGAGTCAATAAATTTGTTTACTTGTTCAAATTCTGTATACGTGACATTCAAGGTATTCAAGTCAGCAATTAGGGAGTTAAACTTAATGAAGGTTTGCTTAAGGGTTTCATTCTTGTAGGCAAAGAACATTTCATATTCTCTTTTCAAAACTATCATTCTGTTCTGTCTTACCTCACCCATACCCTCACAGGTAACATCTAAATAGTCTAACATAAGCTTAGCATTTTCTTTTAACTTAATCAGTTTGAACAATGTGTTAGGTAAAGTTATAGCTAACAAGGTTCTGATCTTAGGGTCAAGTCCAACACGACATTTATCCTCAGCATCCCATCTAGAAGGAGTGAGAATAACCTCTCTGCCAGGAACAACAGGAGTGTCAGCAGTCGCTGGTACACTGCCAATAGTCTCAGTAGGAACGAATGGACCATTTGTGGCAATATCAGGCATGAGTGGGTCAATAGACTCAAGGTGAAGCATGAATCTTGCTTTCCAAGTTTCATACTCTTCTTCATCAAATTTGGGTGGTCTATTGGATGAGCCATTTTCAAGGTAAGCTGAATTGGAATAAGCAGCCATGGGAGAATTCAGATCCAAGATATTAATTATCAAGACTGATGCTCTGATACCAGTTGCTGGTCCCTTAATAACAACAGGAGTATTGTAGAGGGGGGTGAATACAATTACTTTTCAATTAACTAAACAGTTAAACTCGATTATGTATTCAAGCATGCAAATTAGATAGAGCCACAGGTAATTTTTAACGGTTATTCTTTATTGATTGAATCACAAAGAATTACAACTATCCTTGGCGGAATGATAGTTGGTTGATACAGAATACCTAGATTATAGCTAAGAGGTAAACTAAAAGCTATTACACGTTTAGGACTCTAAATAATGAAACCCACACCACTAGTTGATACAACAGTGAATACAACAATATATAGTAGTCCTATTGTCCATGTAATTAATCTATTGTCCACTAGTACATTGGATGCGTTGTACTTGTGGGGACAATTGTGTCAGAAGGCGTGCTCTCCTTCTTTCCTCTTAGGTAGCTATTTGCAGGAACACACCAGTTCGGTTTGGCACTACCATTTGATTTAAACAAATGGAATGTTGTGTTCCCTAGGTATGAATAAAGTATAACACATGTCTGCACATGCGTTCCACTTCTGCATTCCCACGTGGTCTTGTAAGGTCACTTGTCAGCCGCCGACTCCTGTCCTTTTTTGTTCAACTTTGTCTTCGACTTCTGTTGAATAGTGCGTTGATGTAGACCACTCTGGGAAACTACCATGCTTGTAATGGAGCATGGTTGTCTTGTGTTGTATGCTGCTATCCAGATCTACTGGTTCTTCATATGCTGAGTCACTTGATATTCTTAATTAGCTGAGTACTCATCCTGTGCTGATTCGAAGAATACATTCTACCTTGTGCTGGTAGAACAGCCAGCATACTACACACTCGACACAGCTATATTAGCTGACCCTACATAAACGACATAAACAAACTTGTGCTGGCTGCACATAACATTTTAGTGTAAATAAATTACAGTTTTGTCATAATTAAATCCTTAATTATTTTGGGGACTCAACAGTTTCATATAGACAATTGACCACCCAAGTTGACCGGTGATTCACGAACGTTAAAACCTGTAAAAACTATACGATGACATATATATGGTTATATATATAGTTAACATGATTTTATTATAAGTATGTATCTCATTAGGTATTTTAACAATGAGTTATATACATAAAAATGAGACTATTAATTTAAGAAACTCTAAAACGATATATATAACGATTATCGTTATAACAACGTCTTACTAGGTACATATGAATCATATTAAGATATTGATACACTTGGTTAATTATGTTAAATTATAATTAAATATATTATTAAGTGTATTAACAATGAAATACATATGTAAAAATAAGACTACTAACTTAATGATTTCGAAACGAGACATATATGTAACGATTATCGTAGTAACGACATTTAACTGTATATATATCATATTAATATATATTATATATCATAATATCATGATAATATAACAATTTAACATCTCATTTGTTATAATAAACAATGGGTTAACAACATTCAACAAGATCGTTAACCTAAAGGTTTCAAAACAACATTTACATGTAACGACTAACGATGACTTAACGACTCAGTTAAAATGTATATACATGTAGTGTTTTAATATGTATTCATACACTTTTGAAAGACTTCAAGACACTTATCAAAATACTTCTACTTAACAAAAATGCTTACAATTATATCCTCGTTCAGTTTCATCAACAATTCTACTCGTATGCACCCGTATTCGTACTCGCACAATACACAGCTTTTAGATGTATGTACTATTGGTATATACACTCCAATGATCAGTTCTTAGCAGCCCATGTGAGTCACCTAACACATGTGGGAACCATCATTTGGAAACTAGCATGAAATATCTCATAAAATTACAAAAATATGAGTAATCATTCATGACTTATTTACATGAAAACAAAATTACATATCCTTTATATCTAATCCATACACCAAAGCCCAAAAACACCTACAAACACTTTCATTCTTCAATTTTATTCATCTAATTGATCTCTCTCAAGTTCTATCTTCAAGTTCTAAGTGTTCTTCATAAATTCCAAAAGTTCTAGTTTCATAAAATCAAGAATACTTCCAAGATTGCAAGTTTACTTCCAAGTTTTCTAAATCCATTCCAAGTAATCATCCAAGATCAAGAAGCCTTTGTTACTTACAGTAGGTTATCTTTCTAATACAAGGTAATAATCATATTCAAACTTTAATTCAATTTCTATAACTATAACAATCTTATTTCGAGTGGAAATCTTACTTGAAATTGTTTTCGTGTCATGATTCTGCTTCAAGAACTTTCAAGCCATCCAAGGATCCTTTAAAGCTAGATCTATTTTTCTCATTTCTAGTAGGTTTATCCAAGGAACTTAAGGTAGTAATTATGTTCATAACATCATTTGATTCATACATATAAAGCTATCTTATTCGAAGGTTTAAACTTGTAATCACTAGAACATAGTTTAGTTAATTCTAAACTTGTTTGCAAATAAAAGTTAATCCTTCTAAATTGACTTTTAAAATCAACTAAACACATGTTCTATATCTATATGATATGCTAACTTAATGATTTAAAACCTGGAAACACGAAAAACACCGTAAAACCGGATTTACACCGTCGTAGTAACACCGCGGGCTGTTTTGGGTTAGTTAATTAAAAACTATGATAAACTTTGATTTAAAAGTTGTTATTCTGGGAAAATGATTTTGATTATGAACATGAAACTATATCCAAAAATTATGGTTAAACTCAAAGTGGAAGTATGTTTTCTAAAATGGTCATCTAGACGTCGTTCTTTCGACTGAAATGACTACCTTTACAAAAACGACTTGTAACTTATTTTTCCGACTATAAGCCTATACTTTTTCTGTCTATATTCATAAAATATAGTTCAATATGAAACCATAGCAATTTAATTCACTCAAAATGGATTTAAAATGAAGAAGTTATGGTTAAAACAAGATTGGATAATTTTTCTCATTTTAGCAACGTGAAAATTGGTAAAAAATCTATTCCAACCATAACTTAATCAACTTGTATTGTATATTATGTAATCTTGAGAAACCATAGACACGTATACAATGTTTCGACATATCATGTCGACACATCTATATATATTTCGGAACAACCATAGACACTCTATATGTGAATGTTGGAGTTAGCTATACAGGGTTGAGGTTGATTCCAAAATATATATAGTTTGAGTTGTGATCAATACTGAGATACGTATACACTGGGTCTTGGATTGATTCAAGATAATATTTATCGATTTATTTCTGTACATCTAACTGTGGACAACTAGTTGTAGGTTACTAACGAGGACAGCTGACTTAATAAACTTAAAACATCAAAATATATTAAAAGTGTTGTAAATATATTTTGAACATACTTTGATATATATGTATATATTGTTATAGGTTCGTGAATCAACCAGTGGCCAAGTCTTACTTCCCGACGAAGTAAAAATCTGTGAAAATGAGTTATAGTCCCACTTTTAAAATCTAATATTTTTGGGATGAGAATACATGCAGGTTTTATAAATGATTTACAAAATAGACACAAGTACGTGAAACTACATTCTATGGTTGAATTATCAAAATCGAATATGCCCCTTTTTATTAAGTCTGGTAATCTAAGAATTAGGGAACATACACCCTAATTGACGCGAATCCTAAAGATAGATCTATTGGGCCTAACAAACTCCATCCAAAGTACCGGATGCTTTAGTACTTCGAAATTTATATCATATCCGAAGGGTGTCCCGGAATGATGGGGATATTCTTATATATATGCATCTTGTTAATGTCGCTTACCAGGTGTTCACCATATGAATGATTTTTATCTCTATGTATGGGATATGTATTGAAATATAAAATCTTGTGGTCTATTGTTACGATTTGATATATATAGGTTAAACCTATAACTCACCAACATTTTTGTTGACGTTTAAAGCATGTTTATTCTCAGGTGAATACTAAGAGCTTCCGCTGTTGCATACTAAAATAAGGATAAGATTTGGAGTCCATGTTTGTATGATATTGTGTAAAAACTGCATTCAAGAAACTGATTTCGATGTAACATATTTGTATTGTAAACCATTATGTAATGGCCGTGTGTAAACAGGATCTTTTAGATTATCATTATTTGATAATCTACGTAAAGCTTTTTAAACCTTTATTTATGAAATAAAGGTTATGGTTTGTTTTAAAAATGAATGCATCTTTGAAAAACGTCTCATATAGAGGTCAAAACCTCGCAACGAAATCAATTAATATGGAACGTTTTTAATCAATAAGAACGGGACATTTCAGTTGGTATCCGAGCGTTGGTCTTAGAGAACCAGAAAATTTGCATTAGTGTGTCTTATCGAGTTTGTTAGGATGCATTAGTGAGTCTGGACTTCGACCGTGTTTTCTTTAAAAATGATTGCTTAACATTTTTGTTGGAAACTATATATTATTAATATCTATATATTATGTGATATATTAATCTCTTTGATATTGTATAACGACCCTCATTTTTCCATTCTATATTTTTTCAATATTAACTGCCCAAACAATATAATTAAAACTTAATGATCAAACTGTAATCAACAATTGTTAAGTGTTAAGAGTTAGAAAACATATTAATTAACTTTGTGCAATAATTGACAAGTTAATAAAAGATGAAAATAATAAACTGTTAGTCGACACTCGCTACTAATTAAAATTTATGCATTTATGTAATATTATAACTAATAACCTGTAAGTAATAAATAAAAAGTGACATTTATATAAATAATAAAACAATTGGGAACTAAATATATACAAGTCATGAATTAGTAAAAAGAAAATAATACTTATCATGTAGTAAATGTAAAAATAATAATAATAGTAATAGTAATAATAATGAGACTAAAAAAATCTTACATCCTTATGTTGACTAAAAATAAAGTGTAAACTAGTACATCCTTATGTTGACTAATTATAAACTAGTACCACCTATTGTTGACTAAAAATTATAAAACAAAATAAAATCATTAATTAGAACATCCTTATGTTGACTAACACTATAATACTTGCACTATATAAACACCTAGTTTCTCATTCACAAATCACACCAAAATCCTCTCTCAAAAACAATCTCTCCCTCTCCCTCTCTTGTGATATTCGGATCTTCAAGCTTGTTCTTCGTATTCTTCAAGAATCTTCAAGGAGTTCTTCAAGATTTTCAAGGCTTTGATCTTCCATCTTCATATTGTTCATCTTTTTTTTGTTAATTATCTTGAATCTTCAAAGGTATAACATAAACCCTAAACTATTTACATAAACTTTGATCTTTGTTAATTCATATTCATATTATAAACTTGTTATTCATAAGTATATACATAAACACACCTAGATTTATATATACATATATACATGTAAAAAAATATATTTTTATATATATATACATATATATACGAATTATATATATATATACATATACATATTAAAACCTTAAAACTACTTATACTAGTACTTAACATGTATACACTATTACTATTACTAGCACCTATAACCTACTACTTATATTGTAGCACAAAAACATTTTGGGATATGTATTAGAGATGTATAGATCTTCGAACTTTCTTGACGAATGGTTTCTACGAGATTCTAGGCAGAGGGTTTGGATTTCCGATTTAAAGGGTCCTATGGCTCAAGCCCCTAGATCTAAATTAGCCATTCGAAGGGAAAGGGGTGATTGGAAGCTTATCTAATACAGCAAGTATCCTAAAATGGAAACACTCATAAAAGTAGAAACTCTCTAGTCATAGAAACTTAGTAAAATAAGAAACTTTCTAAAAATAGAAACTTTATAAAAATAGTAACTTACTAGGAATAGAAACTTAGTAAAACAAACTATACTTAAACACAACATGGGCAAAACACTTAACTACTCTTAAATGTCAATAGGTTGACTTTCCTACTCACTCGTTCAACTCTCTATTCCGAGGAATAACTCTCTCTCTACTTACTAAGGTGAATTCATAGCCCCACTCTTTATTGCTAGCAAACTTATTTAACTTTTTGGGGTGAGACACATGCTGCTTTTACTATTTACAATTTAGACACAAGTACCAACTGCTAAAACTATGCTATACCCGGCTATGTCCGACTAAGTCCCTACAGTGATATTTTTAAGTGCTGCGGCATGCTTATTTATTGGGGGTAGGCCTATCGGGAGTAACGTCCCCGATACATTTGATGTTATCTTTGTATTGCTTGATAATGAAATTAAACCGACAAGTAGAACTAACTTGTCATGGGGCAAACTTGAACGTTTAGTCTAAATATCACGCACTGGCATAACTTTTTGATCCTGCGGGAGATCAACCTTACAAATTAAATCTTGTGGTCTAAAACAAACGGTCAAACTTATTTGTTAAACCTATGAACTTCACTCAACCTTTTGGTTGACACTTTAGCATGTTTTGTCTCAGGTGCTGTTTGATTCAAGCTCTTATACTTACTGCTTATGTGATGCTACTTGGACATAGGATCAAGAGATATCGCATTTATTACTTCTGCATGTGAACATTTCCATTATTGTTATTCCTATCATTGTAACTACGTTTCATTTTCCGCTGCGTGCTCAATAAAGTTTGTTTTATCATTTAGTATTGTTCTCGTATATTATAATATGTTGGTTGATTTGATATTAAGTCACATTTCACCCAGGCCCTAACTGGGGGTGTGACAGATTGGTATCAGAGCAAACCAGGCTGTTATAGAGAACCAGGATTGCATTTTTATGTGTGCCTTACTTGTTAGCTAGGGTGCCTTAGCAATCTAGGAAACTATAACCTTTCCTGCCTTAGACTTAAAGCACTTAGGATTGTCGTATAATCTTAACAATTATGCTTTAATAAACTTGACTCAAAGATTCTAATCAAGGTCTCTTTCCTAATGATAGGATGTCAAGCTCAAGCGTTAACAAGCCCAACAAAGCAACTCACAACCCTACCACCGAAGTAGGTGTTGGACACTCTTCAACTTCAAGACCAGTTCAAAGTCCTCTTTATAGTCCTGCTTCACCACCGCTGAATTATAGCCCGAATACTATTTTAGATTCACATGGGTCTCCTCAATACTACCCAACTCCGAGAACCCAAGATAAGGGAAAACGGCATGAAGAAGTTGGTCCATCAAGGAAGAGAGCCCGATCTCCTTTTTATGATGGTCCTAAGTATGAAATCATGAGATTACGAAACGATACTGAGAGAAACATTGAAGGTCTACTTCGCCACATGGAAAGAGTGGATCGTCGAATGAAGAAACTTATGAAAGAAAACGTCAAGCTAAGAAAGGAGTTGCTGATGCTAAAGTGCGAGGAAGAACGCAACACTCGCTGGGGAAAGCAATCACTTGCTTACCTCAAGGAGGATGTTGATGTCCGAATGAAAATGGAGAAAGGTCGAGTCGACGAACAACTTGCCATAAGAGAGTACAACACTAATGCCGTAAACAGTCGTGTTACCAACCTTTATGACAACTTCGAGTATCTCTATGAGAAACAAAAGACGAAAAATGAGAAAGTTGAGGAGTTTATGAAGAAGGTTGGAGACGAAATATGAAGACTACTTCAATCTTAATATTTTCTAGTTATTTTTCCTATTTTCCATCTATGTAAAGGCTGTGCCTTAAACAATTTCTATTTCCGAATCGTGTAATAAAGGCTTATTTAATGCCTCGTTCTAATAATATAAAGTGTTTTATTAATATCATGCGATATCAATACTTTAGTTTATTCATACTTGTGATTACTCAAACTTATAACTTGTTAAACTTATCAAACATATGTTCACTTTTATGTAGTGACATCATGGTTCGTTCAGCTGCACCTACCGTTAACAACGTTGTGTTAACTACTGAGCAATTCCAACAGTTACTCGCTGCTGCCCAAGGCAACGCCCAAGCTAATCATGCTAATACTCAACCAAAACCTTGTTCCTACAAGGACTTTACAAACTGTCACCCTCCCGCTTTTAAGGGAAACGAAGAAGCTGTCGAACTAGTTCGTTGGTTCGAAAAGATGGAATCTATTTTCCGTATTTGCAACTGTGGTGATGATGATCGAGTAAAGTATGCCACTAGCTCGTTGGGTGGTAATGCTTTAACTTGGTGGACTGCTTATGCCAAGTCCGTAGGAATTGATAATGCTAATGCAATTCCATGGGACGAACTCAAAAGTATGATGGTCAACAAATTCTGCCCAAGGAGTCAAGTTCAGAAGCTTGAAGCTGAGTTCTGGGAACTCAGGGTCAAGGGTACTGACATTGAGAATTATACCAATCGTTATCTGGAGCTTTCTACTCTATGTCCTGAAATGTTTCCTACTGAAGCTAGAAGAATTGAGCGGTATATTGAAGGTCTTCCCGAGGATGTTCAAGGGAATGTTATTGCTGCTGAGAAGGTTACTTTGGATGCTGTGATTCTCATGGCACAAAATCTCATGTTGGCCAAGAGAAGAAGGGCGTCGGCCAATAAGCAAGTTGAAACCAAGGGTAATGATGGTAAGAGGAAGTTTGAGCCGTCTCAAGGTTCAACTCAGAATGTTAGTAAAAAGCTTATGGATAGTACAAGGACGAATTATAAGGGCACTTATCCTTTTTGTGTTCGTTGTGAAAGGCATCACCCGGGGCAGTGCACTGCCACTTGTTCGTTGTGTAAGAAAGTGGGACACGTAGCTAAGACGTGTAGGACTCCTCCAAAGAATAAATCTATTGTTCCTGCCAAAGCTCCTCCTACTTGTTATACTTGTGGGGAAAAGGGACACATTAGTCCAAATTGCCCTAAGAAGAGAGATAATCCTGCTACTGGAGCCAATACTACTGCTGCAAAGGGTCGAGCATTTGTTATTACTGCTGCTGAAGCCCGAGATGAAGATGAGGTCATCACGGGTACGTATCTCGTCAATAATTGCTACGCAACTATTTTATTCGATACTGGTGCCGACCGAAGTTACGTATCTAATGAATTTTGTACCCTATTTACTGAAAAGCCTCAACCCTTAGAAACTAAACGATTAGTAGAAGTAGCCAATGGAAAGATCATGAAAGTTGATAAAATTTATAAAAACTGCAACCTAATCTTAGCCAGCAAAGAATTTAAGATAGACCTTTTGCCGGTCGAGCTAGGAAGTTTCGATGTCGTAGTTGGAATGGATTGGTTACGTCCATTAAGAGCTGCGATCATGTGTTACGATAAAACCGTTCATGTTCCATTAGGAAATGGAGAGACTCTTATTATCCAAGGTGAAAAGAGTGGTTCCAATCTCAATATTATCTCCTGTATTAAAACCCGCAAATACCTTATGAAAGGTTATCCAGCTATTCTAGCCCACGTTAATCTGATTGAATCGAAAGAGAAGCGAATTGAAGATGTACCAGTAGTTAAAGACTTTCCCGATGTGTTTCCCGAAGATCTTCCGGGTATTCCACCTCCTCGACAAGTTGAATTCCAAATTGATTTAACTCCTGGTGCTGCTCCTGTTGCTAAAGCACCATACCGTTTAGCACCTTCCGAAATGAAGGAATTATCCAACCAACTCCAAGAACTATTGGATAAAGGTTTCATTCGTCCAAGCTCGTCCCCTTGGGGAGCTCCTATTCTGTTTGTTAAAAAGAAGGATGGTACATTAAGGATGTGCATTGATTACCGCGAACTTAACAAGCTTACTATCAAGAACCGTTATCCGTTGCCACGTGTTGATGATCTATTTGACCAACTTCAAGGGTCAAGTGTTTATTCAAAGATTGATTTAAGATCCGGTTATCACCAACTCAAGGTCAAGGAATCCGATATTCCTAAGACTGCTTTTCGCACTCGTTATGGGCACTATGAATTCTGTGTCATGCCTTTTGGTTTAACTAATGCTCCTGCCGTGTTCATGGACCTCATGAATCGTGTTTGTAAACCGTATCTTGACAAATTTGTCATCGTATTCATTGACGACATCTTGATCTATTCGAAGAATGAGAAAGAGCATGAGCAACATTTGCGCATGATTCTTGAACTCTTACGAAAGGAACAACTTTATGCTAAATTTTCTAAGTGCGAGTTTTGGCTCAAAACCGTACAATTTCTCGGACATGTTGTTGATAGAAACGGAATACATGTCGATCCAGCTAAGATTACTGCTATTCAGAACTGGGAGATACCAAAGACTGCAAAGCATATTCGTCAATTTTTGGGACTTGCCGGTTACTATCGAAGGTTTATAAAAGATTTTTCTCTCATTGCTAAACCTCTTACAAAGCTGACTCAAAAAGGGAAGAAATTTGAGTGGTCCGAAGAACAGGAATCTGCTTTCAAGATTCTGAAGGAGAAGTTGACCACAGCCCCGATTCTTTCTTTACCTGAAGGTACCGACGACTTTGTTGTTTACTGCGATGCCTCAAAGCATGGCTTTGGTTGTGTTTTAATGCAACGAGAGAAGGTTATCGCCTATGCATCTAGACAGTTGAAGAAACATGAAGTAAACTATACCACACATGACCTAGAGTTAGGTGCCGTGGTATTTGCATTAAAGATATGGAGACATTATCTCTATGGTAATCACTTTACGGTGTACACTGACCATAAAAGTCTTCGACACATCTTTGATCAAAAACAGCTGAATATGAGGCAAAGTCGATGGCTCGAGACATTGAACGATTATTATTGTGAGCTAAAATATCATCCTGGCAAGGCGAATGTAGTTGCCGATGCCCTTAGTCGAAAAGACGATATTAAACGTGTTCGTGCTTTAAACCTAAAAATCAAATCGAATCTTATTTCACGAATCTGTGAAGCTCAATTGGAAGCTATTAGACCGACACTTATCGAAGGTGAAGGACCTATTGGTTTTGAGAACCAACTTCAAGTGAAAGCTAATGGTACACGGTACTTTGGCAATAGAATCTGGGTTCCTCGTTTTGGTAATCTTTGCGAACTAGTCTTGGATGAAGCACATAAGACTAGATATTCTATCCATCCCGGTTCCAGTAAGATGTATCACGATGTGAAGGAATTCTACTGGTGGCCTAACATGAAAGCCGATATTGCTACTTATGTTAGTAAGTGTCTCACTTGTTTGAAAGTCAAGGCCGAACATCAAAAGCCTTCTGGTCTGTTGACACAACCCGACATTCCGCAGTGGAAGTGGGAAGGTATCACTATGGACTTCGTTACTAAGTTACCTAAGACTTCGAACGGTAACGATACTATTTGGGTCGTAGTTGATCGTCTTACTAAATCTGCACATTTCATACCGATCAAGGAAACTGACAAGATGGAGAGATTAGCACAGCTTTATATTAAAGAAATCGTCTCACGTCATGGTGTTCCTATCTCGATCATTTCTGATCGCGATAGTCGATTTGTTTCTAGATTTTGGAAAACTTTACAATCTGCTCTTGGAACTCAACTCGACATGAGTACAGCTTATCATCCGCAAACCGATGGTCAAAGTGAACGAACCATTCAAACTATGGAGGATATGCTACGTGCTTGTGCAATCGATTTCGGCAAAGGATGGGATAGACATCTACCTTTGGTTGAATTTTCTTATAATAACAGTTATCACTCCAGCATTAAGGCTGCACCTTTTGAAGCTTTATATGGACGGAAGTGTAGATCCCCTTTGTGTTGGGATGAGCTTGAGGACAGACATTTAACTGGTCCTGAAATTATTCACGAAACTACCGAAAAGATCGTTCAAATCAAGCAACGTTTAGAAACTGCCCGTAGCCGACAGAAAAGCTATGCCAATAAGAAACGAAAAGACATCGAATACCAAGTTGGAGATAAAGTCATGTTGAAAGTATCCCCTTGGAAAGGTGTTGTCCGCTTCGGTAAGCGAAGTAAACTCAGTCCACGATATGTTGGACCATTCACAATCACTGAAAGAGTCGGTCCCGTGGCATACCGATTAGAACTGCCAACCGAACTTAGTCAAGTACATGATGTGTTTCATGTCTCAAATCTTAAACGGTGTCTTGCCGATGACACACTCGTTATTCCTCTGGATGATGTCCGCATTGATGAGCAAATGCACTTCGTTGAAGAACCTATAGAAATCATGGAAGGAGAGGTCAAACAAACGCGTAAAAGCAATATACCTATCGTTAAAGTCCGGTGGAATTCGCGTAGAGGCCCCGAATATACCTGGGAACGCAAAGACCATATGAAACGGAAATATCCCCATCTCTTCTCAACTGCTGATGCAAACGAGAAAACTACCTAAAAACTTCGGGACGAAGTTTTCAATAACGGGGAGGTACTATAACGACCCTCATTTTTCCATTCTATATTTTTTCAATATTAACTGCCCAAACAATATAATTAAAACTTAATGATCAAACTGTAATCAACAATTGTTAAGTGTTAAGAGTTAGAAAACATATTAATTAACTTTGTGCAATAATTGACAAGTTAATAAAAGATGAAAATAATAAACTGTTAGTCGACACTCGCTACTAATTAAAATTTATGCATTTATGTAATATTATAACTAATAACCTGTAAGTAATAAATAAAAAGTGACATTTATATAAATAATAAAACAATTGGGAACTAAATATATACAAGTCATGAATTAGTAAAAAGAAAATAATACTTATCATGTAGTAAATGTAAAAATAATAATAATAGTAATAGTAATAATAATGAGACTAAAAAAATCTTACATCCTTATGTTGACTAAAAATAAAGTGTAAACTAGTACATCCTTATGTTGACTAATTATAAACTAGTACCACCTATTGTTGACTAAAAATTATAAAACAAAATAAAATCATTAATTAGAACATCCTTATGTTGACTAACACTATAATACTTGCACTATATAAACACCTAGTTTCTCATTCACAAATCACACCAAAATCCTCTCTCAAAAACAATCTCTCCCTCTCCCTCTCTTGTGATATTCGGATCTTCAAGCTTGTTCTTCGTATTCTTCAAGAATCTTCAAGGAGTTCTTCAAGATTTTCAAGGCTTTGATCTTCCATCTTCATATTGTTCATCTTTTTTTTGTTAATTATCTTGAATCTTCAAAGGTATAACATAAACCCTAAACTATTTACATAAACTTTGATCTTTGTTAATTCATATTCATATTATAAACTTGTTATTCATAAGTATATACATAAACACACCTAGATTTATATATACATATATACATGTAAAAAAATATATTTTTATATATATATACATATATATACGAATTATATATATATATACATATACATATTAAAACCTTAAAACTACTTATACTAGTACTTAACATGTATACACTATTACTATTACTAGCACCTATAACCTACTACTTATATTGTAGCACAAAAACATTTTGGGATATGTATTAGAGATGTATAGATCTTCGAACTTTCTTGACGAATGGTTTCTACGAGATTCTAGGCAGAGGGTTTGGATTTCCGATTTAAAGGGTCCTATGGCTCAAGCCCCTAGATCTAAATTAGCCATTCGAAGGGAAAGGGGTGATTGGAAGCTTATCTAATACAGCAAGTATCCTAAAATGGAAACACTCATAAAAGTAGAAACTCTCTAGTCATAGAAACTTAGTAAAATAAGAAACTTTCTAAAAATAGAAACTTTATAAAAATAGTAACTTACTAGGAATAGAAACTTAGTAAAACAAACTATACTTAAACACAACATGGGCAAAACACTTAACTACTCTTAAATGTCAATAGGTTGACTTTCCTACTCACTCGTTCAACTCTCTATTCCGAGGAATAACTCTCTCTCTACTTACTAAGGTGAATTCATAGCCCCACTCTTTATTGCTAGCAAACTTATTTAACTTTTTGGGGTGAGACACATGCTGCTTTTACTATTTACAATTTAGACACAAGTACCAACTGCTAAAACTATGCTATACCCGGCTATGTCCGACTAAGTCCCTACAGTGATATTTTTAAGTGCTGCGGCATGCTTATTTATTGGGGGTAGGCCTATCGGGAGTAACGTCCCCGATACATTTGATGTTATCTTTGTATTGCTTGATAATGAAATTAAACCGAAAAGTAGAACTAACTTGTCATGGGGCAAACTTGAACGTTTAGTCTAAATATCACGCACTGGCATAACTTTTTGATCCTGCGGGAGATCAACCTTACAAATTAAATCTTGTGGTCTAAAACAAACGGTCAAACTTATTTGTTAAACCTATGAACTTCACTCAACCTTTTGGTTGACACTTTAGCATGTTTTGTCTCAGGTGCTGTTTGATTCAAGCTCTTATACTTACTGCTTATGTGATGCTACTTGGACATAGGATCAAGAGATATCGCATTTATTACTTCTGCATGTGAACATTTCCATTATTGTTATTCCTATCATTGTAACTACGTTTCATTTTCCGCTGCGTGCTCAATAAAGTTTGTTTTATCATTTAGTATTGTTCTCGTATATTATAATATGTTGGTTGATTTGATATTAAGTCACATTTCACCCAGGCCCTAACTGGGGGTGTGACATATTGTGTGATAGATGTCTACCTCTAGCACAAATCCCATTGACTCACCTAATAATAACGAAGAGTCGAATATATATTGGACTGATTCACAAGTTCCCGAAGAAGAACCGGAAGAAGAATCAGAACCGGAAGAGGAGGAACCGGAGGGGGAAATAGAACCGGTGGGGGAAATAATAAAACGGTTTAGTAAAAGACAATCCTCAACCAACCGACCAAGGTTAATTATGGTCAATGGTGTTTCCGCCAAGGAAGCAAAATATTGGGAGGATTACCAATTCTCCGATGAATCGGATTCCGACGAGAATTCCGATGATGTTATAGAAATTACCCCAACTGAATTTAAAAAGGCAAAAGAAAATAATAAGGGAAAGGGCATAAAAATAGAGAAATCTAATTCCAACCCCGATGAACTTTATATGTATCGTCAACCCCCAAAGTCCTTAAGTTGTAACAATGACCCGGGAACCTCTAAACCACCAGGTTTTTCTAAACCGTTGTGGAAAACGACAGCTAGTATTAGGGGAACATCATATATCCCTAGAAACTTGGCAAAACGAACCAAAACCGAAGAAGAAGAAACGAGCGAGTCGGAATAAGATAGTTGTATTCGTGTGGTGTAATATATGTAATATAGTGTACTTATGCTTTATGATATATGTAAAAATTGCTTGTATTAATAAGTATTTTTTTTTATGAATCTAACTCTTGTCTATTTTACAGTATAAAAACACAAAATGGATAGACAACCCAATATTTTAAGAGACCTACCCGGAGACATGATTGATGAAATCTTGTCTAGAGTCGGTCAGAATTCTTCGGCACAACTATTTAAGGCGAGATCAGTTTGTAAGACATTCAAAGAACGTTCCAAGAATGCCTTGGTTTATAAAAGGCTTTCGTTCAAAAGATGGGGGATATCACATTGGGAAATCCATAAGTTACGATGTGTTTACTTTGACGCATATATTGTGGGGAACCCAAATGCTATTTTACGCAACGGGTTAAGAAATTATTTTGACTCAATATATCCGAATATAGGACTTCGTGATTTAGAAAAAGCGGCTAACATGCAACATAAAGAAGCATGTTATGCTTACGGGTTATTAATGTTCGCTTCTCACCAAAGTGAGAACAAGAACATTGGGCTACAACTATTAAACAAAACGTTCCCACAAGTGACGGAGTCGGTAATTGGGGTAAGAAATGAGGTTTTTAGGTTATTACGAGACTGTTGGTCATTACATAACCCTCGTCCCTTTGACGACGTTACAATACGCTGTCTTATCAACGGCCATAACGGTTATGTTCCACAAGACCAAGGATGGGAAGTAGTCCTAGTAAAACCAGAATGCATGACTTGTTTCTGGATGTATGAATTACGTGTCTTTATTGCCTTTGCTGAACGACTTGTGTACTAGCTAGAATTATCTTCACAACTATCTTGTATCAAAGTTATTGTGTGCTATATTTCGTGCTTTATGTAAAATAAGCGGTATTGTAAGTTTGTAAAATATTGTATAAAAGTTTGAACGCGAAATATTATTATAATCAGTTTTTCATATAGAATTGTAGTAGTTGAATTGTATATTAGCTACTAAGTATGAACTTAACGGGTAGGTACTACCCGAATTTAAACTTATAAAATGCTAATATGAAGAAAAAGCTTTTATAAATAAGTTCATATTATGCTACGAAATACTATTAACTACTCTTAATATTCTGTATGATTAACTTGTTCCATTTGACTATTTTGAAGGAAATGGCACCGACTACTCGACACACCGTGAATATGAATGAAGAGGAATTTCGTACTTTTCTAGCTTCAAACATAGCCGCAGTACAGGCTGCGCTACATACCAACAATAACCTTGGATCTAGCAGTACAGGAAATCGTGTAAGATGCACCTACAAAGAATTCACTGCCTGCAAACCTTTGGAATTTGATGGAACCGAAGGACCGATCGGATTGAAACGGTGGACCGAGAAGGTCGAATCGGTGTTTGCCATAAGTAAGTGTACTGAAGAGGATAAAGTGAAGTATGCTACGCATACCTTCACAGGTTCTGCGTTAACATAGTGGAATACCTATCTACAGCAAGTGGGACAAGATGATGCTTACGCACTACCGTGGTCAGCATTCAAACACTTGATGAACGAGAAGTACCGTCCCAGAACCGAGGTCAATAAGCTCAAGACAGAACTTAGAGGGTTACGAACCCAAGGATTTGATATTACCACGTACGAAAGACGATTCACAGAATTGTGCCTATTGTGTCCGGGAGCGTTCGAAGATGAGGAAGAGAAGATCGGCGCGTTTGTGAAAGGATTACCGGAAAGAATCCAAGAAGATATAAGTTCACATGATCCCGCCTCCATACAACAGGCATGTAGAATGGCTCACAAACTAGTGAACCAGATTGAGGAAAGAATTAAAGAACAGACGGCTGAAGAGGCCAATGTAAAGCAAGTCAAAAGAAAGTTGGAGGAAAATGGTGATAAGAATCACCAATACAACAACAGCAATTACAATAATAATCGCAACAATTATCCCAACAATCGCAACATCAATCGCAACTACAACAAACGACCCAACAACAACAACAACAACAACAACAACAGCAACTACAACAATCATCCCAACAACAATAACAACCGCAATAACAACAACAATCAGAAGCAGCTATGCCAAAGGTGTGAAAAGTATCACTCGGGGTTCTGCACCAAATTTTGCAACAAGTGTAAAAGAAATGGTCATAGCGCGACGAAGTGTGAGGTCTACGGACCAGGGGTTAATAGAACGAAAGGAACAAATGGTGTCGGAACGAGTAATGGCGGAACAAGTAGTGTCGGAGAAAGTTATGCCAATGTAGTTTGTTATAAATGTGGAAAACCGGGCCACATTATTAGAAATTGCCCGAACCAGGAGAACACGAATGGACAAGGTCACGGAAGAGTTTTCAATATTAATGCGGCAGAGGCACAGGAAGACCCGGAGCTTGTTACGGGTACGTTTCTTATTAACAATAAATCTGCTTACGTTTTATTTGATTTGGGTGCGGATAGAAGCTATATGAGTAGAGATTTTTGTGCTAAATTAAGTTGTCCATTGACAGCGTTGGATAGTAAATTTTTACTCGAATTAGCAAACGGTAAATTAATTTCAGCATATAATATATGCCGGAATCGAGAAATTAAACTGGGTAGTGAAATATTTAAGATTGATTTGATACCAGTAGAGTTAGGGAGTTTTGATGTAATAGTTGGCATGGACTGGCTGAAGAAGGTGAAAGCAGAGATCGTATGTTATAAAAATGCAATTCGCATTGTACGAGAAGAAGGAGAACCCTTAATGGTGTACGGAAAAAAGGGCAACATGAAGCTACATCTTATTAGTAATTTTAAGGCACAAAAACTAATAAGAAAAGGTTGCTATGCTGTTCTAGCACACATCGAGAAAGTACAAACTGAAGAAAAGAGCATCAATGATGTTCCCGTCGCAAAAGAATTTCCCGATGTATTTCCGAAAGAATTACCGGGATTACCTCCACATCGATCTGTTGAATTTCAAATAGATCTTGTACCAGGAGCTGCACCAATAGCTCGTGCTCCTTATAGACTCACACCCAGCGAGATGAAAGAACTGCAAAGCCAACTGTAAAAACTATTAGAACGTGGTTTCATTCGACCAAGCACATCACCATGGGGAGCTCCTGTTTTGTTTGTCAAGAAGAAGGATGGTACATTTAGGTTGTGTATTGACTACAGAGAGTTGAACAAACTTACCATCAAAAACTGTTATCCACTGCCGAGAATTGATGACTTATTTGATCAACTACAAGGCTCGTCGGTTTATTCGAAGATCAATTTAAGTTCTGGATATCATCAAATGCGAGTAAAGGAGGATGATATTCCAAAAACTGCTTTTAGGACGCGTTATGGTCATTACGAGTTTATGGTTATGCCGTTTGGATTGACTAACGCACCAGCTGTGTTCATGGACCTTATGAACCGAGTGTGTGGGCAATATCTTGAAAAGTTTGTCATTGTTTTCATCGATTACATACTTATTTACTCAAAGAATGATCAAGAGC
Organism: Rutidosis leptorrhynchoides; assembly: GCF_046630445.1. NCBI lineage: Eukaryota > Viridiplantae > Streptophyta > Magnoliopsida > Asterales > Asteraceae > Rutidosis > Rutidosis leptorrhynchoides. Next base: position 242,203,241 of record NC_092334.1, on the reverse strand, counting down.
ACGAAGAACATTTGAGAAAAGTGCTAGAAGTATTGGGAAAGAAAAACTGTACGCTAAGTTTTCAAAGTGTGCATTTTGGTTGGAAGAAGTGCAATTCCTCGGTCACATAATGAACAAAGAAGGTATCCAGGGACCCGGCAAAGATCGAAGCCGTTGAAAAGTGGGAAACCCCAAAAACTCCGAAGCATATACGTCAATTTTTAGGATTGGCTGGTTACTACAGAAGATTCATCCAAGATTTCTCCAAAATAGCAAAACCCTTGACTACATTAACGCATAAAGGGAAGAAATTTGAATGGAAGGATGAACAAGAGAAGGCATTTCAATTATTGAAGAAAAAGCTAACTACGGCACCTATATTGTCATTGCCTGAAGGGAATGATGATTTTGTGATTTATTGTGACGCATCAAAGCAAGGTCTTGGTTGTGTATTAATGCAACGGACGAAGGTGATTGCTTATGCGTCTAGACAATTGAAGATTCACGAGCAAACTTATATGACGCATGATTTGGAATTAGGCGCGGTTGTTTTTGCATTAAAGACTTGGAGGCACTACTTATATGGGGTCAAAAGTATTATATATACCGACCACAAAAGTCTTCAACACATATTTAATCAGAAACAACTGAATATGAGGCAGCGTAGGTGGATTGAATTGTTGAATGATTACGACTTTGAGATTCGTTACCACCCGGGGAAGGCAAATATGGTAGCCGACGCCTTGAGCAGAAAGGACAGAGAACCCATTCGAGTAAAATCTGTGAATATAATGATTCACACTAAACTTACTACTCAAATAAAGGAGGCGCAACAAGGAGTTTTAAAAGAGGGAAATTTAAAGAATGAAATACCCAAAGGATCAGAGAAGCATCTTAATATTCGGGAAGACGGAACTCGGTATAGGGCTGAAAGAATTTGGGTACCAAAATTTGGAGATATGAGAGAAATGGTACTTAGAGAAACTCATAAAACCAGATACTCAATACATCCTGGAACGGGGAAGATGTACAAGGATCTTAAGAAACATTTTTGGTGGCCAGGTATGAAAGCCGATATTGCTAAATACGTAGGAGAATGTTTGACGTGTTCTAAGGTCAAAGCTGAGCATCAGAAACCATCAGGTCTACTTCAACAACCCGAAATTCCGGAATGGAAATGGGAAAATATTACCATGGATTTCATCACTAAATTGCCAAGGACTGCAAGTGGTTTTGATACTATTTGGGTAATAGTTGATCGTCTCACCAAATCAGCACACTTCCTGTCAATAAAAGAAGATGACAAGATGGATAAGTTAGCACGACTGTATTTGAAGAAAGTCGTCTCCAGACATGGAATACCAATCTCTATTATCTCTGATAGGGATGGCAGATTTATTTCAAGATTCTAGCAAACATTACAGCAAGCATTAGGAACTCGTCTAGACATGAGTACTGCCTATCATCCACAAACTAATGGGCAGAGTGAAAGGACGATACAAACGCTTGAAGATGGACACCTACCATTAGCAGAATTTTCCTACAACAACAGTTATCATTCTAGTATTGAGATGGCGCCGTTTGAGGCACTTTATGGTAGAAAGTGTAGGTCTCCGATTTGTTGGAATGAAGTGGGGGATAGACAGATTAAGGGTCCGGAGATAATACAAGAAACTACCGAGAAAATCATCCAAATTCAACAAAGATTGAAAACCGCCCAGAGTCGACAAAAGAGCTACGCGGACATTAAAAGAAAAGATATAGAGTTTGAAATTGGAGAAATGGTCATGCTTAAGGTTTCACCTTGGAAAGGTGTTGTTCGATTTGGTAAACGGGGGAAACTAAATCCAAGGTACATTGGACCATTCAAGATTATAGATCGTGTCGGACCAGTAGCTTACCAACTGGAGCTACCTCAACAACTCGCAGCTGTACATAACACTTTCCACGTCTCAAATTTGAAGAAATGTTTTGCTAAAGAAGATCTCACTATTCTGTTGGACGAAATCCAAATCAATGAAAAACTTCAATTCATTAAAGAACCCGTCGAAATAATGGATCGTGAGGTTAAGAGACTTAAACAAAACAAGATACCGATTGTTAAGATTCGATGGAATGCTCGTAGAGGACCCGAGTTCACCTGGGAGAGTGAAGATCAGATAAAGAAGAAATACCCATATTTATTTCCAGAAGATACGTCAACACCTCCAACTGCTTAAAATTTCAGGACGAAATTTATTTAACGGGTAGGTACTGTAGTGTTTCCAACATGTTAAGCAATCAAACTTGTTAAGACTTGATTAATTGAAATAGGTTTCATATAGACAATTGACCACCCAAGTTGACCAGTGATTCACGAACGTTAAAACCTGTAAAAACTATATGATGACATATATATTGTTATATATATAGTTAACATGATTTTATTATAAGTATGTATCTCATTAGGTATTTTAACAATGAGTTATATACATAAAAATGAGACTATTAATTTAAGAAACTCGAAAATGATATATATATAACGATTATCGTTATAACAACGTCTTACTAGGTACATATGAATCATATTAAGATATTGATACACTTGGTTAATTATGTTAAATGATAAGTAAATATATTATTAAGTGTATTAACAATGAAATACATATGTAAAAATAATACTACTAACTTAATGATTTCGAAACAAGACATATATGTAACGATTATCGTTGTAATGACATTTAACTATATATATATCATATTAATATATATTTTATATCATAATATCATGATAATATAACAATTTAACATCTCATTTGTTATAATAAACAATGGGTTAACAACATTCAACAAGATCGTTAACTTAAAGGTTTCAAGACAACATTTACATGTAACGACTAACGATGACTTAACGACTCAGTTAAAATGTATATACATGTAGTGTTTTAATATGTATTCATACATTTTTGAAAGACTTCAAGACACTTATCAAAATACTTCTACTTAACAAAAATGCTTACAATTACATCCTCGTTTAGTTTCATCAACAATTCTACTCGTATGCACCCGTATTCGTACTCGTACAATACACAGCTTTTGGATGTATGTACTATTGGTATATACACTCCAATGATAAGCTCTTAGCAGCCCATGTGAGTCACCTAACATATGTGGGAACCATCATTTGGCAACTAGCATGAAATATCTCATAAAATTACAAAAATATGAGTAATCATTTATGACTTATTTACATGAAAACAAAATTACATATCCTTTATATCTAATCCATACACCAACGACCAAAAACACCTACAAACACTTTAATTCTTCAATTTTATTCATCTAATTGATCTCTCTCAAGTTCTATCTTCAAGTTCTAAGTGTTCTTCATAAATTCCAAAAGTTCTAGTTTCATAAAATCAAGAATACTTCCAAGATTGCAAGTTTACTTCCAAGTTTTCTAAAAATTCATTCCAAATAATCATCCAAGATCAAGAAACCTTTGTTACTTATAGTAGGTTATCTTTCTAATACAAGGTAATAATCATATTCAAACTTTAATTCAATTTCTATAACTATAACAATCTTATTTCGAGTGGAAATCTTACTTGAAATTGTTTTCGTGTCATGATTATGCTTCAAGAACTTTCATGCCATCCAAGGATCCTTTGAAGCTAGATCTATTTTTCTCATTTCCAGTAGGTTTATCCAAGGAACTTAAGGTAGTAATGATGTTCATAACATCATTCGATTGATACGTATAAAGCTATCTTATTCGAAGGTTTAAACTTGTAATCACTAGAACATAGTTTAGTTAAATCTAAACTTGTTCGCAAATAAAAGTTAATCCTTCTAACTTGACTTTTAAAATCAACTAAACACATGTTATATATCTATATGATATGCTAACTTAATGATTTAAAACCTGGAAACACGAAAAACACCGTAAAACCGGATTTACGCCGTCGTAGTAACACCGCGGGCTGTTTTGGGTTAGTTAATTAAAAACTATGATAAACTTTGATTTAAAAGTTGTTATTCTGGGAAAATGATTTTGATTATGAACATGAAACTATATCCAAAAATTATGGTTAAACTTAAAGTGGAAGTATGTTTTCTAAAATAGTCATCTAGACGTCGTTCTTTCGACTTAAATGACTACCTTTACAAAAACGACTTGTAACTTATTTTTCCGACTATAAACCTATACTTTTTCTGTTTATATTCATAAAATAGAGTTCAATATGAAACCATAGCAATTTGATTCACTCAAAACGGATTTAAAATAAAGAAGTTATGGGTAAAACAAGATTGGATAATTTTTCTCATTTTAGCTACGTGAAAATTGGTAACAAATCTATTCCAACCATAACTTAATCAACTTGTATTGTATATTATGTAATCTTGAGATACCATAGACACGTATACAATGTTTCGACCTATCATGTCGACACATCTATATATATTTCGGAACAACCATAGACACTCTATATGTGAATGTTGGAGTTAGCTATACAGGGTTGAGGTTGATTCCAAAATATATATAGTTTGAGTTGTGATCAATACTGAGATACGTATACACTGGGTAGTGGATTGATTCAAGATAATATTTATCGATTTATTTCTGTACATCTAACTGTGAACAACTAGTTGTAGGTTACTAACGAGGACAGCTGACTTAATAAACTTAAAACATCAAAATATATTAAAAGTGTTGTAAATATATTTTGAACATACTTTGATATATATGTATATATTGTTATAGGTTCGTGAATCAACCAGTGGCCAAGTCTTACTTCTCGACGAAGTAAAAATCTGTGAAAGTGAGTTATAGTCCCACTTTTAAAATCTAATATTTTTGGGATGAGAATACATGCAGGTTTTATAAATGATTTACAAAATAGACACAAGTAGGTGAAACTACATTCTATGGTTGAATTATCGAAATCGAATATGCCCCTTTTTATTAAGTCTGGTAATCTAAGAATTAGGGAACAGACACCCTAATTGACGCGAATCCTAAAGATAGATCTATTGGGCCTAACACACCCCATCCAAAGTACCGGATGCTTTAGTACGTCGAAATTTATATCATATCCGAAGGGTGTCCCGGAATGATGGGGATATTCTTATATATATGCATCTTGTTAATGTCGGTTATCAGGTGTTCACCATATGAATGATTTTTATCTCTATGTATGGGATGTGTATTGAAATATGAAATCTTGTGGTCTATTGTTACGATTTGATATATATAGGTTAAACCTATAACTCACCAACATTTTTGTTGACGTTTAAAGCATGTTTATTCTCAGGTGAATACTAAAAGCTTCCGCTGTTGCATACTAAAATAAGGATAAGATTTGGAGTCCATGTTTGTATGATATTATGTAAAAACTGCATTCAAGAAATTGATTTCGATGTAACATATTTGTATTGTAAACCATTATGTAATGGCCGTGTGTAAACAGGATATTTTAGATTATCATTATTTGATAATCTACGTAAAGCTTTTTAAACCTTTATTTATGAAATAAAGGTTATGGTTTGTTTTAAAAATGAATGCAGTCTTTGAAAAACGTCTCATATAGAGGTCAAAACCTCGCAACGAAATCAATTAATATGGAACGTTTTTAATCAATAAGAACGGGACATTTCACAAAGTCAGATGATACTGCTCTTGTTGCTGCTGATAAAAGAAATCTCAAAAAGCCACACTGGTTCAAAAGTTAATTACAGAAGAGGAGGCAGTAGAAGATGATGAGGGTAGTGGTACTGGGTCTGAGGAAAGCAGTGATGATGATGATGTTGAAGGGTTTGCTGAAGGGATGGCTTTACTGGCTAGGCATTCAAGAAATTTAAACGTAGTACGACCAGTAAGACATACAAAGTGAGCAAGAAAGTAAGTGCTAGGTATGGAAGTAAGTCAGTCAAGGGTCCCAAATCTAAGTGTTACAATTGTGGAAAGGTAGGACACTTTGCATCTGAGTGCATGTCCAGAAAACCCTCTTCACATGCTAACTCTTTTTAGAAAGTTGAGAAGTATAAGAACTAGTACAAAGCTATGAAGGCCCAGATGAAGGAAAACTCAAAGGTTGAGAAGAAGGAGAATAAACCAGTAAAGGTACTAGTTGTTGAACATCATGATTGGGATGAAACCAGTTCATCTTCATCCTCTGATAGTGAAACTGACGAGGATTGTGCTGGTTATGCTTCTGGTAAAAAGCTGTGTTTAATGGCCAGAGAGGTTGAGGAGTTTGATAGGGAAGAAAGTGGTAGTACATTTTTGGCTCATATGAGGAAAGCTGATCTGAAAAAGGATTCACCTCAATAGAAATCTGAAATGCTATATAAGGTTGATAATTTTCGAACTTATACTGATGATGAAAAAGTTGAAATGTTTGACTATTTGAGAATTGACTTATGCAGAGGCAGCAAACGTGAAGAAGTTTTTAAAACAAAAATTAAATCGTTAAATGAAAAACTTAAAGGCAAAACTAATGAAATCAAAATCTTGAAAGATGAACTTTCCAAACTTGAAAAACAGAATTTTGCTTTAAAGTCACTTCACACAGAGGCAACAGAAGTAAAGAACCAACTTAATGACCTTAAAAAGGTTGTTGCTTCGTGGTGTACATCTGCTCAACGCACTGCCAAGTGTGTTAATGAGGAGGTGCCTGTCCAAGTAGAAGCTTTCTTTGCTGGTGACTATGTTGCTGCTGCTGCTCATGCAGAAGTTGCATTCATGGACCCTATTCTTGAAACTGATCCTGGAGCTGTCTTGCCAAACAGCTTTGCTAAGATAGTTAAGGGTAAAAAGGTCTTAACAAATAAGTTTGTCAGACCTACAGTGTCTCCACCACCATCAATGAAAGAGATTTTGGATAGTGAAGTTAAAGCTAAGGAAGTCAGTATTTTAAATGATGAGATTACTGATCCTTCAAGCATTTACTACATGTCTCCAAAGAAAAGACAAATAAAGAAAGAGATAACTGAAAATAATTGAAGACATTTAAAATCAGTTAAATCTTCAAGTTGTCTGAATGTTGAGCCAGCTGCTGAAATTCATACTGGTCAATCTGTGACAACAGACGAACCATTAAATCCTAATACTGGTAAGTCTAAAGTGACTGCTAAGACCCATACTGGTCAACTAGTAGTAGCATAAAAACCGGTAACTTCCCACACTGGTAAGTCAAAACCAAAGGCAAAGCAGTAAACCATGACTATGGTACTGGTTCGAAGTAGAAAGCTGCCTATAATGGAAAAGCTAAAATGGACAAAACAGTATAGTCAAGTACTGAGGCATCTATCACTGCTACTGGCTGTTACTCAAAGCCAGCAGCAGAACTAGTCACCCAGTACATGTACTGCCAACCAGCTACCGAGACCAAAAGTGAGAAAATGCAACAAATGTGGCAGCAAAGCTAACATGTCCAACCAATGTACTCAAATGTTAACCCCAATTGCTACTGTTCCTTCAAGTAAACCAGCAGTGCAGAAGAAAGCATCAATGATGACTCTTCTAGAACCCATCATTAGATGGTTTCCCAAAAAGAACTAATCTTTAAGCTAATGTGCAGGGCATTCGAAACAAGAAAATCTGGTATCTCGATAGTGGTTGTTCGAGACATATGAACATATATAAGTCCCTGCTAATAGACTATCAGGAAAAAGATGATCCATTTGTTCCTGAAAAGGAGATTTCTATGGAACCGGGTGCGTCTCTAGACCAAACATCAGCAATCTCCAACATAATTCAAAATCTTTTATTCTAGCTGACATTAATGTTGATAGTGGAGTTAAAGGTATGCCCTTTGCTCCCAAGCTGACTGGTTTTAAAATTAGTGTTAAGAGGAATAGCAACCCATATTTCTCTAACCAGGCACTTCCACATTTTTCAAAATTATACTTCAAGAAATATACTCTGCTGACAGTACAACCAACAGAGAACATACTTGACCCCCAAAGCAGACTTGAGATGGCTCCTCATCGTGTTGAACCAGCTCATGCTACTGCACAGCCTAGGTTCAACTTGGATCATGATAAGAGTCACACTAATATATCTAGACCAGCTAAAACTTTTACAATCTGAGTCAACATGTGTTGCCAATGAGTCAGCAGAGTCACAACTGCACTTACAGACACCATACTCTATCTCAATCGAAGGGCTAACTAAAACACCAGTTTAACCCCAGAGACCAACATCAGATGAAATTGTTGAGTCAAACTTATTTGGTTCTACTTTTACTAACATAAAATGTTCCATTGTTTCAGATCTTTATAGGGCAGATGACAGAGAAGAGGATGTGATTGACAGGAATCCCTCTATCTATAATAGTGCTAATGTTGGTGCTAGTGATTATGCTGCTGCTAGTGATACTGGTGATGCTGTTAGTACTGGTCTAACTATTCCTACTGTTAATGAAGAGATGTCTACTGCTGGTGATGTGGTTATTCCCTCTACTCTTCCCAGTATTGCTGACCAAACTACTACTTCTAGAGCAGTTTCTGATATAGTTGTTGATGACATTCCTACTGGTGGTAATGTGGATACTGAGTCCAAGGGCGATCTGGGTACTGATGATCAACCTATTTCTCTTCTGATATGGTTTTTGAAACCATTACTCCAAATGCAGCTGGTGTTATGGTCATTTTTTATAAAGTCCCTGATGTTGGTTCCTAGGAGGCAAATGTGGATGCAGGTACTGGCACAATTGCTACATCTGAAACTTCTAAGGCTGATGCTCCTGCACAAAAGCCCGAGTTTGTTCCAAGAGTACCAGATCTAGATGAAGTTGTACCTAAGTTTGTTTATAAGGGAGTATCCATTGCTCCAAAGATTGCTTTACTGGTTGCTCAGCTAACCATCGACCCACAAAGTGCCCTGGTTGCTGCTAGCAAATTACCTGATGAAGAGTTAGTTGAATTGCTTCACCAGTTGGATGAACTAGCTAGGGATGAAGTATATGAGAGGCTGGCCACACTTGAAAATATTAATGAGCAGCCATACTACCATTACTTTGGTATGGCTCCTGCTGCTTCTCCATGGCCTGAACATTGGAGGCCTCTCAAGTTTCAACTCGATCCTAATACTGGTAAGGTTACTATTCAAGAAGTTCCTGATTCGCCAGTACCTTCTGATTCATCAGCTTCTTTCTCATCATCATCTTCTGATGATGATGATGATGATGCTGATAAAGGTACTGGTAAGGACGAGCCAATAGTTCCTGATAATACTACTGGTTCCAAAGACAAACCAGTGGATCTTAATACTGATAAAGTTGATTCTGCTGATAATGATACTAGTAGTTCTAAACCTTCGGGTGAAGGTAAAAACGATGGTGATCATAGTGATGAATCTGATCATGACCTTCCACCTTCACCACCCCACAGTGGTACTCCTATTCAAGCTATTAATGCACCCCCACCAACCAGTGCAGTTGATGTTATTGAGATGGAAGGGTTATCTACCCTAGATGTCTATAGAACTATTGCCAAAATCACCGCAGCTGTGCAAAAAACCATTAAGGAAACTATTGTTGACTGTGTGGGTGAAGCACTTTCGCAAGCTAGTTGTATCACCACATTGTTCATTAAAGCACAACTGCGTCAGACCAATGCATTTGCTAACCTAGTAGTTGATGCAATCAGGAGGCACTATGAATAAGAAGATAAGCTTAATCAATGAATTCTCTTTTACAATGAATATACTGCTCATATCACCAAACTTCAGGAAGAGCTAGAACTCAAAGATCAAGGGTTCATATGCTGAATGAAGAAAACAGGGTGTTTGAGGAGAGGGTTGAAACATATGAACAACAGATGGCCAATATGGTTCCTGTTCTACTTATCTTCGTGTTGTTGAGACTCTGCACAGAATGGCTGATCTACAGTCTGATGTTCGAGCTAGTGTTGATCAAATTGCCATGGGTGTAGCAAGAAATGAAGTGAGAATATCCAATCTTTGTCTTTGATAACTCCAAAATTATACAGGTTTTTAATAACATTTTAAGGAGTTATCATGGTATTTTAAAGACATTTGAATACTTAAACACACCAAAATGGGTAAAAATGGGAAAAAAGGTAATTCTAATGTTTTGTTTGAGTTATGTGTTAAACAGGATCAAAAACAGATAAAAGGTTGCAGAAATGGATGAAGCCACCAACATGGAGGTAGGGAAGCCACCGGCTAAAGTACAAAACCCAAGAATGTTCCAGAATTGAGCAAAAATCGAAGAGCTTGGAGAAAAAGTAAGAGCATAAAGAGCCACCAGCTTGATCAAATGAAGCCGCCGGCTTGATCAACTGAATCACCGGCTATCCCATCCCAAGCCGCCGGCTACGAAGCCATTTATGGAACCAACTTGGCGACCAAGTAACTTTGAAAGAGCTGCAGATTCTGATTTTTGGCCATAACTCACACATACGATCTCAGATTAAGGCATTCTAGGTGTCCAGACGTCCGTATGACATAGCTATATAACTTCTGTTTTGTAAGTTTTGTCTAATTTGGCCCGGCTCGGAAGCTAGAAGGAAATAAAGGGCTGCTGAATTTCAATTACTGGATTTTCAAGTTTTTTAGTTAGTTTTTGTCCCACATCGCCTAAAATACAATGTAAAAGGCTCCTCCTTCATCTATAAAATGAGGCATTCACCCTCATAGTTCCATGTACCCCTGTGTATTCTTTTCTCTTTTTTGAGAATTGAATCCTCCTCCCTATATGTGGTTTATGGAGTTAAGAGGTGTACATTAGTTTAATATTTTATGCTTAGGCGTCGAGGTTCTGCCCGAACCTTATCTTTCCATTTTTTGTAAGTATTTCTCGTTTTAATTTAAGTATATATTTTAATTAAATTATTGTCTTTTATTATTTGTCTTTTATTTTATTATTTGTCTTTTATATATTTATTTATTGTCTTATTTAATTAGTGTATTTAGTTTATTTTATTGCTTTAATTTAATTAATGTCTTTTATTCATTTTATTACTTTATTTTCGTTTACCACTATGAACTAAACGTTCATAGTGGTTACGTGGACGAAAACTAACTTTGTCTGGGAATCAGATGAAGCTGCCGGCTTCACCAAGCCGTCGGCTTGACTGGAACAAAGCCACCGGCTTCGTGCTTCATTCTGTGCAGTTTCTGGTTTTTCTAGATCTGTATAAACTGAGTTTCTGTGATGATTGTTAAACTGTTTTGAATCTGCTTTGTTTTAATATACTTGTTTTCTATGCTTAATGATTAAATAACTTGATTTTAGGATTGATTAGCACTTAATCTAACGATCTATTATTCGATTTATGCTACTTGTTTAGATCTAGTCAATCAAACTTGTTAAATTGGATTGCATGCAATTAAGTTAAACAACATGGTTAGTGATAAACTTGTTAAATTTGAGTTACGCTTATATAATAGAATTTAATATTGTTAGGCTTAGTCGAAGATCCTTCGTTTGGATGTGTTTGATTAATGATTGCATGAGAACCGAGTATAAATTAACTTTCAGCTAGTAACTTGAGTTGATCTACTTGATGTTTAATAGTTTATATAATTTGTCAATCTATTTGCATGTTAATCCTCATCATAAGATTGATATGTATCATGTAATTGAATTGAACACTAGGAATTGAGATGTTAGCCATGAACATCACGTGTCTAGCATATGCTTTAAGTCCTGCATCGAATGATATGCAACACTTGTCTTAACCTGTTTAGGGATAATAGTTGGTCTATGATTATTATATTGATTGGTGTTAATATAAGTCATGAAACTTGCCTAATATGATTCCCGTATAAATTATTCGTTCATGTAACTGCTTTTATTTATAGTTGTTTATCTTAATCTTTATTTATTTCTTAAATATTATATTATTCAATTCTTTAAAAATGTATCATTAATCATCTATTTCCTAAGAGATAAGAATCAACAACCTAAAAACACATAAAAATCTATCCTTAGTTCTTTAATAAGAGCTAAGTTACATAATAAAACAACTCTTATCTTCTTCCACGCTCTCTTGGGATGATAACCTAAAATACTATATCTGACCGGTCTTGTTGCTTGTTTGGGTGTTAAAAGTGAATTAAAAGGTTATATAAATTTAAAAGTTTGAAAAGGAAAATTAAGCACTACACACTTTTGCACATCACTCTCCAACAACATGGTGTCAATCCTGGTGCTAATTTATCTCCTGCTGATGCTGAATGGAATAATTTTGCTTGGTCCATGCCTGATTTCGATAGTGACTTAGAGGTAACTGTTCCCTTAGGTTCTACTTCTGCCCCTGCTGATGACAAAAAGGGGGAGAAGAAGTCAAAGAAGCAAAGGAAAAGAAAAAAAATATGAGGGGGAGAATGAGCATAAGAAGGCTCCCAAACAGCAGAGAAGGGATGGTGATGGTAATGTTCAAGGAGAATGTTGAGGGAGAATGTGGATTAATATGGGATTATGCTTAATGATTATACTAATCTTAACCCATAACAATAAGTGTTTTGATGATGATATATGCACATAACAAAAGGTGATGGTAGACATCTTGACATAAATAAACAAGTTCACTAATCCACATTTTCTCTAGCAAAAGATCAAAACCAAAGAAAGTTTAAAATGAAAAATGAAGTACGTGGCTAGACCCACGGTCAACCACAGGTCAGACCGTGGTGACTTGCACCCATACTTATGAAATCATGGTTGCACGGTCGACTACACGGCTGACCATGGATCAACCGCAGAATCCTACTGTCCGGATATTGATCGAAAAATGTTTGACCACTTCCGAGCATCTATTATTTATGAAACATGTTCAAACATGTTTAGGATAGTTTCCTTCTTCATTCCCAAAGGAGTTTTGGTCACTAGAATACTAATCTTGGTTAATTACACTTAATGACACCTTAATGACGATTAAGCCTTGATTAAGGATAACACATAAGTGTTATAGGAAAACATGTACATCTAAAATGTATCTAGACATACATAGGATGATCACAAAGTCCCAACCAAGAGTTGCTATTTCCTTGTACATGTGTTGGATATTAATGTATGCTCATACATTAATCTTGCAAATGCCACTTTGCAAGTAAAACTTACATAGACTTAGTTCAATGCTATGTTATCACTATATGCTTAATTATAAGATTACTTAGTGATCTCTTGCTAGTCATTATATGAATATTACTTGAGTACTTGCTATTAGTACATGTGTATTACTTGACTATGAGTTAAGTGCTAAATGTTAAGTAGTTAGTTAATATGTATATGTATCAACCTTGTCTTGCTATTTGTTACAAGTTGGAACTAGTATTTGGACTACTTCAATATATGTTTGTGTTACTTGGATAATACCTAAAATGTCATAATCTAGTAAACTTAAAAGACAATGAAACATTAACACACATAGGTTGGCTTAAGTCTAAAATTAAGTTTATGAATAAGTTTAAAACTTGATTTTACTTGATGTCTTACAACATGCTTAATTGTTATTACTTTCTTAATTTGTCAAGACATAATTAACACACTTAATTAATTACAAACAAGTTCAAATTTGAATATTAGCATGCTTTGTGATTAAACTGGGTTTGTGTCATCAATGACATGTCAACCAACCAATATAGATTTAGAAAATGTGTTAATTACAAATAAAGGATTATGACAAAACTGAGATTGTCTCAAATGATTATCACGACTTTTATTCAAGAATGTTAGGCTTTCCACTTTGAGCATGATAAGTCACTATCAAGGCAACACATTCAAGGTAAGTGGAAATTTAATGCATATAGTACTTAGGATCTTGGGTATCTTTTGCAGGTGTTAAATGAAGTAAAGTGTCCAAAGAGTGATGTTCAAAACTGATTCAAACGGCTATACAACGGATAGGTTTTTTGGACTGGACCGCGTGCGGTCGACCCACGGTCGACCGTGGTCCAAGCTGCAGAAGTGGCTGACTTTTTTTATCTCTCCATATAAATAGCAAGGCTTGGAGAACTTTGAAGACTTGGACCTCTTGCATGCTACAACTCAAAATCATCAGAGAATCACAAGAACATAACACTCATACATATGTTTTTGATTAGCAAGAGAAGTTCTATAATCTCATAGGTTATAGAATGGGTCTTTATAAACTTACTTTCAAATTCTTATATTTATAAGTTTACATAGTATTTTATTAATCCTTAGAGTTATCTTTGGATTATCGTCACTGAAAAAGGGAAAGTCTTTGTACTTTGTAATTAGAAGCATATGGTAGCTTAGCTATCATATTCCTTAAAGGGAACTAGGGAGTTGATTAATCTCATTGGGGATTAATACTTGTCCAAGGTGAAGACAAGTTGATCTAAGTTGGAGGTAATCCTTTAAAGGGATAAAAGGATTAGGTTTGTTGTCTAAGGAGAAGTACAAGACTTGTAAATCGGATCTCCACTAGATTTGGAGAAAAGTGCTTAGTGAAGAAAAAATCCCGATTAGTAAATCGGGGAGTGGATTAAGGTGGATTAGTTAACATCCACCCGAACCACTATAAATCCTTGTGATTATGTTCTTTACTTTACATTCCACATTATTACAAACATAAACACACCACACATTGGTTTGAGTTGATTAAGGTGATCAAGTATTTTCCAAATCTTATTGATCATCGAAAAAGTTTTAAAAATTGCATTAAGTAACTATTCACCCCCCTCTAGTTACTTACAATTGATATCAGAGCGGTTGCTCGTACATTTGCTCTAGAAACGTTTTTAATTGAGTCAAAAATCATTTTGAGCAAAAACCCGAGTCAAACGTTCTTGGGATCAACTCAAACGATGACATATCTTCAAAGATTAGCTAATGAAGCACCAATCTTTGATAAAGAGGATGTCTATGCGTAGAAGATAAGATTCGAGATCTATGTCAAATCAAAAAGATTATGACATATGGAGAATCATCAAGGAAGGAAACCTTGTTTCTGAAGAATCTTCAAACATGGTGAAATCAACATTCCAAAATAATGAAGTAGTGAACAAAGTGCAAAAGCAAATTGTCACTACTTCATAGAGTTCTTCCTAGTGAAGAAAGGGTTAAAGTGCTTTCCTGTGAAAGTACAAAGGAATGTTGGAATACACTATGTTCTCAAGTTGAAGAAACCTCTAGTTGCTCAATGAAGAATGAGTTTGAAGAAAAGATAACATGACTTGAATGTCTTGGTGGGAATTGGTTGGTTGTTCAAGATGGAGATGAAGATGAAGACTTTTGTCTCATGGGTTCAAGATACTCTCTAAGTCAAGATGCTCGTAGTGAAGATGAGGTTGAATCGTGCTATCAAGAAGAAAAAGGCGAAAGCTCAAGTGCTCAAAGTGATGAGGTACATGTATTCTATCCTTTTAATTATGAAGATTTGCTAGATGAGTACTAAGCGGTAAAATTTATGTATACTAGAGGTTGTGACAAAGTAAAATTGTTGGAAAAAGAATTACAAAAGATAAATCAACTCAACAAACTTTTAAGTGATGAAAACAATTATTTGAAAAGATCTTTAAATGACAAAAATGGTTTTAAAGACAAAGTTGTTTTGAAATCTAGTCACAATTCTAGTAAACACAAACAAGGTACTCTAAGCCCAAGGTCAATTATCAAGAAAGTTGAAAACCAAGGAAGGGTAAACAAATCTAGCAAATCTATATGAGGGATAAGTCAAAGGTTGGGTAATCTTAGGATAAATAAGAATCAATGATCAAACTTTAAGAAAAGAGAATTGTGTATTTAAAACTTAATGTGTTTTAAGTCAATGTGTCATTATTTCAAAAATTGCACATTCTCTAAATGGTTAAAAGGATTTCTCAATAAGATTATGCCGAACTTATGAATAAATGCTTACTTGAATGGATTACATGCTAGTTGTAGGACAATGTGCTTTATATGTATAATTTATGTGTAACTATATATATATATATATATATATATATATATATATATATATATATATATATATATATATATATATATATATATATATATATATATATATATATACATGTCTACATACGTGTCATTGTTAATGAAACATCGTTTGGATGTGATCATACAATGTTAAGCAAAGAAAACTTGTCCTCAAGTATTCTATAGAAACGACAAAATCTCCAAAACGCGCTCGACGTGAAGAATCGAACAAGATGTCCACTATTCCAAGCCGCATGATCAAACCACAGCAGACCACATGATCAACCGCATAAATTCTCCACGACCAACTCTACGGTCAACTGCAGTTCAACCGTACAGGTACTGACGGGCCTTTTAACCTTGTTCTTGCCTCATTCCGTATTTTATTTAAAATTGTTTTTATTCCCTCTCCTCCATGGCTCAAGATCTCCAACCGTACTCCAACGAATATGCTCCTTCTCATCCTTAATCTTTTAATCTTGGTAAGATTACTCTATGAATCCCCTTCATTCAATTGTGTTGGTATGATGAATTCTTCAAACATTGCTTGAAGAAACCCTAATTCGAAAATCCTACTCACATTGATGCTAATAATCAATTGTGTTCATGAAAACCTCTAAAACCTTTGAAATCATGATTGACTTTGCATCAATTTAAGACTTTGAATTCTAGGGTTCATCATACAACTAGATTAGGTTCTCATAAGTTCATTGTTCACATAACTCAAACACATTGTCACTAATGAAGAGTAATAATGTTGAAATTGGTAACATCAAAACACTTGTGTTGATGAAAATCAAATTTACAAAACATGTTTCCATGTGAACATTATGAAAACCACTAATAATCTAAAGTGCAAATGCATTGTCACCAAAAGAGGGTGAGAATGTGAAGAATGTTAACATCAAAACACTAGGTATTGATGATAACTAAGTTTGCAAATCATTCTATTATATGAATATTGTGAGAACTAATGATACGCATAATGATCCGTCTCAAAAATAGGCAAGCATCTCGGCAAAGATCCTACCCGGCACCGCGCGTCCCTGAATACGGACCCTTATCTGACGACATATCAGCAACTTTACCACGCCGGGCGAATGGCTAGACTGGGAGCTCGGATGACATACACGTAACCGGCATCATGCAGCCAGTCATGATAACTATAATGTTGAAGAAACATTTGGAAAAAATAGAAAGCAAAACCTTCCCGGCTAGACTGAGAGCACCGAGATGCCTTACCCGGGACCAACATGCGGTCAGTATCGTCACGGAATTGTAACCCGACACAAGGATACTCTCCCGGGACAAGCACGATGTCCCAGAGAAATTACATTGTCCCAGAGCAGACACTTCATCCCAGAACGGGTACCCAATTGCGGTACAAGCATGCAAGCAAGTTGCATCCCATGTCAGCCTGCAAATCTAGGGAAGTTTGTTAGGATCTATTATTCCCATGAAAAGGATAGGTGCCACGTCACCCCTGGGGATTAACAACATTTGTTACAACCATGAAAGGGACATGTGCCACTTCACCATTCCCTCCTAACATCTATAAATATGTGAACGAGATCATCAATCAGATATCACTGGATGCATTAATGTTACTCTGCCCAAATTAATTGCGATAGCATTACTCCAGTCATTAAACCAATTCTGGCTGGTGCTCCGATCATCGTCGGAATTAATCCTCACTCTTAGATATTAACTTATTCGATTCCGATCGAATAAGGTTAATTAAATAGATTGTTTTACCCCCTTGGAATCCAGATTCCAAATCGGGGTTCGCACAATTATTGGAGTTAAAACATTCGACTTACTATTTTTCCCATATCAAGCACTCAAACCCGAAATCTATTCACACTAGTTGATTTTGGTTTCATCAAATGGCGCTACCTAAAGGTACGAACAACCCAATGAAACCAAGTAGCGAAACGGCAAGCAAGATAGGAACGAACGACGACATTCAACCACCTCTAAACAAAGGAAGCTCACCACCGGTGGAGCCACCTCAACTTCAAAAACAATCAATCGCTCACATTCACTCCGGTGATGCATCGGGAGATGAGATGAATGTCTCTAACGATGACAAGGATGCACATGAGAGATCACCACTCGGTGGAGAGAGGTTAAAGCTCGGCACCCTCGGTCTTAAAACTGGTGGTTCAAGCGGCATCAGATCATTTCACAACGACACTGACACGATCACCAAAATGATCTCAGCCGACGTCGAGAAATAAGTGATCGAAAATCTAAAGTCCTTGCTGAACGATAGTAGTCTAGCAGAGAAGCAGCAATCGCAAACTCTAGACATTCTGAAAACCAGCCCAATGTTAAACGTCAGTGCGGGAAGCGAGGGTGTCACCAAAGCTACCGCGAACGCATGGCTGACCGAGCTCCTCGTGCAGGCTGTGCCACCAGCATACAAACACTTGCTGTCGCAACCCGCCATCCAGGGGACTGCACTCGAAAATCTATTCGCCCTAATCACCGGTAATAAAGCAAAGTGACCAGTTGAGATGTCAGCTACTAGCTAGAAGCTGTGTGACCGGATCGCTAGCTGCATACTCCCCGCTAACATCGTCATACCGGTCACTTTGGGGTGTACAATGGCACTACTGACCTGGATGATTTCCTGCAAATCTTTGAGGGTGCCATGAAAACCCAACATTGGAGTGATGAGGTAGTGTGCCACCTCTTTCCGACTGTCCTACAGTCGGCTGCCAGGGAATGGTTCGCTAAGTTACCACCAAATGGAATCACATGCTTTGCAGACTTGCGGGAAAAGTTTCTCATGCAATATCAAAACCTCCGCCGACACACGTATACACACCTGTATGCTCACGAAATCCCAATGTACCAGGGAGAGAAAATCGAAAGCTTCATCACAAGGTATATGCTAGAGTGTCAAAAAAAACTAGGACTCCCGAAAACACAACAGATTTTTGAATTCATAACATGCCTAGACAAAGATGAACACCCGTTGCTCGTCTCTAAACTCCGGTGGAACATCCCGAGTACATTTGCAGATGCAGTGACGGTAGCAAGGCAGTACCAACACTCCGGAAGAGAAAAACAAGCCGGGTATCACCGAGATGAAAAGAAAAGAGAAAAGGAAAGAAGAAGCGACAGCAGGCACCGTCACGATAGCAGCAAGCGCAGCGAAAGCCATCACAAAGGCCACAACAGTCACGGCAAAAGCCATGACAGCCATAGGCATGATAAGAGCATCTGAAGACCATATGATAAGGGGTCCCTAATCGACAGCCTATCCAAAACTCTAGAGGAAATACTGTTAACAGAACCCGTAAAGGCAAAGTTTACCCTTCCGGTACTACTGTAAAAACGTGACGGTCAAAAGTCAAACAAGTATTGTGTGTTCCACGAAGGCAACGTCCACGACACTGATGAATGCAAAGCACTAATACGCGAAATCATCGCCAAAATCAAGGCAGGTGAACTCAATTACTTGTTGTCAGGACGAAAGTTCAAAAAGGCCGATCCCAACAAAACATTCAGTTGGCAGAAGGAAGACGGCAAGAAGCGTGAGAAGGAAAAAGGTAAAGCTGTAATTAACATGATCAGTATTGAAAAAGATGAGCTCGACCCCTGGAGAGATGCTGCAATCACGTTCCCGAGGCGACCGGCACGATACGCTCGGGAAGAACCTGTGGTGATTGACAGCTTGATAGACGGCTTTCTTGTCCAAGAAATGTACACTGACGCCGGGAGTGAGGTTGATGTCTTGTATTCCCACTGCCTTTCCCAACTCCCAAAATATGTCGGTAGAAAAATGAGACCCTCCAACGCCGACATCTCTGGATTTACGGGCTCTACTGAAGAACCCATAGGAAAATATGTGACAACCCGGAAATTTCTGATCAAATTTAAACTTAATCTTTAAATGATTTAATATTTCCGACACGATAAGCAAGATCTGTAATGTTGAAATCTCAAAAATTTTGAACTGATTCATATATTCAATTGATCTCCGACTGCTCTCGACGATTCACGAACAACTATTTGTAAATAGATAAATATATATTTCAATATATATATATATATATATATATATATATATATATATATATATATATATATATATATATATATATATAGGTATATATTTGAAGTATAACTTAAAATATTATATGTTTTAATTAACTATGTAAAAATAAAAATATAATATAATATTATTAATAAAATAAATATATATGTATACAAAGTATATTAAAAATAAGTATTAAATGATGGTAATACTTGTGTTTCACTTCAATTGATATTTAACAAGTTTAATTCGAACTTATAATTTCTATACATAATTATGAATGTTGTAATAACTTAAAAATATTATATAAATTTATAATATCTATTTCTTTGTATAAATATTTATTAGTTATTATATAGATTTTTGTATTAATATTAGTATTATTATTATTATTATTATTATTATTATTATTATTATTATTATTATTATTATTATTATTATTATTATTATTATTAATGGAATTATAATTATTAGTATTATTAATATATTATATTATTATATACAATAGATAATATATATACATAATCAGATATTTATCTCCTTTCTTTATTTTTTTTCCTTCTTTTCTATTCTACCCATGATATCAAACGAACTTCACCTTCACTACAAAACACTAATCACTGTAAACCACCTTTCTTTCCTCCTTCCTTCTTTTCTTCTTCATGAACTTAACACCACACCACCCATTACTGTTACTACTGCAACTCCTAATCTTCATTCCTGTTTTAAAACCGTAGCAACAGCCATCTGTACTTTGTTTTATACTGCTACGTTTTTTTTCTGTTTCTTTTCTTGCAGTCGTGAACCCACCACATAATGAATACACCATAAATCATCCAAGAACAACCCTTTGTTTCTATATTTATTCGAAATCACCACTATAACTGTTGCTATATCGTTTTCTATTTCAATCACCATCTTAAACTCACCACCCTCACTAACCACCACGACCATCATCACATTCATCACCCTTACTTTTTCAAATTAAACACATTTAAAATAGGCTGCTATTCGAACAAAGATACTATTTTACAGCTACCGTTGCAGCTTTGTTTACGTCCTGTTGTGATCAAACTATAACAGTCTTGAACAACCAAATCAAACAACACCCTTCTCATTCGAACCATCTTCACAATTTTCGTCATATTACTGTTGAAACAATCTGTTGGAGAGCCTAAAACCCAACAAATAACACCACCATCGAACGTCTCTTAAATCTGCGACTGCTACGCTATATTTCTTCTGTTTTCCTGTACGAGCACCAACGCAACTTCTAATTGTTACTTTTCTATTTCGTTTAATTGAGAAATGAAAGAAATAAAAGATAATGAAAGATGATGATTAAAGAGAGGTATAATGATGATCTGTAAAGATGTGTTCGGTGTTTCTTTTACTAGACGAACCCCACCACCATTCATTGCAGCAGCTTACCTGTTACTTTTGGCCGACACATTCTAAATAAGATAACCCCACATATTCAACTTGTGAATTCGGTGGCTGGTACCTATTTTAATCAAACCATACAACTCGAATTGGGTCATAGACAAACCCACCCATTTGATGTTGGATCGAGCAATGATTTTGTGTTGATGGATATATATATATATATATATATATATATATATATATATATATATATATATATATATATATATATATATATATATATATATATATATATATATGGTATTAGGCCGTGTATTGTTATATTTGTTGGGCCAAAGTCTAGTTTATGTTGGGCCATAATCCTTGTGCACAAATGGGTTGATAATAAATAGAATGGAACTTTGGCTCAAGAACCGTGATCATTGTTGCCTTAGAACGATGATGATTTGTAGATGGTGATAAATTGGATGCTGATACCGGTTGATTGCTGCAACTCGTTTTCTGTTTCTAGTAAATTAACAAGTGGGATGATATTGATAAACAAAGAACGATTATGAACGATGATGTTTATGATCATGATGAAGGCGATATATAATATAGTGTGATAACCCGTCCTAATCCACCTGGACGAAGTCTTTAACAACTGGTTCCATTGCGAGGTACAGACCTCTATATGTCTTGAACGACTCCATCTCCAATTCAAATAATTGTTCATGCATAGATATCGATTTATATTCCCCATTCTTTATCAATTATCATTATTTTATATTGTTAGTGTTATAATTCTACAATAAAATAAATGTTAGGTCCCCGAAATATTATTTGTATGTATACTTATCCCTTAGATTTCAAAAATGATTTAATTTACTAATATAATATAAACATAATTGTATGAGCTGATTAAAAAAAATTACATACTTCGTATTATTATTAAGGATAATAATAATATATGTTGTTAATACTAACCACTTTGTGTTACTAACATTTTTTAGAAGTCATAAATTCACTCATTATCTTATATATATTTTGTTCGAAAACCATTAAGTTTGTAATATGAAATCGTACATATAATACTTTGTTAATGTGTTCCAAGTGGTTACATATATATTGAATTAGGTAGATATTTAGGTGGAGAACCAAACTCAACAAACACAGTATATATTTCAATCAATATGCGAATGAATCAAACATAGTACAAATCATAAATTCAATCATAAACAGTGATTAATAGTGAAGCAACTTTCATTTTTAATTAATCTGCCCACAGTTTTCACGGACTACTATTTCATATCCCGTTGATAATTAGTGGCGGATAAAAGTACTCAGATAAATTCCAAACTTTTAGATTAACTATATTTATTTATTTTGGTCATTATGGTATAAAATTCGATCCTTAACTTGTTAAATAAAAATTACATCAACTGTCCCTCTCAATTCTAGGTAAAATATAAAAAGTGTTAAAACTTAACAAATAGTTCCTAAATACATTTTTAATAAGCCTAAAATTTATAGAACTCATTTTCGTATCACCGTTTATTTTAAAATTACATAAGTTTGAATTTAACTTGCTTAATATCAATTAAAACATCAAACGAGTATTACAATCATTTAATATTTTATTTTAATATACTTTATTTATATATAGAGATATATTTTAAATAATAATTATTATCATACCCTATTTTTATTTTATTAATAAATTTTTTTTTAAAATAACAACAACATATAATACTTCAAATTATATTTTCAATTATTATTTATATATACATACACACATATCTATTTACAATTAATTGTTCGTGAATCGTCGAGAGCAGTCGAAGGGTAATTGAATACATGAACACAGTTCAAAGTTTTTGAAACTTCCACATTACGGACTTTGCTTATCGTGTCGAAATTATATAAAGATTAAGTTTAAATTTGATCAAAAATTTCTGGGTCGTCACATATAGTGAAACGAAAATGATAAAAAGATGATAGTTGTAGAAGAAGAAGATGATTATGTTGATGAGAAGAAGAAAGAAAACAGAAACCGAGTTATAAGGATTTAAAATCCTATTTAATTTAGAAAATCAATGACAGCGAAATGGTTTAGGTTGTTATCGGGTTAGCGGGAGGTCGCGGGTTCAAACCCGAACTTGGGCATTTTTTAAGGGCTACTTCTTTGAGGTAGTATACTTGTTACTCATTATTATTTTTATTATTATTATTATTATTATTATTATTATTATTATTATTATTATTATTATTATTATTATTATTATTATTATTATTATTATTATTATTATTATTATTATTATTATTAGGTTATTACAAAACATTAAAAATTATCTTTTTCATTTTTGTTATTAGTATTATCATTATTAATAAAGTTATTATTATTATTATTAGTAAATCAATATTATCAAAACTATCATTCTAACAAATAAATATTTTGTACATTAAATATATATATTACATATACTAGAATTATATAAATATGTCATATAACCATATATAAAAAATAATAACATTATTTATATAAATACTTACATATAGCAAACTAATGATATTTTATATATATAACTAAATGTATAGATATTAATCATTTTAAATACATATATAAAATAAATATATATAACATATAATTTAAGATATAATATAAGTATACGTTTTTAAATGGAATTTAGTATAAATTCTATATAACTACAAATATATAAATAATATATATTAATAAATGAAATTATGTAATTTCCATTTTATGTGTTAATAAATATACAATTGATATAGGTTCGTGAATCTGAGGCCAACCCTACACTTGTTCAATGATGTCATATGTATTTTTACTACAAAATACAGTATCGTGAGTTTCATTTGCTCCCTTTTTAAATGCTTTTGCAATATATTTTTTTGGGACTGAGAATACATGCGCTGATTTTATAAATGTTTGACGAAATAGACACAAGTACTCAAAACTACATTCTATGGTTGAATTATTATACCGGATATCACCCTTTTTAGCTTGGTAGCCTAAGAATTTGGGAACAGACCCCCAAATTAACGCGAATCCTGAAGATAGATCTATGGCCTAACAAACCCCATCCAGGTTATGGATGCTTTAGTACTTCGATTTTTATATACAGATGAGTGTACCTGTATATTTGGGGATATTCTAGATGCATTTTGTTAATGTCGGTTACCAGGTGTTCACCATATGAATGAATTTTTGCAGATGAGTGTTCCTGCAGTTTACTATGAAAATTAAATCTTGTGGTCTATTAAAATTATTGAAATGATTGTTATGATAAACCTATGAACTCACCAACCTTTTGGTTGACACTTGAAAGCATGTTTATTCTCAGGTATTAAAGAAATATTCCGCTGTGCATCTGCTCATTTTAGAGATATTACTTGGAGTCATTCATGGCATATTTAAAAAGACGTTGCATTCGAGTCGTTGAGTTCAACAAGATTATTATTAAATCATTTATAGTATGGATATATTATGAAATGGTATTCATGTCTGTTTACTTTCGATGTAATGAAATTTTGTCTTTTACAAAACGAATGCAATGTTTATAAAATGTATCATTTAGAGGTCAAATACCTCGCAATGTAACCATATGTTATTGTATTTGTCCTTATGGATTAGGACGGGTCGCTTCAAAACTCAAGGCAACGGTGACGGTAGGCACACAACCCTACCTCCGTAGTGAGGTCATTAACTTTTATGTGGTAAAATCTGTGACCGCCACAAATGTGATCTTGGGAAGAAACTTCTTCAGAAAGTTTAACGCCATAACCTCCACCGCTCACGGCTTACTTAAATTTCCAACCCGGAAAGGTGTGGCTACAGTCGAATCCACTCGACAGACTTTCCAGGTAAGAGGCAATACTCAAGTCACATGAAGCACCAAAGCAAGAAAGACCCCACACATCTTGGAAGAGAAACATGTGGCAGTACTTAAACGGTTAAGTTACTTCCCTCCGGCATCATAGTCCAACAAAAAGAGCCCAACTAACTCTTACAAGACAGGAAACGGGAGTGCCGGCTGGCACTATCAGCCGGAATGGGAAGAACAACTTTACAACCATAGAACAACTAAAAAACTTAATCAGGCACCTAAACGTTCCAAGCCAGAAAGTTGTGAAAGCTCCAACCAAGATGGAACACCGGTTAAGGGAAACAAAAGTGGCTAGATGCTACACTAAAATTTTGATGGATACCTTGATTGAAACTGGTCACTTCAACTTAAGGCTATCTTGATGTTTATGCCTTTCTTTTTTCAATAAAGAATCTATGTATGTTTTTCATTTTTTAGAAATGAATAAAAGCATTTTACCGTTTACAATAACTTGTTCATTATGTTATTTACAAACGATGTTCATGTGTTAATAACCAGTTAGCGGTAAACAGATTCCGGCATAAACGTAAGTCCCACGCTAGTTATTCTATACCCCCTTAAGAGGTGATTGTCTAGCCCTCGTCGGTACAAGTTTATATTGATAAACGGCCAATGAGTAGATGGCATAAACACGCGTGACTGCATGGTGTACACGCCAAAACTAACACAAATGTAGTCTAGACCTACATAAGAAGATATGAACTAGTTCAACAAGAAAGCATAACAATCACATAAACATTCGCATGGTTAACACAACCATAACGGGGCAACCGTTACAAAAATTGGCATCCAAGATACATGCCTTGGATACTGTACAAATGCCCAACAAAACGACGGACTTATATATTAACAATTGGTTAACCGTCGTACCCCCTCGGCATACAAATCCCTATATTATTTAATTAGGATATTCACCACTGCTTGCGCGGTACGAAACTCCAGAAAGGCATTCATCTTGACCTTGTCGACCATCTCCGGTTTAAGAACAAAGTCGGAACCAAGGTAATGTCTCCATACAAGCTGAAACGTATCGGACGCGCTGGCAGCGCCCAAACACTTCAAGAAAAAACTGAATGGCCCCGAAAATGACACCATACACCTTTTTAGTGAAAACGGAAGCACAGACCCCAACCGGTCAGGCTCTCCAAAAGCAGCCTTCAACGTTACTTACAGATCCCGAGCAGTAGACTCCTGGGTCATGACATGCCGCTTTCCCTGGTTAAAACTGACCAAAAAAGAAGTGGAACAAGCCGTAGGAGCTCATACCCGAGCAGCTCCCAGCTTATCAACAAATAGGGTGGAAACAAATCCCGACATATCCGGGAAAACCCCTTTAGAGTCGATACCTTTGTGGGCATCATAGTTGACATCAAACTCGAAGAATGATCGGACAACCTCGTCTCTCCTGATAAATCCAAATTTACCCTCGGCTAAATCTTCAAGGTTAAATTTATAAGAGCCACCCGGCACTATAAAAAGTGAGCATATTACCTTGGGTTTTTGTTTTAAAGCACAAAAATGAAAGTCAAGGGAATTCACGGATAACTCCAAAATTACGGTTACAAAAATTTTTCAAGACAGAATATGTCAGTACGAAGACAATGACAAAAATAAAGACAGTTCATCAAGCGTATGTGCCACCAATATCATGTATAGAAGTTTATTTCAAGACAGAAGACAAACGCAGTTTATTTCAATACTAAGCACGAAAGCTACATGTATAAAACCTGAAAACCCTAACCTATGATTTTAGCACAAAAATATCATCAAATCTTATACACACAAAAGGAAACCCTCATATATGATCTGTCAAAGCTGACCCCCAAATAGAAGTGAAAATGGGCACATATGTTGAAAGAAATCAAAAGCTCTCAATGAGCAATCACCAACATGGCCCGGCTGGTATTGGGAAGATCGCAAGACGCACAAATGTCCGACAGCCCCACGGGTCGTAATTCGAGTTTCGAAATCAACCGAAAGCACAAGAAACAACTTTCATTCGCAAGAGATGCGCATAGCACATCGTTATCCGAGCGCAAACGAATCGTATTCCTCGAGTCCGGAAGATCCAACAACGCGGCGATCAATCGGATGACACAAGATACATTGAACGACCATCGGCGTTCGGTAATTTCCAATCTATTCGCAGTTAAGGGCGGACTATGTTCGAAAAAATTCAAAGATTCGAAACAAATCTTCAGATCCAAATCGAAACCTGAAACAGAACAAAAACAGCAATAAGAAGGCCGCAGAAGAAGCGAAGACAGAAAAGGAAAGACACAAACACTTACCAATACTGTGAGTAATATGTCTTAGCGAACAACGGCAACCCCATCTTTCGAGCATCAACAATAACTACAATAACATCAATGATTAATCAAGCAAAGGGGTTATTCATAAAATCGAAAGACAATTTTCGAAGGCTGAGAATTTATAAAGTGAAGCAGTGTTGAAGACACAAATGAAGAATAGTTGGAAGTAAAAAAGTGAAAAACTCAGGAGAAAAACGAAGCTATTTATAGCCACAAAGTAAACAAGAAGCAATGATGAAAGTGACATACAATTATCTCTTGGAAAATGTTCCAAGATATCGATAAACGGAACGTAATCACTAAAAACGACACAGTTGCAAAGAAAAACGTCTTTTCAGGAGACATACGCATTTAATGCACGTCCACTCAAGTGCTTGGCACAATTTCCTAAGTTTGGCGACGGTAACCGTTCTGGCTACCACCACCAAACTGGGGGGACTTAATGATACGCATAATGATCCGTCTCAAAAACAGGCAACCATCTCGGCAAAGATCCTACCCGGCACCGTGCGTCCCGGAATACGGACCCTTATCTGACGACATCTCAGCAACTTTACCACCCCGGGCGAATGGCTAGACTGAGAGCTTGGATGACACACGTAACCGACATCATGCAGCCAGTCATGATAACTATAACCGTGTAGAAACACTTGGAACAAATAGAAAGAAAAACCTTCCCGGCTAGACTGAGAGCACCGAGATGCCTTAGCCGGGACCAACATGCCATCAGTATCGTCACGACATTGTAACCCGACACAAGGATACTCTTCCGGGACAAGCACGATGTCCCGGAGAAAGTACATTGTCTCGGAGCAGACACTTCATCCCGGACGGGTACCCAATTGCGGAACAAGCATGCAAGCAAGTTGCATGCCACGTTAGCCCGCAAATCTAGGGAAGTTTGTTAGGATCTATTATTCCTATGAAAAGGACAGGTGCCACGTCGCCCTGGGGATTAACAAAGTTGTTACAACCATGAAAGGGACATGTGCCACGTCACCATTCCCTCCTAACATCTATAAATACGTGAACGAGATCATCAATAAGATATCACTGGATGCATTAATGTTACTCTGCCCAAATTAATTACGATAGCATTAATCCAGTCATTAAACCAATTATGACCGGTGCTCCGATCATCGTCGGAATTAATCCTCACTCTTAGATATTACCTTATTCTATTCCGATCGAATAAGGTTAATTAAATCGATTGTTTTATGCCCTTGGAATCTAGATTCCAAATCGGGGTACGCACAATTATTGGAGTTAAAATATTCGACTTACTATTTTTCCCAAATCAAGCACTCAAACTCGAAATCTATTCACACTAGTCGATTTTGGTTTGATTAAGAACATATGTTCATATATTTGCAAACACATTCTTACCAAAAGAGGGTAAGAATGTGAAGAAAGTTATCACTAGAACATACTTGTGCTTATGTTAGCTAAGTTTGCAAAACATTGATTACATAATTGAGTCATTTGTACGTTCACTTTGATTTAAATTGAAGTATTTCTTGTACGGGAAATGGCAAGAACTAAAGATACGAAATCAAGAGGAAAGAAAGCTTATGATCCTACAAAAATGCTAAATGCCAAACTCAAATACAACATACAATTCCTAAGCGATAGGAAGATTGCTGAAGGAAGAAAGGTTGCCTATGGTCAACTACCCGAGCTTATGGTTGCTTTCTCCGCACTCATGTGTGAGTCTTTTCTTACTATTGATGGACCAGTCTATCCAACCCTCATTCGAGAATTTTACGCCAATTTTACCTTCGAGAATGGGGTAATCTCCTTCTATCTTCTCAACAAAAATTACACATACTCCCTCAAGGACTTTGGTGAAATAATGAGAGTTGCATCAGTGGGTGAAGAATTCTACAGCTGTTATCACGACCTAAGTAATCTTCCATACTTTCTTTCAAATGAAGAGGAAGTTCTTGATTTGTTGTGTAAAAAAGAAGCTCCACGAGAAGAGATTGCCATAAAGGTGTGTTGGGAAGACATCTAAAGTCCAAGTATAATCTATGGAGCAGTGTGATCAGTTTCAACGTGTACTATAAACATGGAAATCATGCCAACATTCATGCCACTCATGTTGCCTTGCTATGGTGTCTAGAAAAGAAGAAACCTGTCAACATGGCATTTCTCATGGCCTCAAGAATGATCAATCTTCTCACTAAAACCACTCGAGGACTTCCCTATGAAATGCACCTCAACAGAATGTTCGAGTACCTTGAAATCACTCACTCTAATTCTCATCGACCCACTTATATCCCATTAAAAGGGGAGGACTCTCAAAAACTCCATCTTCGAAAAAGAGGAAAATGATGATGAAGCAGGTCCGAGTGAGTCAAGCAGAAGGGCAATTAAAATCTCGGACAGTGATGAGGAAGCAATAGCTGATCCCATAAGCAGACTGGATGTCATTGGAAAACTCACATTTACAAAAATCAAATCAAGATCACAAAGAGACAATCCACGGTAAAGAAGCTATTGAAGGGAATGTTGAGGTCACTCACATGTGGACCTAGTGGAAATGCTGATGATGAAAGTGATTGAGAAACTTGATTGGTGTCAAAAACATGTTTAAATTGTGTTTGTAATTCGTACTACTTTTAGATGAACATTGTTGTGAATGTATGATATTTCGGGTTTAAATCCTGCCCACAGACCCTACACGGTCGAACCATGGTTGACCGTGATGTCAACCACAGAACCTTTGACGTTTCTTTTGGTGTTTACAATAAATGTGGAACAAATTCCAGTTAATGCTATTTCTCTGCATACAATGACCAATTGCAATTATAATTAATTGTGATTGGAAACTCTTGAATAAATCAATCTCCAAAAATTGTGAAATGTCATTTATTTCTCCACCTCTTTTAAAGAAAGGTCATCAAAAATCCTCATGCACCCAAAGCAATGAGTTCCTCAAAACCATTCCTATTCTCTAACTCTAAGCATCACTTAAATCTGAAAGTCTCTAGGGTCTCCAATAAAACCTCAAATGACATGAAGAAAACATCTTGTAATGACTCCAGACTCATACAAGAAGAATGTGAAGTATTCTTCTATGACTATTCTACTACTCAAAAGGAGTTTATTAAAGTAGGATGGGAGACATTTCTCATGCTTGAGACTCACGTCTTTCCCTCTCTTGTCAAAGAATTCTACTCAAACTTTGAATTCACATCTCGCATTGTGAAATTCAAGATGTTTGATCAAGAATATCTCTTGACACTCAAAAAAATTGGGAAGATCCTCAAAGTGCCATCTCGAGGAGTTGAATTATATACCACCTAAAATCGTATACAACTCCTACCTCGTTTCATTCCACGAATGGCACTAACTTCTCTCTTTCTCAATCCAAATCTCAAACTAAGTGCACTTTGTCAAGAGGCCTTCTTGACAGTGATGTACGGATTGAATATGAGTCATGGAAGGCAATCATTCGTAACAACATCTTCTTTCACAAATATAACGACGACCATCTATCCATTACTAAACTAGGACGTATATGGTGTCTAAAGTAGTCAATACAGGTCAACATTGCCTTCCCAATGGCTTCCCGAATGAATGATCTGAAGTAAAATCCATCACAACCACTTCTCTATGGGGCACGTCTCACACGCATCCTAAAGTATTATAATCTACTTGTCAACTACTCTTCTTCGTGTAGTACCCCTAATAACTTACACAAAGCTATGTCCTCGACAACCTGAAATCATGCAAATGAAGTACATGGCATGTGCCCTAGTCATGATCTCTTACTATCTCATATGAGACACTCGGCATGTTGTTTGTCTCATGTTGTCTTGAATAAGAGCATTTGCTCTTTATGTTTTCTTCTTTATTTATTCCCACCATGTGTGGTGCTTGTGTGTGCCCTTTTGTTTAGAAATAAATAAAAATTTGTGTGTTTTTATGTGTTGTGATTATTATTTTCACCATGTACGACTCAAGGGGGAGAATTTGTCTTAAGGCGAGCTTAGTTCCAGGGGGAGCTAACCTTTTTGCTTCGATAAAAGGGGGAGAAAGTTGGATAAGTGATGTTAACACTTGTATGTATTTATAGATAAATGTCCACCATCACTTATGTGTTTGTAATCATCAAAAAGGGGGAGAATGTTGAGGGAGAATGTGGGTTAATATGGGATTATGCTTAATGATTATACTAATCTTAACCCATAACAATAAGTTTTTTGATGATGATATATGCACATAACAAAAGGTGATGGTAGACATCTTGACATAAATAAACAAGTTCACTAATCCACATTTGCTCTAGCAAAAGACCAAAACCAAAGAAAGCTTCAAATGAAAAATGAGGTACACGGCGAGACCCACGGTCGACCGCAGGTCAGACCATGGAGACTTGCACCCAGATTTTTGAAATCAGGGTTGCACGGTCGACTCCACAGCTGACCTTGGATCGGCTGCAGAATCCTACTGCCCGAATTTTGATCGAAAAATGTTTGACCACTTTCGGGCATCTATAATTTATGATACATGTTCAAACATGCTTAGGACAGTTGTCTTCTTCATTCCAAAGGAGTTTTGGTCACTAAACACTAATCTTGGTTAATCACACTTAATGACACCTTAATGACGATTAAGCCTTGATTAAGGATAACACATAAGTGTTATAGGTAAACATGTACATCTAAAATGTATCTAGACATACTTAGGATAGTCACCAAGTCCCAACCAAGAGTTGCTCTTTCCTTGTACATGTGTTTGATATTAATGTATGCTCATACATTAATCTTGCAAATGCCACTTTGCAAATAAAACTTACATAGCCTTAGTTCAATGCTATGTTATCACTATATACTTAATTCTAAGATTACTTAGTGATCTCTTGCTAGCCATTACATGAATATTACTTGACTACTTGGTATTAGTACATGTGTATTACTTGACTATGAGTTAAGTGCTAAATATTAAGTAGTTAGTTAATATGTATATGTATATGTATCAACCTTGTCTTGCTATTTGTTACAAGTTGTAACTAGTATTTGGACTACTTCAATATATGCTTGTGTTACTTGGATAATACCTAAAATGTCATAATCTAGTAAACTTAAAAGACCATGAAACATTAACACACATAGGTTTGCTTAAGTCTAAAATTAAGTTTATGAATTAGTTTAAAACTTGATTTTACTTGATGTCTTGCGACATGCTTAATTGTTATTACTTGCTTAATTTGTCAAGACATCATTAACACAATTAATTAATTACAAAAAAGTTCAAATTTGAATACTAGCATGCTTTGTGATTAACCAATAGAGATTTAGCAAATGTGTTAATTACAAATAAAGGATTATGACAAAAATGAGATTGCCTCAAATGATTATCATGACTTGTATCCAAGAATGTTAGGCTTTCCACTTTGAGCATGATAAGTCACTATCAAGGCAACACATCCAAGGTAAATGGATATTTAATGCATATAGTACTTGTATAGGATGTTGGGTATCTTTTGCAGGTGTTAAATGAAGTAAGTTATCCAAAGAGGGATGTCCAAAATTGATTCAAACGGCTTTACAACGGACACGTTTTTTGGATTGGACAGAGTGCGGAAATCCCACGGTCGACGTGGTCTAAGCCACAGAAGTGGCTGACTTTTTTTATCTCTCCATATAAATAGAAAGGCTTGGAGAACTTTATAGACTTGGACCTCTTGCATGCTACATCTCAAAATCATCAGAGAATCACAAGAACATAACACTCATACATATGTTTTTGATTAGTAACAGAAGTTCTATAATCTCATAGGTTATAGAAGGGGTCTTTGTAAACCTACTTTCAAATTCTTATCTTTGTAAGTTTACATAGTGTTGTATTAATCCTTAGAATTGTCTTAGGATTGTCATCACTGAAAAAGGGAAAGTCTTTGTACTTTGTAATTAGAAGCATATGCTAGCTTAGCTATCATCTTCCTTAAGGGGAACTAGGGAGTTGATTAATCTCATTGGGGATTAATACTTGTCTAAGGTGAAGACAAGTTGATCTAAGTTGGAGGTAATCCTTCAAAGGGATAGAAGGATTAGGTTTGTTATCTAAGGAGAAGTACAAGGCTTGTAAATCAGATCTCCACCGGATTTGGAGAAAATTGCTTAGTGAAACAAAAATCTCGATTAATGAATCGGGGAGTGGATTAAGGTGGATTAGTTAACATCCACCCGAACCAATATAAATCCTTGAGTTTATGTTCTTTACTTTACATTCCGCACTATTACAAACATAAACACACCACACATTGGTTTGAGTTAATTAAGGTGATCAAGTATTGTCCAAATCTTATTTATCGTCAAAAAAGTTTTAAAAATCGTATTAAGTAACTATTCAACCCCCCTCTATTTACTTACAGTATGATAAAAAGAAGGCTAAATTATATGTTGAGCGAGCTGAAATAATAAGAAATATCACTGCTGAAGGAATTCAAAAATCTATGCAATCTGATAGGTCCAGAAAAGAGAAAACAAAACTATTCTTGTAGTGGATAGCTGGTGGAATGAAAACTAGAAGATCAGCTCGGCCAGCAACTCCAGTACTGCCAATAGAAATCGTTCATCTGTCTAATGATGAAGAGAAACCAGTAGAGACAAATCTGTCTGCTACTGAGGGGGAGCAACTTGCTTTAACTCCACTCTTACCTACACAAGAACCAGTATCAACACAAGAACCATCAGCTGAACCCAAGCCCATTGACAAATAAAGGGTAAAATCTACCCCTAGGGATAACTAGCCCCTAAGAAAAGAACTCTTATTTGAGGCAGCTGATGAAGGTACTGTGGAAAGTGTTATACTAGTGATATCGGCTAAAAAGTCACGTTTTCACCCCGGTATTGAGACCCTAAAACAATAAAGTTCCAAGATTTATCGCCAAAATACTCGCTTCGTCAGTTAAAAATGAGGATCAAGTGATTAGGAAGCCGATGCAAAAAAGAATCAAGAGAATCGGAGCTAAAACGAAGATTCTAGAGCGAAAACGGTGAAAGACAAGAAACCAAGTTACGATGAAGGAAATCAAGTTACGATCAAGGAAATCAAGTTACGATCCAGCGAAAATAGCAGACCAGGGTAGGCCATACAGCTTGCCATACTTCCTGCCATAAGGGAAAACAGCCTGCCACTATACGCCCAGGTCAAACGGCTTGCCAGCCCATACGGGCAGGCCATAGGCTTTCCTACTGCCTGCCATACGGCCTGCCAACCGTATGCAGGAAAAATCCAAGCTTATTTAAAGGGCACTTATCATCCATTTTTACACATACTTCAATTCACTTCTCTCTCTCTCTCTCTCTCTTTCTACAATATTAGTCATACTTTCAAGGTCTTCGACTCTGTGCGGGAAACCTAGTACCCGGAGAAGAACGCCGAAGATTGTATTAGGAGCGGTCTGGAGTTTGAAGTTGTCACTTTTGTATTCGGGACTCGTTTAATCTATTGGTACTTCTATCCTTTGTCGTTATATAATGTCTTTCATAATTATGCCTTGTGATATTGTTACCATTATTAGCGAGTAGTTATCTTTAGTATACGCTATGATATAGTCAGTTATAATGCCGAAATAACATTATCGGCTCTTTTTTAATGCTAATTAATAGACGGTAGTTATCGGCTCTGTTATTGGGAAGTCGCGAACCCCGATTCAGAGTACACTATATGTGTCACCCCTTGGTAAGAGAAGTCTATCGGATACAACGTAAGTTTGACTAAGGCAGACCGGTTGTACTAATTCCACCGAGCATTGGATTTTGACTGAGGACTCTTTCGTAGTGAAACATCTAACTAGACCCTTAGTACATTGTCAGCCCTAGACCATGCTAGTGTAGTCACCAAGCATATAATTTTCGCACATGCACACTGAAGCACAATAGTTGT
Organism: Rutidosis leptorrhynchoides; assembly: GCF_046630445.1. NCBI lineage: Eukaryota > Viridiplantae > Streptophyta > Magnoliopsida > Asterales > Asteraceae > Rutidosis > Rutidosis leptorrhynchoides. The sequence continues at coordinate 242,167,834 of NC_092334.1, read as the reverse complement.
TGTAAGTTGTACCTCTGCTAAGTAAGGCCATGAAACCCGGTCAGTGCTGATTAGTACACTTCACCATAACGCGGTCTCAAGCATTGCACACTGCTTGAGGGATTCCTATTTAATTAAGGAACTGTTTTTTTAAACACATAAAGGTTGGACCACTAGGATAACCGAACGTGTTCATGGTAGTCAAACCTAACATGGCCATGGTGTTCTTTATGGTTGAACACTTTTCAAGGGCCTAACTATCTTTTTAAACCCAATCATTAACGAAAGCATCAAAATACATCATGTCTCTCGAATATGGCATACCTTGTATCCTATTATACTTAAGAAAGTTTAGACCTTTGTGGAATGTTAATACGTCACCCAACTGAGTCGCGCAATTGGATGAGCGGTCTGAACGTGTATGCCTGTAGTCAGACTGCATGAGACGACCCGTCCTAATCCATAAGGACGAATAAAATAACATATGATGACATCGCGAGGTATTTGACCTCTATATGATACATTTTACAAACATTACATTCGTTTTTAAAAGACAAACTTCCATTACATCGAAAATTGACAGATATGCATATCTTTTCATAATATATCCAAACCAAGAATGACTTAATATTAATCTTGATGAACTCAACGACTCAAATGCAACGTCTTTTGAAATATGTCATGAATGACTTCAAGTAATATCTCTAAAATGAGCAAATGCACAGCGGAAGATTTCTTTCATACATGAGAATAAACATGCTTTCAAGTGTCAACCAAAAGGTTGGTGAGTTCATTAGTTTATCATAAACAATCATTTCCATTAATTTAATAGACCACAAGATTTTCATTTCATTTCTCATAAATATACGTCCCATGCATAGAGACAAAAATCATTCATATGGATTGAACTACTGGTAACTGACATTAACAAGATGCATATAAGAATATCCCCTATCATTCCGGGACATCCATCGGACATGATAAAACAACATCAAAGTACTAAAGCATCCGCTACAACGGATGGGGTTTGTTAGGCCCAATAGATCTATCTTTAGGATTCGCGTCAATTAGGCGTGCACTAATTCTAAAAATTAGTGATGTTCCCTAATTCTTAGGATACCAAGCAAAAAAGGGCATATTTGGCTTCGATCATTCAACCATAGAATGTAGTTCAATTACTTGTGTCTATTTCGTCAAATATTTATAAAAGCGCATGTATTCTTAGTCCCAAAAATATATTGCAAAAGCATTTAAAAAAGGGAGTAATGAAACTCACTATACTGTATTTCGTAGTAAAAATACATATGACGACATTGAACAAGTGTAAGGTTGGCCTTGGATTCATGAACCTATATCATTTGTATACATATTAATACACATAATCGTAATCGAACAAATATATTATTATTAGTGATGTGATTTATATATATATATATATATATATATATATATATATATATATATATATATATATATATATATATATATATATATATATATATATATATATATATATATATATATATATATAGTAGATCAATAAGTTTCATTATGTATATTTTCATTTTATATATAGATATATTAATATAGTTAAGTTATATATATTAAATATATTTATATATATATAATCTTTATTTTTATGCTTATAACTTTAATAACGTCATTAATACTTCTATTTTCATAATCGTAATTATTTTGATAATAATAATATAGATAATACTGATAACGATAATAACGATAGTTTTTGTAAAAATAATACTTTTAATAATAACGGTAATTTTTAGTAGTTTTTAATAGAAATTTTAGTAATTATATAATATTACTAATATTAATTTTTAACTGATAAGTCTATTAATGATACTTGTAATATTAATAATAATAATAATGATAATACTAATAATAATCACAATCATACTAATGATAATAATACTAAAATGACACAATTTATAATAATCTTACTTATAAAAATATTTTAAAGGTAAATAATGTTCCTAATACTTGTAGTTATAAATATAATATTTGTAATGATTATAATACTAACAATATCAAAAATAATAATAATAATAATAATAATAATAATAATAATAATAATAATAATAATAATAATAATAATAATAATAATAATAATAATAATAATAATCCTAAATATTAATACTTTGTTAGTAATAATAATATTATTAACAATTCACTTACTATAGTCATAATAATAATAATAATAATAATAATAATAATAATAATAATAATAATAATAATAATAATAATAATAATAATAATAATAATAATAATAAGTGTTAATTAATAATACTAATAATTATAACACCAATAATGATAATAATAATTAAATTTATGTTAATACTAATGATAATAATTATAACAATAATAATAATAACAATAATAATAAAAATAAAAAATTTTGAAATTAAAAGCTACCTTAGAAAGCTTTCCTAAAAAAAAAATGCCCCAAGCCGGGCTCGAACCCGAGACCTCTGGAATACCCCTAACACTCTGTACCATTGGGTTGTTGCCCAGTTTCTGATTTAAAACCATTTCATTTATTTTTAACCCGTTTTAATTGTTCCCTTTTCTTCTTCAATAATTCGACAATCCAACCAGAGATCAAGTCACATTAATATCTTCTAAATACATTAAATTAGGATTTGAATTTAATACAAAAAACGTTAGTGAGTAAATAATTTAGTTAAAACCAGAAAGATTAAATAACGAGAAGCTGGGACAGAAAAATTGAAAACGACATCTTTGAACTCTAACATCAATATCAAAATCTAGACAGTTTTGGATCCCATCTTCTACATGATATAGGTTTTAAATGACTCTTAGAAACCTTATGAATGATCAATTTAACTGGAAACGTGGAAACAAGTTCGAATTTTACTATAAACACAAACTTTGACTTTTCTGAAAATTTACATTGACTCTTAAATTCGAATTGGTAAAAAGGAATTGAAGTCTAATATTTTACAGATAGTTTAAACAAAGGATTCCTAACAAGACCTCATTAACAGATTTTGAATTTTGATACGAATTCTAGCTATTGATTTCAGGATGCCATAACAGAGTATCGAGCTTCTTTAAAAAAAATGGTTTACATTAATAGATAATAATAATAATAATAATAATAATTTACAGTTGTAATTGATATTGAGGGTGGAGAATTCGAAGGAATTGATTAATATCAATGAGAAACCAGTTGTCTTAAAGTGAAGAATGGTCATCATAAGATACTCGCTCAGAAAAAAATAATAAAATGGAAAACGAAAGCTAACTATTTTTAGATCCTTACTTGTGATTGATTCTTGATTGGTACGAACTGGAGACAAGAAAATCAATTAGCCTATCGAGTGAAAATGATTTACAACTGATTACCCATTTTTAGGTATTTATTTATATATAATAAACCGCATTTACGTATATATATATAGCAGTATAAGTATTTGTATAAAATATAACTGTATTTTGTATACATATATGTATTTATATATAACTGAATTTGTATGGCTGTATAACAAGTATATCTATATCTGTATATTAAATTTATAGAGAAAACATAATAATGTTAATTATACATGTATTAATTTTTAATATTAATTTTGTTAATAATAGTGAAACTAATAATAATAATAATAATAATATTAATAATAATAATAACAAAAATAATGATAATAATATCAATAATATTAATAACACTAATCAAATTTCATATATAATAATAATAATAATAATAATAATAATAATAATAATAATAATAATAATAATAATAATAATAATAATAATAATAATAATAATAATAATAATAATAATAATAATAATAATAATAATAATAATAATAATAATAATAATAATAATATGTAACAATGATAATAATGAAAATGATAATAATATTATTAATGATGATAATAATACTAACTATAATAATATTAATATTATTAAATAAGAATAGTAGTAATAATAATACTACAATCATTTATATATAACAATTTCGTATCTATAGATTATATATATATATATATATATATATATATATATATATATATATATATATATATATATTTCCACTACTACATATTTAATTATGTTTTAGATTGCAAGTAACATAAATATATTAATTATATATATTGAAATAATAATCTTAGATTACATCTTTAATACTTTGTTAACGTTAACAAATTATGTTCAAAGTCATTTACATTCAATATACTCTCAATAATTAACTAAACATTTTTAATTAACAGTTTTTAAATTATCTTAAGTTATATTTCATAATAACTAAATTGCATAAAAGTTTAATTTATAATATATATTTATTTACATATATTCTTATTTATATATACATTTCTATTTATAATTAAAGGTTCGTGAATCGTCGAGCACAGTCAAAGGGTAATTGATTACATGAATATAGTTCAAAGTTTTTGAGATCTCAACATTACAGACTTTGCTTATCGTGTCGAAAACATATAAAGATTAAGTTTAAATTTGGTCAGAAATTTTCAGGTTGTCACACTGCATGAGCGTCGGGAGTAAGGGACGTTGCTGTCTATTCAGAATCTTCAAGCCTAACGTATTACCCAGTAACATGTCTTATCAGTGTAATGAATACAAGGTCACTACCTATTAATGAGCCAGCATTTCATAATCTCGGCAAAGTAACTGACGAAACCATAGTATGCACTTACTTTAACCTTATATGAATTACAAATTTTATCGCATTTACTTTATTTTACCTTATAAACTAGAAAACCCAAAATTAGGTAATAAACCACTACTCCTTCACTCTAGGATTATCTTAAGCTTTACTTGTAGGTTCGATTCTACTGATATCTTAAAAATTCGACCCTATGTCATACTTCCCTTACTCACCATGATAAGGAGTTGTACGATTAAGGCCCTGCTAAATATAAATTTAAAACTATTGCTCTCTTCTCCAGATAGCTGATTCTGACGCCTTACGGCCTAACGACACCGCATAAATAAAACCGTCCGTTTCGGTTATATCAGGAGAGGAGTAAGTTTTTGGCACCACTGCCGGAGAACTGGAATCAGAAAATACTGCTTCTATCAAACCTATTTGCAAGCATTTAGTGGTGTCTAAGAAAGACAATTATACACGGACTTAGTTTTTGGATTTTCCAAATAGTCTCCAATTATATTGGAACCAGAAGGATCATGCCTCTCCGTAGTCGGCCTGGCCACTTGGTTTGTTGAATAGTTCGTGCAAAGCTCCGTTATCGAAATATCAGGTTATCAGTAGCAATAATCAGAAACACATTTGAACTTAGGATAATTACCTTAGATTGCCTTAGATTACCTTAGATTACCTTAGATTACCTTAGACTATCTTATATTACCTTAGATTACCTTAGATTAAGATCACATTAGTTTGCTTTTAGACTAAATTAGGAAGTTAGCTTATCTACCTAAAATTTAAAACAAGAGGGCATACTCAGCGTATGAACCAAACCCGATCTAGACCAGGGCCTTTGTTATTCGTACCTGATCTAGACGCAATAATCTCTAAAGTACGCAAAGTAGAACGAATCAGAAATCGAATGGCGTTATGCGTTACTCTAGAAGAAAACACCAAACCCTCAATTGAAGGTTGAGGAAGAACAATCAGATTCCCAGAGATTCAAGGACACTCGTTCGAGTTAAAGCATCGTATTATACTTGTTCCCCTATTCTCTAACTCATCATGCACAAACATGGTTTGAAGGATTGGAAAAAGATTCCATCACGTCATGGATAGAGATGGCTACTAAATTCCTAACCAACTATTTCACTCCTTCTAAACAAACCAAGCTTAATGACATCATTAACTTTAAACAAAGTTATGATGAATCTCTTTACACTGCATGGGAGCGATTCAAGACCTGGCTGAAGAAATTCCCTAATCACCAGCTAGAACGGTCAGCCCAAATCTGTACCTTCTACAATGGTCTTACGGTAAATCATAGGACGACGATCGATGCAGCAGCTCAAGGAAATCTGATGAACCAAACTGCAGACGAAGCATGGGAATTGCTCGAGAACATGACAATGCATCATCATGACTGGAACAGTGGTGAAACAACTTCATCATCTGCTCCACTCTCCGCACTTAATAAAAATATGGAGGCCATCAAATCCCTCACAAACAAGATGGAGTATCTTGCCAAACAACTCGGAGAATTGAAGATGCAGCCGCAGCAGGTCAACCAGGCTCAAGCTTGTGCTAATTGTACCAACCCGCAACCCACTTAAGAATATCAAGTTGAGTAAGAGAATCCTGATGGTTCAGTCTGTTACATTCAATACCCAGCTCGTAAATCAAATCCCGGATTCAATCAACAACCTAGCGTTAACCAATTTCAAAGAAACAACGAGCCTTTTCAATATCGTTACCCACCCTATCCACTCCAACAATCTCAATTGACCTACGATCAACCACTTCCACTCACTAGACCACCAGCTAAGGAAAATTTACCAACCACCCAAATTATGAAAGTAACCAACCCTGCTCTCGGGACTGATGATCAGTTGACTCAGTTCATTCAAGGACAATAACGGTAAAATTAGAGAACCGCGTCTAGAGAAGACTAGATAGAGATACTCATGCGAAACCAACTGGCTCTGCTCAAAAGTCTAGAAATGCAGCTCGGACAGTTATCACAACGGAGAAGGTCAGCTAGGCTCAAGAACAAATCGACATATACTCATAAGCTGCCCACTCAAACTCTCATTCACGTACCTTATCCTGGAAGGCTACTGGGAGAACCATCCAAGCTTGATACCTGCAAACTTGATGGAAGATTCCTGGACACCATGTCCAAAGTTACCAACCAGAAGAGATACATCTGAAGGCTTCTCTCTACAAAGGAAAGGATACCAGATTCCAACAAAATTCCACTAAGTGAAGAATGTTTGGCATTACTCAGAAACTCTCTACCAAAGAAACTAGGAGATATGGGCCGATTCCTTTTCTCGTGTTCAATCTACCAATCTAGAACCCTTCATGCGCTAGCAGATTTAGAAGCAAGTATCAACCTAATTCCCTATTCTCTCTACAAGAGATTAGAGTTAGGAGACTTATTACCAACCAAAATGACAATTCAATTTTCTGATCACACAATTCGATATCCTAAGGGCATAGTTGAGAACGTCTTAGTGAAAGTCGAAAAATTCTTGTATCCTACGGATTTCATAGTGATGGACATTAAGGAAGACCTACATACACCAATAGTACTAGGGAGACCTTTCATGAACACGGCTAGGACTGTCATTGATGTGTACAATAAAACCTTGATCTTGCGATCACATGGGGAGAGTGTTACCTTCAAAATTGACCAACCTACCGATCTTTCTGGACAAGCAGAGATGTTTTCTATTTTCACCGCACGGATCACTTTCGATGATAAGTCCCCACCACCAGCCGATGATATCAAAATGGGTGTCGAAACACATTCTGCTGATGACCCAGAAATGGAAGAAGAGGATCTCGGTGAAGAAATAGAGGAAGATGAAGAATCTGAGGAAGAAGAGCAAATACGAGACGTAAAAGAAACTGCGATAGTAGCTTCTCTAAGCTTGGAAGTAAATCACAATTGTCACGAAGAATTAATGAAGCTAAAGACAGAGGATCACAGTTTAATTGATCGTTTCAAGAAGAAATCTGCTAAGATCGAAGTTAAAGATGTAGAGATTGACCCTGCCAGTGTCGAAGTGAAACACCAGAATACCAAAAAAACCCGTTCATCAGACGAATCTGTAGAAGAAAACTATAATAATGATGATGAGGAACGTGTAAGTTTCCCTGCATGTGGTTCATCCGGAAGAAGAGCACAATGAAGACATTCTGGATGATTCACATTTTTCACCCGCACCAGATCAAGAGGAGCCGGACTCTTCTTTAAATTAGATTCCGGTCATATCTAATCTCGCTGACATGATAACCTTCAGCAATGACACCAATATATACATGAACGATAATTAAAAATATAATTATTTGAAAATATATCTATTTAGTAATATAATGAAATCTAAAATTTAAATGTATTTATATATACATATAGTATATGGGAAATAAATGATTTCGAGCTTAATTAGTAAAGGTCAGTAACATTCGGGTGACATTTCGTTAGTGTTCATATAGAGCTAATTTATACATATGAAAAATTAAGATAAAAGTTGGACTGTAAATTAATTACGAAGATTTTAGATTTATTAAAAATATTTTTACCTTCTTAAGCTTAAATATTAGTACTCCGTACATATAAATTGGAACAGAAAATAAATAATTATCGAACCTTTTTTATCAGGTTTCAAACAGTTAATGAGTGAAATAATTAAAAATATTAAATCTGAAAACTTGGGATTTTTAGAAACACTTTTATGCGTTAACTGTTTAGCAATGAACACGATATAACCATCTGGGATAAACTGTCGGTAAGAATTTTAGGCTGCCACTATTCAAGTCACTATTTATGCACGTTTATGTTTTGATTTCATTATCATATTATAATTTTAAATTAAATATTATTATTATTTTAATTATTAAAGATTACAGCTGTATGTGATTGTTTGTCCACAAATCAAAATTTTGTGGTGTATTTGTTTCTGCTCAATCAAACGAACCACCACAATTGATCACGTCTACTACTATTCTGCTGCTTGATTCGATCACCAACAAAACCCCACGCTTGATATTGTTTCTGTCAAGTAACACCAACCCAAGAACCCTCATCATCTTAGGATCTTTGATGTGTCGATCAACAACACCACTGTATTATTTCTATTTACATACACACGTACATAATACATATATATACACTCCTTCTTCTTCTTCTTGTTTAAGCCATAGAAATCACCACCACCTTTGTCATCGGGCAACTAAAACCAACCATTGTTTTCTTGTTAAACCATCACCAATACCTTTATTCTTCACTCCACCACCTCAACACCACAACCACCATGAATCGCCACCGTAGGCTGCTGCACTACTACTATCCAGTTTATGTTTCAATCAAACAAGACATGAACCACCACAAACCACCATCGTGGAACCCAGCCGCCACCATTTTTTTTTCCTTTTGCTACTGCTACTAGTTTTGTGATTGTTGAGAGTTTACCCAATTCAAAAACACACCCTCACCATCTCTGATCAAACGGCTATACATTGAACCATCAAAGGATTTATTGTTTTCTTGTGTTGTTTCCTATCAAGTGGATCAGACCCATCATTACCATCATTCAGCTCCTATTTTGAGCCGTAAATCCCCACCTCCAATCCTTATAATGTTTGCTATTATTTTAATTAACTCATAGCCATAACCACCATCGAATGACACTTGTGTGCTGCTGCTCTCTTCTGCTTTTCAAACAACAACGATGATGAAAACGATGATTAAATGATCATGGTGAGGTTAGGTGAAAATGATTATGATGATTCACGCTTCTGTTTCAATTTATAAACTAACCAAACCCCACTGGTTATTGTCACTAGTTCTCGTTATCTTATTCACTCTAAGTGTTAATGTATTTGTGGATAACCTTTTGGTTATAGTAAACAAATCAAAAAGTCACCTTTTGAATTGGTTATTTGATTGAATGAGTAGTGGCAGACAAAAGAACTTGTTTCCTTGGAATCGTACGAGTATTATATTATATAGAGATAGAGATTCAAATATTGCTATAATTAAATGAGCTGTATAAATCAAACAACATCCCTTTATTTTTGGGTCGATTAATGTAACTTGGGCTGTGTTTCTTTATCCTACTGGGCCGGAGTACTGTTGGTCTGCAAAGGGTTATCTTGGGATGCAAAAAAAATCGATTTAGGCCGTATGGATTATTGTCACTCTAGCTGCTATGGTGTTTTTCTTCTTCCTCGTTCAAAACACAACCAACCTCCTTCATCACTTTTATTTTTTTGTTTCTTTCTATTTTATCGAGCATTAAACTCACCACTCAAATACCATCCCAAGACCCTGCCTACTGCGTTTGTATTTCTATTTCTTTTCGATTAGAACGAAGAAGATTAAGAGAAGAGGATACGGTATATGTAATTAGAATGATACCGTGAGTTGTATGTTGATGATATCGTTGATGATATCATGATACTGATGACGATATGATACATATATTGATAGCGAATTAGTTGATGAAGTTAGAAAGATGATATAGATTAAGATGATGATAATTAAAGATGATAAAGATGATTATGATGTAGGATAGTTTATGAAGATGATGATGTTAAACGGTGAGGAAATGAACATCAATGGGTTTCTGTTTTAGGGCTAGCAATGAGTGATGATCATTCGATGATTATGGACTCATTCGATGATGATGGCATATTACTGTGTTCGGGTTTTTTTATGTTAATTGAACCCTTTCTTTAATTGGGTCTTATGCACACTGTTGGATCAGACAAAAGATTGGGCCGTCTATTTTTCTGTTGGGCCGAGTTAACACAAAATTTCATTGGGCTTGAAAAAGGAAAATACGGGTTAATTAAATATAGAGTGTGATTTAATTCAGAAATGCAGTCATAGTGTAATGGTTAGAAGGGGTGATGGTTGGCGAGAGGTCTCGGGTTCAAGCCTGGGCATAGACTTTTATTTTTAAGACTCTTTCTTGAGGTAGTAATTTTACTCTTATTATTATTATTATTATTATTATTATTATTATTATTATTATTATTATTATTATTATTATTATTATTATTATTATTATTATTATTATTATTATTATTATTATTAAATTATTATTATTATAATTATTATTATTATTATTATTATTATTATTATTATTATTATTATTATTATTATTATTATTATTATTATTATTATTATTATTATTATTATTATTATTATTATTATTATTAAATTTTATCATGTTTTTATTATTATTATTATCATTATTAATGTAGGTAGTACTGTTATTGAAACTAACATTTTTTACCAAAATTATCATTTTTATTATTAAAACTATCATTATTATTACTATTAGAATTATCATTATTATTATCATTATTATTTTTTTATCATTTTTATTATTATCTTTAACACCAATATTATTATTTTTATCATTATTATTATTAGTATTATTAATATATCAAATAAAGATTTTCTATATAAAAACATATTATTAACATAAAGCATAACTATATTAATATTTTTGTCATAAATATTAATTATCTATCTAATGTATATAAAATAAATATAGTTAATTTAGTTATTAATGAATCATACAAATTACTAAAATAACAATTAATAATAATACCTAAATTTGTTCGATTACCATTATATGTGTTAATATACATATAAATGATATAGGTTCGTGAATCCAAGGCCAACCCTGCATTGTTCAATATCGTCATATGTATTTTTACTATAAAATACATTATTGTGAGTTTTATTTGCTCCCTTTTTAAATGCTTTTGCAATATATATTTTGGGACTGAGAATACATGCGCTGCTTTTATAAATATTTTACGAAATAGACACAAGTAATTGAAACTACATTCTATGGTTGAATGATCGAAACCGATATGCCCCTTTTTGCTTGGTAGCCTAAGAATTAGTAAACCGATCTACTAATTGACGCGAATCCTAAAGATATATCTTTTGGGCCTAACAAACCCATCCATGGTTGCGGATGCTTTAGTACTTCGATGTTGTTTTATCATGTCCGATGGATGTCCCGGAATGATAGGGGATATTCTTATATGCATCTTGTTAATGTCGGTTACCAGGTGTTCACCATATGAATGATTTTTGTCTCTATGCATGGGACGTATATTTATGAGTAATGGAAATGAAAATCTTGTGGTCTATTAAAATGATGGAAATGAATGTTTACGATAAACTAATGAACTCACAAACCTTTTGGTTGACACTTGAAAGCATGTTTATTCTCAGGTATTGAAGAAACCTTCCGCTGTGCATTTGCTCATTTTAGAAATATTACTTGGAGTCATTCATGACATATTTCAAAAGACGTTGCATTAGAGTCGTTGAGATTATCAAGATTATTATTAAGTCAATTATAGTTGGATATATTATGAAATGGTATGCATGCTGTCAACTTTCGATGAAATGAACGCTTGTCTTTTAAAAACGAATGCAATGTTTGAAAAATGTATCATATAGAGGTCAAGTACCTCGCGATGTAACAAAATGTAATGTATTCATCCAAATGGATTAGGACTGGTCGTTATAGGTGGTATCAGAGCGGTGGTCTTAGCGAACCAGGTCTTGCATTAGTGTGTCTAACTGATAGTTGTTTAGATGCATTTGTGAGTCTGGACTTCGACCGTGTCTGCATGTCAAAAGTTTTTCTTATCAGTCGTGTCGAAAATCATCTACTTATTATCCTTAGGAAATTACCTGCCTATCATTCCTAGTCAAGACACATCTTACTGCATTGATTGCATGAATAGTGTATAGACAAAATTCATATCTTAGCGTATCTGTTATTGTTACCTTTGCCTGACAGCTTCCGTAGATTCCTCCGTAACTTATGGGATTGTAGTATTATATATGCATATGTAAATTATGTATTGTAGGGTACTAATCTACATCCTATAATCTATTTCTTATCAAAAATCCGTCATCTGATCGTACGAGATGACTCCCTCAACCAGTTCAAGTCCCTCAGATTCCGATAGCTATTCCGATAGTTATTCCGACAACTATTTCGACATGGATATTCACCTAAACTCCGAAAGCAGTGTCACCAGAATGAATCAACCAATCATCCATCCCCAATTCATCTGATGGGTTTGTAGTCGACTTAACCGATGGAGACGAGAAGAAGGCGATCCCTTCCACCCACCAACCTGTACACTTGGCGAAGAACCTGAAGCATTCACCGACGAACAAATCCGAAACACTATTTTCACCCTCATTACCCGAATATCTCGCCATGATTATTTACTATCTCAAATTCAAAACCTTATTTATCCGCTCGTTCCGATTGACAATCATCCCGGAATAATGGAAGAAGTCAACGAGCTTCGCGCTCGAGTAATCAATTTAGAAAAACGTGGTGTAAAACCTACCAGCTTCAGCAACATCACCAGTGCCAACAGTACCATCAACATCAACACCAGTACCACCAACAAACCAAGTTTCAACACCACATGCCTCAACATCTCATTCTGTACCTCGAGTATAATTATCATTCTACGAATCGTTCTACATCAATTATCTTCATTCTACGTGATGATTATATAATTTCTAATGTTTTAGAGATTATGTGTTCTAGTTCTAACGATAAATCAAATGAGATTAATATCATATTAAGTCATTAAATCCATGATTATATCTGAAGAAAATATATATGTATATACGTTTTCATAAAGATTGTAATCAAAAATTCTTTTGTACAAACTGTTAATGGTGAAAATATTTTAACGGGTAGGTAATACTCGAGGAATATTTAGATTTCACATTAATAAGTTAAACTGTACATTCTTCGAATCTGATTCAACAGTCATTTACTATCCTACTTACACCCACAGCTATACGAATCCGTTCACCACAGAGTAACCATTTTCATTCAATTTCATATTTAGATTTTGACCTATCAGAATCCAACAAGTGGCATAATGAAGAAAACATTGGACAAAAATAAAATTTGTTAGAAACAAAAAAATTAACTATGAGAAATTTTGTTAAGAATCCACGCTAACAAAATCCTAGCTAACTATTCCTAGCTAACTGATTACATTTTATTTATCGCAATTTATTTTATCACAATTTAATTCTGGCAATTTTATTTATTGTCATTTAATTTCTGTTATTTATTTTACGCAGTTTATTTATCATCATTTAAATACTGTTATTTACGCATTTTAAATATCGGAACACGTATACAATGTTTTGACATATCATATCGACGCATCTATATATATTATTTGGAATAACCATAGACACTCTACATGCAGTAATGATAGAGTTAGCTATACAGGGTTGAGGTTGATTCTACAATAATATATATACTTTGAGTTGTAATCGAGTCTGAGACATGTACACGGGTCACGATACGTATTAATTAATTCGAATATTATATATTAAACTATATATGAATTATTGAACTGTTAACTGTGGACTATCGACTGTGGACTACCAACATTGGACAATTAAAATGAATTAAAATATTGATTATAACCTATGAAACTAAACAATTCTTCAAGTTTGCCATTTGATTCCATGTTAAACCTCATTTGTATCTTGACGATTACAATCTACGTTCAAACTTTTCATGATTCTTGAAAACACCTCAATCTAGAGGATGAACCAACCGCACTTCATCTACGGAAGAAAAGATTGATGCATATAGTTATACATCTGAAAACACTCAGAACCTGAGTAAACGTTTAACACGTATCTGTGCTAGCTCCTTTGGCATTGTTATTATCGAAAATAACACTACAATTCTTTTTCAAATTAGTCAATTTTGTCATAGCTCCAGCAAATCAACTTCAATTTTTCATTCGAATAAACCTTATTATAAAGATTACCCCTTCATCATCGTTACCGAAAAACCGTTTATATTCCACCACCTTAGCAGCGAACTTACCAGCAACTTCATTACTCATTGGCTTAAGTCTCTTCGAAGAACCATTATATTTGTTCGTTAAAACCTATTCATATACTCATCCACATCTTATAATGAAAATTACCACATCAATTACAGAGAATTAGCAATCGGTATTTTGAATCTCGCAGCATGTCTACATTAACAGTTATATGTATACATATAACATTTATCTCTTAGAATTATGGTCTTCCATTCTGAAATTCTGAAAAGCACTCAATCTATAAATCAATACTCTAAATTTGGAGAAAGCTGAATGAAGCAGCAGAAATTGTAGATAACTATAAACGACCTTAAAAGTCGGAAATTTAATGATAAAGAATAGTATGGTGGCAAAGCTCAGAAAAGTTGAAACTGGAAAACGGATTTAGCAAACCATGAAAAAGACCAAGGACAAATACAAGGACCAAACTCTATATTTAAAGAATCCTGATGATTCTGTTTATGATGAAATTTTTAGCAAATACCTTACTCCTTAATTGCTCTAAATCATAGTGAATGAATTTCTTCATCGCACTATGATTCTAAAATTCTAAAATATTATTATATATTTCGTTTTGAAAATCTTCAATATTTCTGGAGAAATCTTCATAACTATTCTGATCCGATATTAATTACCTCTCTGCATTATCTGTATTACATCAGAAGGGAAAACTATTTTAGTTTCTAAATTCTGAAAAATTCGAACTTAAAATATGAATGTTATTGAAGTAGTGTTGGGAACTAAAGCATGAGTTAGTATAATATAATGACACTTGATCAACGTGATTATATTACAGTAAGTCATGCTGAGTTTCTAATGGAACGTGATGATTCACAGATTATAACGTCATCATGTGCCATTTTACACGACTCTTACATTCTATCTAATCTTCAAACATATCAAGAACATATAATCCTGATAATTCTATCTTTTCTCTTGAATTCTGGTAATTTGACTAATCAAGATCGTGCTATTGCAATTCTTTCTTAGAACGATAGTCATGTTCATTCAAAACTTCATACCTACGAATTCTGGACCATTATTCGCTTGACTTAAAGTCGAGAAAAGAAAAAAAAAGGATGGAACTCCAAAATATAAAGGAAATGAAGAAGGTGGATTTATAGTGAAATATCCGACAGAGAAATCAAAACAGATTATCTCATTTAACCAAAGAAGATCCTATTTCCTTAATTACCGGAGAATCAAATCTTAGTACGAAGATTTTCTCTAAATCATTTGAATTCCGAAAATCAACCGTGACTACGTCACCGGTTAAGTCAAACCTTCATGTACTCATTTCACTCTTTTGTGATAGCTTCACTTGTACTCTTCGAGTAATCGAATTATCTTATCCATATTACTCAACAGTAATAAAACCTTATTTATCAGCTCATATTCGGCATGAAAACATTCTTATTGTTAGCCATGACCTTCCCAATCAAATTTCGGGACGAAATTTCTTTAACGGGTAGGTACTGTGACGACCCGGAAATTTCTGATCAAATTAAAACTTAATCTTTATATGTTTCCGACATGATAAGCAAAGTCTGTAATATTGAGTCTCAAAATTTTTGAACTGTTTCATATATTCAATTGACCTTCGACTGTTCGCGACGATTCACGAACAACTACTTGTAAATAGATACATATATATGTATATATACATGAATGATAATTGAAAATATAATTATTTGAAAATATATATATTTAGTTATATAATAAAATCTGAAATTTAAATGTATTTATATATACATATTATATATACATATAGTATATGGGAAATAAATGATTTCGAGCTTAATTAGTAAAGGTCAGTAACATTCGGGTGACATTTCGTTAGTGTTCATATAGAGCTAATATATACATATGAAAAATTAAGATAAAAGTTGGACTGTAAATTGATTACGAAGCTTTTAGATTTATTAAAAATAATTTTACTTTCTTAAGTTTAAATATTAGTACTCCGTACATATAAATTGGAACAGAAAATAAATAATTATCGAACCTT
Source organism: Rutidosis leptorrhynchoides (assembly GCF_046630445.1). Lineage (NCBI taxonomy): Eukaryota > Viridiplantae > Streptophyta > Magnoliopsida > Asterales > Asteraceae > Rutidosis > Rutidosis leptorrhynchoides. Next base: position 242,151,269 of record NC_092334.1, on the reverse strand, counting down.
TTTGATCAGGTTTCAAACAGTTAATGAGTGAAATAATTAAAAATATTAAATCTGAAAACTTGGGATTTTTAGAAACACTTTTATGCGTTAACTGTTTAGCAATGAACACGATATAACCATCTGGGATAAACTGTCGGTAAGAATTTTAGGCTGCCACTATTCAAGTCACTATTTATGCACGTTTATGTTTTGATTTCATTATCTTATTATAATTTTAAATTAAATATTATTATTAATTTAATTATTAAAGATTACAGCTGTATGTGATTGTTTGTCCACAAATCAAAATTTTGAGGTGTAATATAAAGATATATAGGATATATCCTTCTAAACCATAACCCATGTTCATTACCATCTTCAAACAATTAGTTCACTGTATTTGTTCCTGCTCAATCAAACAAACCACCACAATTGATCACGTCTACTACTATTCTGCTGCTTGATTCGATCACTAACAAAACCCCACTTGCTCAACCATCATCGATCATTTATCACCACAACATCACCATTCCATCATCCTTGAGCTACTAGTTCTGTTTGGACCGAGACCAACATCACCCCACGCTTGATATTGTTTCTGTCAAGTAACACCAATGCAAGAACCCTCATCATCTTAGGATCTTTGATGTGTCGATCAACAACACTACCGTATTATTTCTATTTACATACACAAGTACATAATACATATATATACACTCCTTCTTATTCTTGTTAAAGCCATAGAAATCACCACCACCTTTGTCATCGGGCAACTAACACCAACCATTATTTTCTTGTTAAACCATCACCAATACCTTTATTCTTCACTTCACCACCTCAACACCACAACCACCATGAATCGCCACCGTAGGCTGCTGCGCTACTACTATCCAGTTTCTGTTTCAATCAAACAAGACATGAACCACCACAAACCACCATCGTGGAACCCAACCGCCACCATTTTTTTCCTTTTGCTACTGCTACTAGTTTTGTGATTTTTAAGAGTTCACCCAATTCAAAAACATACCCTCACCATCTCTGATCAAACGGCTATACATTGAACCATCAAAGGATTTATTGTTTTCTTGTGTTGTTTCCTATCAAGTTGATCAGACCCATCATTACCATCATTCAGCTCCTAGTTTGAGCCATAAATCCCCACCTCCAATCCTTATAATGTTTGCTATTATTTTGATTAACTCATAGCCATAACCACCATCGAATGACACTTGTGTGATGCTGCTGTCTTCTGCTTTTCAAACAACAACGATGATGAAAACGATGATTAAATGATCATGATGAGGTTAGGTGAAAATGATTATGATGATTCACGCTTCTGTTTCAATTTATAAACTAACCAAACCCCACTGGTTATTGTCGCTAGTGCTCGTTATCTTATTCACACTACGTGTTAATGTATTTGTGGATAACCTTTTGGTTATAGTAAACAAATCAAAAAGTAACCTTTTGAATTGGTTATTTGATTGAATGAGTAGTGGCAGACAAAAGAACTTGTTTCCTTGGAATCATACGAGTATTATATTATATAGAGATAGAGATTCAAATATTGCTATAATTAAATGAGCTGTATAAATCAAACAACATCCCTTTATTTTTGGGTCGATTAATGTAACTTGGGCTGTGTTTCTTTATCCTACTGGGCCGGAGTACTCTTGGGCTGCAAAGGGTTATCTTGGGCTGCAAAAAAATTGATTTAGGCCGTAGGGATTATTGTCACTCTAGCTGCTATGGTGTTTTCCTTCTTCCTCTTTCTATTTTTCTGTTTTCCTTCTTCCCTTTATTTTTCTATATATATATATATATATATATATATATATATATATATATATATATATATATATATATATATATATATATATATATATATATATATATATATATATATATATGTTGATGATATCGATGATGATATCATGATACTGATGACGATATGATACATATATTGATAGCGAATTAGTTGATGAAGTTAGAAAGATGATATAGATTAAGATGATGATAAGTAAAGATGATAAAGATGATTATGATGTAGGATAGTTTATGAAGATGATGATGTTAAACGGTGAGGAAGAGCACGATGAACATCACTGGGTTTCTGTTTTAGGGCTAAGCAATGAGTGATGATCATTCGATGATGATGGACTCATTCGATGATGATGGCATATTACGGTGTTTGGGTTTTTTTATGTTAATCGAACCCTTTCTTCAATTGGGTCTTATGCACACTGTTGGATCAGACAAAAGATTGGCCGTGAATTTTTCTGTTAGGCCGAGTTAACACATAATTTCGTTGGGCTTGAAAAAGGAAAATACGGGTTAATTAAAAATATAGTGTGATTTAATTCAGAAATGCAGTCATAGTGTAATGGTTAGAAGGGGTGATGGTTGGCGAGATGTCTCGAGTTCAAGCTTGGGCATAGACTTATATTTTTAAGACTCTTTCTTGAGGTAGTAATTTTACTCTAATTATTATTATTATTATTATTATTATTATTATTATTATTATTATTATTATTATTATTATTATTATTATTATAATAATTATTATTATTATTAAATTTTATCATGTTTTTATTATTATCATTATTAATGTAGGTAGTATTGTTATTGAAACTAACATTTTTACCGAAATTATCATTTTTATTATTAAAACTATCATTATTATTACTATTAGAATTATCATTATTATTTTCATTATTATTTTTATTATCATTTTTATTATTATCTTTAACACCAATATTATTATTTTTATCATTATTATTATTAGTATTATTAATATTAATATATCACATAAATATTTTCTATATAAAAACATATTATTAACATAAAGCATAAATATTAATTATCAATCTAATGTATATAAAATAAATATAATTAATTTAGTTATTAATGAATCATACAAATTACTAAAATAACAATTAATAATAATACCTAAATTTGTTCGATTACCATTTTATGTGTTAATATACATATAAATAATATAGGTTCGTGAATCTAAGGCCAACCATGCATTGTTCAATATCGTCATATGTATTTTTACTACAAAATACATTATTGTGAGTTTCATTTGCTCCCTTTTTAAATGCTTTTGCAATATATATTTTGGGACTGAGAATACATGCGCTGCTTTTATAAATGTTTTACGAAATAGACACAAGTAATTGAAACTACATTCTATGGTTGAATGATCGAAGCCGAATATACCCCTTTTTGCTTGGTAGCCTAAGAATTAGTAAACCGATCTACTAATTGACGCGAATCCTAAAGATAGATCTATTGGGCCTAACAAACCCCATCCATGGTTGCGGATGCTTTAGTACTTCGATGTTGTTTTATCATGTCCGATGGATGTCCCGGAATGATAGGGGATATTCTTATATGCATCTTGTTAATGCCGGTTACTAGGTGTTCACCATATGAATGATTTTTGTCTCTATGCATGGGACGTATATTTATGAGAAATGGAAATAAAAATCTTGTGGTCTATTAAAATGATGAAAATGAATGTTTACGATAAACTAATGAACACACCAACCTTTTGGTTGACACTTGAAAGCATGTTTATTCTCAGGTATTGAAGAAACCTTCCGCTGTGCATTTGCTCATTTTAGATATATTACTTGGAGTCATTCATGACATATTTCAAAAGACGTTGCATTCGAGTCGTTGAGTTCATAAAGATTATTATTAAGTCAATTATAGTTGGATATATTATGAAATGGTATGCATGCTGTCAACTTTCGATAAAATAAAAGCTTGTCTTTTAAAAACGAATGCAATGTTTGAAAAATGTATCATATAGAGGTCAAGTACCTCGCGATGTAACCAAATGTAATGTATTCGTCCAAATGGATTAGGACGGGTCATTATAAAAGGAATGCATCAAGGCTATCGTAGAAAAATACAACCTCTATCTACCAAGAGAAGATGATAATGTTGAAATCTTAGAATGGTGCATTCAAGACTTAATCAATACTCTTCACGATCATATCTAACATGAAGAAAGGCAACGAGAGCACAATTCAGTAGTTCACATATTCTCGAGACAAGATTTTATCGAGATCAGAAGACCATTTACTCTAAGGTTTACAACGCCTTAGCCGGATCTGCACTTCCATTCTCAACAAACCAACGAGCACTACTGACTCTCATCCGGAAGCATATGGATCTTTCCACCGATCGCTCGACTTATCACTCTGATTTGCAAATGATCGAAGATATTCACAACCTCTTCGTTATCTTGGAAAATGATAATTTCGAAAGCACACCAGACAAGCTAATGATTTACGTAACAATTGATCACCACGTTGATCTAATTATCAAGGAGTTACGAGACGTAGTAGCAGAAGAAGGAAGATGCAATAATCTGTTCTCACACCTGGAACAAGACCGAGTCAACATTGCCACCTATGTTAAGAATCAGATAGCACGTATCTTTCACGAATCCACGGATCCTAGTTTCATATTCGAAACTGGATGTCAGGAGATATACTCCAAGACGGTGATATTAATGTTTGGGTCAGGACTGCTTTTTAGTTATTTTCAGCTTCGCCTCTTAACAAATTTGTGCAAAGCTACAGACTCCTACTGTGGAGACCATCATTGAGAAGATTTTGAGATACTGAAGATACAATTTATGACACAATTTGAAGACCTCCGAAATGAACATCCCGTCAGAGAAACAATCACCACAAGCACGGCCTCGATGATTGACATTCGAGGATCAATCAGCAGAGCCGTGGATCATGTTCTCATCGGACTTCAAGATTTGTCACGAGCTGAAACTGCACATTATCTCTCCTTCAGAAGATCTTCGATAGAAATACCAGACCTTCCACCACTTTTGGTCCGGCACTTTCTCCGAATCTATCCATCAAGACTCACATTCCCTCGAGAAGACCACGATTACAACTACCGGAGGGGAATGTCTGCTTTTTAGGCATCATTATGGTCGAGCCAACGACCTTAAACAAAAGCGCTTCTCGGGAGGCAACCCGTGTAATAAAGTAGAATAGAAAAATAAAGGATGACAAGTGAGCCGATCAATAAAGGGCGTAACTTCCAAGATTGCTGAGACAACCTGCCTTCACAAGCCAGCCAGTTTCTTCACAAACAACCAAATCTTAATGGGACGAACCAAATCTCTAATAGAGCATTGCATGACCATGCATTATCGACCTAAATTGATTATGGTGAGGCACCCCAAATAAGACCATATAAGCATTCATCTTTAATGCTTCACTATTTTCCGTTGAGAGTGCCGATATCTGTACTCAGAATTAGAACTTGCTCTAGATCTGCATTTTCAAGTAACGAAATGTGATTCGTGTATAATCAGAAGAGCTAGCCATTTGTTAAATAAACCTTTTACACTTTCCACCACTTCTACCACATCAAACCATCATCCACATCATCTTTACTAGCACTCGAAAAACCCAGAAAATGAGATTCCTTCCGAAAAACCCAATGTTATGAACTTCTCAAGTATCATAGCAAAGGTCTTATAAAAAGTTTACCGGCAGAAAGTTTCTCGAGATAAAATCTAAAAAAAAAAATATGTATTTTTAAAGTTCTGAGAAAAGGAGTAGAACTTATAAAGAGAAACGCCGAAGAAAGAACTTGACCGTAAATGCCTATCACTCCAAAAGGAGAAAAGTTCGAAAGTGCTTCTCAAAAATATCAGCACTCCTATTTATCTTACACTTTCAAAATTCGAAATAAAAGTCTTTAAAAAGACTACATTACCCTTTTCACACTCCTTAAAACAACTTCACTACCACTCCAAAATTCCTTTCCATCCTTCCAAACTGACAAATGACCTAGAAGCTATAGTTATTACCGTTTTCACATTAGTAGCAAGGATTAGAGTCTTTATCAAGCCTATGACAATGGGTGCAACATGACTGGCTATGAGTGAATTCAATTCTTAGATCTATAGGTAACCCTAAACACTTATGTAATTTGAGTGACCCGTGAAAGTTAGCATAAGTCATGTAACCTCCTCGCATGCTTGCAGAGATAGTTTTCAACCCCAACATAGATGACTTACTTTATTTTTCGCTCTTATAATATAAAGCAAAACGCTTAGGCTAATAGAAAGAACTCTGAAAAGATTTCTTAAAGTAAAAATGAGAAGTTTGCTTGAGGACAAGAAAAGTCTAAGTGTGGGGTATTTGATATCGGCTAAAAAGTCACGTTTTCACCCCTGTATTGAGACCCAAAAACAATAAAGTTCCAAGATTTATCACCAAATTACTCACTTCGTTGGTTAAAAATGAAGATCAAGTGATTACGAAGCCGGTGCAAAAAGAATCAAGAGAATCGAAGCTAAAACGAAGATTCTAGAGCGCAAATGGTGAAAGACACAAAACCAAGTTACGATCAAGGAAATCAAGTAACGATCCAGCAAAAATAGCAGACCAGGGTAGGCCATACAACTTGTCATAAGGTAAAATAGCCTACCACCATATGCCCAGGTCAAACGGCTTGCCAGCCCATACGGGCAGGCCATAGGGCTTGCCATACGGCCTACCATACGGTTGCCAGCCGTATGCAGGCAAAATCCAAGCTTATTTAGAGGGCACTTATCATCCATTTTTACACACACTTCAAATCACTTCTCTCTCTCTCTTTCTACAATATTAGTCATACTTTCAAGGTCTTCGACTCCGTGCGGGAAACCTAGTACCCGGAGAAGAACGCCGAAGATTGTATTAGGAGCGGTCTGGAGTTTGAAGTTGTCACTTTTGTATTCGGAACTCGTTTAATCAACTGGTACTCCTATCCTTTGTCTTTATATAATGTCTTTCGTTATTCTGCCTTGTGATATTATTACCATGATTAGCGAGTAGTTATCTTTAGTGTATGCTATAATATAGTCATTTATAATGCCGAAATAATATTATGGTTTGTGTATGTTGTCAAGATGTTTTCCGATTATGCTTTAAACTCAATCGTTTTTCCAACTAATAGAACGCAGTTATCGGCTCTGTTATTGGGAAGTCGCGAACCCCGATTCAGAGTATACTATCCGTGTCACCCCTTGGTAAGAGAAGTCTATCGGTACAACGTAAGTTTGACTAAGGCACACCGGTTGTAGTAAGTCCACCGAGCCTTGGATTCTGACTGAGGACTCTTTCGTAGTGAAACATATAACTAGACCCTTAGTACATTGTTGGTCCTAGACCATGCTAGTGTGGTCACCAAGCATATAAACTTCGTACGTGGACACTGAAGCACAACGGTTGTTGTAAGCTGTACCTCTGCTAAGTAAGGCCATGGAACCCGGTCAGTGATAATTAGTACACTTCACCATAACACGGTCTCAAGCATTGCACCCCGCTTGAGGGATTCTTAGTTACTTAAGGAACTGTTTGTTTAAACACATAAAGAATTGAACCGTTAGGATAAACGAACGTGTTCATGGAAGTCAAACATGACTTGGCCATGGTGTTCTTTATGGTTGAACTCTTTTCAAGGGCCTGACTATATTTTTAAACCCAATCATTAACGAAAGCATCGAAACACATCACGTCTCTCGAATATGGCATAACCTGTATCCTATTATGCTTAAGAAATTTAGACCTTTATGGAATGTTAATACGTCACCCAACCGAGTCGCTCAATTGGATGAGCCGTCTGAACGTGTATGCCTGTAGTCAGACTGCACGAGCGTCGGGGGTAAGGGACGTTGCTGTCTATTCATAATCTTCAAGCCTAACGCATTACCCAGTGACATGTCTTATGACAGGGGCGTTAGGACTAGTGTAATGAATACAAGGTCACCACCTATTCATGAGCCAACATTCCATAATCTCGGCAAAGTAACTGACGAAACCATAGTATGCACTTACTTTAACCTTATCTAAATTACAAATTTTATCAAATTTACTTTATTTTATCTTATAAACTAGAAAACCCAAAATTAGATAATAAACCACTACTCCTTCACTCTAGGATTATCTTAAGCTTTACTAGTAGGTTCGATTCTACTGATATCTTAAAAATTTGACCTAGGTCATACTTCCCTTACTCAACATAATAAGGAGTAGTACGATTTAGGCCCCGCTAAATATAAATTTTAAACTATTGCTCTCTCTCCTCCCGATAGCTGATTATGACGCCTTGCGGCCTAACGACATCGCATAAATAATACCGTCCGTTTCGGTCATATCAACCAGCTGATACTAATCAGTCAGCTGGTAGTGAAGACACAACAAGGAGTGCTGTGATAGAAGAACCAACCAGAAGTGTGATGCTGGGTGAAAGAAGTGTTGAAGACCCAGAAAAGGAGGATGAGCTTTGAGTTAATACTGATGATGATTCAGCTGCTGCTAACTTTAATGTCTGGGGTAGTGGTAACTCAACTTTTGTCTTATCTCCACTACCTACAGTCATTCATGCTGACATTGATAGGACACTAGGTGACCTTCATCACTATGAACAAGTGGGTCCTTTTGGCACAACAGAATTACCTTATGCATATCCTCCATCTTCCCCAAAGAATAATGACAAACACACCAAATGGGAAGATGAACCAGTTGTACACAAAATGCCTGATCCTAGGAGAATGAATCTAGATGAAAAGGAAGCTCACAGGCTAGAAATCACTGTTGATGAATGGCTGAGGAGGGAGGTAGCCAGGAAAGTAGAAAGGATACGCCAAATCAGAATGTTGTATCATCCACTTGATCAACAATTCTACAATGATGCAATGGAGCTAAACATTGATATTACCATGTACTTAAAGAAAAGTGGCCAGAGACTCCATACTGATCAGGATAAGGCTATGAAGATGTCTAACTGGATATGGATTTGTAACAATACTGCAACCTCGTGTCTTCTGATGATGGTAAGCAGTTGATTCACTCATCACGTTCCTTGAAAATCACAATAAATGAATATATAATAAGTGTTCAACTGGAACAACAAGCAAGGGATGATGCTGAGTATCTTTAAAGAGTAAGGCTTCAGGAACAAGAAGCAAAATTAGTTGCAGATAGAGCTCAAGAAGCAAAATCAATCAAGTTAGCAAAGGCCATTGTTAAGGCATAGGACAAGGCTCTGGATAAACTTGAAGCAGCTCAAAAGGCACCATAAGTGAGTCCACAAGAGACTGCACGTATAAAAGCCCTATCTAATAAGCATCACAGGAGTAAATATATTGATGTAATGACCAGGAGATCTAATCCTGTTAAGATCATCAAATGTCACAGAGGTACACAGAAAGCTTTCAGTATTAGCAGAGACAACAATGTTTATGAGAAGGTAGATTATAGAGATCTTAGGGAGTTTGAATTTAATGAATGGATGGAAATGCTGCAGTACTTCATTGAGAAAGGAGACAGTAATCTCAAGAGTAGACTGCGTCTTGAGTTACAAGATCTACTTGAAAAGGAAGCAAAGTATGGTAATGCACCAGTAGTTAATGTAGATGAAGTGTTATCTCAAAAGAAGAAGAGGAAGAAATCTACTGGTGGCCCATTCAGAAGAGATCTCATCATTCTACCTCCTCAAATTCATGTATTCAAGCCTGAAGACCTGCCTGAATTGTTTCCTGAAGCTTGGAAGGTGAAAGAAGAAGAGCTATCTGAAGAAGAAAGGCAAACAGAGAAAGATAAAGATAGATAGCATTCTGTTGTTTAAATGTATCTTTTGTTGTTTCATATTCATTGCATTGGCCTGCAATTACCGTATATATTCATATAATGAATGTGAAATGAGTTTATCTTCAAAATCATATCAATTTATAAGATATAGATAACTCAGCAAAAGATCCCAATATATACCTAAAAGGGGACAAAATTACTGCTTATTTTCATTAAGTCCTTTAGTGCTGGCTTTAGTGTTTTCTTTATAATTCATAGGTTTTGTCATCATCAAATAGGGGGAGATTGTTGAGTCCCCAAAATAATTAAGGATTTAATTATGACAAAACAACAATTATGTACACTAAAATGTTATATGCAGCTAGCATAGGTTTATTCATGTATAGACAACATTTGTTGCTGTGTCGAGTGTCTCAGTATGATGTCTGGTCTACCAGCACAAGGTAGACAGTATTCTTCAATCAGCACAGGATGTGTGCCCAGCAAATCATTAAGATGAAGTGAACCAGTAGAAGAACCAGCCTAGCTGGTAGCAGAATGCAACACTTAGACGAATTATGCTCCATTACAAGCATAATGGTTTCCTGTGTGGTCAACACCAATTGTACTATTCAACAGAAGTCGAAGACAAATTTGAACAGAAAAGGACACGTGTCGGCGGCTGACAAGTGACCTTACAAGACCACGTGGGAATGCAGAAGTTTAATGCATGTGCAGACTTATGTAATACTTTGTCAAAGCCTATGGAACCCAATATTCTATTTGTTTATTCAAATGGTTGTGCCAAATCGAATTGGGGTGTTCCTGCAAATAGCTACCAAAGAGGAAAGAAGAGAGAACACTCTCTGATGCAGTTGTCCCCACAAGTACAGACATCCTATGTACCAGTGGACAATATTTCAATTACATGGATAATAGGACTACTATAAATAGAAGTATTCACTATTGTAATAAGTAGTGGTGTAGGTTTATTTAAATAGAGTCCAAAACGTGTAATAGCTTTAAGAATAACGTGTAATAGAAGTATTCACTTAGATGTAATCTGTAATCAACCAACTGTTTATTCCGCCTTAGAACAATTGTGATTCTTTGTGATTCATATCAATAAAGAATGACGTTAAAAATTACCCATGAATCTCATTTAAATCATCTGTTTGAATACTTTAACTACTACTTAACTTGTTTAATTAAAAAGAATTGTATTCATTCTCCTCTACAATACTCCGGTTGTTATTCAAGGGACCAACAGATAGAAGTGTCCAATTTACATGACCTTGAAGCTACTCTAAACAACATTGTTTTATCACAGTCCTCTGACTATTGGACATGGATAGGGATTTATATATTGTTTCCAAAGCTCGCAAGTTTATTGATGCTCATGACTTGGCACCTTTTACTACGCCTACATTTTGGTGCAACATAATTCTGATAAAGATCAACATATTTATTTGACATCTAAAGCTTTCGAGGTTGGCTTCGAAATCTAATTTGTTGGACAGAGGAATTGATCTGGAAGACTCAAATTTTTCCCTCTGCACAAGTCATATAGAAGACGAGACACATCTCTTTTTCAATGTGATACTAGCGTTCAGATTTGGTCAAAAGTCGCGCAATGGATTAATCTTTATTTGCCGGCTTGGACTTCGTTCGATAACTTATGGGCTTGAATAGATTGTCTACTTTACTCTTTGAAATATTGAGAGACTACGGAACAGTATCAACTTCAAAGATCGTTCTTTTCGTAAGTGCCATGTGATTAACAACATTGTGACGACCGGTTCTAATTGGATTTTTGCTAGATTAAAAAGAAGCGTTGTAACTGGACCAAATGGTTGATGTCTCCTTTATATTCCTTGTAATTTTTGTATTTTTTTTCCTAGCATTTTGCTATCTATTTAATAAAATTTTCAGCCGTTGAAAAATAAAAAAAAAATTAAGGTAACGGGTACAGTGAACTATTATCTCATTTATTCGATTTCTCTTTTATTTATCTATTTTTTTTTTTTTGTAACCGAGAAAACTCTCCTATGAACGAACACATTGGCTCTCCATAGAAGGTAAAACCTCGAGTAATCAAGCCCCCTAAGCGCGAGACCTGGTACCTGGTGAATTTCGCATTATGCGCACCCTCTAGTCATACTCTCTTTTTGAACAATTTGGCATAGCCAGGAATTGAACCCGGGTGATGTGCTTCATTGGACAACTCGGTGGCCACTCAGACAAGCCTGCGTGGTTTATTTATCTAATTGTATAATTGTATTTGCATAGACAAAATTAATACTACCTCCGTCTCATTCCAATAGGGCAGTATTCCATTTTGGGCTGTCCCATTCTGATAGTCCACTTCCATAAATAGAAAGGAAAAAAGATATTTCATTGGTGGATCTGGAGAGAGAAGATATTTCATTGGTGGATAAATGAAGTTAGTGGAATTTCCTAAAACTGCGTGTTTTTTTATCTGTGGACTATTGGAATGAAACGGAGGAAGTAATAAATTATAAAATTGAAGTTCACTACGTAACTAAATAAAACAATTTGTAATTTAGAGCGTTACAAATGGAACCATCTTTTATCGTAAAGAGTCCTTTCATACTAGATTATCTACTCCATGTGAACTTCAGTGAAAAACAAAGTCTGATTACACTTTTACACTGTTATCTAAGCTCCAAGTACCGCTTATATAATTCATATCCTTCGATCGAAGCATAGTCACATTTTTTATTCAATTAATAGTTTGTTCTTTTTTACTTAGATACAGAGATCGTAAAGTTAATTAATGAGTTAATATGTACACATTATAAAAAAAAAAAAGTGTACACATTATACTTAGATACGCCCTTATGTCCTTTTTACTTGGATTATAGAATTAACTTGTGTAGGAACCCTTGCGTTGCGCCGGAGTTCTATGTTATTATAGGTACGGGCAGTTGTTAGTTCACGAATACGATAATTATATAGTGAATACGATTATTACATAACATTAATTATCGGGGTAAACAGTTGATGTATTCTAACGAATACACAAAATATTGTAGCAGATACAAAAGACTGAAAGACATGGTTGTTAACTGGTAGTATTCTTCTGTTCCTTTTTCTTCTTTGCATCCATCACCTTTGTGCCTGTAAGTGATATAAGTTGTTATGGTTAAAGGGTTATTGTGCGTTATGTAAAACGGTATTATTATTGTCTATCTTTACCTTCATCTTGAAACAGCCTCCTTCTGGTGTTAGTTGCTGTTGCAGGTTTTTTGGAACTATTTGGGTCAATCCTTTCTTCTGTTGGTGTATTTGTTGGTAGACGTTGTGGTGCTGCTTCAGAAGTGTCTGTACTAACGTTTTCTTCTGCGGGTGCATTTGTCAGGGACAAATACGGAGACTCTAATATAAGATAATGAATGTTACTGTTGGAATTTGTGTATCTAGTCTAAAATTTTATGATCATTTACCTGATGGTGCTAGTGTGCGGATGTTTTCTGCTTCTTGTGTTGATGTTTCAAGCACGGGTTCTTCGAAGAATTCAGTATTTGACGATCTGGCCTTGGTATTGAATCTGACGTTATAAACTCGAGTTTGTTGCTCGAGCTCTTTGAGTGGGGTGGGATTTCTCTTCTGTTTTTATACCCCATTTCCAACACCATTTCTTTGAAGCTGTGACCAACTAACCATTCGCCTTTTTCGTGCATGAAGGTGATCTCTGCGGTTGTGTTTTCGTCCCTTGCGACGACCCTGAATGAGCACCTGGCAGTTTTTTTTCATTTTGGGTTATGTTGTTTCTAACTATGTTGAAAAGGTTTAAAGATTGTATTTTTTGGTTTACGTGTATAGGGCCTCACTTGGTTCACCATCTTTCACGCACATCATAGGTTGACCTACTTCGTCAGCCACTTTGCTTCTACATGTTGGGCATGCTAGGTAAAACCGCGGTTTTCTATCATCGATTCTTTCTACTACGCATTCAAATCTGAACACGTGTGACAGAAAAATAGATAGAAATATGTCATAATTCTACTTGTAGCATATTAATACTTTAACTCTTTGTTGCATACATTTTGGTTTTGAGGATTGACATTGGCTAAGTTGCTGAGAGTTTGCGCACTGTTGTTTTCAAGTATCAATCAGCCTCTTGTCGCTTGTACCTGCATTTGAGTTTGTATGATCATTTTAGCATATAGATGATACATTTGGGTTGTAATCATTTGGCAGTGTTTACTCTTCTCTTTATTGGTGATACTCGTAGATATCCGAGTTAAAGTAGTAGTGCATAGCATCTATTCCTTTAAGCTGCAGTTGTGCTGAAAAAGTTTCAAAAAAATATGATTTTTGTTTTATATTTCAATTTGACTACTAATTATAAATCTTATTCTATTTTGTTTTTAATATTTACTTGAGAAGTAGTTTGTCTAGCAGGAGTTGACAACGATTATGACTGGCTTTTCACTGTTGTTGTACCCGGCAACATCAAAATTTCTTGCTTTCTCATTCCACAGTAGAAGTGGAATTATTTGAATGTACATTAATTTATGGTAAGTGTACATTAATCTAGTTAATATCTGATGTAATGAGCTATACATTTATGGTATCTGATGTTGTGAGCTATAAATTTACGGTTATGCTGTGTGAGTTGTAGATATTTTACCTTTGGTCAACTATGTTGATAAGCCGTTTTCCTCCTTGAAATTCCCCAACCTGAAGTACGCGGCCAAATGTAATATGTGTTTATAAGAAAAAGTTAGTGCACTTTTATAAACTGTTTTGTGACAAATTTGGTTGATAAATCAATGTACCTGTTAGAATCGGAGTACTGTTCGTTACTCGGTCTTGTAGGGTTTCGTAGTCAACAAAATGGAAGTGATGGCTCCCCTTTTGGGGATATTGGTTCGAACCTTGTTTGTGAACCTATTTCTATGGTTGTTGTTGTTGGTAATGTGCGTTGACAGTTTTGGTCTTTTTACAGGTGAATTTATATATCTTGTACGTAGCGTTTGGTTGCAAGGTTCTGTAAAGCGTGCGATACTCCTTGTAGTCAACATTTCCTTGAACGGCGCCTCCGTGTAATAATGTTACGATATGTATACTCAAATAGTCTTTTTTTTTTCTTATAGTATGTTGCACAGAGTACCTGTCTATCAAGAAGTATGCAGCAGAGTTGGGTTGGTGCGCGAGTTCAAAAATCTGTTGATATCCAGGTTCGGTAAACCTTTACTTCTAAGGTTTGGGTTGTTTCTCCTGGAACAAAGTCTTTAATTGCTGTGACGGGGATTATACTATATAAATTAAAGTTAGTATCAAATATAATCTCTTATTTTGTATAATTAGGAATGTTACTGACCTTGAAGAAGAGCTGGATATCTCTTTATTATCCATTTTTGTTAGAGTTTGTTGTTGAATTGCTTAAACTGTGAAGTTGGCTATAAATGATTAATAGTAGGTATCACATTCTTTTGTATTAAATTTCTCAAATCATTAACACGAACTAAAAAATTTACACAATAAATCTTTGTAATAAGTTTATATTAGATATAACACTCACAAATTCGTTACACAAAGAATCTTTGCAATACATTCAATAATTTCGTAACACGATAATGATCTTAAAAAGGGGGAAAATAAATTATAGTTTAATTCTAAGGGATAGTGGTAAATCAACTGCTAAACTATAGGTTGGAATTCATCTCGTGTGGAAGATACTGAATACCTTCATCAGAAGTAGACAGCATTTTTTACTTCATTTGTTTTGTCAATGCGGAACCGCTTGTCGTTAAACAGTAAGTGACTAAAACATAGGATTGCCGTTTAATGTATTGATTGTTAGTGCCTCTATCAAGCATGTATACATTGTAGATAGTTTTAGAGTTCAAATATATTTTAGATATAAATCTTTTGTTTCAGACTGCCTAATGAATGTTTTTGAGACAGTAAAACCCTAGTTCGTTTGAGTAGTCGATTAGCTTTAAAAATGTCTATCAACTGACTAATTAGCATGATTATTTAAGTTTGTAGATTACCTGGTGTGAGTGTTGCTTGCTTGTAGATTTTGTTCCAAGACAGCTTCGAAACTTTAGTTTCTGAATGAAATTAGGAGTGTTTGTGTATGGAGTTATGAAAGACAGGTTTTGTTACAAGTATTGGATGACGTGTTGCATCACGTGTCTTCATCTGCTTGATTTTCCTTTTGGGCTGGATGGTTTTTTTTTTTTTTTTTTTTTTTTTTTTTTTTTTTTTTATTTTGGCCTGCATGTTTGCTTGATTAACCTTTTGGGTTGGTTAAGTCTTTTTTTTTTGGGCCTGATAAGTGTGTATTGGAGTAATCTACCTTATCGGGCTGAATTTTGTTTTGACAATTAAAGTTACAAATCTGTTTATATAGGTATCTATAACTTTATTTATTTATCAAATGAAGTAACTTATATGTACATACCTAAAGAGTATTATTGTTGTTTATAATACATGATACATTGCATGCTGAACTTACTACACATATTAAGCATTAAAAAATAAATGATAGTGTTTTTTATAATGTAAAAACATGGGAAACAGATTGTTGTCTATAATGATTTGGTAATATATTAATCAAACACCAACATGTTAGCTACGATAATTTAAAACGTATTTTAGGTACATAAACAAATCGAATGTTGTGACCATAATAAATCAAAGTGGCATAAACATCCATAAAATAACTATTTTATCCATCATCAAATCAACAGAATGCATCAAACATCATAAATCTTTCAGATACAAATTCGACAAAAAACTTAAGCAAACAGACAGTCGTGGTAGTTAAGAGTACATATACAGCAGCAGTTTCGCGATCATTGTTATGAAAGTTAACCCTTTTTAACTATTTTAATCTCCTGAAGATTAAAAGTATTGCATCAGCATTGTACATGACGAAACACTCATCCCCTTCATTCAAGTCATTTACTTTCATGAACCTGCTCCAACCGTCTGATAAAACGAAAGTTGGTTTTGTTTTAGTTTTTTCCACTAATAACTTGCATTGGGTTGAAGTACCATCCAGATTGACGACAGAAACTTGTGCACTGATGTTTAAGCGAAGGGGTACAAAATAGTTATATATTTATTATGAAAAACTATTAAATACGATACAATTTTACACAAGTTATTTATTTATTTATAGAGTGGATATACCTAAACCTTGCTACAACACTTATAGGCAGTGTATCTAATCGTACAGTAGTGTAGTTTTTAGTAAGTCCGGTTCGTTCCACAGGGATCTTAGCCAAGTTTAACGCTATATTTTTAAAACTATATTTGTATAAATATAAATATAAATATATATAAGTAATATTATTATTATAAAAGGGGGTTTTTACCGTTTAATGACCGGTTTGTCGATTTAAAACTTTAGTCGCAGTTAAAACCTAATGTAAAATATTAAAAATAAATATAACTTAATCTAAAGCGTAAAATAAATGACAATAAATAAAATTGCGATAATTAAAAAGTGCAATAATTAAAATGACAATAAATTAAAGTTCGATCATTAAAAGTGCAATTAAATATGAAATAAAGGAATTATGCTTATTTAAACTTCCGTAATCATGATGTTTGACGTGTTGATTTTAGTTTTATTACCATGGGTTAATTGTCCTTTATCCTGGATTATTTAATATGTCCATCTGGTTTTGTCCATAACAGTCCATCAGTCATAAATATAAAGTGCGAGTGTCCTCGTCAAATTATCCTTATATCCGAAGTCAAATATTCCAATTAATTGGGGACTTAAACTATAATTACACCAATTTTCCTTGTATGTAATTCACCCCTGTTTTAATAAGTCCATTAACTATTAATCCATTCCCGTGTCCGATTAAATGAACGATTATTAGTACTTATAAATATCCCGCCCATCGTGTCCGATCGAGTGTATGTGGTTATTTATAGGTACGTCCAATTGTAAATCTTTATATTAAATTAACGAACTATCATTCAATTAAACAAATATAAAGTCCACTAATAGCCCATAGTCTAATTTCCACAAGTGTCGTTCTTTTGTCCAAACCCCAATTATGGTACAATGCCCAATTATCCTGTCTTTAATATTTAGCCCAACATCACAATTACTTCGGCATTAAATAAGCATAATAATAAATTAGCTACGAGACATTAATTTAAAAAGGTTGAACATAACTTACAATGATTAATAATAGCGTAGCATTACACGGACAGAATTTCGACTTACACCCTTACAACATTCGCTAACATACCCTTATTATTATTAAAATTAAAATTAAAATTAAAATTAAAATTATAATATATATATATATATATATATATATATATATATATATATATATATATATATATATATATATATATATATATACGTGAGAGATGGAGAAAGAAAAAGATGTGTTTATTTTGGCCAAAACACGCGAAATTTATAGATGTGGCCAGCATATTGGGGTCATGCGACCGCATGACATTTGTTCTTCCTGGCCATGCGATCGCATGGCCAGCTGGTTCCAGTCACATGGTTTTGTTTTCTTGTTTTGCCGACGTTTTAATAAATAAATATAATATATAAATAATTTTAAGAATTATTTATATATTATATTATATATATGTACATAGTTGGCTTGTAATTTTTGCTCCGTTGCGTCGCGCGTTGAGAGTTGACTTTGGTCCCGGTTCCGGATTTTCGAACGTCCTTGCGTACAATTTAATATCTTGTATTTTGCGTTTTGCGTCTTGTACTCTTGTAATTTTGAGACATTTCTTATCAATAATTGGAACCACTTTGATTGTAATTTGTACTTTTTAGCTTTTTGGTCGTTTGCGTCTTCAATTCGTCGAATCTGTCTTTTGTCTTCACCTTTTATTATTTAAACGAATATCACTTGTAAATAGAACAATTGCAATTAAAAGCTTGTCTTTCTTGAGGGATAATGCTATGAAATATATGTTCGTTTTTAGCATTATCATGCACCATCAAAGAGACCTGGTAGCCCATACAACTCTTTTGGAAGTCTCTAAAATAAACATGTAAAATAAAACTAATAAATAAGGTGTAGATTTAACATGCACTATATAAGTAAGGTATAGGAATAATTGGTGCACATATTCAAACATAAAAATAAATGCTAAAGTATATTAATTTGAGAACTACCCCGCATCTGACTCTTTTAACAGGAATGGCAAACTTACGAATAGTTTCATTGTTAGTTGGTGGAGGATTGACTGAAACATTATTTGGTAAAATTGGGAGAACAACAGAAGTGCCAAGGATTGTAGGTAAATATTATTGCACGTTCGATTTATCAACATTTCCCTGCTTATGATCGCCTATATTGTCATGATATCCTTCATACACCGACGCTGTTGTCTTTCTTTCACAACGATTTGGTTCATACATGGATAGCTCAAAATCATTGGCACCTACGCATTTAAAAATCAAAAGATCCAGCGGACAAATTTCAAGTTTAAGAACAATATTGCACCAACCAAAAGATATTGACATTTTTTTCCAGTTTTAGAAATTAGAACAAGTTGACGGAAACCACGAACTGTGTTGATCCACATATCATGTGGTGTTTGATATTTGGAAAGTTGGATTGAAAGCCATTTTTGTGGAAAGACCTAAGTATAAGCGATGTTAATAACTACCATAATAGGAAAATATTGAATGTAAAAAGTTACTTAGAAAGCATATAGTTAAACGTATGGAAGTTTATTAGTTTAGCATAAAAAAACAACTACCAACTCTTTTCATTCTTCATCATCTAAACATGCAATCCAGATTGGGTCTTCAGATAGTGGGACATGTTTTTGACACTCATCGTTGCCGAAAATCGTGACTTCAAAATTTGTACGATCGATAACTGTAAAGCGAAGAATATCTTTAGCTTCCAACTTTAACTCTTTGAAAATTTTGGACCATCCAGATGCAAACTACAATTCTTTACCATCCCAACGCATTCTTACCACTCCCTGATAACCATTCGTGGTGCGAATGAATACAGTCCCTAAAGGCATAAATTTACTGTATTGCGTTTTCACAAAGTGCTCTGGTACAGCCTTGATTATAGAAACGAAATAGTTATGTACAATATGCAAATTGTAACCACTATGTATGTAATCAAGATAGAATAGAATTACATTATTATAATAACCTGAAAAATACAATAAAACTAAATCTGATAATAAGCATCTTTAGATTCAATTTCGACAACAAATGAAGGTAAACGACCGTGTGAATATAACATCGAGTTCAAACTCATGTTGAAGATATGTGTTATGATGGTAATAAAAACATGTAGGGATCAAAGAATGAGTATACTCTAACACTTGATAAATAACACATCATTCACTGATAAGAGTAAGTTTAAAACTAAATAATAACAAAACCCAATTACAGGGCTCATAAGATATCGTCTAAATAATTATAGGTTGAAATCAAACTTTATTTAAAGATGGCATCATGTATAAAACTCAAGTGTATAGAAAAGGAAAAAAAATAGTATAGAAGAAAGCATACTCACATGATGGTAGGTAGTTGGTTCGGAGAGAAAAAGTTGAAAAGTTGAAGAAGATCAGATTTTAACTGCTAAAGTATCTGATAGCATATTTAATACACTAAGCTTTGGTAAAAGTGCAAAAAATTATAATAAACAAAAAAATAACCTAAGTTGGGCCTAGCAATATTGGATTACCCGAAAATGATATGGGCGTCATTTTGTATAAAAATTTCGGGTTATTAGCGGGCCAGCAATTTAAGAAAAATATTTTTATACAAATGCAGAATATTACAAAAGTTGTTATTTGTTAACAGCATAAATAAATTAATAGTAAAAACAACTGTATAAATTAACAGAAAAAACCTTAGTAGTTATATGTAATCAACATAAGCATAAATTAACAGAACATTAGAAAAGTTGTTAACAGCATAAATAAATTAGTAGTAAACACAACTGTATACCTTAACAGGAAAAAACCTTACAATTGCAACTTACAAAGTTGGACGAAAATCATTTACGATTGCAGCAATATCATTATATGTTTCCTGGTTTCCAAAGTAGACATATATATACTTTTGATAAGATGAAAGAAATTTGAGTTTGTAGTCAAGCAAAAACAAAAACGTAGATTTGTTGGGTTTCAAAGAAGAAAAAACATATAAAGTAAACAACTGGTATGTCATTTCGTGTTAGAATAATAAGAAAAAAAACCAAGAATCGAACCTGTAAGAATGAAGATATTAAATCATATGTATACCGATAAAGCAGCTTTTCTTTTTCCTTAGTTAAACAAAAATAAAGCTATTTACACTTTAATGACCAAAACCTATTATTTGTTACTCAAAGCACAAATAGGAAAAAAACGAAAAGAAAAAAAAATCGCATAAAAAGAAACAAAAAGTGGAGAAGCAAGATGAAGTCCTATTATTTTGTTCAAACACAAATTTGATAGCAAAGAACAGTTAACAACCAAGACTTAAAGCGGAGAGTAGTATATATATATATATATATATATATATATATATATATATATATATATATATATATATACACATAACGCTTACGTTCAATGTGAAAAATATACAGCCTATAACATAATATGTTCTTTTGTTTCGTAAAAGCGATAACACAATACAAAACACATAAGATTTAGAATAAACACAAAAATTAACACACAAACTGAATATATATAATTACAAACAGATATGAAAAAATTATAAATATCTTTAAATACATATGTGTAATAGGGATACAGAAAACGATAGTTACATAGTAAGAAAGTCATTAAAAAGTAATGTAATTCACTGTTCAAGCTGTTGTCGCAAAGGAAGCACAACCTAACCACTGAATTAGTCCATGCAGTACGATTCTTTATTACCTCAAATTGTGTATTGTCATAAAGAAACTTAATTTTCTTCTCGCTTTCATTAAAACACAAAACGAAAGTGTACAACGGCGTTATCTCAAGGTCTAGTAGATTGAATAACCATTCCAAGGGTGATAGTTGGTGACTCATATATGTTAAACAATAATTTTTCCCCCGTTCATGTATCATAGCCGATCTAAAAAAAAGTTTACACCAAAAAAAGTATTAAAATATTGGTAGATAACCAATTTTCAGGTTAGGTACGACTCAAGTGGCACCTTTTTTTGTTAAAACCAGAGCTACACATCCTCTATTTCTCAAGAAGCAAAACAAACTAAAAGCAAGGCTCAGAAATATAAAAAAACTGGAGCGAGAGAACGTACGGTAACATCATGGTGACAATATTTCAGCTGCCACACCATACCATGGCCACAAAAGAGACATTTCTGTGACGACCCGGGAATTTCTGACCAAATTTAAACTTAATCTTTATATGGTTTCGACACGATAAGCAATGTCTGTAAAGTTGAGTCTCAAAAATTTTGAACTGTTTTCATATACGCAATTACCCTTCGACTATTCCCGACGATTCACGAACAACTATCTGTGAATATATATATATATATATATATATATATATATATATATATATATATATATATATATATATATATATATATATATATATATATATATATATATATATATATATATATATAAACGTTATTAATCATTTGTATGAAATTTTTGATATAAATATATATATAAAATAATATACTAAGTAATAAAATTATTATTTTTATATTATTTGTAAATATATAATAATATTAAATTTACTTGTTTGAAAATATATAATATATTTATTTACTTAATAAACTTTCTATCTAAAACTATTTATATATAGGAAGAGAAGATATTAAAAATGATTGATTTTGAGCTTAATTAGTAAGCGTCAGTAATACTCGGTTGGTATTTCGTTAGTGTTCATATAGATCTAATACATATATATGAAGGATTAAGATAAAGGTTGGACTGTAAATTGATTACGAAGATTTTAGCTTTGTTAAAAATATTTTTACCTTTTTAGTTTAAATTTTAAGTACTCCGTACATATTATTTGGAACAGAAAATAAATAATTATTGAACCTTTTTGATCAGGTTTCAAACAGGTAATGACCAGAATAAATAAATGGACTTAATTTAAAAATTTGAGATTTTTAGGAACACTTTTATACATTAACCGTTTAGCAATGGACACGATACACTTCCAGTAAAAACTGTCGCAGAGTTTAATTATTTATCTACACGTTTTGTTTTGTTATAATATTATTATATTATTATAAAATAATGAATATTACTGTTATTGTTTCTAGCCTGGCATATAACTCTTACATATAGAGGCATGCATACAAGAGATACATACACACATAATCATCAAAACACAACCCCAACACCCACTTCTACTTCCTGCTCCGTCTTCCTCTTCGTGAGTAATAATCATCACAACCACTCGTGATCACCACGACAAACACCACCATTACCTTCTTTGAACTAACCCCAAACCACCTTTTAGTTAAGCTTCTAGTTAGAACAAAACTATAACGGACACCCCTTGTTACTTACCTTCTTTTAACCCGCTTATTCTCATGCTTGATCCAACATCCTAACCCATTTTTCTTTCTCTTCCTCTCACTTTTTCTCTTCCTTTTTGTAATTCACGACTACAATTATACCTGTTGTGCTGAGTGTTTATTTTTTTTCTTCTTCTGATTCTATTCGCACATACAAACCACACGATGGGTCACTACTATCTGCTTCTGTGATGGGTCAGTTCACCATAAAACCACCATAGACACCCTCACCATCACCACAAACACTACTATGTGCTGCACGAAAAAAAAAATCAGACAAGAACATGCTATATTGCTGCTATGAACCTTTTCTGTTTCTTAATTCCGTTTCAATTAACAACAATAAAGGGAATGATGAGGTCGAGATTATTTAAAGAAATAAAGAGAACCATTCATGCTCACAAGTTAAGGTGACAACATGGATTTAGAGAATTTATAATTCAAAGTTTTCCTTTTTATCATGCAAGTGGAGCAATATGAGTTCATTGGCCGACAATGGGTCGGTGATTTAGTTTTTTTTTCATATAAGGGTGGATATTGATGCGTTTAAAGGAAAAGGGAGGCATACACACTTAGGATCCTTTTAAGTCAAGTTAATATAATATTATTGTTATAATAAGGGATGGTGATGGACATAAAATAATCTACAATTGGGACAACTTACCAATCTGGTGGTCGACATATTTGTGCAAAAGGTGTTCCATTCTTTTAAATTTGTGGCATGATGTTGATATTAGTTACGTGATTAGGGTAAAATAGAAAAGATTAAAGTAAGTAGATGATAAATAAGATTAATGATACTTAATGATGATGATGATTGCATAATATTTTTTTCTGTTTGTGTCGGCTAAAAGAAGTGGAAGAAAAATACCGATTACCTATTTTGTTGTGGGCCGAAAGTCTGTTTTTTGTTGTGGGCCGGTGATAATGCTAAAAACGAACATATATTTCATAGCATTATTCCTCAAGAAAGACGAGCTTTTAGTTGCAATTGTCCTATTTACAAGTGATATTCGTTTAAATAATAAAAGGTGAAGACAAAAGACAGATTCGACGAATTGAAGACGCAAATGACCAAAAAGCTCAAAAGTACAAAATACAATCAAAGAGGTTCCAATTATTGATGAGAAATTTCTTGAAATTACAAGAGTACAAGATTCAAAACGCAAAGGACATTCGAAAATCCAGAACCGGGACCAGAGTCAACTCTCAATGCTCGACGCAACGGACTAAAAATTACAAGTCAACTATGCACATAAATATAATATAATATTTAAATAATTCTTATAATTATTTATATATTATATAATATATTATAAACCGTCGGCAAGCTAGGAGCCAAGGCTGTGTGAGCTGGAAATACGAACTCCGCGTGTTGCAGAGTTAGAAGGCCAAAAATGCCGCGAGTTGCGGAGCTTCCCTGGACGAAAATTCCTATAAAAGGCAACGCATTTTGATCGTAAAAATATCATATAATCTATCTCTCTCTCAATATGTACGTAAATATATATATATATATATATATATATATATATATATATATATATATATATATATATATATATATATATATATATATATATATATAATTTATATTTTAATTTTAATTTTGATTTTAAATCCTAATAATAAGGGTATGTTAGCAAATGTTATAAGGGGGTAAGTAGAAATTATGTTCGTGTAACGCTATGCTATTTTTAATCATTGTAAGTTATGTTCAACCTTTTTAATTTAATGTCTCGTAGCTAAGTTATTATTATGCTTATTTAAATCGAAGTAATCATGATGTTGGGCTAATTACTAAAATTGGGTAATTGGGCTTTGTACCATAATTGGGGTTTGGACAAAAGAACGACACTTGTGGAAATTAGACTATGGGCTATTAATGGGCTTTATATTTATTTAACTAAATGATAGTTTGTTAATTTTAATATAAAGATTTACAATTGGACGTCCCTATAAATAACCATATACACTCGATCGGACACGATGGGCGAGGTATTTATATGTACTAATAATAGTTCATTTAACCGGACACAGAAATGAATTAATAGTCTATGGAATTATTAAAACAGGGGTGAAATTATGTACAAGGACACTTGGCATAATTGATAACAAAGTATTAAAACCTTGGGTTACACGCAGTCGATAACCTGGTGTAATTATTAAACAAAGTATTAAAACCTTGTTACAGTTTAAGTCCCCAATTAGTTGGAATATTTAACTTCGGGTATAAGGATAATTTGACGAGGACACTCGCACTTTATATTTATGGCTGATGGACTGTTATGGACAAAAACCAGAAGGACATATTAAATAATCCAGGACAAAGGACAATTAACCCATGGGCATAAAACTAAAATCAACACGTCAAGCATCATGATTACGAAAGTTTAAATAAGCATAATTCTTTTATTTCATATTTAATTTCCTTTATTTTATATTTAATTGCACTTCTAATTATCGCACTTTTATTTATTGTTTTTGTATTTAATTGCACTTTTAATTATCGTATTTTTTTAATTATCGCAATTTTATTTTATCGCACTTTTATTTATCGCAATTTCATTATCGTTATTTACTTTGCGCTTTAAATTAAGTCTTGTATTTATTTTTAATATTTTACATTAGGTTTTAACTGCGACTAAAGTTTTTAAAATCGACAAACCGGTCATTAAACGGTAAAAACCCCCCTTTATAATAATAATATTACTTATATATATTTGTATTTTTATAAAATAAAACTAATATAGCGTTAAGCTTTGTTTAAAGATTTTTCCCTGTGGAACGAACCGGACTAACTAGAAACTACACTACTGTACGATTAGGTACACTGCCTATAAGTGTTGTAGCAAAGTTTAAGTATATCCATTCTATAAATAAATAAATATCTTGTGTAAAATTGTATCGTATTTAATAGTATTTCCTTGTAAAATATAAGCTATTTCATATACACCTCGCTTTAACATTAAGTATTTTTGGTGCCGCTGCCGGGGAACTTAAAATCTAGCTTAAACGCCGGAAGCGCAACGCTAATATATAAAAAAAATAAAAAATTTATTTTTGGTTTACTTTTATAAAAATACGTTTTTGTAAAAATACGTTTTAAATATTCGAAAACATAAAAAGAAAACAAAAATATAAATATTTTTAAGAGTTTGTTAAATATTTAAGTTTTATAAAGTTTTTTTATTTTTATTTTATAAAAATATAAGTTTTATTTAAATATTTTGTGTTTATTTAAAACATAAAATAAAAAACCGAAAAGAAAAAAGATATATATAAATCTATTTTTAAAATTTTTATAAAATTATAAAGTATCTTATTTTTTTTAAAACATAAGTTTTTATTTCATTTATATAAATATTTTATTTAATTATTAAAACAGAAAATTAAAAACAAAACAAAAAAAGAAACCTGTCGAAACCAGCCTGTCATCTGAATTTTCATATCCCGCGACTCGCGGAGTTTGAAGAAGAAAATACCGCGACTCGCGGAGCCGTCTGACACGGGCACACAGCAACCCTAATTTGGCATTTATTACAGAGTTTTAATTATTATTATTAATTAATTAGTATTTAGGGTTAATTAATTTATTATTTAGTTTAAGATTTAATTAATTTGTAATAATTATTTTTAATTAGTTTTATTAATTTATAAAATTAATAGTTTTATAAAATAAATTAAATAAAAATAATATTTTTTATAAAAATTGTACTTTTTACAACTTTTAGTATATTTTTATATTTTGTCCCTTTTTATTCGTTTTAGCGTAATTTTTGTATTTTTCGCTCGTTTTTAGTTTTAAGCTTAGTTTTTGTCATAGTTATTTTTACTTTTAGATTTTTAGGCTTTGCCGTAAAATCCCTTAAGTGCTTTTTCTTTAGACTAAGATTTAGGTGCTCTAGAACTTTGCGACGCCTTTTTAAGTTTTAGTACCTTTTTAAGTTATTGCCATTTGAGATATAGTTTTACTTGTAAGCCTTAATATTTTTAGACGCAACTTTTAATTTTTAGTTTTTAGTTCCTTTTTAAGTTTAGACGCGCTACTTTCTTATTTTTATTTTTATTTTTCGAAGCCTTTTACCTATGTATCAATTATCACTCCAATTAGTAATCTCAATTTGCAATTTTAATTTTAAGTTAGTGATAGTAATAAGGTTGGGTTAGTAGAGTGTTTTTAAGTTCTATAGTCACTCTTTTTCTTTCTTATTTTTCAACCCTTTTCTTTTTCGTCCTTTTTTGACGCGCTCTTTTTCTTTCTTATTTCTCGACATTCTAGTTTTAGGACATAAATTTTTATTCTATTTCTTCTCTAAATTTCTTAAAATTACGAAAATTTATTTTAAGTGGTTAAATTGATAGACATCAAAATTTTCTGGTTCGTAGTAATAGTTGGATTTGTACGTGGACCGGGTTATTGGAGCCAAACAGTACTCAATTATATTGAGACCAAACGAATCCTGCCCCTCTGCTGCATCTTTTGGCTATTCGAAACGTAGGCAAAATCAGAAAAGTCTATTAATTGGATAACTTATATAATTTTTCTTTCCTTTTCAAAAACTAATAGGATATTCAGTGAATGCACCGAGCAAGACGTTCACCACCTTTTGTACGTTCACCACCTGTAACTCGATCAAGACATCTAGCTAATATTACCGCCGTTGATTTTTCTTTAGAATCGTCATCCAGTCGACCAAGTACTCCAATTCAAATTTCCGATAATCCATTTTTTGAAACCGACCTCACAATTGAGAATCCGGAGAATATTCAGGGACAATTCATAGATCCTGAACCATTAATTTTTCCTCCGGAACCACCAATCATTCAAACAAAGATTGTTGAGGAACGAACCATTAAATCAGAATCCTCCAGTGATTCAGATTCAACAAATTCAATTATGGAGAATCTAGAACCTTTAAGTATGGAAGACCGAATGAGAGCTAAACGCACTGGCCAAGGTCACGCAATTACTCATCCAGACATTAATGCGCCAGATTATGAAATCAAAGGACAAATTCTACATATGGTGACTAATCAATGCCAATTTAGTGGTGCGCCGAAGGAAGATCCAAATGAACATCTTCGTACCTTTAATAGGATCTGCACACTATTTAAAATCCGAGAAGTTGAGGATGAACAGATATATCTTATGTTATTTCCCTGGACTTTAAAGGGAGAAGCCAAAGATTGGTTGGAATCGTTACCTGAAGGGGCGATTGACACATGGGATGTTTTAGTTGAAAAATTTCTTAAACAATTCTTTCCGGCATCTAAAGCCGTAAGACTTCAAGGAGAAATTGTTACGTTCACACAGAAGCCAAATGAAACTCTATATGAGGCGTGGACTAGATTTGGAAAGTTATTGAGAGGATGTCCGCAACATGGTTTAGACACTTGTCAAATAGTACAAATATTCTACCAAGGATGCGACATCACTACAAGAAAAGACATAGATATAGCAGCTGGTGGGTCTATTATGAAGAAAACCGAAACTGATGCTTACAAAATTATTGATAACACTGCTTTCCACTCACATGAGTGGCACCAAGAAAAAGATATTGTCAGATCATCTAAAGCAGCTAGAGGTTATTCTAGTCATGACTTAGATTCCATTTCTGCAAAGATAGATGCTGTCGAGAGACGAATGGAAAAGATGACTAAAGATATCCACTCAATACGAATTAGTCGTGAGCAGTGTGGAGGACCACATTTGACAAAAGATTGTCTCAGTATTGAGCTAACAATGGAACAAAGAGAGAATATTTCATACATAAACCAAAGGCCTGGAAATAATTATCAGAATAATTATCAACCGCCAAGACCGATTTACAATCAAAACCAGAACTATAACCGAAATGTTCCATACAACAACCAACAAGGTCCTAGTAATCAACAAGTATCCAACAATACTTACAATCAGCAAAGACCTAATTTTCAAAACAAACCACCATAAACCGATGATAAAAAGCCGAATTTAGAAGATATGATGACAAAGCTAGTTGAAACTCAAACGCAGTTTTTCACATCTCAAAAACAAACCAATGAACAAAATGCTCAAGCATTTAGAAATCAACAAGCTTCTATTCAAAATTTGGAACAAGAAGTAAGTAACCTAGCAAGGTTAATAGGTGAAAGAAAACCGGAAAGTTTACCTAGTGATACAAATGCTAACCCCAGAAATGAAACAGCTAAAGCTATTACCACAAGAAGTGGTACAACACTTAAATCAACTGAAATACCTGTAACTTCTGATGAAGCTATTCCTACTCCACAAGAACCACAACCTGAACAAGATAAGGAAAAAGAACCGGTAGTTGAAAAGGTTAATGAAGATAACACAGTTAAGGCTAAACCTTATGTTAAACCATACCAACCACCACTTCCTTACCCGAGTAAAATGAAAAAAGAGAAACTTGAAGCCGAGCAATCCAAATTCTTGGATATGTTTAAACAGATAAATGTAAATCTTCCTTTCATTGATGTGATTTCAGGAATGCCTAGATATGCTAAATTTCTGAAAGATGTAATAACAAATAGAAAGAAAATGGAAGAACTCTCGACTGTTACTATGAATGCTAATTGTTCAGCAGTGCTGTTGAATAAGATACCAGAAAAATTATCTGATCCAGGAAGTTTCGCAATTCCATGTTTTCTGGGTAGTCTTAGTTCAATAGAAGCATTGGCAGACTTAGGTGCTATTATAAATTTAATGCCGTATTCACTATACGCTAAACTAGACATTGGAGAATTGAAACCAACACGAATAAGCATACAACTAGCCGATCGATCAATAAAATATCCTAGAGGGATAATGGAGAACATGCTAGTTAAAGTTGGTACTTTAGTATTTCCAGTAGATTTTGTTGTTCTGGACATGGAAGAAGATTCTAAAGTTCCTCTCATATTAGGAAGGCCATTCTTAAACACGGCTAAAGCAATGATAGACGTGTTTGGTAAGAAACTGACCCTAAGTATAGAGGACGAGAGTGTTACCTTTTCAGTTGATAGAGCAATTCAACAACCGCAATCTGCAGATGATACATGTTATTATATTCAAACTATAGATTCACATGCAGAATTGTTAGAAGAATTTCCAGAATTACAAGGAACAGGAGAATGTTCTTTAGGAGAAGGTACTGAACTAATTGATGAAGCTGAAATGTTAGCTACACTAATGGCTAATGGATATGAACCAACAACAGAAGAAATTCAAATGCTAAAAGAAGAAGACAGATATCGATATAAATCATCGATAGAAGAACCTCTGACATTAGAGTTAAAGAGACTTCCAAACCATTTGGAATACGCTTATTTACATGGTGAATCTGAATTACCTGTAATAATATCATCTTCTCTTACTGAAAATGAGAAATCACAACTCATTTCTGTGTTGAAAGCTCATAAACCAGCCATTGCATGGAAGATTCATGATATTAAAGGAATAAGTCCTTTGTATTGCACACATAAAATCCTTATGGAAGAAGGTCATAAAACGTATGTGCAACGCTAATGAAGACTAAATCCTAATATGCAAGATGTAGTTAAGAAAGAAATAATTAAACTGCTAGATGCAGGTTTAATTTATCCAATCTCTGATAGTCCATGGGTAAGCCCAGTTCAATGCGTACCTAAGAAGGGTGGCATGACTGTCATTACAAATGAGAAAAATGAGCTTATTCCAACTAGAACTGTAACAGGATGGCGTGTGTGTATTGATTATAGAAAATTAAATGACGCCACCAGAAAAGATCACTTTCCCTTACCTTTCATTGATCAAATGTTGGAAAGATTAGCCGGAAACAGTTACTATTGTTTTCTTGATGGATTTTCCGGATACTTTCAAATTCCAATAGCACCCGAAGACCAAGAGAAAACCACGTTCACGTGCCCTTATGGTACTTTTGCTTACAAACGCATGCCATTTGGACTTTGCAACGCCCCTGCAACCTTTCAAAGGTGCATGATGGCAATTTTTCACGACATGATAGAAGAATGCATGGAAGTTTTCATGGATGACTTTTCAGTCTTCGGTGATACATTTGAATCATGTCTTGCTAATCTTGAACGAATGCTTATTAGATGCGAACAATCAAATCTAGTACTTAATTGGGAGAAATGCCATTTCATGGTTAAAGAAGGCATCGTTCTTGGACATAAAATTTTAAAGGAAGGAATTGAAGTGGATAGAGCTAAAGTAGATGTAATCGCTAAACTTCCACATCCCACCAATGTTAGAGGAGTTAGGAGTTTTCTAGGGCATGCCGGTTTTTACCGACGTTTCATAAAAGATTTTTCTAAAATTGCCACTCCTACGAATAAACTCCTAGAAAAGGATGCTCCATTCATCTTTTCAGATGAATGCATCAAATCTTTTAATATACTTAAAGAAAAACTCACTAATGCGCCGATCATAATAACACCAAATTGGAATCTACCGTTTGAACTAATGTGCGATGCAAGTGATTTTGCAATGGGAGCCGTTTTAGGACAAAGGATTGAAAAACGATTTCAACCTATATATTATGCTAGTAAGACGTTACAAGGAGCACAAACGAATTACACAACTACTGAAAAAGAACTCCTTGCTATTGTCTTTGCTTTTGACAAATTTCGTTCATATCTCGTTCTAGCTAAAACGGTGGTCTATACCGACCATTCTGCTCTTAGATACCTATTTTCGAAACAAGATGCTAAACCACGATTAATCTGTTGGATCTTACTCTTACAAGAGTTCGATATTGAAATCCGAGATAAAAGAGGAGCAGAAAATCTCGCCGCTGATCATCTTTCTCGTCTTGAAAATCCTGAATTAGAAGTTCTAAATGAATCGTCCATACAAGACAACTTTCCTGATGAATTTCTATTGAAGATAGATTATAATGAAATTCCATGGTTTGCAGACTATGCAAACTACTTAGTATGTGGATTCCTTGAAAAAGGATTATCGTACCAAAAACGAAAGAAATTCTTCAGTGATATAAAACACTATTTCTGGGAAGATCCACATTTGTTTAAAAGTTGTCCAGATGGAATAATACGGCGATGTGTATTCGGAGATGAAGCTAGTAAAATCTTAAACCATTGTCACACAGGACCAACATGAGGGCATTATGGGCCTCAACTAACAGCAAGGAAAGTTTATGATGCTAGATTCTATTGGCCTACAATTTACAAAGACGCACACCTTCTTTGCAAATCCTGTGATGCATGTCAAAGGGCCGGAAAAATAAGTCAACGTGATGAAATGCCAAAAAATGTCATTCAAGTATGTGAAGTATTTGACATTTGGGGTATTGACTTTATGGGTCCATTTCCAAAATCTCATAATAATTTATACATTCTCGTATCCATTGATTATGTATCTAAATGGGCGGAAGCACAAGCTCTCCCAACTAACGATGCACGAGTTGTAGTCAACTTTTTAAAACGTCTTTTTGCAAGGTTTGGAACACCGAAAGCTTTAATAAGTGATCGGGGTACTCATTTTTGTAATAATCAACTTGAGAAAGTTCTTAAAAGATATGAAGTAACTCATAAAATCTCCACCGCATATCATCCACAAACAAGTGGACAAGTTGAAAATACCAACCGAGCTTTAAAATGTATTCTAGAGAAAACCGTAGGATCAAATCTGAAGGAATGGTCCATAAAATAGGAGGATGCACTCTGGACTTTTAGAACAGCCTACCAAACTCCAATTGGAACCACACCTTTTAGACTCGTTTATGGAAAAGCATGTCATCTTCCAGTAGAAATTGAACACAAAGCATTTTGGGCTTTGAAGACATGTAATCTTGATTTACATGAAGCTGGACGTCTACGGTTAAGTCAATTAAACGAATTAGAAGAATTAAGACATGAAGCATACGAAAATTCGTTAATCTATAAAGAAAGAACGAAGAAATGGCATGATAAAAGAATCAGAAGTTCAAAAGAATTTAAATAAAGGATATAGTGTTCTTCTTTTCAATTCACGATTCAAGCTATTTCCTGGAAAATTGAAATCAAGATGGTCTGGACCATTCATAGTCAAAAGAGTTTTCCCATACGGAACAGTAGAATTGATAAATTCAAATGGGATTGAATTTAAAGTTAATGGTCACAGAGTTAAACATTACATACATGGTCCGATGGAAGTTGACAACGAAGTTAATCATAATTTCGATACCACAGCTAACTAAGTGTGGGGAGAATCAAGTCTTTGAAGGATAATATGTATTTCTGTTAGAGTTAGATTTTCTGTTTTTGTGTAGTTCTCGAAAATGGAACCCGAATGGTCTTTCCCTAGCAGACCCTAAAGAACTAGTCTTCTCCCCCCATTCTGAATTTTTATTTTTTTTTTAGGTTTTACGAAATGAAGACTTCCTGTGAACTAAACCATGGTCTAATGCTACACACTTTGATCACTAAACGTAATAATGACACACTTCCAAGTGAAATAGTATCATTAATCAGAGGTAAATTGGACGGAGTAAGAAAAGAATCCAGATGCGAAAATAATAAGTTACAATTTGGTAAAGGAAAATCAAAATCCGCAGCGAAAAGAAGAGCACGACACCTTGAAAAGTGTCACAAATGCGGAAAATGGTCACACGAAGGTAAATGTTCAAATAATCAAACCTATTCAAATACCGAATTTGTTACTTTATGCAAAGATGGACCGTTCATATGTTTAGAAGAAAAAATATTAAATGCTCGAGGTTACGCCTATGTAGCCATGGAAAATCAATTAGTCCGACTATCTTATAAGTGGGCTAGGGCATATCACTAAGAATACTATTTCACAGGTAAGTATGTACAGTTTTTTTATTTTTATTTTTATTTTTAACCTTTTGATAATAGACGCTAATTTGTTCGCTATAAAGTATTAAATTGGTATTCGATGAAATTAGGTCTTGCGACCAAAATTGTTAATATCATACAAAAATTTATTACATCACTGCGAAATTTAACGTTTATTCTTAAGGTATAAATATCTTTAATCAATCAACCCAAAATATTTCAAAAATTCGTCATGAGTTAAATTAGGTCATAGAACCGAAATTACTTTACCGAAAAGAGGGGCGCATATTTTTGATAATATTTGATTGATTAAAGTGGGATAAAAGCCAAAAAGATTTTTAATTTTATTTTTACCATGTTTTTAAAATTAATATATAAAAATTAAATTAATATTGTAAACTTCTTTAAAATTGTAAATATTTGAAAAATTAATCTTTTTAATATAAGTTTGTATGTATAAAAACAAAAATATAATATAAGTTTGGTGTGAATTTTTAATTTTATGCATTTTAAATTTAAGCTTGGTGTGAATTTTTAATATTAATTTTGAATTTTATGCATTTTTAATTTAAGTTTGGTGTGAATTTAAAAACAAAAATTTACTTTATTTCGCTAAATTAAAAATATGATTTTTAAAAATTTGTCGTGAGTTGAAGACTAGGTCTTTGAACCGAAATTACTTTACCCGAGGGAGGGACGAGAACTTTTATTATCATTATTTTTAATCTTATTGAATTAAAGTATGCCAAAAAAATTAAAAACCCCAAAAATCTTAGCTTTTAAAACAATCGCTACAAAAAGACAAATTTTAAAATTTTGTCGAGGGACGGACTAGGACATCGATCTGAAACGACCTCGTCCTAAATAACAAAGGAAACAAAATTTTAAAATTAATTACTTAACTGTTTTATAAGTTAAAGATTGTTAAAAAAAATAAATAAATAAATAAATTGCCGCGACTCGCGGAGTTTGAAAGAGTTAAGTGCCGCGACACGCGGAGCTTGCAAAATCCAAAAAAAAAAAATAAAAGGGCCGAACAGATCAGTCCCCAAACACCCACACCAAAATATACTGCGAAAAAACCCGAAAAACACACACAAAAATCGAATTTTTTGGCAATTTTTCATCAAATCTTTTACAAAATCATGTTGAGAAGGATGCTATCAAGGAATTACTCAAGGAAAATGGTAAATTTCTACATCAAAACACCCTTTAATCTGAAAATTAGTGTTCTTGAGCAATTTTATACCCAATTCGATTTTGATGCTTTTTAGTGTAATTATACTTAAATTGTTTCTGTATTATGCTTGTATAACCTAGATTGATGCTATTTAACATGATTAGAAGCCTTAAACTTCAAATTTTGAGTAATCTAGGGTTTGTGTTCTTGAGCAATTTGAGGCTTTTTGATATAAACAGGTTATGGCCGATTTTTGTCATGAATTGTTGCTAAATTAAGTAGTGTAACATGTTTAGGTAGTTAAATGATCCAAACTTTGAGCCTAAACATGATTTTTGAGAATTAAAGTGGACTTTTTCAAGTCTAAAATTCATGAACTTGATTTTTGAGAGATAATGTCATTTGAAACTTGTTTAATTGCTAATAATGATTATTTTGACATGTTATTTGAGTTGAATGCTTATGAACTTGGAAAACATTTTCGTATATGCTTATTTGAAAAACTGTAGATTTGATAAAAATCTAAAAATGAGCATAAGTTTGATATAAATTGAACATGTCATTGTAATTATTTGATTGATGATTTTGCTGACACTAATGCATATTTGGATGCACAAAAATTGTGTTTGATGTGTTTTGCAGACTGAAAGGGGTGAATCTTCATCCCAAGCTCGCAATGCTCCTCCTGAGAATGCGGAACAACAGGATGTTGATAACCATTACAAACAAGATATACCTCATCCAGTTATGACATTTTCAGATATGCACGTGGAAAATTTGCACCCGAACTTGAGATTAGACAGATGTTGGATAGATTATCCAAAATACCAAAGAGGCTTGCATACTCTTCATTCTAAAGCTGTTGAAGTACCTAGGGTAATAGAATGGGGACCATTAGAAGCTGTAGAATTGACCGAGCCAATTAGAGAATTACTTACACAAAGGTATGGTAATTCTACTTTTAACGATTGGGTACGATTATTCAACATGCGTAGACCTGTATATAAAGTATGGTGTGAAGAATTATTGTGTAGTATAGAAATAAATGATCGGGTAGCTAGTTTAACCGATCGATCTTTTATTAGATTTTTGTTAGGAGGTTCGATGCGCCACATGTCTCTACTAGACATGGCTCAAGCCTTATGTATATATACGCCTGAGGAGCTAGCATATGCCGATTGTCGAGGGTTGATATTAAATGGTAGGAGGATAGACGAAAGTTTTGATACGCATGGTGTATGGAGTCAAATGACTAGCCATCACTGATTTAAAGGGGGAAATTACTCTTATTTGGATATAGATAGAGCTGAGTTAAGAGTAATTCACAGGTTTCTAGCGAACTCGATTACACAGCGAGGTAAAAATAAGGAAAAGGTAAATGAGCAAGATTTATTTTACCATATGTGTATTCGAGACCCACAAAGCACTGTAAGTATACCTTATTATGTGGGTTATTATTTATCAGCTATGGTTAGGGGGATGAGACCGTACAGTATAATAGGAGGTGGTATATTTATTACATTAATTGCTGAGTATCTCAATGTGGATATAAGTCGGGGGGATTATTAATTGAAGAACCAGAACCCCACGATATAATTGGTTTAAATGTATATCATGGTGCTAAAGTTTTGAAGAGGCGAAATAACGCCGCAGTAGCCTATAATGGAAGACATCCACAGGTTGAGAGAAATCAACAGCCAGGTAATGTGGGAGGGGGAAATGAAATGACAGAAATGCAAAGGTTTATAGCTTCACAAGAATATGAAAATGCTAGACATCGAGCATTTGAAGATTGGCAAGTTCATCAAAACCAAATCATAGCACATTGCCAACATGTAGGTAGAAACTATATTCCTACTCTAACGCCCATATTTCCTCCCTGGTCTATAGAGATGCAACCACCGTATCCTACTTATAACCCAGCTGAAGCATTCTATAACACATACGGTTATGCATGGAACCCCTACTGGTATCAGTAACAACCCTAGTTTATTTAGTTTTATTTATTTTATTTTTGTAATGTTACTACATTTAGCACTTATGTTAGTATTGTAATAGTTTTTATAATTTTCTAACTTTTATTATTCGATTTTAATAATTTTTGAATGTGGGGTAATATACCAAACTTCAAAAATACGTATATATGTTTGCAGTTTATCTTATGTACACAATAGGGTAAAACAACGCATTTTCAAAGACTGGCATTAAGTTCAGCAAAAGCAACTAATTTTGACGACAAGATGCAAACTATATGTGAAATAACGACAAGACGGAATGAACAAACGATATGCACCATTTATCATTCAACACAAACAACAATATGTTTGAAAACTTTGGTAAAATTTAATCATTTTTATACGCTAATCACCCTCAATAATTTAAATTGTTACTGATTTCTTGCAAATGAGGGCATTGCAAGATCTTAAGTGTGGGAAGGGGTTAAATTCTTTCGAATTTTTAAAAATTTTTATTTAAACACTTGGTTACCATTAAAAATACTAGTAAAGCAGTAGTTGTATTAGAATCTAGTGCTCTCTGATAATAAAGAACAGCCCTAGTCTTATATACTGACTACCCAATTCTAGTAAAATTTTTCAAAATTTTCAATTAAATGAACTCAAAATCATGTTTATACATATTTATAAACGATAAAACTAGGTGTTAACACTGAAATTATTGTTACCTCGGAAAGGACATAAATTGAGAAACAAACCAAAATGTTAAAATTCATTTAAAATGGAATAGAGGACAATAAAAAGGAAAAATAAAAGCCAAGTGTGGGAAAATTTACCAAGTTATTTTAAACATATGTCACATATTAAAGATACTTTTGCTTTGGACTAAACTAGAAAATTTTACCCGATTTACTGTAAGAAAGATGGATCTACACGATGAATCAATTCCATCATTAAAAGGAAGTAAAGTCTTCTGAAAAAGAAACGCGCTTCTTGATTTAGGTCATGAAGTTGTCGTCCAGACCAGCTGTAGGTTGACGAAAAATCTAGAAAAGTCATCTCTAAAATCAGCAGGAAATCCACGGCCCTCAGCATCAAACAGGGTCGCCAAGTGGTCAGACTTATCCTAACCATGAGAGGATCTGTCTTGTAAAATGGGGAGGACGCCGTGCAAATTAGCTGGATAAGACTAATGAATCAGATCCCCAGAAAGGATAATCTCCTTAAAGATCAAAAATCAGCTTTTAAGACTGATATTACTCAATCCTTGAGATTGACCTTAAAGATTGAGAATTCAAACTCATGGAATTCGATGATATCTAAACTCGAGCTTGAACGAGAAAATATTTTGATCAAAATTATAAACCGATTTGTTTTCTGAAATCCCATTTTCAATGCGTTCATTACCATTGAATGTAAAATCCTAGGAATTCACCTGGAATTCATTAGGTCACCTAAACCAAATCGGGTGTTAACCGTAAGAACGGTGGTTGCATAGCATGGTCAAAGACAGGACCTTGTGCCAGATCGAAAAATTATAAGGGTGAGCTTTACTATTGCTCCTACCAAGGATAGTAATTACGTCCGACACGTTATAGACCATAATTAAAAGAATGTCAGGGGACATTGCCTTAACAGTTGCTTGTTCAACGCTTTCCTTTACAACCGGACGGTAGTTTACCGAAAGGTAATATTCGGAGCAAGTATGCTGGACGTGTTGCTTTCCTAATACAAGGTTAGCAAGTGGGTGACACAAAACCGCAAGTTTTGAGCTAAAATTTTCAAATCTGAAACCCACCAAACCCACAAAAACAATTTGCAAACACCGGTGAAGGGTTATTCCGGAAAACTTATCTAGGGTAAAAGCTAGATTTAATTTTCAAAAGATCAAATGTTTTTATAAAGATCCAATTTCCTTAGTGGATCTAAATTTTTATAGTCATGTGGGACTGTAAACCACAACGTTACTACCATTGTTTATACCGCCGTAAAAAAATCACTGATGTACAAAGTGTGAAGAATAAAGAAGTGATTCTAGTATTTCAAGACTATATTGCTTGAGGACAAGCAACGCTCAAGTGTGGGAATATTTGATAATGCTAAAAACGAACATATATTTCATAGCATTATTCCTCAAGAAAGACGAGCTTTTAGTTGCAATTGTCCTATTTACAAGTGATATTCGTTTAAATAATAAAAGGTGAAGACAAAAGACAGATTCGATCAATTGAAGACGCAAACGACCAAAAAGCTCAAAAGTACAAAATACAATCAAAGAGGTTCCAATTATTGATGAGAAACGTCTCGAAATTACAAGAGTACAAGATTCAAAACGAAAAGTACAAGATATTAAATTGTACGCAAGGACGTTCAAAAATCCGGAACCAGGACCAGAGTCAACTCTCAACGCTCGACGCAACGGACTAAAAATTACAAGTCAACTATGCACATAAATATAATATAATATTTAAATAATTCTTATAATTATTTATATACTATATAATATATTATAAACCGTCGGCAAGCTAGGAGCCAAGGCTGTGTGAGCTGGAAATACGAACTCCGCGAGTTGCAGAGTTAGAAGGCCAAAAATGCCGCGAGTTGTGGAGCTTCCCTGGACAAAAATTCCTATAAAAGGCAACGCATTTTGATCGTAAAAATATCATATAATCTATCTCTCTCTCAATATATACGTAAATATATATATATAATTTATATTTTAATTTTAATTTTAATTTTAAATCCTAATAATAAGGGTATGTGAGCAAATGTTGTAAGGGGGTAAGTCGAAATTCTGTCCGTGTAACGCTACGCTATTTTTAATCATTGTAAGTTATGTTCAACCTTTTTAATTTAATGTCTCATAGCTAAGTTATTATTATGCTTATTTAAATCGAAGTAATCATGATGTTGGGCTAATTACTAAAATTGGGTAATTGGGCTTTGTACCATAATTGGGGTTTGGACAAAAGAACGACACTTGTGAAAATTAGACTATGGGCTATTAATGGGCTTTATATTTGTTTAACTAAATGATAGTTTGTTAATTTTAATATAAAGATTTACAATTAGACGTCCCTATAAATAACCATATACACTCGATCGGACACGATGGGCGGGGTATTTATATGTACTAATAATAGTTCATTTAACTGGACACGAAAATGAATTAATAGTCTATGGAATTATTAAAACAGGGGTGAAATTATGTACAAGGACACTTGGCATAATTGATAACAAAGTATTAAAACCTTGGGTTACACGCAGTCGATAACCTGGTGTAATTATTAAACAAAGTATTAAAACCTTATTACAGTTTAAGTCCCCAATTAGTTGGACTATTTAACTTCGGGTATAAGGATAATTTGACGAGGACACTCGCACTTTATATTTATGATTGATGGACTTTTATGGACAAAAACCAGACGGACATATTAAATAATCCAGGACAAAGGACAATTAACCCATGGGCATAAAACTAAAATCAACACCTCAAACATCATGATTACGGAAGTTTAAATAAACATAATTCTTTTATTTCATATTTAATTTCCTTTATTTTATATTTAATTGCACTTCTAATTATCGCACTTTTATTTATTGTTTTTGTATTTAATTGCACTTTTAATTATCGTATTTTTTTAATTATCGCAATTTTATTTTATCGCACTTTTATTTATCGCAATTTCATTATCGTTATTTACTTTACGCTTTAAATTAAGTCTTGTATTTATTTTTAATATTTTACATTAGGTTTTACCTGCGACTAAAGTTTTTAAAATCGACAAATCGGTCATTAAACGGTAAAAACCCCGCTTTATAATATTAATATTACTTATATATATTTGTATTTTTATAAAATAAAACTAATATAGCGTTAAGCTTTGTTTAAAGATTTTTCCCTGTGGAACGAACCGGACTTACTAAAAACTACACTACTGTACGATTAGGTACACTGCCTATAAGTGTTGTAGCAAGGTTTAAGTATATCCATTCTATAAATAAATAAATATCTTGTGTAAAATTGTATCGTATTTAATAGTATTTCCTTGTAAAATATAATCTATTTCATATACACCTCGCTTTAACATCAGCCGGGATTCAATCCAGATTTCTGTTGGGCCATTTATTTAAGTGGATTGCAAATG
Organism: Rutidosis leptorrhynchoides; assembly: GCF_046630445.1. Lineage (NCBI taxonomy): Eukaryota > Viridiplantae > Streptophyta > Magnoliopsida > Asterales > Asteraceae > Rutidosis > Rutidosis leptorrhynchoides. The sequence goes on along the minus strand of NC_092334.1, from coordinate 242,110,118 downwards.
GATTTTTGTTGCTTGGACTTCTTGCCGTTTACTTGGAGAAAGAAGTGGGGAGAAACAGAAATATTAAGTTAAATAACAATTAGGTTGGTATTTAGAACAGAAAGACAAGGATGGACGAAAGGGTTGAGTGTGTTTGTGGGTGAACGGGAGGTCTCGGGTTCGAGCCCGTTCTGGGGCTATTCTTTTTAGAAAAGCTTTTTAAAAGGGTATACCTTTTTCTTTCATTTATAATTATTATTATGAATAAGTGAAAATAATTAATAGTTAAGGTTATGATTATATACATGTAGATTATAAATACAAATATAGTTATAAAGATGATTAAACTTATAATTAAGTGATGACTTAAAATGAAATATTATTATTTTCAATATCATTATATTATTAGTATTACCATTATTATTATTATTATTATTATTATTATTATTATTATTATTATTATTATTATTATTATTATTATTATTATTATTATTATTATTATTATTATTATTATTATTATTATTATTATTATTATTATTATTATTATTATTAACATAATTTTAAGATTAATAATGTTATTATTATTATTATTATCAACCTTAGTAATAGTAATATAATTAAGAAAATTATTAGTAGTATCATTAATATAAAAATTTTCATTTTTATTAAAAGTATCATTTTATATCAAAAATTTTCACTACTAGTATAATTATTATTATTAATATTATTATAACTCTTATTAGTAATATCATTTCTATTATCATATTTATTTAAGGTATCATTATTATTAAAATTCTCATAATTATTAAAACTACCATTTTTTTTAGATTATCATTATTATAACAAATATAGAATTGGTACATAAAAGATACCTATATTACCTATAAATGTATATTAAACATATTTACATATATATAGTATATAAAGTAAGATATAATATATAGACAAAACCTAGTAAAAATTCTATATAAACTACAACAACAAATGTATAAATATTATATAAGTAATTAATGAAATTTTTTGATTTCCATTATATGTTTTAATAAGATACACAATTGATATAGGTTCGTGAATCCGAGGCCAACCCTGCATTGTGCGATATCGTCGTATGCATATTTTTACTACAAAATATCGTATAGTGAGTTCATTTGATTCCCTTTTACTCTTTACATTTTTGGGACTGAGAATACATGCGCTACTTTTACAACTGCTTTATTAAATGCTTTTGAAATACATTTTGAACTGCGAATATATGAAATGCTTTAATAAATGTTTGACAAGATAGACACAAGCAAAACATTCCTTGAATGAATTATGTGGACGTGATAATTGCCACCATTGAATTATGTGGACGTGATAATTACCACAATTGATATGAATATTTTTCCCCTGATTATTATTGTTTGGTAACCTAAGAATTAGGGAACATCACTAATTTTGAGAATTAGTGCACGCCTAATTGACGCGAATCCTAAAGGTAGCTACCGGATTTAACACCCCCACCCAGAATGTTCACTAGACGGAAGGGCTAGTGGGCGTGGTGTTTAGTACTTCGAAGTTTATATGATTATTATACAGACGAGATGTTCTATTTTGGGGATATTATTATGCGCATTATATGTTAAGGTCGGTTACCAAGCCAAGCTATGAAAGAAATGAAAAGTGAATGTTATGTATCGAGAGAATGATTTTATACACAGGTTATGTGTATGTTATTTTTATGCACAAGATATGTGTACGGTTACTAAGATTTATGAAAGATGATTTCGTACACGTGAAAGGTGTACTGTATTTAAAAGATATCGCATGTACATTACAGGTGGGTATAGGATTCGGGCCCATTTGTACCATGCAGGATTTAAATCTTGTGGTCTATCAAAATGATGAATTTTATTGTTTTATGATAAACCTATGAACTCACCAACCTTTTGGTTGACACTTGAAAGCATGTTTATTCTCAGGTATGAAAGAAATCTTCCGCTGTGCATTTGATCATATTATAGATATTACTTGGAGTCATTCATGACATATTTCAAAAGACGTTGCATTCGAGTCGTTGAGTTCATCAAGATTATTATTAAGTCAAGTATAGTTGAATATATTATGAAATGGTATGCATGCCGTCAACTATCGATATAATGAAAGATTGTCTTTTCAAAAATGAATGCAATGTTTGTAAAATGTATCATATAGAGGTCAAGTACCTCCCGATGTAATCAACTATTGTGAATCGTTTGTAATCGATATGGACTTCGTCCAGATGGATTAGGATGGGTCTCTACAATTAGTATCAGAGCGGTGGTCTTAGCGAACCAGGTCTTGCATTAGTGTGTCTAACTGATAGTTGTTTAGATGCATTAGTGAGTCTGGACTTCGACCGTGTCTGCATGTCAAAAGTTTTGCTTATCATTTGTGTCAAAAATTACCTGCTTATCATTTTTAGGGAATCACTTGCTTATTATTCTTAGTCTAGACACATTTTACTACATCGACTGCATGAATAGTGTTTAGACGAAGTTCATATCTTATCGTATCTGCTAATTTATATATTAGCGTATCTGTTATTGTTACCTTTGCCTGACAGCTTTCGTAGATTCCTGCGTAACTTATGGGATTTTAGTATTATATATACATATGTAAATTATGTATTGCAGGGTACTAATCTACATCCTATAATCTATTTCTTATTGAAAATCCTTCATCTGATTGTACGAGGTGAATCCCTCAACTAGTTTGAGTCCCTTAGATTCCGATAGCTATTCCGAGAGTTATTCCGACAGCTATTCCGACATGGATATTCACCTAAGCTCCGAAGGCAGTGTAACCGGAATGGATCAACCAATTAGCCATCATCAATTCTGAAAGAATTGGGGCTGAGTTCGTAGTCGAATTAATCAATGGAGATGCCAAGAAGGCGATCCCTTCCACCAACCGAATTCACCTCTTGGTAAAGAACCCGAAGCACTTACCGGCGAACCTATCCGAAACACCATTTTCAGTCTCATTTCCAGAATAGCTCGACACGATTATATTCTATCCACAATTCTAAACCTTATTCATCCGCTCGTTCCGACCGATAATCATCCCGGAGTAATACAAGGAGTCAACGAACTTCGCGCTCGAGTAATCAATTTGGAGAATATGGTGCAAAACGTACCAGCTTCAGCAACATCACCGACATCAAAAGTACCACCAACAACACAAGTTTCAACATCACACACCCCAATATCTCATTATGTACCTCGAGTATAATCATCGTTCTACGAATCATTCTACATTATTTATCTTCGTTCAACATGGCGATTATATAATCTTTAATGTTTTAGAGATTATATATTCTTATTCTAACGGTAAATCAAATGAGTCTAATATCATATTGACTCATTAAATCCATGATTACATATGAGGAAAATATATATGTAAGTATATTTTCATAAAGATTGTAATTAAATTTCTTTTATACGAACTGTTAATGGTGAAAATATTTTAACGGGTAGTTAATACCCGATGAATATTTAGATTTCTCATTAATAAGTTACATTGTACATTCTTCGAATCTGATTCAATAGTCATTTACTATCCTACATACAACCACAGAAGTACGAATCCGTTCATCACAGAATAACCATTTTCATTCAATTTCATATTTGGATTTTGACCTATCAGAATTCAACAAGTGACATATGAAGAAAACATTGGATAAAATAAAATTTGTTAGAAACAAACAAATTAACTATGAGAAATTATGTTAAGAATCCACGCTAACTATTCCTAGCTAACTGTTCCTAGCTAACTGTTAATTCCGTATTACATTTTATTTATCGCAATTTAATTATCGCAATTTATATTCTCGCAATTTTATTTATCGTCATTTAATTTCTGTTATTTATTTTACGCACTTTAAATATCGGGACACGTATACAAGGTTTTGACATATCATATCGACGCATCTATATATATTATTTGGAATAACCATGGACACTCTATATGCAGTAATGATAGAGTTAGCTATACAGGGTTGAGGTTGATTCTACAATAATATATATACTTTGAGTTGTGATCGAGTCTGAGACATGTACACGGGTCACGATACGTATTAATTAATTCGAATATTATATATTAAACTATATATGAATTATTGGATTACTAATTGTGGACTGCTAACTGTGGACTGCTAACATTGGACAATTAAAATGAATTAAAATATTAATTATAACATATGAAACTAAACAATTCTTCAAGTTTGCCACTTGATTTCATCCTAAACCTCATTTGTATCTTGACGATTACAATCTGCGATTCAAAACTTTCATAATTCTTGAAAACACTTCAATCGATGGGATGAACCAACCGCACTTCATCTACGGAAGAAGAGATTGATGCATATAGTTATGCACCTGAAAACACTCAAAACCTGAGTAAACGTTTAACACGTGTCTGTGCTAGCTCCTTTGGCATTGTTATTACCGAAAATAACATTTCAACTCTTTTTCAAATTAGTCAAATTTGTCACAGCTTTAGCAAATCAACTTCGACTTCCATTTGAATTAACCTTATTATAACCTCGATATATAAGTTTGCCTATCGTCATCGTTACCGGGGAACCGTTTATATTCCACCACATTAGCAGTAAACTTACTAGCAACTTCAATGAATTTGGACTTTCCAAAAAAAAAAAAAATCATTATATTCATTGAAACCCCATCGTGTATTCATCTATACCCTGTAACAATAATTACCATACCAATTACCGAGAATCAGCAATCAGTATTTCGAATCTCGTAGCATTTCTACATCAATAGTTATATGTATACACATAACAATTATCTCCTAGAATTACGATCTTCAATTCTGAAATTTTGAAAAGCACCCAGCCTACGAATCAATACATTGAACTTTGAAAAAGCTGAATGAAGCAGCAGAAACTGTAGGCAACCGTACACGACCTTAATCGCCGGAAGTTTGATGATAAAGAATAGTATGTTGGAAAAGCTCAGAAAAGTTGAAACTGGAAAACGGATTGAGCTAAACACGAAGGAGACCAAGGACAAATACAAGGACCATACCCTATATTCAAAGAATCCAAGTAATTCTGGATCCGTTGAAATCTTTAGAGAATATCTTGCTCCGAAGTCATGTTAAAATCTTGCGAAAAATTTTTCATCATCAACCTTCGAACTTGAAAATTCCAAAATATCATCATAAATATCTTCGATATTTCTGAGGATATTTTCATAAATATTCTCGTCTGAAATTATATACCTCTTGGTGCTTCCTGTGTTTCATTATATTGGAAACTTTTGTAAAATTTAAGTTTAATTTATGAATGAATTCTGGAGAAATGTAAAGAAATTGATGCATGAATTAGTATAATATAATGACACTTGATCAATGTGATTATATTACAGTAAGTCATGCTGAGTTTCTAATGGAACGTGATGATTCACAGATCATAACGTCATCATGTGCCATGTTACATGACTCTTACATTCTATCTAATATATAAACATATCAAGAACATATTGTCTTGATAGTTTTATCTTTTCCTTTGAATTCAGGAAATCAATCGTGACTACGTCACCGGTTAAGACGAACCTGCATTTAATCAGTTCATTCTTATGTGATAGTTTCACGGGTACGCATCACATAATCGAATTGTTTTATCTATATTGATCAATAATGATAAAACTCTAATTATCAACTAGAATTCGTCATAAAAACATTCTTATTGTTAGCCATGATGACCTCGATCAAATTTCGGGACCAAATTTCTTTAACGGGTAGGTACTGTGAAGACCCGGGAATTTCCAACCAAATTTAAACTTAATCTTTATATGGTTTCGACACGATAAGAAAAGTCTTTAAAGTTGAGTCTCAAAAATTTTGAACTGTTTTCATATACGCAATTACCCTTCGACTATTCCCGACGATTGACGAACAACTATCTGTGAATAGATATATATATATATATATATATATATATATATATATATATATATATATATATATATATATATATAAATATATTTGTATAATAACTTGAAACGTTATTAATCATTTGTATGAAATTTTTGATATAAATAAATATATAAAATAATATACTAAGTAATAAAATTATTATTTTTATATTATTTGTAAATATATAATAATATTAAATTTACTTGTTTGAAAATATATAATATATTTATTTACTTAATAAACTTGCTATCTAAAACTATTTATATATAGGAAGAGAAGATATTAAAAATGATTGATTTTGAGCTTAATTAGTAAGCGTCAGTAATACTCGGTTGGCATTTCGTTAGTGTTCATATAGATCTAATACATATATATGAAGGATTAAGATAAAGGTTGGACTGTAAATTGATTACGAAGATTTTAGCTTTGTTAAAAATATTTTTACCCTTTTAGTTTAAATTTTAAGTACTCCGTACATATTATTTGGAACAGAAAATAAATAATTATTGAACCTTTTTGATCAGGTTTCAAACAGGTAATGACCAGAATAAATAAATGGACTTAATTTAAAATTTTGAGATTTTTAGGAACACTTTTATACATTAACCGTTTAGCAATGGACAAGATACACTTCCAGTAAAAACTGTCGCAGAGTTTAATTATTTATCTACACATTTTGTTTTGTGATATTATTATTATATTATTATAAAATAATGAATATTACTGTTATTGTTTCTAGCCTGGCATATAACTCTTAAATATAGAGGCATGCATACAAGAGATACATATACACATAATCATCAAAACACAACTCCAACACCCACTTCTACTTCCTGCTCCTTCTTCCTCTTCGTGAGTAATAATCATCACAACCACTCGGGATCACCACGACAAACACCACCATTACCTTCTTTGAACTAACCCCAAACCACCTTTGAGTTAAGCTTCTAGTTAGAACAAAACTATAACGAACACCCCTTGTTACTTGCCTTCTTTTAACCCGCTTATTCTCATGCTTGATCCAACATCCTAACCCATTTTTCTTTCTCTTCCTCTCACTTTTTCTCTTCCTTTTTGTAATTCACGACTACAATTATACCTGTTGTGCTGAGTGTTTATTTTTTTTCTTCTTCTGATTCTATTCGCACATACAAACCACACGATGGGTCACTACTGTCTGCTTCTGTGATGGGTCAGTTCACCATAAAACCACCATAGACACCCTCACCATCACCACAAACACTACTATGTGCTGCACGAAAAAAAAAACTCAGACAAAAACATGCTATATTGCTGCTACGAACCTTTTCTGTTTCTTAACTCCGTTTCAATTAACAACAATAAAGGGAATGATGAGGTCGAGATTATTTAAAGAAATAAAGAGTACCATTCATGCTCACAAGTTAAGGTGACAACATGGATTTAAAGAATTTATAATTCCAAGTTTTCCTTTTTATCATGCAAGTGGAGCAATATGAGTTCATTGGCCGACAATGGGTCGGTGATTTAATTTTTTTTTTTTCATATAAGGGTGGATATTGATGCGTTTAAAGGAAAAGGGAGGCATACACACTTAGGATCCTTTTAAGTAAAGTTAATATAATATTATTGTTATAATAAGGGATGGTGATGGACATAAAATATTCTACAATTGGGACAACTTACCAATCTGCTAGTTGACATATTTGTGCAAAAGGTGTTCCATTCTTTTAACTTTGTGGCATGATGTTGATATTAGTTACGTGATTAGGGTAAAATAGAAAAGATTAAAGTAAGTAGATGATAAATAAGATTAATGATACTTAATGATGATGATGATTGCGTAATATTTTTTTCTGTTTGTGTCGGCTAAAAGAAGTGGAAGAAAAATATCGATTACCTATTTTGTTGTGGGCCGAAAGTCTGTTTTATGTTGTGGGCCGGGATTCAATCCAGATTTCTGTTGGGCCGTTTATTTAAGTGGATTGCAAATGGATTTTTGTTGCTTGGACTTCCTGTCGTTTACTTGGAGAAAGAAGTGGGGAGAAACAGAAATATTAAGTTAAATAACAATTAGGTTAGTATTTAGAACAGAAAGACAAGGATGGACGAAAGGGTTGAGTGTGTTTGTGGGTGATCTGGAGGTCTCGGGTTCGAGCCCGGTCTGGGCTACTCTTTTTAGAAAAGATTTTTAAAAGAGTATACCTTTTTCTTTCATTTATAATTATTATTATCAATAAGTGAAAATAATTAATAGTTAAGGTTATGATTATATACATGTAGATTATAAATACAAATATAGTTATAAAGATGATTAAACTTATAATTAAGTGATGACTTAAAATGAAATATTATTATTTTCAATATCATTATATTATTAGTATTAAAATTATTATTATTATTATTATTATTATTATTATTATTATTATTATTATTATTATTATTATTATTATTATTATTATTATTATTATTATTATTTTTATTATTATTATTATTATTATTATTATTATTATTATTATTATTATTATTAACATGATTTTAAGATTAATAATGTTATTATTATTATTATTATCAACCTTAGTAATAGTAATATATTTAAGAATATTATTAGTAGTATCATTAATATAAAAATTATCATTTTTATTAAAAGTATCATTTTATATCAAAAATTTTCACTACTAGTATTATTATTATTAATATTATTATAACTCTTATTAGTAATATCATTTCTATTATCATATTTATTTAAGGTATCATTATTATTAAAATTCTCATAATTATTAAAACTACCATTTTTTTTAGATTATCATTATTATAACAAATATAGAATTGGTACATAAAATATACCTATATTACCTATAAATATATATTAAACATATTTACATATATATAGTACATAAATTAAGATATAATATATAGACAAAACCTAGTAAAAATTCTATATAAACTACAACAACAAATGTATAAATATTATATAAGTAATTAATGAAATTTTGTGATTTCCATTATATGTTTTAATAAGATACACAATTGATATAGGTTCGTGAATCCGAGGCCAACCCTGCATTGTGCGATATCGTCGTATGCATATTTTTAATACAATATATCGTATAGTGAGTTCATTTGATTCCCTTTTACTCTTTACATTTTTGGGACTGAGAATACATGCGCTACTTTTACAACTGCTTTATTAAATGCTTTTGAAATACATTTTGAACTGCGAATACATTAAATGCTTTTATAAATGTTTGACGAGATAGACACAAGCAAAACATTCCTCGAATGAATTATGTGGATGTGATAATTGCCACCATTGAATTATGTGGACGTGATAATTGCCACAATTGATATGAATATTTTTCCCCTGATTATTATTGCTTGGTAACCTAAGAATTATGGAACATCACTAATTCTGAGAATTAGTGCACCCCTAATTGACGCGAATCCTAAAGGTAGCTACCGGGTTTAACACCCCCACCCAGAATGTTCACTAGACGAAAGGGCTAGTGGGTGTGGTGTTTAGTACTTCAAAGTTTATATGATTATTATACAGACGAGATGTTCTGTTTTGGGGATATTATTTTGCGCATTATATGTTAAGGTCGGTTACCAAGCCAAGCTATGAAAGAAATGAAAAGTGAATGTTATGTATCGAGAGAATGATTTTATACACATGTTATGTGTATGTTATTTTTGTGCACAAGATATGTCTACGGTTACTAAGATTTATGAAAGATGATTTTGTACACGTAAAAGGTGTACTGTATTTAAAAGATATCGAATGTACATTACAGGTGGGTATAGGATTCGGGCCCATTTGTACCATGCAGGATTTAAATCTTGTGGTCTATCAAAATGATAAATTTTATTGTTTTATGATAAACCTATGAACTCACCAACCTTTTGGTTGACACTTGAAAGCATGTTTATTCTCAGGTATGAAAGAAATCTTCCGCTGTGCATTTGCTCATATTAGAGATATTACTTGGAGTCATTCATGACATATTTCAAAAGACGTTGCATTCGAGTCGTTGAGTTCATCAAGATTATTATTAAGTCAAGTATAGTTGGATATATTATGAAATGGTATGCATGCCGTCAACTTTCGATGTAATGAAAGATTGTCTTTTCAAAAACGAATGCAATGTTTGTAAAATGTATCATATAGAGGTCAAGTACCTCGCGATGTAATCAACTATTGTGAATCATTTGTAATCGATATGAACTTCATCCAGATGGATTAGGACGGGTCTCTACAGTTTCCACGCCACACCACAGCCGGTAACTAAAATTCCACGCAACAATTTGGAAAACCTTTTTTCTTAACGCTCATTTAAGTCATAACACATCAATCATCACAGCCTTTCAAGTCAAGCCTAATAGGTAGATAAATACTTAACCATACCGGCAATCAAATGGTTTTCAACTGAGCTAATTAGCAAAATAGTCAGACGAATGCGACACTTATCATTTCGGCAATGAAAAACATAGATAATAAGTTAAAGAAATAAGTTGTAGAGAATAAAGAACCTGATAACCAATGCGTAGCACCAGCAAAACCACAAAAAATATTAGAATGACGTTGCAATCTTCTGTGACGACCCGGAAATTTCCGACTAAATTTAAACTTTATCTTTATATTATTCTGACACGATAAGCAATGTTTGTTAAGTTAAATCTCAAGGATTTTAAACTATGTTTATACATTCATTTAAAACCTCGACCAAATTCCAATGATTCATGAACCATTAAATGAACATTTATGAATATGTATGTATATGTGTATATGTTATAAATTGAAAATGTCAACAAAGTATTTAAACGTATAATGCTTTATATGAACGTATTAGTTTCAATATGATTATCGACGAAATAAAAAAAAAATATTAAATGATTGAATTATCAGAAACATTGAATTATGATTACAAGTCTCTGTTAAGAGGTCCACTATGATTTGAGAAAATGTATTCCTCTTAACGATATTCGGAATAATTTGTAAAGCTATTTATAAATAAGAATAAAAAGTGTCATTTACGAAAGTTAGACAAAAGCTAGTGGAGAATTGGTTTCCATAATATTCTATTAATCTATTTTCAAACGTACAAAAACATTTTCAGTTTAAAAAGAACTTTATTATTAAAACGTATATAACTTTTATAAATATCTAGAATCACTTTTGACAACTCATTACTTAACCAGTATAATAAATATAACGATATTTATATTTTATTTCATTAAATATATATAACGATTTAAATTAATATTATATATATTTATACGCGTATTATACATACATAGTTTTTATACTTTTACAATACTTTAACTTTACCTTTACTTTACTTTTACTATACTTTAAATTTAATAATTCACTTTAATAATTCATACTTTAATAATTCACTTTAATAATTCATACTTTAATAATTCACTTTAATAATTCATACTTTAATAATTCACTTTAATAATTCATACTTTAATAATTCACTTTAATAATTCATACTTTAATAATTCACTTTAATAATTCATACTTTAATAATTCACTTTAAAAATTCATACTTTAATAATTCAATTTAATAATTCAAAAATCTATTATAAATAGAATTCAAAAGGTTTCATTATTTCATAGAAACTTTAAAATATATTTCTCTAAACTCTCTCAATCGATTTATATATATATATATATATATATATATATTTGCTCTGTATTATTTCAAGATATTATTAGTATACATAAAATATTATGACGGAGTGCTGTCCGAGTGATTTTAAAATAGTTTTTTTTTTAATGAGTCGAAGCTAAGGAAATTATGGGTTATAGCTATGGAGGTGATGGGTATGGTTTATGGGTATGCTCGTGAGGTTAATCTAGTGTTTATCATCTCCGTTGCGTCTACGTACTTTCCTGCAATATTGAATCTCAATATTGATACGTGAGCACTCATAACTTAACTTTTATATATCAATAGTGTATCCCTAACTAGTGCTCGAGTATATAGGATTATGCATGCTTGTACATTCGATATTGTCCTTAGATAGGTTTGTTGAATCCTGAATTAGATACATATGCTACTGAGATAGGGTATATGATATGCATGTCATTGGAAAGCTAGCGAAAAATTAAGAACTTTTCATTTAGATATCGAATGGTTTCGATGAACGGATTAGAAGTTATAGTCAACTGAATTTTAGTATTATTGTTAAAATGATTATTATTACTATCGTCGTTATTATTTTAATAGAAATATCATTGTTATTATAAAATATCATTATTACTATTATGTTAGTATTATCATTTTATCATAATACCATTTTTAGTAAATATAAATATTGTTATTTTTTTATAGAATAATAATAATTATTATTACAAAATAATACAACTTTTACTTATTATTATTATGATCAATATTATTTTATCAAATAAATAGGGGATACAAAGATATTTTTCACCACGCGTAATATAATTACATTAATAATACTTACCACTATAGTTTTACGATATTGAGTGAACTTTATAAATTTTACTACTTAAGATATATAAAAGTATATTTTATCATATATAAACGTTAATATAAATTTTTATTAATAAATGACTTTTATTATTATAAAATCTAATAAATATATTTAAATATATAAAACGACTGTAGTTAAGTTATATAATAAACACGTATAAATTTTAGAAGTCATTTTGGGTCAAGTTGACTTTTGTTGACTTTTGCATATTAGTCTCGAGCATTAGGATTGTGGTACACTATGACTTGACCAAAAATTGTTAGAAAAATATTGACCAACATATAAATATATATAAATAATATAGGTTCGTGAATCCGAGGCCAACCTTGCACTTGTTAAATGACGTTATATGTATTTTTACTACGAAATACAGTATGGTGAGTTTCATTTGCTCCCTTTTTAATTGCTTTTGCAATGTATATTTTTGGGCTGAGAATACATGCGCTGTTTTATAAATGTTTTACGAAATAGGCATAAGTACTAAAACTAATTCTATGTGGGTTTAAACCAGAAATATACCCTTAGCTTGGTAACATTAAACTACTTGTCTATGTACGGTAGGCGCGAATCCTAAAGATAGATCTATTGGGCCTGACAAACCCATCCTGACTATGGGATGCTTTAGTACTTCGAGGTTATTTTAAACACACCTGATCTGGTGTACTTCAGAGGGTAAAACATGAACGTTAAGGCTTGTTACCGAGTGCCTACAACTTATAGAATACGTTTATACACTTGCGAGTGTACATATATTTATAAACGGAAATCTTGTGGTCTATTAATATATTGAAATGATTGTTATGATAAACCTATGAACTCACCAACCTTTTGGTTGACACTTTAAAGCATGTTTATTCTCAGGTATTAATGAAATCTTTCGCTGTGCATTAGCTCATTTTAAGGATATTACTTGGAGTCATTCATGGCATATTTTAAAAGACGTTGCATTCGAGTCATTGAGTTCATCAAGATTATTATTAAGCCAATTATAGTTGGATGTATTATGAAATGGTGTGCATGCCGTCAACTTTCGTTGTAAAGAAAGTTTGTCTTTTAAAAATGAATGCAATGTTTGTAAAATGTATCATATAGAGGTCAAATACCTCGCGATGTAATCAACTATTGTGAATCGTTTATAATGTATATGAACGGGTCCTTTCAGTTGGTATCAGAGCGGTGGTCTTAGCGAACTAGGTCTGCATTAGTGTGTCTAACTGATAGTCGTTAGGATGCATTAGTGAGCCTGGACTTCGACCTTGTCTGCATGTCAAAAGTTTTGCTTATCATTTTTGTCAGAAATTGCCTACTTATCATTCTTAGTCTAGACACGTCTTACTGCATTGATTGCATGAATATTGTATAGACAAAATTCATATCTTAGCGTATCTGCTAATCGATATCTTAGCATATCTGTTACTGTAAACTTTGCCTGACATATCTCGTAAATTCCTCCGTAATCTACGAAATCTTTTGTGCTATATATATATATATATATATATATATATATATATATATATATATATATATATATAGATATTCTATGGAATTAGAATACCACTCGATAGTCGGAAAATCATTTCATATCGAAAAATTCTTTATTCAATCGAACGAAATGGAATTCATCATTAGTTCAAGTCCCTCGAATTTTGATATGGAATCCCACTCAAGCTCCGAAAGCAGTGTGACCGGAATGGATCAACCAATTAGCCATCATCTATTCTGGATAAATTGGAGATGGGTTCGTAGCCTCCTCAATAATTGGAGACAAGAAGAAGGTGATCCCTTCCATCCACCACATTGCCCTCTTGGCGATGAACCTGAAGCACTTACCGGCGAACCGGTCCGAAACACCATTTTCTCTCTCATTTCCAGAGTATCTCGTCACGATTATATACTACATCAAATTCTAGATTTTATTTATCCGCTCGTTCGAACCGACAATCACCCCGGTGTAATAGAAGAAGTCAACGCGCTTCGCGCTCGAGTAGTGGCTTTAGAGAATATGGTGCAAGGGTTACAAACACCAACAAATAACGAAGTATTAATTCATAATTTCAATTTTATTGAATAAATACTCCGTAAAAGTTATGTAATTTCTAAAGTCTTTAGGGATTATTCAGTTCTAGTTTCAACCGTAAATCAAATGAGTTTAATTTAATATTAACTCATTAAATCTATATTACATCTGAAAAAAATATGCACATATATATTTTCATAAAGACTGTAATAAAATTCTGTTGTACAAAATATTAATTGTGAAAAAAAATTTAACGGGTAGGTATTACCCAAGAGATATATAAATTCATAATTAGTATGTTACATTTTTCGAATCTGATTAAGCAAATCATCAACTATACTCCCAAAATCTCACAACAATATACATTCTTGTATAGTAATCAAAACAACCATTCTCACCCAAATTTGATTACACATTCTGATTTTGACAAATCAAAATCCAAGTAATGATTTAACAGAAGACACCACTCTTAGATTCCTACATCTTTCAAAGCTATATTTTGACTTCAAAACTGTGTTAGAACATCATATGTATATTAACGATTACAAACTGTGTTCAAACTCTCCGAAGTTTTCGAAGAAACTTCAAACAATGAACAATCGAGATGATGATCCAACCACATATTACCCACATTTATGTACCTAAAAAGCTCTCGAAGCCAAAGTCATAGTTCGACGCGTATCCGTGTCAGACCCTTTGGCATTTATTAGCTAAAATGACTTTTCAATTCTTTTTCAAAGTAGACAGTTTTGTCACAGCTCCAGCAAGTCAACTTTGACTTTTCAGTTGGACTAGTCTTATTATAACCTCGATAGATACGTTGCCCTTTCGTCATCGTTACTGGGGACCTTTCATATCTCGCCACCTTAGCAATATACTTACCAACAACTTCCATTATCTTTGACTTTTTGAAAAATCATTATATTTATTGAAATCACATCATTTACTCATTCGCATCTTGTAACGAGAATTGTCATACGAATCATCGGAAAATAGTAACCAGTATTTTGAAATCTCGCAGCATGTCTACGCCAACAGTTATATGTGTACGTAAAACGTCTATCTCCTGGACTTACATACTTTGAATGTGAAGTTCTGAAAAATATTTTGAACTGCAAACTAGTTCTTGAAATGCTGACGAAGCATCAAAAACTGTAAACGATCTTAACAGTAAAAAGTTTGATGACAAAGAATAGTAAGGTGGTAAAGCTGAGAAAAAGAGAAGGTTTGGAACTGGAAAACGGATTGAACAGACTATGAAGGAGGCTGTGGACAAATCACAAAGACTAAATCTGCCTTCAAAGAATCCAAATGATTCAGTGCCTGCTAAAGTCATTAACGAATACCTTACTCTTTATTCTAAACCTTTACAAAAAAATCTTCATCATCATCCATCAATATTAGAAATTCTAAGATATTATCATATCTTTCATTATAAATATTCGCGATATTTCTGAAGATATTTTCACAACTAATCTTATCTGAAGTCATTTATCTCTTTGCGCTTTCAGTGTTACATCATATAAGAAACTATTAGTTTCTATATTCTATAAACTTTCGAGTTTAAATTATGAATGTTTTGAAGTAGTGTTGGGAACTGAAGCATGAGTTAGTATAATATAATGACACTTGATCAACGTGATTATATTACAGTAAGTCATGCTGAGTTTCTAATGGGACATGATGATTCACAGACCATGCAGTCATTATGTTCCATGTTACACGACTCTTGTATTCTATTTAATCTCTAAAAATATCAAGAATATATTTTCTTGATGATTCGGTCTTTTCAGAGAATTCTGGTAAATTAACAAATCAAGATCGTGCCATTACCATTTCCTTCTTAGAACATTAACTATGTTCATTCTGAAATTCATATCTGCGAATACTGAACCATTACAAATGTTGCTTAATCGCAAGAAGAAGAAACGAAAGGACAAAACTCCAAAATAGAAATTGGAGTATAAATCGCAGCAAATAGAAGGGAGCATTAACTGTGGATGTCAATGATTATAGAAGACAAAAGCAAGGGGCTTTGAAATATAAGTGAAGATATAAAACCCAACAACCACCCAAAAATTATAAACCGTATATATCGATGCATATAGCAATATAAAGACACGGAAGAACTAAAAACACTATAAAACAGAGAGTATAGTAGAAGTAAATAGATTCTTCCGGAGGCAGATGAAAAAGAAGAATGACAGATACGAAAGTGAGGAGTATATCGAGAATCAGTACTGGATGAAGCATATTGACAAATACTTTAAAATATGAGTTGAGGGAGAAAGAATAGAAGGTGTGAGTTGTAAGGAAACGAAGGAGGTGGATTTATAGTGAAATACCCGACAGAGAAATCAAGATGGAATATCGTATTAATTCGAAGAGAATCATAATCTCCTTAATCACCGAAGCATCAAATCCAACATAGATTACAAAGATTTTCTTTAAATTCGGAGATCAATTGTGATGATGTCAAAAGATATGACGAATCACTATAATCTTATTTCCTTCATTTACGATAACTTCCCTCATACGCTTATAGTAATCGAATTATTTTATCCATACTTCTTAGACATGATAAAACTTCATAATCATTACGTCATAATAACATTCTCATTGTTAGCCATAACCACCTCTATCAAATTTCGGGGACGAAATTTCTTTAACGGGTAGGTACTGTGACGACCCGGAAATTTTCGACTAAATTTAAACTTTATCTTTATATTATTCTGGCACGATTAGCAATGTTTGTTAAGTTAAATCTCAAGGATTTTAAACTATGTTTATACATTCATTTAAAACCTCGACCAAATTCCAATGATTCATGAACCATTAAATGAACATTTATGAATATGTATGTATATGTGTATATGTTATAAATTGAAAATGTCAACAAAGTATTTAAACGTATAATGCTTTATATGAACGTATTTGTTTCAATATGATTATTGACGAAATAAAAAAAAATATATTAAATGATTGAATTATCAGAAACATTGAATTATGATTACAAGTCTCTGTTGAGAGGTCCACTATGATTTGAGAAAATCTATTCCTCTTAACGATATTCGGAATAATTTGTAAAGCTATTTATAAATAAAAATAAAAAGTGTCATTTACGAAAGTTAGACAAAAGCTAGTGGAGAATTGGTTTCCATAATATTCTATTAATCTATTTTCAAACATACAAAAACGTTTTCAGTTTAAAAAGAACTTTATTATTAAAACGTATATAACTTTTATAAATATCTAGAATCACTTTTGATAACTCATTACTTAGCCAGTATAATAAATATAACGATATTTTTATTTTATTTCATTAAATATATATAACGATTTAAATTAATATTATATATATTTATACGCGTATTATACATACATAGTTTTTATACTTTTACTATACTTTAACTTTACCTTTACTTTACTTTTACTATACTTTAACTTTAATAATTCACTTTAATAATTCATACTTTAATAATTCACTTTAATAATTTATACTTTAATAATTCACTTTAATAATTCATACTTTAATAATTCACTTTAATAATTCATACTTTAATAATTCACTTTAATAATTCATACTTTAATAATTCACTTTAATAATTCATACTTTAATAATTCACTTTAATAATTCATACTTTAATAATTCAATTTAATAATTCAAAAATCTATTATAAATAGAATTCAATAGGTTTCATTATTTCATAGAAACTTGAAAATATATTTCTCTAAACTCTCTCAATCGATTTACATATATATATATATATATATATATATATATATATATATATATATATATATATATATATATATATATATATATATATATATATATATATATATATATTGCTCTGTATTATTTCAAGATATTATTAGTATACATAAAATATTACGACGGAGTGCTGTCCGAGTGATTTTAAAATAGTTTTTTTTTTGAATGAGTCGAAGCTAAGGAAATTATGGGTTATAGCTATGGAGGTGATGGGTATGGTTTATGGGTATGCTCGTGAGGTCAATCTAGTGTTTATCATCTCCGTTGCGTCTACGTACTTTCTGGCAATATTGAATCTCAATATTGATACGTGAGCACTCATAACTTAACTTTTATATATAAATAGTGTATCCCTGACTAGTGCTTGAGTATATAGGATTATGCATGCTTGTACATTCGATATTGTCCTTAGATAGGTTTGTTGAATCCTGAATTAGATACATATGCTACTGACATAGGGTATATGATATGCATGTCATTGGAAAGCTAGCGAAAAATTAAGAACTTTTCATTTAGATATCGAATGGTTTCAATGAACGGATTAGAAGTTATAGTCAACTGAATTTTAGTATTATTGTTAAAATGATTATTATTACTATCGTCGTTATTATTTTAATAGAAATATCATTGTTATTATAAAATATCATTATTACTATTATGTTAGTATTATCATTTTATCATAATACCATTTTTAGTAAATATAAATATTGTTATTTTTTTATAGAATAATAATAATTATTATTACAAAATAATACAACTTTTACTTATTATTATTATGATCAATATTATTTTATCAAATAAATAGGGGATACAAAGATATTTTTCACCACGCGTAATATAATTACATTAATAATACTTACCACTATAGTTTTACGATATTAAGTGAACTTTATAAATTTTACTACTTAAGATATATAAAAGTATATTTTATCATATATAAACGTTAATATAAATTTTTATTAATAAATGACTTTTATTATTATAAAATCTAATAAATATATTTAAATATATAAAATGACTTTAGTTAAGTTATATAATAAACACGTATAAATTTTAGAAGTCATTTTAGGTCAAGTTGACTTTTGCATATTAGTCTCGAGCATTAGGATTGTGGTACACTATGACTTGACCAAAAATTGTTAGACAAATATTGACCAACATATAAATATATATAATTAATATAGGTTCGTGAATCCGAGGCCAACCTTGCACTTGTTAAATGACGTTATATGTATTTTTACTACGAAATACAGTATGGTGAGTTTCATTTGCTCCCTTTTTAATTGCTTTTGCAATGTATATTTTTGGGCTGAGAATACATGCGCTGTTTTATAAATGTTTTACGAAATAGGCACAAGTACTAAAACTAATTCTATGTGGGTTTAAACCAGAAATATACCCTTAGCTTGGTAACATTAAACTACTTGTCTATGTACGGTAGGCGCGAATCCTAAAGATAGATCTACTGGGCCTGACAAACCCCATCCTGACTATGGGATGCTTTAGTACTTCGAGGTTATTTTAAACACACCTGATCTGGTGTACTTCAGAGGGTAAAACATAAACGTTAAGGCTTGTTACCGAGTGCCTACAACTTATAGAATACTTTTATACACTTGCGAGTGTACATATATTTATAAACGGAAATCTTGTGGTCTATTAATATATTGAAATGATTGTTATGATAAACCTATTGTTGGGATTTAACAAGTTTCATAATACATATAACCATTCAAGAAACAAGATTTGCGGAAGCGTATAAATTACCATTTTAAAACTTGTAAATCTTTAACCAATTAAAGTTAAATCCTAAATAGGATCAAGTTGTGAAACATACTTACAAACTAGAAGTAAGAAAGGAGTTTATACCTTCTCCAAGCTATGTAGTGAGTGATGAAGATGATGATGATGAATGGAGCCTCAAATGGATGAAACCTCGAGTAGTTATACCCCAAGCTTATCACCAACACCTTGTACTTTGGTTAGGATTTGTTTACACTTGAAATGAGCTTAAAAGATCAAGTTTAGAACCCCTTTTTGCTCCCTAAAACCCCACGGTTTTCCGCTCAATATTGAGCAGAATTTTTCTTCAAACTTGATGTATTTGCAAGTGTGTTAAGTCCCCAAGAGAAATAGTCAAATGCATGTATATGGAATGGGGATTGTCTTTGATCAAGGAGGAATCTAAGAGCATGTGTGTCTCATTCCCTATGCCACTTCCCATTTGTTTTATAAAATAAGTTTTATAAAAGAATTAAATTTTATAAAACTCTTTTATAAAACTTCCATTCCATTTTATATATATACATTTTATTATATAAAACCAATTTATATAAAATGTAATATAAATTAATTAATTATTTAACCTATAAATAATTAAATCCATATTATATAAATTATTCCATAATTTATATATGTACACATCAAGTAATATTTCAGAAAACCATTTTTTTTAAAGTTCAAGTGTCGCGTATTAATCAATGATCCAATCGTTAAGATTAAATACGCATAAGGTGTCGGTAAGCTTGTTATTGGGTATGACCCGACTTGGATCAAAACATATTAGCCACGTTAATTTAATATGTCTCTCGGGCATACGAAATACCTTCACCTATGAACTCACCAACCTTTTGGTTGACACTTTAAAGCATGTTTATTCTCAGGTATTAAAGAAATCTTCCGCTGTGCATTAGCTCATTTTAAGGATATTACTTGGAGTCATTCATGGCATATTTTGAAAGACGTTGCATTCGAGTCATTGAGTTCATCAAGATTATTATTAAGCCAATTATAGTTGGATGTATTATGAAATGGTGTGCATGCCGTCAACTTTCGTTGTAAAGAAAGTATGTCTTTTAAAAACGAATGCAATGTTTGTAAAATGTATCATATAGAGGTCAAATACCTCGCGATGTAATCAACTATTGTGAATCGTTTATAATGTATATGAACGGGTCCTTTCATCTTCCGTCCATCCCAGCATGTTATGCTGCCAACACAAATAAGTTGCAACACCACATCGCAACCGATAACCAGAAACTACTTAACTGATAGCAAAAAAAAATTTAGGCTCAAAAGTAAATCAAGGAAGCGCATATCAGCCATCAAAGCGTTTCATCTAAAGATCAACCAGCAGTTAAATAACTCTCTGTAAAAAACAGCACAGAGCAAGATTCAGTCACATGTGTATAAAATTCTTGAATAAAGCAAAACAGGATCAACCCTAAGTAATAGACATACACTCCACTAACGTAATATGCATATAAAATTACCGAACAAAACAAAAGAGGAGCAAGCCTAAATAATATACATAAACCGCAGCATCAAAACATATAATAAGAACATGAATGCAATTATTCGGCTGCCCAACCATGTCGTAGCTGCAACACAATGGTTACCTCGCCAGACAGCAGGCGCTAACCGGATGATGCAACAAACATTTCTCTCAATACTCAATCATAACCTTTCAATTAAAGTTCAACAGATAGCTGCATTCAAACAACATGAATATAAGTTTTGGTAATATCGATTTTACTAGCCTTTAACCTCAGCACCTTCATGTTTAAAATAGCATAGCTGCCAGATCACGCAATGGCTGTAACAAAAAAAATTGCCACACCAGTTAAGTTACAAATTAATGAACAAAAATTAAGCTAGTAAATGAAATCTTAAATAACCAAAAATTAGTTCAATGAAAACTTACAATACGGCCACAACATTCTGGCTGCCGGACAATGCCATGGCTGCAACACAAAGATTGCCACGCCACACAACAGCCGGTAACCGGAAGTCACACACCGTTTGCACATTTGGTAATTAATCGAAAACTTACACAGAAGGTAAAACGAAGCGCACAACCTGCCGTCCTTAAGAACAAAAAAATGGAACAAAAAAATGGAAATAAGTAGCGGAACAAAACATACGAAAAGAAATAAACGGTTGAGAAGAAGAACACACAAAGGCAACACGTAGCACCCACTAATGTCACACATCGTACAACGCTGACAGGTGCAATATCATGAGAATCGACAATCCTAACCCTGGTTAGACGGCGTATGATGATTGCAGGTGGATTTGGGTTTAAATGATGTCTTTACCACTGGTTACTGTACATCAGTTTTCACAATTAGAATATAGCCATTCGGCTGCCCAACCATGCTGAGGCTGCAACCCAAAGGTTGCCACGCCATACCGCAGGTGCTAACCGGAAGATGCAACAATTTCTCTCAATACTCAACCTAGACAAAATATATCAATCGTCATAACCTTTCAATTAAAGTCAAACAGACAAACAAATATGTTTCTGTAAATACTGGAACAACAAAGCGTACGGTAACAACATAACTTAACACACCTTTAAATTCCTAATCAAAACAAAATAGTATTAATGCTCAATTTTATGTGCACGCTGCATCAAGAAAATATATGATATCAACATAGCAGCTATCAAACAGTATGAATATAAGTTTAGTTATACCGATTTCATTGCTTATTACTGTTCATTATTTTCACAATTAAAAGGTATATGGCTGCAATATGCTGGTAACCAAATATCACATATGAAGCATCACAACCTTTCACCTCATAACCTTTATGTTTAAAATAGCATAGCTACCAGACCACGCAATGGCTGCAACATAATGCCAACAAAATAGTTCAAGTTTCAGCAATGGCAACACAATAGCAACAAAATAGTTCAAGTTTCAGCAATAACAATTTTACCCCCGGTTGATGTACATCATTTTTGCAATTAGGAGATATGATAATGATAATGATAATGATAATGATGCTCATCACATATCAATCATTACAGGTTTTAGACGTACAACCTTTCTGTTTTAAAATAAACAGCTACCAGACAATGCCATAACTACAACAAAAAAAATTGTCACGCTACACCACAGACGGTAACTGAGCCACTGCACAAAACAAAGTATTTCATCAACATTAAAACAAAAGAAAAAGATGAAAGCTAGTAACACAAATGGATGAAAGTCGAATAATAAAAAATTAGTTCACTGAAAACTCACAATACTGTCACAATAAAGATTGAGATGGCAGATTACAGCCGGTAACCGGAGGTAACTGTACGACAAAAACAGAAGCAAGTCACCAAAAATTACATAACAATCAAATAAAGACACCAACATAACATAAAAAAAATACATAATTAGCAAGTTAAGCCAGTGAATCGAAACTCGAATAACCTAAAATTAGTTCACCGAAGATTTATAATATGGCCGCAACATTCTGGCTGCCAGACCATGCCATGGCTGCAACACAAAGATTGCTACGCCACACCACAAACGGTAACCGGAAGTCACACGCCGTTAGCAAAATTTTTTGAAGCAACAACCTGCCAGCCGAAGAACGAAAAATGGAGCAAAATGGAAATAAGCAGCGGAAGAAAACATCTAAAAAAGAAATAAGCGGCGGAAGAAAAAGACGCAAAAGCAACACGTAGCACCCACTAATGCCACACATCATACAATGCTGACAGGTGGCGCCTCATGTGAATTGACGGTTGTAACCCTGTTTAAACGGTGGATGATGATAGCAAGCCGCATCGAGGATGAATTGACGATTTTACCCCTGGTTACTGTTCACTTGTTTTAACAATTAGAAGGTATGATGATAATTGGTGAAACTGTTTTGTGAGCGCTTTTAACTATCTTCTAACTCCTTATTAGAAAGTGAAATTAGCATTCAAAAAACATGTTGACCGTATGTTTATCCTATTAAACTCGTAGGAGTTGTGGTTAGCATAACCCTTAAATCGAGGTTTTCTAAAATATAAATCACAATCCTAATTTTAAAATTTTGAAATTTTGTTAACAAAAACAATCTCGATCTTGTTATTCAGGTCTATAATAGTACGTCATATGATTTGCACGCATAAAATGACATTATAGGGCAGAAAATGTGCTAAAAAGTCATCAAAAGAAGAGTTAAATGCATATTTTACAATAAGATGTTCAACGTTCTTCATAAAAAAATATCAATAAACAAAAAAACAGGTCGTCCAGCATTTTGCGTAAGTCCTGCAGGCCGCTTCAAATGCTTAAGCCCGAAATATCTAAATACGTAGCACGTGAGCAGCACACATGCCAAGTCAGTGTAAAACTCAAAGTCGGTTACACACTTTTCGCATAAATCAGTCATTGTGTATCTGAACAATCTGGAGACCCCAGACGCCTATGAATAGGACACCTGAGCTATCACTTTTCAGACACTTGGACTTGTAACAGAGAACACAATTTCTTTCTCATACATTACTTTCTCTCTCTAGAACTTAATGGCTTAGCCACGCAGCGCTAGACGGACCAACTCATAGTTTAGCTCCGAAAAATTGACTTAAGCCACCTCGCGGAGAGAAATAGTCAATCGGTAATTCACCCCGGTAAGGAGTCTTGAACAAGCACTAATACTTATTAGACGGTAACCGAAAATACGTATCATCGGTCTAAAAAGCTTATGATATGCTTAGAATGTCAATCATGACCATATGACCTTAAGGTTTCTATCCGATGATCATATCTTACTTATATCATGAATAATGAGTTAATATGTACACATCATACATGGCAATAAGTAAGACATTAGAGTTACTAATGCACGAATTAATTATTAATTTGCAAAGGTTAATGAAATTGTTCTTATAATGTAAAAAGATTTGCGGTATCATGAAAATTTATCAATTTTGTGGAAAAAAGGATGTGTGTACTTGCTTATAAAAAAAGAAATAGTAAATAAAGTGTTTGGGCTTTTTTTTTTTTTTTTTTTGTTTTTTGTTTTTTTTGTTTTGTTAACCAATTTGCATGATATGTTTAAATATTTCACATAGTATTATAGTGTTGGCCAAGTATATGTTCCTTTATCATTCAGTTCTTGTATAATAAGAATTTAAATATAATGTCATGGTATTTTTGATCTAAGCTACTAACTGTATATGCGGCCGCGCATATTTATATCCGTAACATTTTGATGCACAATCATGATGCGTATGTTCGCTAATATAAGCGCACATTGCAACAGGCACGCGTGATTAATTTTCAAGGTACTAGAATTGTTATCACCTCATTAAGGGTTTAGCCACTATCATTTGTAATAAGCTTCATCTTTACATTAAAAGTAATATGCTCTCAAAAAGCATGAATATGATCAAGTGGATCTTCATGTTTAGGGACGTGCTGGTTACATACTTGAAGATGAATAATCTTCAAGTATTGATCGTAGGGTCCTTAAAACATCGAAACACCCCCAATCACCATCCTTTTGCACTCGAGTTTGTTTAATCCGCTAAGAAAAGAAATACAGTCGATTATTTGGCGCCATCCGTGGGACCAAATCATAAAGTTTTTATTGTTGAATTCATGACCAGTCATTAAAATGACGAGATTGTTTGAGTTCGAATTTTTCTAGAATGATCACATAATGTGGTTGAAATTAATTCATAAAAACAATTGAAAACAGATTGATTATTTGTTAATTGTGTTGATGAAATTAATAGGTAAAGATGATGAGAACCTGGTTAAGTCTGATGCACAGATCGAAGATGATGAGTTGAATAAATAGAAAAAGCATGGGAAACTAATGGATCAAGATGATAAGTATAGTGTCAATGCTATAACAAGTTCGTCAGATGAAGAGGATGGGAAGAAGCTAGGTAAATCCTACTACTCTCCTAATCTTCATGTTACGTCTCCTGTTGACAAGGAGAATCTTGAAAGTAAGGATGCACAAAATGGGAACAAAGTCCATGATACAAGTTCTAAAAACTATCTGAAGGCGCTTGGTGGGCAATCTGAAACGCGTAAGGTACAGTTTTACTTGTATGAATCGGATGAGATTCTGGATGATGGTATTGATGTGGAAATCCCGATAGAGTCGGTTCAAGAAGCGTCAAGTCGATATAGTAATACTTTGTACGGGTATGTTCTTGGTAAGCGGATTACTTTTCCGGTGGTTCAGAGCTATGTGATGAATGTCTGGAAAAAGTTCGGTATTGAAAAAGTGATGATGAACGCTAAGGGATTTTTGTTTTTCAAGTCCAACTCGGAAAAAGGTATGGGAGATGTCTTGGAGAAGGGAGCTTGGATGATTAGAACTATCCTGATTATTTTGAATAAATGGTCTCCGGATATTTCTCTTACTAAAGAGAATGTAATGAAAGTGCCAATATGGGTTAAGTTGCATGATATTCCTCTTGCGAGATTTACCGAAGTTGGTTTGAGTGCTATATTATCGAAAGTGGGTCGTCCGATGATGCTGGATTCCCTCACAAGCATGATGTGTTTGGAATCTTGGGGTCGACCAAACTATGCGCGTGCCATGATAGAGGTTTCTGCTGATAAAGATTTAAAAGAATCTCTTCGTGTTGCTACTCCGAATTTACGTAATAAGGAGAAAGTGTTAGATACGGTTCGGGTAGAATACGAATGGAAACCTCCAAGATGCTCGGAGTGTAAGGTGTTCGGACATTGTGACTTACAATGCCCTCATAGAGCTTCAGTCATAGAGGAGAAGAAAATGGTAGATGATGATGGGTTTACTATTGTGAACAAGAAGAATACGAAGGTGAATTGTCTGAAACAGAAGGATGGCTTTGCATTTGGGTAAAAAAGACAAAAGGTAGTATATCGACCTATTAAGAAGGCTCCCAAGGCTCCTAGTGCGAGTAAGGTGACTAATCATGATGATGTTGGAACGAGCACAAAAGAGAAAGGTATAAAGGTTAATAATTCGTTTGGAATTCTTATTGATGAACCGAGCGATGTAGAATCTGATGAAGATGAAACGGAAACATTTATGGCAGGAAAAAATGATACCAAGGCAACATCCCCATTTGGCATGAAATCGGGGTGGTTGTAGGTGGAATTATTGGTCCTAGTTTAAGTGTGTCGTATGTGTTTTTGGTTTTGCTAGTCCTTTTATTGTGTAGGTTCTAGCTTGGTTTGTTATGGTAGTTTGTGAGGCCGCAAGGCACGCTTGCAGTTGCTGTTCTTAATTGTTTGTTTTTATTATTTTTTATAAATAATATTTACCGGGTGAAACCCTTTACCTAAAAAAAATGTTATATTCATACATGAAGATCATGAAGTCAAAATATCATATCTGATATGTCCGAGTACATTTGCAGGAACACTGCAATTATTAAAAGATATAAAAGGAAATAAATGCTCGAATGCTCACAAAATCGGGAAAAAGCATGATTTCGGTTTTACAAGTAGAAAAAATCTGGATGAAAAAAGATAACAATTGACATGATAAAGGCACATTAAAAAATTCAATACACGAAGAAGGAAAAAGTCATAGGTCAAAAACGAAAAGCAGACGCATTAGAAAAATAAGAGTTAATGCCGACATCATTTTCTCCAAAAGAAAATAAGGATAATGGTGTATCTTAGTAGATACACGCATAAAAACACCATTCTCATACAGAAGAATGGATCAAAAAGCAACAGATAACAAAATTTGACAGTTTTCAGTATTTGCCGCCTAGCATAGGGCAGGCCGCCCAGCGTCAAGCGTAAGCTCTGCAGGCAGCTTCTATGCATAAGCCCTTTTACTCAGCGCGTGAACGGCATGCAGCCACGTCAGCACATGCCACCGACATTCCGGATACTTCACGTAATAGAACCATTCAGTGATTGACACGTGTATCCCGTGAATTTTGGACATACTGTGCCTAAAAATAGATCTCTTGGGTCACCACATTTCACATCATTCTCATCTGAACTTCAGTCAGAGAGAAGTACTGTAACAACCCAACCCGATAACGGACCATAAACAGTCCCAAAAAAAAAAAAAATTTAAAAGCTGCTGGACAGGGGAGTGCGCGGCGCGCATCCCCTGTAGTGCGCGGCGCGCACAGAGCACTCCAGCTTCTGTCCGAACTGTTTTTAACACACAAAAAGATGGACCACTTCCCGACATTTTTAGACTGAACGCTTTTCACAACAAACTTATATATGTAAAACTAACACGAATCAAACATAAAAATGATGTTTTACAAGCGGGGCCCACACGACCCAAAATACAAGTTTAATACAAGTTTAGAGTTTCGACCATCAAAAAGTTTAAGTTCCAAACTACACAATGAGCATGGCGTTTGGGATTAAACTACCCAACTACCGGTCAAACTCCAAGAGCTACTAAAGCCAAAAGCGTCCCCTAGCATCAAGCGGGATCTCTAGTCCAATACGATGCCCTTACCCTTGTCCAAAACCGAACCTATAAAATGGTAAACAACGAGAGGGTAAGCAAAGCTTAGTGAATGCAATAATTATACGAATACATATATAATTATACCTACTTGCATACACTTACACAAACCGCAAACATGCTAGCAACACAATTAGCTTATCGTTACATTAACAAGCTATAATCTCCAATACCACAAGCTAGCAACAACCGCATAATAATATAACTCGAAATGATATAATATGCTTACAACACAAGTAACCATGGTCGACCAATAGTACAAGGGAACGACGCTCGCGAAAACGCTATCGGTGTTCATAACATCCATTAGGGCACTTAACACCTCGCACCACTAACCCCTAGGGTGTAGTGACCCGAACTTTTCCATGTTTATATATATTAATTGAGATTGATATTTACATGATTAAATGTTTCCAACATGTTAAGCAATCAAACTTGTTAAGACTTAATTAATTGAAATATGTTTCATATAGACAATTGACCACCCAAGTTGACCGGTGATTCACGAACGTTAAAACTTGTAAAAACTATACGATGACATATATATGGTTATATATATAGTTAACATGTTTTTATTATAAGTATGTATCTCATTAGGTATTTTAACAATGAGTTATATACATAAAAATGAGACTATTAATTTAAGAAACTCGAAAACGATATATATAACGATTATCGTTATAACAACGTCTTACTAGGTACATATGAATCATATTAAGATATTGATACACTTGGTTAATTATGTTAAATGATAAGTAAATATATTATTAAGTGTATTAACAATGAAATACATATGTAAAAATAAGACTACTAACTTAATGATTTCGAAACGAGACATATATGTAACGATTATCGTTGTAACGACATTTAACTGTATATACATCATACTAAGATATATTATATATCATAATATCATGATAATATAACAATTTACAAACTCATTTGTTATAATAAACAATGGGTTAACGACATTCAACAAGATCGTTAACCTAAAGGTTTCAAAACAACATTTACATGTAACGACTAACGATGACTTAACGACTCAGTTAAAATGTATATACATGTAGTGTTTTAATATGTATTTATACACTTTTGAAAAACTTCAATACACTTATCAAAATACTTCTACTTAACAAAAATGCTTACAATTACATCCTCGTTCAGTTTCATCAACAATTCTACTCGTATGCACCCGTATTCGTACTCGTACAATACACAGCTTTTAGATGTATGTACTATTGGTATATACACTCCAATGATCAGCTCTTAGCAGCCCATGTGAGTCACCTAACACATGTGGGAACCATCATTTGGCAACTAGCATGAAATATCTCATAAAATTACAAAAATATGAGTAATCATTCATGACTTATTTACATGAAAACAAAATTACATATCCTTTATATCTAATCCATACACCAACGACCAAAAACACCTACAAACACTTTCATTCTTCAATTTTCTTCATCTAATTGATCTCTCTCAAGTTCTATCTTCAAGTTCTAAGTGTTCTTCATAAATTCCAAAAGTTCTAGTTTCATAAAATCAAGAATACTTTCAAGTTTGCTAGCTCACTTCCAATCTTGTAAGGTGATCATCCAACCTCAAGAAATCTTTGTTTCTTATAGTAGGTTATCATTCTAATACAAGGTAATAATCATATTCAAACTTTGGTTCAATTTCTATAACTATAACAATCTTATTTCAAGTGATGATCTTACTTGAACTTGTTTTCGTGTCATGATTCTGCTTCAAGAACTTCGAGCCATCCAAGGATCCATTGAAGCTAGATCCATTTTTCTCTTTTCCAGTAGGTTTATCCAAGGAAATTAAGGTAGTAATGATGTTCATAACATCATTCGATTCATACATATAAAGCTATCTTATTCGAATGTTTAAACTTGTAATCACTAGAACATAGTTTAGTTAATTCTAAACTTGTTCGCAAAAAAAAGTTAATCCTTCTAACTTGACTTTTAAAATCAACTAAACACATGTTCTATATCTATATGATATGCTAACTTAATGATTTAAAACTTGGAAACACGAAAAACACCGTAAAACCGGATTTACGCCGTCGTAGTAACACCGCGGGCTGTTTTGGGTTAGTTAATTAAAAACTATGATAAACTTTGATTTAAAAGTTGTTATTCTGAGAAAATGATTTTTATTATGAACATTAAACTATATCCAAAAATTATGGTTAAACTCAAAGTGGAAGTATGTTTTCTAAAATGGTCATCTAGACGTCGTTCTTTCGACTGAAATGACTACCTTTACAAAAATGACTTGTAACTTATTTTTCCGACTATAAACCTATACTTTTTCTGTTTAGATTCATAAAATAGAGTTCAATATGAAACCATAGCAATTTGATTCACTCAAAACGGATTTAAAATGAAGAAGTTATGGGTAAAACAAGATTGGATAATTTTTCTCATTTTAGCTACGTGAAAATTGGTAACAAATCTATTCCAACCATAACTTAATCAACTTGTATTGTATATTATGTAATCTTGAGATACCATAGACACGTATACAATGTTTCGACCTATCATGTCGACACATCTATATATATTTCGGAACAACCATAGACACTCTATATGTGAATGTTGGAGTTAGCTATACAGGGTTGAGGTTGATTCCAAAATATATATAGTTTGAGTTGTGATCAATACTGAGATACGTATACACTGGGTCGTGGATTGATTCAAGATAATATTTATCGATTTATTTCTGTACATCTAACTGTGGACAACTAGTTGTAGGTTACTAACGAGGACAGCTGACTTAATAAACTTAAAACATCAAAATATATTAAAAGTGTTGTAAATATATTTTGAACATACTTTGATATATATGTATATATTGTTATAGGTTCGTGAATCAACCAGTGGCCAAGTCTTACTTCCCGACGAAGTAAAAATCTGTGAAAGTGAGTTATAGTCCCACTTTTAAAATCTAATATTTTTGGGATGAGAATACATGCAGGTTTTATAAATGATTTACAAAATAGACACAAGTACGTGAAACTACATTCTATGGTTGAATTATCGAAATCGAATATGCCCTTTTTTATTAAGTCTGGTAATCTAAGAATTAGGGAACAGACACCCTAATTGACGCGAATCCTAAAGATAGATCTATTGGGCCTAACAAACCCCATCCAAAGTACCGGATGCTTTAGTACTTCGAAATTTATATCATATCCGAAGGGTGTCCCGGAATGATGGGGATATTCTTATATATGCATCTTGTTAATGTCGGTTACCAGGTGTTCACCATATGAATGATTTTTATCTCTATGTATGGGATGTGTATTGAAATATGAAATCTTGTGGTCTATTGTTACGATTTGATATATATAGGTTAAACCTATAACTCACCAACATTTTTGTTGACGTTTAAAGCATGTTTATTCTCAGGTGAATATTAAGAGCTTCCGCTGTTGCATACTAAAATAAGGACAAGATTTGGAGTCCATGTTTGTATGATATTGTGTAAAAACTGCATTCAAGAAACTGATTTCGATGTAACATATTTGTATTGTAAACCATTATGTAATGGTCGTGTGTAAACAGGATATTTTAGATTATCATTATTTGATAATCTACGTAAAGCTTTTTAAACCTTTATTTATGAAATAAAGGTTATGGTTTGTTTTAAAAATGAATGCAGTCTTTGAAAAACGTCTCATATAGAGGTCAAAACCTCGCAACGAAATCAATTAATATGGAACGTTTTTAATCAATAAGAACGGGACATTTCAGTTGGTATCAGAGCGTTGGTCTTAGAGAACCAGAAAATTTGCATTAGTGTGTCTTATCGAGTTTGTTAGGATGCATTAGTGAGTCTGGACTTCGACCGTGTTTTCTTTAAAAATGATTGCTTAACATTTTTGTTGGAAACTATATATTTTTAACATATGAATATTATGTGATATATTAATCTCTTAACGTGTTTGATATTATGTGATAGATGTCTACCTCTAGAACAAGTCCCATTGACTCACCTAATAATAATGAAGAGTCAAATGTAAATTGGAATGATTTGTGGACTGATTCACAAGTTCCCGAAGAGGAACCGGAAGAAGAGTCGAAACCGGAAGAAGAATCGGAACCGGAAGAAGAATCGGAACCGGATGAAGAAATAGAACCGGTGGGGGAAATAATAAAACGGTTAAGTAAAAGAAAATCCTCAACCAACCGACCAAAGTTAATTATGGTCAATGGTGTTTCCGCCAAGGAAGCAAAATATTGGGAGGATTACCAATTCTCCGATGAATCGGATTCCGACGAGAATTCCGATGATGTTATAGAAATTACCCCAACTGAATTTAAAAAGGCAAAAGAAAATAATAAGGGAAAGGGCATAAAAATAGAGAAATCTAATTCCAACCCCGATGAACTTTATATGTATCGTCAACCCTCGAAGTCCTTAAGTTGTAACAATGACCCGGGAACCTCTAAACCACCAGGTTTTTCTAAACCAATGTGGACAACGACGGCTCGTATTAGGGGAACATCATATATCCCTAGAAACTTGGCAAAACGAACCAAAACCGAAGAAGAAGAAACGAGCGAGTCGGAATAAGATAGTTGTATTCGTGTGGTGTAATATATGTAATATAGTGTTCTTATGCTTTATGATATATGTAAAAATTGCTTGTATTAATAAGTATTTTTTTATGAATCTAACTCTTGTCTATTTTACAGTTTAAAAACACAAAATGGATAGACAACCCAATATTTTAAGAGACCTACCCGGAGACATGATTGATGAAATCTTGTCTAGAGTCGGCCAGAATTCTTCGGCACAACTATTTAAGGTGAGATCAGTTTGTAAGACATTCGAAGAACGTTCCAAGAATGTCTTGGTTTATAAGAGACTTTCGTTTGAAAGATGGGGGATATCACATTGGGAAACCCATAAGTTACGATGTGTTTACTTTGACGCATATATTGCGGGGAACCCAAATGCTATTTTACGCAACGGGTTAAGAAATTATTTTGACTCAATATATCCGAATATTGGACTTCGTGATTTAGAAAAAGCGGCTAACATGCAACATAAAGAAGCATGTTATGCTTACGGATTAGTAATGTTCGCTTCTCACCAAAGTGAGAACAAGAACATCGGGCTACAACTATTAAACAAAACGTTTCCACAAGTGACGGAGTCGGTAATTGGGGTAAGAAATGAGGTTTTTAGATTATTACGGGACTGTTGGACATTACGTAACCCTCGTCCCTTTGATGACGTTACAACACGCTGTCTTATCAACGGCCATAACGGTTATGTTGCACAAGACCAAGGATGGGAAGTAGTCCTAGTAAAACCAGAATGCATGACTTGTTTCTGGACGTATGAATTACGTGTCTTTATTGCCTTTGCTGAACGACTTGTGTACTAGCTAGAATTGTCTTCACAACTATCTTGTATCAAAGTTATTGTGTGCTATATTTCATGCTTTATGTAAAATAAGCGGTATTGTAAGTTTGTAAAATATTGTATAAAAGTTTGAACGCGAAATATTATTATAATCAGTTTTTCATATAGAATTGTAGTAGTTGAATTGTATATTAGCTACTAAGTATGAACTTAACGGGTAGGTACTACCTGAATTTAAACTTATAAAACGCTAATATGAAGAAAAAGCTTTTATAAATGAGTTCATATTATGCTACGAAATACTATTAACTACTCTTAATATTCTGTATGATTAACTTGTTCCATTTAACTATTTTGAAGGAAATGGCACCGACTACTCGACACACCGTGAATATGAATGAAGAGGAATTCCGTACTTTTCTAGCTTCAAACATAGCCGCAGTACAGGCTGCGCTACATACCAACAATAACCTTGGATCTAGCAGTACAGGAAATCGTGTAGGATGCACCTACAAAGAATTCACTGCCTGCAAACCTTTGGAATTTGATGGAACCGAAGGACCGATCGGATTGAAACGGTGGACCGAGAAGGTTGAATCGGTGTTTGCCATAAGTAAGTGTACTGAAGAGGACAAAGTGAAGTACGCTACGCATACCTTCACAGGTTCTGCGTTAACATGGTGGAATACCTATCTAGAGCAAGTGGGACAAGATGATGCGTACGCACTACCGTGGTCAGCATTCAAGCACTTGATGAACGAGAAGTACCGTCCCAGAACCGAGGTCAATAAGCTCAAGACAGAACTTAGAGGGTTACGAACCCAAGGATTTGATATTACCACGTACGAAAGACGATTCACAGAATTGTGCCTATTGTGTCTGGGAGCATTCGAAGATGAGGAAGAGAAGATCGACGCGTTTGTGAAAGGATTACCGAAAAGAACCCAAGAAGATATAAGTTCACACGAGCCCGCCTCCATACAACAGGCATGTAGAATGGCTCACAAACTCGTGAACCAAATTGAAGAAAGAAGTAAAGAATAGACTGCTGAAGAGGCCAATGTGAAGCAAGTCAAAAGAAAGTGGGAGGAAAACGGTGATAAGAATCACCAATACAACAACAACAACAATTACAACAATAATCGCAACAATTATCCCAACAATCGCAACATCAATCGCAACTACAACAAACGGCCCAACAACAACAACAACAACAACAACAGCAACTACAACAATCATCCCAACAACAATAATAACCGCAACAACAACAACAATCAGAAGCAACTATGCCAAAGGTGTGAAAAGAATCACTCGGGGTTCTGCACCAAATTTTGCAACAAGTGTAAAAGAAATGGTCATAGCGCGGCGAAGTGTGAGGTCTACGGACCAGGGGTTAATAGAACGAAAGGAACAAATGGTGTCGGAACGAGTAATGGCGGAGCAAGTAGTGTCGGAACAAGTTATGCCAATGTAGTTTGTTATAAATGTGGAAAACCGGGCCACATTATTAGAAATTGCCCGAACCAGGAGAACACGAATGGACAAGGCCGTGGAAGAGTTTTCAATATTAATGCGGCAGAGGCACAGGAAGACCCGGAGCTTGTTACGGGTACGTTTCTTATTGACAATAAATCTGCTTACGTTTTATTTGATTCGGGTGCGGATAGAAGCTATATGAGTAGAGATTTTTGTGCTAAATTAAGTTGTCCATTGACGCCTTTGGATAGTAAATTTTTACTCGAATTAGCAAATGGTAAATTAATTTCAGCAGATAATATATGTCGGAATCGAGAAATTAAACTGGTTAGCGAAACATTTAAGATTGATTTGATACCAGTAGAGTTAGGGAGTTTTGATGTGATAATCGGTATGGACTGGTTGAAAGAAGTGAAAGCGGAGATAGTTTGTTACAAAAATGCAATTCGCATTATACGAGAAAAAGGAAAACCCTTAATGATGTACGGAGAAAAGGGCAACACGAAGCTACATCTTATTAGTAATTTGAAGGCACAAAAACTAATAAGAAAAGGTTGCTATGCTGTTCTAGCACACGTCGAGAAAGTACAAACTGAAGAAAAGAGCATCAATGATGTTCCCATTGCAAAAGAATTTCCCGATGTATTTCCGAAAGAATTACCGGGATTACCCCCACATCGATCCGTTGAATTTCAAATAGATCTTGTACCAGGAGCTGCACCAATAGCTCGTGCTCCTTACAGACTCGCACCCAGCGAGATGAAAGAACTGCAAAGCCAATTACAAGAACTTTTAGAGCGTGGTTTCATTCGACCAAGCACATCACCGTGGGGAGCGCCTGTTTTGTTTGTCAAGAAGAAAGATGGTACATTCAGGTTGTGTATCGACTACCGAGAGTTGAACAAACTTACCATCAATAACCGCTACCCACTACCGAGAATCGATGACTTATTTGATCAACTACAAGGCTCGTCTGTTTATTCAAAGATTGACTTACGTTCCGGGTATCATCAAATGCGGGTGAAAGAAGATGATATTCCAAAGACTGCTTTCAGAACACGTTACGGTCATTACGAGTTTATGGTCATGCCGTTTGGTTTAACTAATGCACCAGCTGTGTTCATGGACCTTATGAACCGAGTGTGTGGACCATACCTTGACAAGTTTGTCATTGTTTTCATTGATGACATACTTATTTACTCAAAGAATGACCAAGAACACGGTGAACATTTGAGAAAGGTGTTAGAAGTATTGAGGAAGGAAGAATTGTACGCTAAGTTTTCAAAGTGTGCATTTTGGTTGGAAGAAGTTCAATTCCTCGGTCACATAGTGAACAAAGAAGGTATTAAGGTGGATCCGGCAAAGATAGAAACTGTTGAAAAGTGGGAAACCCCGAAAACTCCGAAACACATACGCCAGTTTTTAGGACTAGCTGGTTACTACAGAAGGTTCATCCAAGACTTTTCCAGAATAGCAAAACCCTTGACTGCATTAACGCATAAAGGGAAGAAATTTGAATGGAATGATGAACAAGAGAAAGCGTTTCAGTTATTGAAGAAAAAGCTAACTACGGCACCTATATTGTCATTGCCTGAAGGGAATGATGATTTTGTGATTTATTGTGATGCATCAAAGCAAGGTCTCGGTTGTGTATTAATGCAACGAACGAAGGTGATTGCTTATGCGTCTAGACAATTGAAGATTCACGAACAAAATTATACGACGCATGATTTGGAATTAAGCGCGGTTGTTTTTGCATTAAAGACTTGGAGGCACTACTTATATGGGGTCAAAAGTATTATATATACCGACCACAAAAGTCTTCAACACATATTTAATCAGAAACAACTGAATATGAGGCAGCGTAGGTGGATTGAATTATTGAATGACTACAACTTTGAGATTCGTTACCACCCGGGGAAGGCAAATGTGGTAGCCGATGCCTTGAGCAGGAAGGACAGAGAACCCATTCGAGTAAAATCTATGAATATAATGATTCATAATAACATTACTACTCAAATAAAGGAGGCGCAACAAGGAGTTTTAAAAGAGGGAAATTTAAAGGATGAAATACCCAAAGGATCGGAGAAGCATCTTAATATTCGGGAAGACGGAACCCGGTATAGGGCTGAAAGGATTTGGGTACCAAAATTTGGAGATATGAGAGAAATGGTACTTAGAGAAGCTCATAAAACCAGATACTCAATACATCCTGGAACGGGGAAGATGTACAAGGATCTCAAGAAACATTTTTGGTGGCCGGGTATGAAAGCCGATGTTGCTAAATACGTAGGAGAATGTTTGACGTGTTCTAAGGTCAAAGCTGAGCATCAGAAACCATCAGGTCTACTTCAACAACCCGAAATCCCGGAATGGAAATGGGAAAACATTACCATGGATTTCATCACTAAATTGCCAAGGGCTGCAAGTGGTTTTGATACTATTTGGGTAATAGTTGATCGTCTCACCAAATCAGCACACTTCCTACCAATAAGAGAAGATGACAAGATGGAGAAGTTAGCACGACTGTATTTGAAGGAAGTCGTCTCCAGACATGGAATACCAATCTCTATTATCTCTGATAGGGATGGCAGATTTATTTCAAGATTCTGGCAGACATTACAGCAAGCATTAGGAACTCGTCTAGACATGAGTACTGCCTATCATCCACAAACTGATGGGCAGAGCGAAAGGACGATACAAACGCTTGAAGACATGCTACGAGCATGTGTTATTGATTTCGGAAACAGTTGGGATCGACATCTACCGTTAGCAGAATTTTCCTACAACAACAGCTACCATTCAAGCATTGAGATGGCGCCGTTTGAAGCACTTTATGGTAGAAAGTACAGGTCTCCGATTTGTTGGAGTGAAGTGGGGGATAGACAGATTACGGGTCCAGAGATTATACAAGAAACTACCGAGAAGATCATCCAAATTCAACAACGGTTGAAAACCGCCCAAAGTCGACAAAAGAGCTACGCTGACATTAAAAGAAAAGATATAGAATTTGAAATTGGAGAGATGGTCATGCTTAAAGTTGCACCTTGGAAAGGCGTTGTTCGATTTGGTAAACGAGGGAAATTAAATCCAAGGTATATTGGACCATTCAAGATTATTGATCGTGTCGGACCAGTAGCTTACCGACTTGAGTTACCTCAACAACTCGCGGCTGTACATAACACTTTCCACGTCTCGAATTTGAAGAAATGTTTTGCTAAAGAAGATCTCACTATTCCGTTAGATGAAATCCAAATCAACGAAAAACTCCAATTCATCGAAGAACCCGTCGAAATAATGGATCGTGAGGTTAAAAGACTTAAGCAAAACAAGATACCAATTGTTAAGGTTCGATGGAATGCTCGTAGAGGACCCGAGTTCACCTGGGAGCGTGAAGATCAGATGAAGAAGAAATACCCGCATCTATTTCCAGAAGATTCGTCAACACCTTCAACAGCTTAAAATTTCGTGACGAAATTTATTTAACGGGTAGGTACTGTAGTGACCCGAACTTTTCCATGTTTATATATATTAATTGAGATTGATATTTACATGATTAAATGTTTCCAACATGTTAAGCAATCAAACTTGTTAAGACTTGATTAATTGAAATATGTTTCATATAGACAATTGACCACCCAAGTTGACCGGTGATTCACGAACGTTAAAACTTGTAAAAACTATACGATGACATATATATGGTTATATATATAGTTAACATGTTTTTATTATAAGTATGTATCTCATTAGGTATTTTAACAATGAGTTATATACATAAAAATGAGACTATTAATTTAAGAAACTCGAAAACGATATATATAACGATTATCGTTATAACAACGTCTTACTAGGTACATATGAATCATATTAAGATATTGATACACTTGGTTAATTATGTTAAATGATAAGTAAATATATTATTAAGTGTATTAACAATGAAATACATATGTAAAAATAAGACTACTAACTTAATGATTTCGAAACGAGACATATATGTAACGATTATCGTTGTAACGACATTTAACTGTATATACATCATACTAAGATATATTATATATCATAATATCATGATAATATAACAATTTACAAACTCATTTGTTATAATAAACAATGGGTTAACGACATTCAACAAGATCGTTAACCTAAAGGTTTCAAAACAACATTTACATGTAACGACTAACGATGACTTAACGACTCAGTTAAAATGTATATACATGTAGTGTTTTAATATGTATTTATACACTTTTGAAAGACTTCAATACACTTATCAAAATACTTCTACTTAACAAAAATGCTTACAATTACATCCTCGTTCAGTTTCATCAACAATTCTACTCGTATGCACCCGTATTCGTACTCGTACAATACACAGCTTTTAGATGTATGTACTATTGGTATATACACTCCAATGATCAGCTCTTAGCAGCCCATGTGAGTCACCTAACACATGTGGGAACCATCATTTAGAAACTAGCATGAAATATCTCATAAAATTACAAAAATATGAGTAATCATTCATGACTTATTTACATGAAAACAAAATTACATATCCTTTATATCTAATCCATACACCAACGACCAAAAACACCTACAAACACTTTCATTATTCAATTTTCTTCATCTAATTGATCTCTCTCAAGTTCTATCTTCAAGTTCTAAGTGTTCTTCATAAATTCCAAAAGTTCTAGTTTCATAAAATCAAGAATACTTTCAAGTTTGCTAGCTCACTTCCAATCTTGTAAGGTGATCATCCAACCTCAAGAAATCTTTGTTTCTTATAGTAGGTTATCATTCTAATACAAGGTAATAATCATATTCAAACTTTGGTTCAATTTCTATAACTATAACAATCTTATTTCAAGTGATGATCTTACTTGAACTTGTTTTCGTGTCATGATTCTGCTTCAAGAACTTCGAGCCATCCAAGGATCCATTGAAGCTAGATCCATTTTTCTCTTTTCCAGTAGGTTTATCCAAGGAAATTAAGGTAGTAATGATGTTCATAACATCATTCGATTCATACATATAAAGCTATCTTATTCGAAGGTTTAAACTTGTAATCACTAGAACATAGTTTAGTTAATTCTAAACTTGTTCGCAAACAAAAGTTAATCCTTCTAACTTGACTTTTAAAATCAACTAAACACATGTTCTATATCTATATGATATGCTAACTTAATGATTTAAAACTTGGAAACACGAAAAACACCGTAAAACCGGATTTACGCCGTCGTAGTAACACCGCGGGCTGTTTTGGGTTAGTTAATTAAAAACTATGATAAACTTTGATTTAAAAGTTGTTATTCTGAGAAAATGATTTTTATTATGAACATGAAACTATATCCAAAAATTATGGTTAAACTCAAAGTGGAAGTATGTTTTCTAAAATGGTCATCTAGACGTCGTTCTTTCGACTGAAATGACTACCTTTACAAAAACGACTTGTAACTTATTTTTCCGACTATAAACCTATACTTTTTCTGTTTAGATTCATAAAATAGAGTTCAATATGAAACCATAGCAATTTGATTCACTCAAAACGGATTTAAAATGAAGAAGTTATGGGTAAAACAAGATTGGATAATTTTTCTCATTTTAGCTACGTGAAAATTGGTAACAAATCTATTCCAACCATAACTTAATCAACTTGTATTGTATATTATGTAATCTTGAGATACCATAGACACGTATACAATGTTTCGACCTATCATGTCGACACATCTATATATATTTCGGAACAACCAGAGACACTCTATATGTGAATGTTGGAGTTAGCTATACAGGGTTGAGGTTGATTCCAAAATATATATAGTTTGAGTTGTGATCAATACTGAGATACGTATACACTGGGTCGTGGATTGATTCAAGATAATATTTATCGATTTATTTCTGTACATCTAACTGTGGACAACTAGTTGTAGGTTACTAACGAGGACAGCTGACTTAATAAACTTAAAACATCAAAATATATTAAAAGTGTTGTAAATATATTTTGAACATACTTTGATATATATGTATATATTGTTATAGGTTCGTGAATCAACCAGTGGCCAAGTCTTACTTCCCGACGAAGTAAAAATCTGTGAAAGTGAGTTATAGTCCCACTTTTAAAATCTAATATTTTTGGGATGAGAATACATGCAGGTTTTATAAATGATTTACAAAATAGACACAAGTACGTGAAACTACATTCTATGGTTGAATTATCGAAATCGAATATGCCCTTTTTTATTAAGTCTGGTAATCTAAGAATTAGGGAACAGACACCCTAATTGACGCGAATCCTAAAGATAGATCTATTGGGCCTAACAAACCCCATCCAAAGTACCGGATGCTTTAGTACTTCGAAATTTATATCATATCCGAAGGGTGTCCCGGAATGATGGGGATATTCTTATATATGCATCTTGTTAATGTCGGTTACCAGGTGTTCACCATATGAATGATTTTTATCTCTATGTATGGGATGTGTATTGAAATATGAAATCTTGTGGTCTATTGTTACGATTTGATATATATAGGTTAAACCTATAACTCACCAACATTTTTGTTGACGTTTAAAGCATGTTTATTCTCAGGTGAATATTAAGAGCTTCCGCTGTTGCATACTAAAATAAGGACAAGATTTGGAGTCCATGTTTGTATGATATTGTGTAAAAACTGCATTCAAGAAACTGATTTCGATGTAACATATTTGTATTGTAAACCATTATGTAATGGTCGTGGGTAAACAGGATATTTTAGATTATCATTATTTGATAATCTACGTAAAGCTTTTTAAACCTTTATTTATGAAATAAAGGTTATGGTTTGTTTTAAAAATGAATGCAGTCTTTGAAAAACGTCTCATATAGAGGTCAAAACCTCGCAACGAAATCAATTAATATGGAACGTTTTTAATCAATAAGAACGGGACATTTCATAGGGTGGCACCTTAACACCTCGGCACATCACCCCGAGTGGCATCTTAACACCTCGATGCAACACTCATTATTTTACGGAGTGGTGTCTTAACACCTCGACACTACACTCCTAGGTGGCATCTTAACACCTCGATGCTACACCCGAGTGGCATCTTAACACCTCGATGCTACACTCTTCACGTGAAACATGGTGTCTTAGCACCTCGACACTACACATTTCACGCTACAACAAATAGATACATTATATACATACGCATATAATTATTCCACTCACCTCAAAGTCTTGTGAAAAGATACCCGAGCTTGCGAAACCTTAAAGTAACGTACCTATCACATT
The DNA here is from genome assembly GCF_046630445.1 of Rutidosis leptorrhynchoides. Classification (NCBI taxonomy): domain Eukaryota; kingdom Viridiplantae; phylum Streptophyta; class Magnoliopsida; order Asterales; family Asteraceae; genus Rutidosis; species Rutidosis leptorrhynchoides. The sequence continues at coordinate 242,067,552 of NC_092334.1, read as the reverse complement.
ATACATATAATCAAACGCAAACTCAAGTCGGTCAACCAAACCCTTTCACCATTCTAAGCCATTTTGACCCAAGGTGCAATTTCAACCCATTTGCACCCTTAACCCTAAATTGGGTCAACACACACCAAAACCCTAATCATTCGTCAAGATGGGTTTAAAACACACTTAGGTCACAAGGCTAACTCGTTTTCATACTTGCTAGGCCGCTTAGGTCATTAAAGACTCATTTGACCCATTTCAAAGTCAACACACCCATTTGGGTCATCCATACCCAATAACACCCATTTACATATTATTAAAGTGTTCTAGTACTTTAACTAACCAATTAAGTTCATAATCATCAATCTAACACTTGAAAACCCTAGTTAGTCATCTTTGAGTCTTCATGACCCAAATTCATCCAAAAACATCCCATTCACCCACAAATGGGTTTTAAGTTCATCATTAACCCTAACTCTAACCCTTTCACAAATTAAACAAGGAAATCAAGATTAGAGCATACCACTATGATCAAAACGTAGCTAGAGATAAGATGAACGACTTTAATGCTTGAACTTTAACCCAAAACAAGCTCCTTCCTCTTGGATTTAAGCTTTCTCTCTCAAAAATCACAATCTCTCTCTAGAATTAAAGTTAAAGTGATAAGGTTGTTGATAATGGAGTAATGGTGCTCCACAAACTGACCTATATGTCTTTAACCCGTCCATAAGTGAATTTACCAAAATGCCCATCAAAATATCTGATTTAAAAAGCTGGAACCCGGCTACAGTAAGGGTGCGCGGCGCGCTCCCTTTAGTGTGCGCGGCGCTCACTAGGCTCAGCTCACTCAGTGACTTCTGTTTAACTGCACAACATCACCCACACGCTATGTAACATATTTACACTGCTGTACAAACTGATTAGGGTCTTACAACTCTCTCCCACTTAGATTGGATCACGTCCTCGTGATCCGCACCAAATACTAGAAGTTAAGCACTCTACCTTGAACATTTCCGTCTCCAATGCGGAATTACACTTGTAGCAATCACTCATCCGGGTTCTCACTTCGTACACTAACGCATCATAATACAACAACCGTACTTCACACTTCCATTCGATCAAAATTCTCACCACTCACTCGGAAATACACCGTGAAAACATCATAATATATCTTTTCAAAAGCCATAGCACTCCATCATTTCACGATATCGGGTAATCAACCCACGAGACCCAATAACTACAACCGTTTTCTCTTACGCCGAGTATCCAAACTCGTACCCTACACTCCACAATCGTCCTAAAAGTAGTACAATCCACCGACAATCATTGTCGTCACGCCTATCAATCGTGGAATATTCGGGAATCATCCCGACACTTTTCGAAAATCTCTCGTATCCCTCTATCGGGAACTTCGCCATACCGTCTCACGTCGCTAACTACCTTCGCAATTAACTCCAAAGTCCAACTTGGGACTTTTTCGAAGACCATCGAAGCTTTCCTTTCCTAAATGAGCGACACCCGTTCGCTTATCACGTCTACTAGATAGGTACTTTTCCGCATTCTCCGGCGTTGGTCATACTAAATAATCCTTCCAAGGACTCGCTATAAGATATTCGAACCTCGGTCTTTCAAATCATTTGAGTGTCAACGCTCGCTAAACATCACACTATACCACCGTTGTAAATTCGAGTTTCTCACCGGTACCCAAAATCAAAGCAATCACATCATCGGGGTCAAAAGTTACACTAGTAGGTATAAGGAGGCACCTGACGTTATGTTATCCAACTCCGATTACTAACACCGAGTCTCCCAGACTCGACCCTTACGGGGTCTACTCCTGATGTCACACGGCACCAAACTACACGCGGTCACACAATCACAAAACCGCCATTGAAATCGAATCATCAATTAATCATTAATTCGAAGATTATTCCAATAACTAAATACACACTTGCACGCATTCCGAAACATGCAATACACACAACATCTGAAGTCTATAATGATCACTTAGAATACGCGAAGTCGTCACGTATTCTTCCAACTTCTCTAGGCAATCATTCTCTAAGAGTCAACATTAATAACCAAATTGTCACCCGCAATTTACTAAAGTCCACAATTCCGAGTACAAAGTTTGCTCAATCCCTTATATCGGGAAGAACTTAACCGATCTCGTGCCAAGATATCAATCCCCTAGCGTACCCTTACCAAGTACAATGCTAAAAACCACCAAGTCTCAACCTAATGTCAACAACCCAAAAGATGAAGGGCAAGTAAAAATGAATCCATAAGGATAACACCTTCCACCTAACACCCCTCTTAGTACGCATACACGGCTAATACGCATCTACCACAAGTATTTGATCAGAACACGGCTATTGTATCACTAGTCACACAACATGGTCCTCATGACCGAACCACCGACGTATACAACCAGTAGTTTTCAATACTAACAATAAGAAGGTTATTCAATACAAAACTCAAGGTGTACAAAAACGGCTATCGTGATATATCCGTAGTGCGCAAAAATGGCTATTGCAACACTACCAACAATATGTGTGTGAAACACGGCTACCGCACTATTAATACCAATGTGTGAGTAAAACCGACTATTACTCACAACCATGTGCACAAAACGGCTATGTGCACAATTCCTACGGGCAATTAAAATCGTAAATATACAAGTAACGGTTCTTCCCGAGAGCCGCTTGCCATCCATCACAACCAAGGGTGGTAACGAAGAGTTAATCCTTCCGGATATCCCTCATCACCTATCACAAGTCAAACGCGGTCAACAGAGAGATGACCCCAAATAAACACATATATCTAATTTCCTCGTAGTACACAAAATGGCTATTTTGTAACTACTACCCAAAGTATACGACAATGAGGCATCGTACCCTTTCTCAAATTCCATTACGCTTCCTCAGTAGGAATATAAATCCTAATAAAGTCGACACAATTTCTTTGATGTAACACTACCAACTTCCCAACGTAGAACCTCGTTCCTAAATCAAATCGTCAAGATTACAAAGTCAAACGATTTCACCATTTACCGTTGTACACGACCATACTTGGCATCGGTCCCTCTTCCTGAATTCTCGAGAGCTCAATTCGATAATAGTAAATACTAACGTCTACCGTCACCCGATTGCGCCACTAAAGTGATGACACAATGTCAACATAACACGTATCCTTTTAGAATGAAATTACCGCTACCCGCAAGGTAGACTTTTCCAACTATCAAATCCTTTCTACCCGTTACCACTACGAAAGCATCCAGTCAACGATACACACATGCTCTCAAGGGTTTCACCCACTTCACTACAAACGCGAACACGCGCTCACAACCTAACGCCAAAGTTCGTTCTCATGGCTTAGTGGATTCATTTACCCTATCACTAAGAAATGCTTGATTGCACCAAGTCTTACGCCCTCGTCTGTCAATACAAATGTCATCATAGGGTGTTTCCATTAGGAATGTCACCCGCATCAATACTACGTATTACCACTATGCATTCGTCCCCAGGGCGCGTTTCCACGAGTCAACGACTCAGGCGCTACCCTGGTGCACTATCATCAAAACCATCAACAAACCGAATCTTCACCGAGTTCACTTGAGTCTAAATAGATCTCGAAGCAAAGTTTAAGTCCCTAATACATACACGAATCCATCGGCACAAATAAAAAATAATAAGGCATATTTGTACCAAAGACGAAAATACCTGAAACATCATCGTTGGACCCTTGCGCTCCACTGATCATCAGATAGTCACGCTCTAACCTCCTAACCCGATCTACAAACGATTCGGAACATTCCGACTTACGGTGTCCCTTCTTTTGGCAAATAAAGCACTTGATCGTGCTTAAAGGTACACTCGTACAATCCCGTGCAAAATGACCTCGCCCTCCACACCGAAAGCACGTAGGCCCATAACCTGTCTTACTCCTCTTCTTCACTTTTTCAACACCTCCGGGCGTACTTCTCGCACTTTTACTAGGAGCACCTCTTGATTCTAACTTTCTCTTACCCAAAGAGTGATCAGCAAATTTTGAAGCATGAGATTCAATCCCCATAGTTGCTCCTTCGTCACCGTCACCTTGAGGTTTAGGAAACCTCTTTTCTAACTCTTCCTTCACGACCTTAGGCACTCGGTCTCGAACCATCTCGGTCACTATTCCCTCGAATGACTCTTGGAGAACTTGCTTAACCTTGTTGGTGAAAATCAAGATATAGCGTTCGAACTCTGCCTCAATCCTTAATGTTAACTCATCCTTCCCCTCATGAATAGGCGCGTCCGTTCCGGTTCCATCTTCCGTCTTCATTCTAAAGAATGCATATAGATTAAATAACGAAACGAAAAGGAACGACATACATATACCACACCGCCCCATCTTGGTTGATACTCGTCGTACATTGCTTGTTTGACACGTCTTGAACCCGTAACAATGGTAGCTAATCATTGTTACGCGAGCACGTCGCAATAACTTGCTAGTACAACGTCTATCTCGCTTGATGATTGCTAAAACAACACAAAACGATTAGTGCAAGGTTAGTTCACATAGACCTAAGCACTAACCAAATCCCCGGTCTGACCCGTCTCCTACAAGTCCCGCAAAAAGCGCATACACATTAAAGTCTAAGTCTAGGCACCTATCTCGAGTCGCCTAAATCCCTTAGACCATGCTCTGATACCACTTGTAACAACCCAACCCGATAACCGACCATAAACAGTCCCAAAAAAAAAATTTAAAAGCTGATGGACAGGGGAGTGCGCGGCGCGCATCCCCTGTAGTGCGCGGCGCGCACAGAGCACTCCAGCTTCTGTCCGAACTGTTTTTAACACACAAAAAGATGGACCACTTTCCGACATTTTTAGACCGAACGCTTTTCACAACAAACTTATATATGTAAAACTAACACGAATCAAACATAAAAATGATGTTTTACAAGCGGGGCCCACACGACCCAAAATACAAGTTTAATACAAGTTTAGAGTTTTGACCACCAAAAAGTTTAAGTTCCAAACTACACAATGAGCATGGTGTTTGGGATTAAACTACCTAACTACCGGTCAAACTCCAAGAGCTACTAAAGCCAAAAGCGTCCCCTAGCATCAAGCGGGATCTCTAGTCCAATACGATGCCCTTACCCTTGTCCAAAACCGAACCTATAAAATGGTAAACAACGAGAGGGTAAGCAAAGCTTAGTGAATGCAATAATTATACGAATACATATATAATTATACCTACTTGCATACACTTACACAAACCGCAAACATGCTAGCAACACAATTAGCTTATCGTCATATTAACAAGCTATAATCTCCAATACCACAAGCTAGCAACAACCGCATAATAATATAACTCGAAATGATATAATATGCTTACAACACAAGTAACCATGGTCGACCAATAGTACAAGGGAACGGCGCTCGCGAAAACGCCATCGGTGTTCATAACATCCATTAGGGCACTTAACACCTCGCACCACTAACCCCTAGGGTGGCACCTTAACACCTCGGCACATCACCCCGAGTGGCATCTTAACACCTCGATGCAACACTCATTATTTTACGGAGTGGTGTCTTAACACCTCGACACTACACTCCGAGGTGGCATCTTAACACCTCGATGCTACACCCGAGTGGCATCTTAACACCTCGATGCTACACTCTTCACGTGAAACATGGTGTCTTAGCACCTCGACACTACACATTTCACGCTACAACAAATAGATACATTATATACATACGCATATAATTATTCCACTCACCTCAAAGTCTTGTGAAAAGATACCCGAGCTTGCGAAACCTCAAAGTAACGTACCTATCACATTATACATATAATCAAACGCAAACTCAAGTCGGTCAACCAAACCCTTTCACCATTCTAAGCCATTTTGACCCAAGGTGCAATTTCAACCCATTTGCACCCTTAACCCTAAATTGAGTCAACACACACCAAAACCCTAATCATTCGTCAAGATGGGTTTAAAACACACTTAGGTCACAAGGCTAACTCGTTTTCATACTTGCTAGGCCGCTTAGGTCATTAAAGACTCATTTGACCCATTTCAAAGTCAACACACCCATTTGGGTCATCCATACCCAATAACACCCATTTACATATCATTAAAGTGTTCTAGTACTTTAACTAACCAATTAAGTTCATAATCATCAATCTAACACTTGAAAACACTAGTTAGTCATCTTTGAGTCTTCATGACCCAAATTCATCCAAAAACATCCCATTCACCCACAAATGGGTTTTAAGTTCATCATTAACCCTAACTCTAACCCTTTCACAAATTAAACAAGGAAATCAAGATTAGAGCATACCACTATGATCAAAACGTAGCTAGAGATAAGATGAACGACTTTAATGCTTGAACTTTAACCCAAAACAAGCTCCTTCCTCTTGGATTTAAGCTTTCTCTCTCAAAAATCACAATCTCTCTCTAGAATTAAAGTTAAAGTGATAAGGTTGTTGATAATGGAGTAATGGTGCTCCACAAACTGACCTATCTGTCTTTAACCCGTCCATAAGTGAATTTACCAAAATGCCCATCAAAATATCTGATTTAAAAAGCTGGAACCCGGCTACAGTAAGGGTGCGCGGCGCACTCCCTTTAGTGTGCGCGGCGCGCAATAGGCTCAGCTCACTCAGTGACTTCTGTTTAACTGCACAACATCACCCACACTCTATGTAACATATTTACACTGCTGTACAAACTGATTAGGGTCTTACAAGTACACTTTCTCTCTCACACAGTTCTTTCTCACTCTAAAAGCACATTAGCCGCTTAGCAGCAATACGCTAGATGGATCATTACAGATTGATCCACAGATTGATTGAGGCCACCCCACAGATCTCACATCTGTTTTCCGGGTCTGCAGAGATTATTTCTCGAGGGCAAACAACAATCAACAGTATACGCCACACGCTGAGCAGCTATTATTTTGTACTGGTACCTTACAGCCTCTATACGGAAAATTGTACCAACAAATGACGCCACCCATCTCAAGGACCACCAAAACCACCAAGAACATGAAGGCAACCGAAACAACCTCATCAAAAACAACACTTGAACTAGTTGATGAAAACATCATTGAGAACATACCAGTGGATCAGCTAACTCTTGATGAAACTTCAATTGAAGAAGAGGACCAACCGCACACTGGTAATACCGATGATCAAGTTCATGAAACTATCCCACGATTAAAGAAACCATTAATGGGGAGTTCTAGTAGAGGAATGTGGAAAACCAGGCGAGGAACACACAATGTTTCTTTTAAAAGGACAGCTGGTGTGAATGATAAGCACAACAACAGAGGAAAGACAATCTCAAAATCACAATTATTCAAGTTATTCAATCAATTGAATACTCTTGTTGATGAAACTGAAACTCAATACATTGATGAAGGTTTCGTGAAAGATGATTGAAATTTTGGGGATGAAGACGAACAGTTCTTTATGATTGAGGAGATGGCAGGAAAGTTATTGGATGGAATTTTGACCAAGATGGCATCATCACGATATAAGCAGAAATTAGCACAACCAACCATCCGTGCAACGGCTGTAGATAATTTGTTTGCTTTGATTACTGGAGATGAAGCTATCAAACCAACAGCAATGGCAGAATCAACACAGTGTTTTATCCCTATAATTGCAAATTATCCATTGCCAAGGAATTTGAGAATTCCATCTATAGGTGTTTATGATGGTACAACAGATCCAGAAGATTTTCTGACTATGTATGAAGGTGTTATGAGGTTACAGCATTGGGAAGATGAAACTGCGTGTCATATGTTTCCAATGGTACTGCAAAAAATGGCAAGAGAGTGGTTTGCTAGTTTGCCACCAAGGAGTATTACCAGTTTCCTTGATTTAAGGGCAAAGTTTGTGATGCAGTATCAAAGTTTGAGAAGCTGCACATTGTCACATCTTGATGCACATGAGATAACAATGCACCAGAATGAATCACTGAGTGATTTCATGAAGCGTTATACCATCTAATGTCAGAAGATACCAGACATACCAGAGTCTCAGCTTGTTTCAGGATTTATATTGTGTCTCGATCAGCGACATTTTGCACGATTAATTCATGCTTTGTGTTATGATATTTCAAAAACATTGCATCAAGCGTTGGGTATTGCTCAGAAGCACTTAAGAGCAGGAGATATGGGATATCCAAGATTGGATAATTATCAAAGAAATTTCAGACCGCAAGGCGGAGAATGGAACATGAATGATAACTACTAGAGGCAACATGGGTATGATAATAATTACCAGAAACAGCAACACGGTTAGAGGGGGAATAATCATCTGAATGACAATTATCACCATCGAAAGCCATTGGACAGACATCCACTTATCATGGCTTTAACAAAAACTCCAAGAGAAATCTTGTTTACAGAACCCGTTAAGGAAACCTTTCACCCTCCACCACCAGTGGAAGAACGTCAAGGACTACAAAGTGACAAGTGGTGTGATTTTCATTGAGCATATGGACACGACACTGACAATTGCAAATCACTGATGAGAGAAATCATTGCAAAGATCAAAGTTGGGGAGCTAAACCATCTGTTACCCGGAAAACAATATCAGAGGAATGATCCAAATAAGCGTTTTGCTTGGCCAGGAAAAGCTCGTCACGGTGGACAGAATAACTGGAATAGAAGAGAAGAGAGGAAAGATGAGAGGGATCCAACCCCTGAAAAACATATTAATGTTATATGGAATACGGTGGATGAAAATGAAGCAGACGGAGAGGGCAGGATGGAGCAATGGATGTATGCTCCAATCGTATTTCATTCCATTCCAAATTGGCGTCTGTCAAAGGAGTCTGTGGTTATCTCAGCTGTAATTGCAAATAGAAACATTCCCAGAATTTATACTGATACAGGCAGTGAAGCAAATATTTTATATTTGCATTGTTTCAGTGATTATCCGTTCAGCGTGAAGGATAGGCTTCGCTACACGACTCTAAAAATTGCTGGCATTACGGGAGAATCAATGAAGGCAGTTGGTAGAGTGAAGCTGGATGTAACATTGGAAACACACCCTTTAGTCCGAACAGAAATTGTGGACTTTACAGTTCTTGATGGCAAATCAAGATTCAATGCATTGTTTGGTAGATGAACTCTTCGCAAATTTGGAGCAATTACTTCCACACCACATGCAGATTTACGGTTCCCAACACCAAATGGTGTAGCAGTAGTGCACTCTGAGTATGTAGGACCCGCAAGAGAAAAATCTGTTGTTTATGAAGCTCAAGGGAATTTTGTCAGAGGGGAATCATCGAAGCAGTTATTTAGCAAAAATGATGTGAACGGGTACTTTAAACCATATAAAATGTGGGAGCATTGAAAGGAGGATGCAGAACGCTGAATGGAAGACAGTATAATAGCATGAATTTTATAGAATAGTTTTTATCATATTTCTAATTTCCATCAGTTCAGACAATAACACAATACACTTTTTGTAATTATCTGATTGGGACTTGATTACCCCATACGAAGATATTACACAAAATGTTGTATATGTGACAGTATTATCAATAAAATTTTATTTTTCCTCACGCAATACGCGTTACGAATGTAAAGCATAGCATTCATACCTACCCACACAAGGCAAGGCATTTTTATGCCCCCGATGGTGGAGGCTCTTGTGTCAACATTATAGACACGAGGGATCGGCTAGCTTAAAGTGTTTACTTCGCTAAAGTAAAGATCTCATAATGTCATGGCATACATAATGGTTTATCACAACGGCATAAATCCATTTATATCTTGAAAACAGAAAAAATTGAAATACAAGTGTATTTTGTAAGCCGCACAACACCTGAGCGCAACACGCTAAACGGAACACCGTTAATCCCATAAACAGAAATTTCTCTAACAGATTTATCAATTTTTATTACATAACAACATTATAATTCATTCATATCCTACTTCACAAAGCAGTCTCAAAATTCTCAATGTTTCTTTATAAAGCAAATGCTCCATTGCATAACGGAGAACGTATAAATTGTTTGATATATTCATTACATAACAACAGGAAAGTTATACATGTTTTGTTAAATGAAGCTACAAAATAGGTATACAATTTTACATAGCCGGTATACATAATACCATTTAAGTAGCAGTACACCTATGATTCATAAAGGGGAATTATGCATTACGGACAACGAATAACGGATAACGGATCTAAGTTTCATGAAGACTTGCAATGTTTAGGCACATATAACAGCGGTATGATAGAAAGCAACAAAGCATGCTAACATTAAATATAACAACAGTATATACAAATAAATTATCAATATAAAGTTGATACATGTTATCATTACAATATATGATCTTAAATAGGCACATCTAAAATGTCCTTAACCGACACATCTTCCCTAGCAAAAACCTCCTCCACAGAGTTAATCTTCAAAGAAGTTACTTCATCCATGGCTACTTTCAGTTTGGCACTAGCATCTGGTTTGATAAATTTTGCAATAGCAGCTGGTAGGGGGTCAGGTCTCACAGGAAGAGCATTCAAAATTTCCAACGTGGCATCTAAAAGATCACTCTCTGTGGATGCCTCCAGATATCTATGAAAAGTTTGGCCAACCAGCCCAGAACTCAGCACCCTATGCACAAGACCAGGGACACTAGTTTTTAAATTAATGAACTTCTTTTCAACATCAGCAGCATCATCAATCTTTTTCTCCAACAACTGATTTTTATCCTCCAGCAATTTCTTCAACTCTTCATTATTCTTCAAAAGCTTATCATTTTCTTCCATAAATTTCTCTTTCTCCACCCTCTCTGATACACATTTTGCTTCCACCACCTGCAACAAGTCATCCTTCTTCTTCACAGCCTCCTCTGCAGTCTTTAATTTTGAATTTGCATCCCCCAAGTCAATCTCAAGCCTCTTTACCTTGGTAGCATTATGCACAGCATTGGCAACAATTGTCTCTTGAGCCTTTTGCATCTTAAGATCATGAATCACGTGCTGATTCAGAAGCACCAATGCTGCAGTAGAAGATTGGTAGCTTTGTTTGTGAGTCATGATTGACAGAGAGGAAGACAAATTAGTAATTGTGCTTGCCAACAATGAATACAGTAATTATGATAAGTAAACAATTATTAGTGAAATGGTGTTCGTAGATTATAAATCTTATAAGGGTTACCTTCAAAAATTCAGCAAAACTATCTGATTTATTGGCAGGATCGTCAAGAAAAGCCTGCAAACTCCCCAGCAGTACAAATGGTGGTTGGGTAGATGCAGAAGATTGTATTGTGTTAGTTCCTCTGGGGGTACGCAGAGTGTTGAAAGGAGGAGTCTCAAAAGAATCAATTGAAATGTCCCGTTCATATTGATTATAAATGTTCCATATTAATTGATTTCTTTGCGAGGTTTTAACCTCTATATGAGATGTTTTTCAAAGACTGCATTCGTTTTTAAAACAAACCATAACCTTTATTTTATCGACAAAGTTAAAAGGACACCACCTAGATTATCCAGAAATGATAATCTAAAAATATCACACTTACACACTACCAATACATATTGGTTTACAATATTAATATGTTACAACAAAGTAAACCTCGAATGCAGTTTTAAATAATATTATACAAACATGCTGACACCAAATCTTGTCCATATTTTAGCATGCAACAGCGGAAGCTCTTAATAATCACCTGAGAATGAACATGCTTTAAACGTCAACAAAAAATGTTGGTAAGTTATAGGTTTAACCTATATATATTAAATCGTAATAATAATAGACCACAAGATTTCATCTTTCAATAATATACAATCTGTATAAAAATCATTTATATGGTGAACACCTGGTAACCGACATTAACAAGATGCATATAGAGTATCCCCATCATTCTGGGACACCCACCGGACATGATAAACTTGAAGTACTAAAGCATTCCAAATTCCAGAATGGCGGTTGTTAGTTTCCGTAGATCTACCTTTAGGATTCGCGTCAATTAGGGCCAGTTCCCTAATTCTTAGGCTACCAAGCTAAAAGGGACATATTCGATTTCGATCATTCAACCATAAAATGTAGTTTCACGTACTTGTGTCTATTTTGTAAAACATTTATAAAACTTCTTGTATTCTTATCCCAGAAATATTAGATTTTAGAAGTGGGACTATAACTCACTTTCACAGATTTTTACTTCGTCGGGAAGTAAGACTTGGCCACTGGTCGATTCACGAACCTATAACAAATATGTACATATATATCAAATTATGTTCAAAATATATTTACAACATTTTTTATTACGTTGATGATTTGAGTTTATTAAGTCAGCTGTCCTCGTTAGTAACCTACAACTAGTTGTCCACAGTTAGATGTACAGAAATAAATCAATATATATATATATTATCTTGAATCAATCCATGACCCAGTGTATACACGTCTCAGGCTAGATCACAACTCAAAGTATATATATTTTTGGAATCAACCTCAAACCTGTATAGCTAACTCAAACATTACTGCATATAGAGTGTCTATGGTTGTTCCAAATAATATATATACATGGGTCGATATGGTATGTCAACACATTTGCATACGTGTCTATGGTATCCCAAGATTACATAATATATTAGAATACATGTAAAATACAATAAGTTAGCTAGGAAATGAGTAATATAGATTTGTTACCAATTTTCACGTAGCTACAACAAGCAAAATTATCCAATCTTATTTTACCCATAACTTCTTCGTTTTAAATTCGCTTTGAGTGATTCAAGTTGCTATGGTTTCATATTGAACTTAATTTTATGAATATAAACAGAAAAAGTATAAGTTTATAGTCAGAAATACAATTTACAAGTCATTTTTGTAAGGGTAGTCATTTTAGTCGAAAGAACGACGTCTAGATGACCATTTTGGAAAACATACTTCCACTTTGAGTTTAACCATGATTTTTGGAAATAGTTTCATGTTCATAAGAAAAATTATTTTCCCAGAAGAACAACTTTTAAATCAAAGTTTATCATAGTTTTTAATTAACTAACCCAAAACAGCCCGCGGTGTTACTACGACGGCGTATATCCGGTTTTACGGTGTTTTTCGTGTTTTTCGGTTTTAAATCATTAAGTTAGCATATCATATAGATATAGAACATGTGTCTAGTTTATTTTCAAATTCAAGTTAGAAGGATTAATTTTTGTTTGCGAACAAGTTTAGAATTAACTAAACTATGTTCTAGTGATTACAAGTTTAAACCTTCGAATAAGGTAGTTTTATATATATGAATCGAATGATGTTATGAACATCATTACTACCTCAAGTTTTGTGGATAAACCTACTTGAAATGAAAAAAATAGATCTAGCTTCAAAGGATCCTTGGATGGCTTGAAAGTTCTTGAAGTAGAATCATGACATGAAAACAAGTTTAAGTAAGATTTCCACTCGAAATAAGATTGTTAAAGTTATAGAAATTGAATCAAAGTTTGAATATGAGTATTACCTTGTATTAGAAAGATATCATACTGTAAATAAGAAAGATTTTTTGAGGTTGAATGATCACTCAAAGTGGATTTGCAAGATTGGAAGTAAGCTAGCAAACTTGGAAGTGTTGTTGGTGTGTTCTTGAGTAGTTGTTTTATAACTTGGTTTATGTATGGATTTATGAACTAGATTGAGCTAGATTTTGATGAAGATGATGAAGAACACTTAGAACAATGGAAGAACACTTGAGAGAGAGTAGTTTGATTCAAGAAAATTGAAAAATGAATGTGTTTATGGTGATGCTAGTACACGTGAATTAGGATGGCAATATAGTCTTTATTAGTTTGTAATCTTATGAGATATTTCATGCTAGATATTAAATGATCGTTCCCACATGGTTAGGTGACTCACATGGGCTGCTAAGAGCAGATCATTGGAGTGTATATACCAATAGTAAATACATTTAGAAGCTGTGTATTGTACGAGTACAAATACGAGTGCATATGAGTAGAATTGTTGATGAAAATGAATGAGGATGTAATTGTAAGAATTTTTGTTAAATAGAAGTATTTTGAGAAGTGTCTTGAATTCTTTCAAAAGTGTATGAATACATATTAAAACACTACATGTATATATATTTTAATTGAGTCGTTAAGTCATCGTTAGTCGTTACATGTAAGTGTTGTTTTGAAACATTTATGTTAACGATCTTTTTAAATGTTGTTAACCCATTGTTAATTATATCTAATGAGATGTTAAATTATTATATTATCATGATAATATGATGTATTAATATATCTTAATATGATATATATATACATTTAAATGCCATTACAACGATAATCGTTACATATATGTCTCCTTTCGAAACCCTTAAGTTAGTAGTCTTGTTTTTACATATGTAGTTCATTGTTAATATACTTAATGATATGTTTACTTATAAATTATCATATTTAAACGTAGTGTAACAATATCTTAATATGATTCATATGTATTTAGTAAGACGTTGTTATAACGATAATCGTTATATACATCGTTTCGAGTTTCTTAATTCAATAAACTAATTTTTATTTATATCACTCATTGTTAATATACTTAGTAAGATACTTACCTATCATAATATCATGTTAACTATATATATATATCCATATATATGTCATCATATAGTTTTTACAAATTTTAACGTTCGTGAATCACCGGTCAACTTGGGTGGTCAATTGTCTATATGAAACCTATTTCAATTAATTAAGTCTTTACAAGTTTGATTGCTAAACATGTTGGAAACACTTAATCATGTAAATATCAATTTCATTTAATATATATACATACATACATATATATATATATATATATATATATATATATATATATATATATATATATATATATATATATATATATATATATATATATATAAACATGGAAAAGTTCAGGTCACTACAGTACCTACCCGTTAAATAAATTTCGTCCCGAAATTTTAAGCAGTTGGAGGTGTTGACGTATCTTCTGGAAATAAGTGCGAGTATTTCTTCTTCATCTGATCTTCTCATTCCCAGGTGAACTCAGGTCCTCTACGAGCATTCCATCGAACCTTAACAATTGGTATCTTGTTTTGCTTAAGTCTTTTAACCTCACGATCCATTATTTCGACGGGTTCTTCGATGAATTAAAGTTTTTCGTTGATTTGGATTTCGTCTAATGGAATAGTGAGATCTTCTTTAGCAAAACATTTCTTCACATTCGAGACATGGAAAGTGTTATGTACAGCCGCGAGTTGTTGAGGTAACTCAAGTCGGTAAGCTACTGGTCCGACATGATCAATAATCTTGAATGGTCCAATATACCTTGGATTTAATTTCCCTCGTTTACCAAATCGAACAACGCCTTTCCAAGGTGCAACTTTATGCATGACCATCTCTCCAATTTCAAATTCTATATCTTTTCTTTTAATGTCAGCGTAGCTCTTTTGTCGGCATTGGGCGGTTTTCAACCGTAATTGAATTTGGATGATCTTCTCGGTAGTTTCTTGTATTATCTCCGGACCCGTAATCTGTCTATCCCCCACTTCACTCCAACAAATCGGAGACCTGCACTTTCTACCATAAAGTGCTTCAAACGGCGCCATCTCAATGCTTGAATGGTAGCTGTTGTTGTAGGAAAATTCTGCTAATGGTAGGTATCAATCCCAACTATTTTCGAAATCAATAACACATGCTCGTAGCATGTCTTCAAGCATTTGTATCGTCCTTTCGCTCTGCCCATCAGTTTGTGGATGATAGGCAGTACTCATGTCTAGACGAGTTCCTAATGCTTGTTGTAATGTCTGCCAGAATCTTGAAATAAATCTGCCATCCCTATCAGAGATAATAGAGACTAGTATTCCATGTCTGGAGATGACTTCCTTAAGGTATAGTCGTGCTAACTTCTCCATCTTGTCATCTTCTCTTATTGGCAGGAAGTGTGCTGATTTGGTGAGACGATCAACTATTAACCAAATAGTATCAAAACCACTTGTAGTCCTTGGCAATTTAGTGATGAAATCAATGGTAATGTTTTCCCATATTCCGGAATTTCGAGTTATTGAAGTAGACCTGATGGTTTCTGATGCTCAGCTTTGACCTTAGAACACGTCAAACATTCTCCTATGTATTTAGCAACATCGGCTTTTATACCCGGCAACCAAAAATGTTTCTTGAGATCTTTGTACATCTTCCCCATTCCAGTATGTATTGAGTATCTGGTTTTATGAGCTTCTCTAAGTACCATTTCTCTCATATCTTTAAATTTTGGTACCCAAATTCTTTTAGCCCTATACCGGGTTCCGTCTTCCAGAATATTAAGATGCTTCTCCGATCCTTTGGGTATTTCATCCTTTAAGTTTTCCTCTTTTAAAACTCCTTGTTGCGCCTCCTTTATTTGAGTAGTAAGGTTAGTGTGAATCATTATATTCATAGCTTTTACTCGAATGGGTTCTCTGTCCTTTCTGCTCAAGGCGTCAGCTACCACATTTGCCTTCCCCGGGTGGTAATGAATCTCAAAGTCGTAATCATTTAACAATTCAATCCATCTGCGCTGCCTCATGTTCAGTTGTTTCTGATTAAATATGTGTTGAAGACTTTTGTGGTCGGTATATATAATACTTTTGACCCCATATAAGTAGTGCCTCCAAGTCTTTAATGCAAAAACAACCGCGCCTAATTCCAAATCATGCGTCGTATAATTCTGCTCGTGAATCTTTAATTGTCTAGACGCATAAGCAATTACCTTCATTTGTTGCATTAATACATAACCGAGACCTTGCTTTGAGGTGTCACAATATATCGCAAAATCATCATTCCCTTCAGGTAATGACAATATAGGTGTCGTAGTTAAGTTTTTCTTTAATAATTGAAACGCTTTCTCTTGTTCATCCTTCCATTCAAATTTCCTCCCTTTATGCGTTAATGCAGTCAAGGGTTTTACTATTCTGTAAAAATCTTGGATGAACCTTCTGTAGTAACCAGCTAGTCCTAAAAATTGGCGTATATGCTTCGGAGCTTTTGGGGTTTCCCACTTTTTAACGGTTTCAATCTTTGCTGGATCCACCTGAATACCATCTTTGTTCATTATGTGACCGAGGAATTGAACTTCTTCCAAACAAAATGCACACTTTGAAAACTTAGCGTACAGTTTTTCTTTTCATAGCAACTCTAGCACTTTTCTCAAATGTTCTTCGTGCTCTTGATCATTCTTCGAGTAAATAAGTATGTCATCGATAAAAACAATGACAAACTTGTCAAGATATGGCCCACACACTCGGTTCATGAGGTCTATGAACACAGCTTGGGCGTTAGTCAATCCAAACGGCATAACCATAAACTCGTAATGACCGTAAAGCGTCCTAAAAGCAATCTTCGGAATGTCATCCTCCTTCACCCGCATATGGTGATATCCAGAACGTAAATCGATCTTCGAATAAACCGACGAGCCTTGTAGTTGATCAAATAAGTCGTCGATTCTCGGTAATGGGTAACGGTTCTTGATGGTAAGTTTGTTCAACTCTCGGTAGTCCATACACAACCTGAATGTACCATCTTTCTTCTTGACAAACAGAACAGGAGCTCCCCATGGTGATGTACTTGGTCGAATGAAACCACGCTCTAAAAGTTCTTGTAACTGACTTTGTAATTCTTTCATTTCATTGGGTGTGAGTCTGTATGGAGCACGAGCTATTGGTGCAGCTCCTGGTACAAGTTCTATTTGAAATTCAACGGATCGATGTGGGGGTAATCCCGGTAATTCTTTCGGAAATACATCGGGAAATTCTTTTGCAATGAGAACATCACTGATGTTCTTTTCTTCAGGTTTAACTTCCTCGATGTGTGCTAGAATGACGCAACAACCTTTTCTTATTAGTTTTTGCGCCTTCAAACTACTAATAAGATTTAACTTCGCGTTGTTCTTTTCTCCGTACACCATTAAAGGTTTTCCTTTTTCACGCATAATGCGAATCGCATTTTTGTAACAAACGACCTCTGCTCTCACCTTTTTCAACTAGTCCATACCAATTATTACATCAAAACTCCCTAACTCGACTGGTATTAAATCAATTTTAAACGTTTCATCCCCCAGTTTAATTTCTCTATCCCGACATATATTATCTGCTGAAATTAATTTACCGTTTGCTAATTCGAGTAAAAATTTACTATCCAAAGGCGTCAATGGGAAACTTAATTTAGCACAAAAATCTCTACTCATATAGCTTCTATCCGTACCCGAATCAAATAAAACATAAGCAGATTTATTGTCAATAAGAAACGTACCCGTAACAAGCTCCGGGTCTTCCTGCGCTTCTGCCGCATTAATATTGAAAACTCTTTCGCAGCCCTGCCCATTAGTATTCCCCTAATTCGGTCAATTACTTCTAATGTGGCCCGGTTTTCCACATCCATAACAAAAAAAGGCGGCATTACTTTTTCCGACATTATATGTTCTTTTATTTCTGTTATTCTTTGAGCCGTAGACCTCACACTTTCTCACACCATGGCCAGTTCTTTTACACTTGGTGCAAAATGTCGTGCAGAACTCATTCTGGTGGTACTCTTCACACCTTTGGCATTTTTGGTTTTTGTTGCCATTGTTGTTGTTGGGATTTTTATTGTTGTTGAAATGATTGTTGTAGTTGTTGTTGTTGTTGGGAAGTTTGTTGTAGTAATTGTTAGGATTACGGTTATTATTGCGATTGTTATGATTGTAATTGTGATTATGGTTGTGATTGTTGTTGTTGTTGTTGTTGTATTGGTGACCCTTGTCACTTGTTTCTTCCCACTTTCTCTTGAGTTGTTTCGTGTTGGCTTCTTCAGCCGCCTGCTCTTTAATTCTTCCCTCAATCTGATTTATGAGTTTATGAGCCATTCGACTTGCCTTTTGTATGGAAGCGGGCTCGTGTGAACTCACATCTTCTTGAATCCTTACTGGTAACCCTTTTACAAACGCGTCGATCTTCTCTTCTTCATCTTCGAACGCTCCCGGACACAATAGGCACAACTCTGTGAATCGTCGTTCATATATGGTAATGTCGAACCCTTGTGTTCGTAACTCTCTAAGTTCTACCTTGAGCTTATTGACTTCGTTACTAGGACGGTGCTGCTCGTTCATCAATTACTTGAATGACGACCACGGTAGTGCGTAAGCAGCATTTTGTCCTACCTGTTCAAAATAGGTGTTCCACCACGTTAACGCAGTACCTGTGAAGGAATGCGTAGCGTACTTAACTTTGTCCTCTTCAGTACACTTACTTATGGAAAACACCGATTCGAATTTCTTGGTCCACCGTTTCAATCCAATTGGTCCTTCGGTTCCATCAAATTCCAAAGGTTTGTGATAAGGCTAAAAAGGAACATATATTTCATAGCAATATCCCTCCTAAATAATAGGTTTTCATATGTAATTGTATTATATTTTCATTGTAATTGTTTAAATAAATAAGTGCGAAGGCAAAAGGCGAAAACGAAGATTTGAAGACACAAACGTCCAAAAAGCTCAAATGTTCAAGATACAATTCAAAAGGTTCAATTTATTGATGAAAAACGTCTAAAAATGACAAGAGTACAAGTTACAAAACGTAAAGTACAAGATATTAAATTGTACTCAAGGACGTTCGAAAATCTGGAATCGGGACATGAGTCAACTATCAACGCCCGACGCAACGGACCAAAAATTACAAGTCAACTATGCACAAGAATATAATATAATATTTAAATAATTATATAAATTATTTATATATTATATATATTTAAAAATTATGTCGACAAGCTATGAGACAAATGATCCTGAGCTGGATTTTCAAACTCCACGACTCGCGGAGTTTGAAGGCCAAAAACTCCACGACTCGCGGAGCTGTCAGAAATCAAAACTCCTATAAAAGGCCATGCATTCTGCCGAGTAAAAATAAATAATAATAATAATAATACTCTGTAATAAATAAATAAATAAATATATATATAATATATATAGTATAGGGTAGTTTTATATTAGATTAGTTCGGGTTATGTAAAAGTTATTTTTACTGGTTTTTAAAGTCGAAATTCTGTCCGTGTAACACTACGCGATAAATACTCAATGTAAGTTATGTTCTCCTTTTTAAATTAATGTCTCGTAATCATGATGTTGGACTAAATATTAAAGACGGGGTAATTGGGCTTTGTACCATAATTGGGGTTTGGACAAAAGAACGACACTTGTGGAAATTAGACTATGGGCTATTAATGGGCTTTATATTTGTTTAACTAATTGATAGTTTGTTAATTTTAATATAAAGATTTACAATTGGATGTACCTATAAATAACCATATACACTCGATCGGACACGATGGGCGGGGTATTTATATGTACGAATAATCGTTCATTTAACCGGATACGGGAATGGATTAATAGTCTATGGAATTATTAAAACAGGGGTGAAATTATGTACAAGGACACTTGGCATAATTGATAACAAAGTATTAAAACCTTGGGTTACACGCAGTCGATAACCTGGTGTAATTATTAAACAAAGTATTAAAACCTTGTTACAGTTTAAGTCCCCAATTAGTTGGAATATTTGACTTGGGGTATAAGGATAATTTGACGGGGACACTCACACTTTAAATTTATGACCGATGGACTGTTATGGACAAAAACCAGACGGACATATTAAATAATCCAGGACAAAGGACAATTAACCCATGGGCATAAAACTAAAATCAACACGTCAACCATCATGGTTACGGAAGTTTAAATAAGCATAATATATTTTATTTCATTTTTCCTCGTACTTTTATTTATTGTCATTTTAATTATTGTTATTTATTTTATATTGTTAGTTAAATATCGTCATTTACTTTACGCTTCGCTTAAAATATAAAATCGACAAACCGGTCATTAAACGGTAAAACCCCCTTTTATATATTATTAATATAATATATTTTGTACGAATATAATTATTTAAAATATAGTGTGCAATAAGCCCGCTCCCTGTGGAACGAACCGGACTTACTAAAAACTATACTACTCTACGATTAGGTACACTGCCTATAGTGTTGTAGCAAGGTTTAGGTATATCCCATCTGTAAATAAATATATAAAACTTGTGTAATCTGTATCGCTTTTCGTATCAAAAATATAATACTATTTCGTACCCCCACGCTACCACATCAAGTTTTTGGCGCCGCTGCCAGGGAAATCGGCGAAATGCTATATTTTTAATTTATTTTTGTATAAATATATTTTTAGAAAAATAATATAAAATTAAAAAAAAAAAACGTTTTTCAAACTCCACGACTCGCGGAGTTTGCAGGCTTAAAACTCCACGACTCGCGGAGCCGCCCTGTCAGGCCACAAAGAAACCCTAAAAAGCATTAATTACGGGGTATTATTAATTATTATTATTATTTAACCCTATTTACTTTATTATTATTATTATTTAGTTTAAGTTTTTAAATTAATTTCTTATAATTAATTATATTTAGTTTTAATATATAAAAAATTAATACTTTTATAAAATATAAAAATAAAAATATAAAAATAATATTTTTTTATAAAAATAAGTAATTTTATCACTTTTTATAATTTGTATCCTTTTATTTAGTGTAATTGTAATATTTTGTATATTTTTCGTTCGCAATTAGTTTTAAAATTAGTTTTTCCGTAGTTATTTTATATGTATAGATTCTTAGGCTTTGCCGTAAAATCCCTTAAGTGCTTTTTCTTTAGATTAAGATTTAGGCGCTTTGGAATTTTGCGACGCCGTTTTTCGCTTTAGTTTTAAATAGATTTACTGCCTTTAAGTAATTGACGTTTTCTGAATAAAATTGCATTTACCTTTAGACCTTTAGGCGCAACTTTTTAGATATAATTTTTAGACTTTTAAGTTACAACGCGCTATTTTCTTATTTTTATTTTTCGACGTTTTTCGACGCGCATTCTTTTTCTTTTTTATTTCTCGACGCTTTAGTTTTTAGGACTTAGAAATTTTCTCTATTTCTTATCTAATATCTCAAACGGAAAGAAAAATTATTTAAGTGGTTAAATTAATGGACGTTGACAATTTTCTGCTTCGTAGTAATAGTTGGATTTGTTAGTGGCTGAGTTGTGAGCTTCCGATTTAAAGGGTTCTGGCTCCCTGCTGCATCTTTTGGCTATTCGAAACGTGGGCAAAAGCAGAAAAGTCTATTAATTGGACAACTTATATAAGTTTTTCTATTTTTATAACTAATAGGATAATTAGTAAATGCACCACATTGTAGCTAAAATTTGGCCATCGCAATAAAATGGAAAATTTTGAAAACAAGGCTATGGAAACCCTTTTTGATATCCAAAATCAATTAAATCAATACTCTCAAACGAGTGTTGATGACAATTCGTTCGGTCAATCTTGGATCACGAATGACGAAACAATAACTGGTTGTGAAATCTGTGGAGATTATCACTCAACATGGGAATGTTATTATTACGTTCCTATGGAAAATTTCGCACCCAAGGAACCTGAATGGAATGATTATGAAGAATACAATTCAAATTGGGATTATTCCCAAGAATATATCCAAACTCAATAACCAGTAGACGAGGAAAATTACGTGTCTGAAAATTTATTAGACAATATGAAAATCAAACTCGAAGAACTCAATGCTCAAAATGAACAAATGAGAGAGTTTGTAAACTGGCAAGCTGAAACTCTATCAGACTACACACCTGTTGATCTGAGGAGTATTGTGCAAGAAAATCTCATATCATCGAATTTTGATGAATTCGAGAGCTCCGAAATTACCAACTATCCCGATGATACTTTTTATTCAGTCTTACCAATTTCACAACATATCGACACATTAGCCTCTACCGACGAAATCATCGATCCATCAATGGATAAAGAAGAAGTAAGGGTGACAAATTGGTACTCTTGGGAAAATGATAATGTTGAAAATTTTACCCCCGAGACCAAAATGGTGAGACCAATAAGTACCGTTAATGAAGAAGAATCTACTCCAATCCCGAAATTCACCATTCCACAACCTTCCAACCCAATATTCTCAAAAGACGAGTCATCTACCGAAGATGAACTACGAGCTTTAATAGATAATGACACCTCGGATTTCACCCAATTGGGTAATAGAGGTGAAAACTTTGATTTCGAGAATAAACGGAAGGAAATGTTAGGAATTGTCCACCCTATATTATGTATGTCGGTGTATATCGATCCATTTGACCAAGAACCAGAAAAGAGACATATACATTTACTAAAAGCTACATTTAAAAAAGAATTAGGTAGTGACGATCGGGTGGGTCTAAACTCTAAACCCATTGATATAATATATACCACCCGAGATGTAAATAACTGGCTCACTATTTTAATTCGTGGAGCTTATTCTACCGACTTCACATGTCGTCAGCTAAGTGTGGGGAAGTCTAACCCCACTTGTGACGCCCCGTACTAAATCATCATGTACGGACCATCAACAACAGGATCATTACAAGGTTAAGTACTATATGCGTTTTCAAAACAGAGTTTACATTCATAAATAAAAGTGACGTCATAACATACGTCAATTGTTTTACAAATCAAAAGTATGCTTCGCTAAGTAGAAGCATTAAATAAGTGTACGTGATCATAATGGTCGTTACATAACATAAGTTCATAAGTAAAAAGTTTGAATGCAACATAAGTAGTCATGCGATAACAACTCTAGGCAGCGGGTTCTACAGCACGACTAGTAAGATAGCGGAAGCGACTTCAAGCACCTGAGAAAATACATGCTTAAAAAGGTCAACACAAAGGTTGGTGAGCTATAGTTTAAGTATAACAGTAATGTAAGTAGGCCACGAGATTTCAGTGCTACAACGAGCGATTCAAAAGTATGTAAAAGTATATGCTTAACCGTGGGCACCCGGTAACTAACTTAACGTTTAATGTACCCCCTTAAAGTGCACTTGGCAAGTGCGTATAACCTCGAAGTATTAAACACTCGTTAAATGCTAGCGCTACTAGCCCGAGTGGGGATGTCAAACCCTATGGATCCATATCTAAGATTCGCGTTCACGGTTCAAAAACCAATGATTAAACGTTACCGAGCTAAAGGGAATGTTTCTGCCGTTATATAACCCACACATATATAAAGTTTAAGTACTCGTGCCTAGTATGTAAAACATAAAATCCGCATGTATTCTCAGTTCCCAAAATAAGTTAAAGTAAAAAGGGAATGCTATAACTCACAATGATTAGTAGTAATGGTAAGGTAGTAGTCGGAAAGTGGTGTGCAAGTAATGGTCCAAACGTCCTCAACCTAAGTCAAATAGCACTAAGTCAATAAGTCGTCTCAAAAGGTTTACAAGTACGTAATTAAGGTCATAAGGGTCATCATCAATCATCATTAAACAAAAGGGTAACAAGTAAGACTCGTTTATGAAAGTCGTTTAAAACAAAGGCTGACTTCGGTCAGTCACCACGGCCTCTACCCTTACTGAATTAAGGTGAGACCAGTGGTCATGGCTCCGTCTATGAGTCCCTTAAGTGTGGTAAAATTTACAGAAGCAAACTCGTCTTGGTTTGACCGTGGCGACGGTCTAAGTGCGAGTAGGTCAGAAATTTCTGCACAACGTTAAAGGACATGGTAACGATCGGAGGGCCATAAATCCTAAACCGTAACTCGGATTAAGACGAGTCCTATATGAAAAGTTATCTACTCGAAAAGTTCTATCCAAAAATCAAGGTTAGAACAGCCCAGGTCTACTGGTATGTTCCAGAAGCATCAGGTCAGTAGGTTTTGGACAGAACAGTGGGTTTTGGAGAGTTCCGGTTGTCTCGGTGCTTGATGTTCATCACGGTTCTCATCCTTGATGCGTATAGCTTCAAGTGTACAACTCGTTGATGTGTTAACATCATTTTGACCAAGGTTTGTCCATCATAACTCAAGTGCAAGTGTTGTAAGTGTTTGATGAACCAAGGTTACATGTAAGTTTATGAACAAGTTCATGAACGCTAAGAAAGATCACAACCAAGTGTTGGATCCATGATACTTGCACCAAAGTGTAAGCTCTTGTTGGTTTCATGTCCTTGTTCAAATGTGTAGTAAGCCACTTAACAATAAGATGAATGATAAGCCTAAACCAACCATGAAGGTGGTATTCTAGTAACATACAACAAACAAGAACACAAGTAACAAAAATTAAAGATTATAAACTTTAAATCTTTGAAACAAAATATGTAGAACATAACTAGATAGCTTATGTTCTTGATGTTCTTGTAAAATACAAGATATAAATGGAGAATCAAACTAAAAAGTTTGTTCTTGTAATATGAAAGTAAGTAAGTAAGCAACTTAGTAATCTACAAGTAATTAACTTTAAACAAGAACAAGTAACAAAAGTTTAGACAACAAGGATTGATGATGATTAAAGGGCACTTAGGCCACGGTTTTGTTTAAGCAAGAAAGGAAGAAAAGTCTTTAACTTACTTGCAAGAACAAAGAACCTTGAGAGAAAAAAAAGAAGAAAGATATTTGCTAGTAGAAGTGTGTTTGAGAAATGAGAGATTGCAAGTAAGTAAGTAGTGTAAAAAAAAAGATTTGAACACCCCTACACTCCAAGAGGGCCGTCGGTTTTGGGGAATCAAAAGGGGGGAGGGATTAGTCCACAAGGTCTTTGCATGTAAAGGTTCAAAAAGATGGTTAAAAGATGTATGTTTATGGGGAAGATGTGTAACTAAGCATGCAACTAGATTCCTACAAGTATTAATCAAATTAGTTAGGTCTTAATGTGATACTTACATGAAAGATGGGTTAACAAGTCCATTAAGTAGGTAGGGTGGGCTTGGAAGCCCAAGTCATGAGTCCATTTCATTAATTAAAGCCCAAGTTCAATAAATCCCAAGTTAAACCAAATAAAGCCCAAGTAATTAACCTATCACATTAGTTAATTAAAATGATTAATAAAATTAATCATGAATGTAAATAATATCTTAAAATATTATTCGTGCAAGTTCCGGGTGTCACAAAGACGTTTCAGGCATTTAAAGTTCAAGTACGGGCAATTAAGGCAACATGTAAATGTAATAACATACATTCGTTTAATCAAGCGTATTAATAATAATAATTATTAATAAATAACGTTGGAAAAACCAGGGTCGTTACATTACCCACCTGTTAAAGAAAATTTCGTCCCGAAATTTAAGCTGAAGTAGATGGAGGAGTCGGGAAAAGATGAGGATATTTCCGCATCATTTGATCCTCTCGTTCCCAAGTAAACTCAGGTCCTCGTTTGGCATTCCATCGTACTCGTACAATCGGAATCTTGTTGCGTTTCAAAGTTTTGATCTCACGATCCATAATCTCAACAGGTTCCTCCACAAAGTGGAGTTTGTCATCGATAGTAAGTTCTTCCAAAGGTATGATGAGTTCGGGTGCAGCAAGACATTTCTTCAAGTTTGACACATGGAAGGTAGGATGAACTGAGCTCAATTGTGCTGGTAGATCCAAACGGTATGCAACTGGCCCAACACGTTCCAAGATCTCGAATGGACCAATGTATCGTGGGTTCAACTTTCCACGTTTTCCAAAACGGATCACACCTTTCCAAGGTGCAACCTTCAACATTACACGATCACCAACATTAAATTCAAAGTCTTTCCGTTTAAGATCGGCATAGCTCTTTTGGCGATCACGGGCAGTCTTAAGTCTAGCTTGAATCTGAGCAATCTTCTCCGTGGTTTCGTGGACTACCTCGGGTCCGGTGATTTGCTTTTCGCCTACTTCGGCCCAACAAATAGGAGATCGGCACTTACGACCATACAATGCTTCAAAAGGTGCAGCATTAATGCTAGAGTGATAACTGTTATTGTACGAGAATTCGGCGAGTGGCAAATGCCTTTCCCAGGCCTTTCCAAAATCAATGACACATGCACGCAGCATGTCCTCCAAGGTCTGAATCGTTCGTTCACTTTGCCCGTCAGTCTGAGGATGATAAGCAGTACTCATGTCAAGACGAGTTCCCATGGCTTCTTGCAAAGAACGCCAAAATCTGGAAGCAAAACGGGGATCGCGATCGGAGATGATTGATAAAGGTACACCATGACGAGATACAACCTCTTTGATGTACAGCTGAGCAAGTCTTTCCATTGTATCAGTTTCCTTCATCGCTAGGAAGTGTGCAGATTTGGTGAGGCGGTCAACAATAACCCAAATAGTATCGCATCCGCCCACCGTCTTCGGCAGCTTAGTAATGAAATCCATTGTGATCCTTTCCCACTTCCATTGTGGGATTTCCGGCTGTTGAAGTAACCCAGAAGGTCTCTGATGCTCGGATTTAACCTTCGAGCAAGTCAAACACTTACCAACATAAGTCGCAACGTCCTTCTTAAGATTCGGCCACCAATACTGTTCTTTAAGGTCGTGGTACATCTTACCTGCACCGGGGTGAATCGAATATCTCGATTTGTGTGCTTCATCAAGTATCAGGCTTCGTAGATCTCCATAGTAAGGTACCCAAATTCTTCCGGCATAACATCGGAGTCCAGACTCTCTAACCTCGAATCGAGAGACAAGTATGTTCAAATGCTCGTGAGATATGTTCTCCTCCTTGAGAGCCTCAACTTGGGCTACTCTGATCTGGTTGTTGAGGTTCGAATGGATGGTGATGTTCAGAGCCCTAACACGGAGAGGTGCCGTCCTCTCCTTTCGGCTTAAAGCGTCAGCTACGACATTGGCCTTGCCAGGGTGATAACGGAGTTCACAATCGTAGTCGTTGAGCGTCTCGATCCATCGACGCTGTCTCATATTCAATTGCTTCTGATCGAAGATGTGCTGGAGACTCTTGTGATCGGTGAAGATAGTGCTCTTAGTTCCATACAAATAATGTCTCCACAATTTGAGTGCAAAGACAACGGCTCCAAGTTCAAGATCATGTGTAGTGTAGTTCCGCTCGTGAATCTTCAATTGGCGGGAGGCATAGGCAATAACCTTTGATCGTTGCATCAGTACACAACCAAAACCACTCTTCGATGCATCGCAATAAACAACAAAGTCGTCACTGCCTTCAGGGAGTGATAGGATAGGTGCGGAGGTTAACTTCTTCTTCAAAGTTTGGAATGCTGATTCGTGTGTGGGTTCCCAAATGAACTTCTTGCCCTTGTGAGTCAGTGCGGTCAAAGGACGCGCAATCAGAGAAAATCCTTCGATAAACCTTCGATAATAACCGGCGAGACCTAGAAATTGGCGAATATGCGTTGGAGTAGTGGGGGTCTCCCACTTGCTGATGGCTTCAATCTTGGCGGGATCAACTTTGATACCCTGGTCGCTCACAACATGACCCAAAAACTGTACTTCCTTCAACCAAAATTCGCACTTGGAGAATTTGGCATAAAGTTGCTCTTGTCTTAAGAGTTCAAGCACTAATCGGAGGTGTTGCTCATGTTCTTCTTCGCTCTTAGAGTAGATGAGGATATCATCTATGAAGACGATAACAAACTTATCCAAGTAAGGCTTGCAGACACGATTCATGAGATCCATGAACACGGCAGGGGCATTTGTCAAACCGAATGGCATCACGAGGAACTCATAATGACCATAACGGGTCCTGAATGCAGTTTTCATCACGTCACTTTCCTTCACCCTCAGCTGGTGATATCCGGATCGCAAATCGATCTTTGAATAAACGCTCGATCCTTGTAGTTGATCAAAAAGATCATCGATTCGTGGAAGAGGATATCGATTCTTGATAGTCAATTTGTTGAGTTCACGGTAGTCGATACACATACGGAAGGATCCATCCTTCTTCTTCACAAACAGGACAGGTGCGCCCCAAGGCGAGAAACTTGGTTGGATAAACCCTCGATCTAACAGCTCTTGTAGTTGACTCTGTAATTCTTGCATCTCGGAAGGTGCGAGTCTATAAGGTGCGCGAGCTACAGGTGCAGCTCCTGGCACCAAGTCAATCTGAAACTCTACTGCTCTCTGCGGTGGTAATCCAGGCAATTCCTCTGGGAAGACATCAGAAAATTCATTCACAATTCGAACGTCGTTCACGTTCTTCACCTCAGTTTCTACCGCTTTCACATGTGCTAGGACAGCAAAGCGTCCCTTCTTCATAATCTTTTGCGCTTTCATGCAACTAATGAGGTTCAACTTCGAGGTACATCTCTCTCCATAGATAACCAGTGGTTCGCCATCTCCTTGTGGTATGCGAAGTGCTTTATCTCCACAGATAACATCGGCCTTTATCTTGCTCAACCAATCCATACCGACGATCGCGTCAAAACTTCCCAGTTTGATAGGTATCAAATCAATTTCGAAATCTGCACCAGCTATGTTGATAATAGCTCCACGACTAA
Source organism: Rutidosis leptorrhynchoides (assembly GCF_046630445.1). Taxonomy (NCBI): domain Eukaryota; kingdom Viridiplantae; phylum Streptophyta; class Magnoliopsida; order Asterales; family Asteraceae; genus Rutidosis; species Rutidosis leptorrhynchoides. The sequence continues at coordinate 242,038,273 of NC_092334.1, read as the reverse complement.
TATGGTCAACCTTTTCAAGTTTTCCATTGGCGACCTCGACAAGCATACTTTCCTTCAAAGGAACTAACGACCAATCTAACTTATCACAAAAATGTCTACACACATAGCTCCTATCGGCACCAGTATCAAATAGAACAGAAGCTAAAAGATTGTTGATCTTGAATATACCTGTCACCAAGTCGGGGTTGTCGCGAGCGTCCCTTGCATTAACATTGAAGGCTCTAGCACGCGGTGGTCCGCCATCCTTACGCTTGTTAGGACACTCGTTTCTGAAATGGCCCATCTTTCCACATTCATAACACTTCTTAGGCCCATTGTTGTTGTGGTTTGGCTTCACATTCAAAGTGGTAACCTTGCAATCCTTGCCAACATGTCCAGATCGTTGGCACTTCTCACAGATAACATTGCAATACCCAGTGTGGTGCTTGTAGCACCTATTGCATTGTGGTAAGGTTCCTTTGTAGTTCGGATTGGTGCGGTTGTTGTTGTTGGGGTTGGTGTTGTTGTTGTGTATGTTGTTGTTTTGCCTGAACCCTTCATGTCGTTTTGCCGGGTTTTGATCATAGTTCCTACCCCTGTTGTTGTTGTGGTTGTTGTCCCATTTCCTCTTTTCACCACTAACAGTTTCAAACTTAGCCTTCTCCGGCTCGTCCAGGATGATTTGATTCAAGAGAGTATGCGCCATGCGCATTGCTTCGGGAACACTTGGTGGCTTGGATGAGGTAACATTACCCTTGATGGACTTAGGAAGTCCCGAGAAGTATTTCTCCAAACGCTTAAATTCGGGGGTGACCATGGTTGGACACATAAGAGCCAATTCCAAAAACCTACGGTTGTAGCTGTTAAGGTCGTTCCCTACGGTCTTCAATTGCATAAATTCGATTTCCATCTTTTGAATCTCGGTTCTCGGACAGTATTCCTCGATCATGGCACATTTAAATTCTTCCCAAGGTGTAGCATACGCCTCATCAATTCCTTTCGCTTGGGCCATGGTATTCCACCATGTGAGCGCGCCATCAGACAGCGTGCAAGATGCAAATTTCGTTTTGTTAGCCTCAGAACAGTTGCTAACCCTGAATACCGATTCCAACTTTTCGAACCATCTGGTGAGACCGACGGGTCCCTCAGTGCCACTGAAGTAGTGTGGCTTGCAGTTTTGGAATTCCTTGTAAGTACACCCATCTCGGACGATAGGTGGATTGACAGGCGGTGGTGGTGGAACTTGGGGTTGTCTTTCAGCTAGTGCAGCAGCGACTCGCTCGTTAATCATTTCCTCAATTTGTGCCGCGGTAGGGATAGATCTCCCGTTGGCCATGATGTTCTATACAAACATTTTGACTCAAGTCAAAATCCATTATGCAAATAATAATAATATAGTATATAACAACCAACATGAAAGCAGCACAACACATGTTGATTAAGTAATGCAAGCATATATAAGTACCACAAAACCATGATATGATAATGTAAATAGAACACTTGCGCACAAAGTAATAACATAAATTCCATTCATTAATGATAATAAGTTCATACATTACAATAAGTTCGTGCGTTACATAAGTGAAATATGAAATTACAAAAGAGATTACAATACAGAATCTAGTACAAAGTCCTACGGCGATGGTGGGTACAAGATGTCCAAAACATGAGTCAACTGCTCCTCGAGCTCAGTAACTCGAGTCTGGAGAATCTCAATCTCCCGCCTCATTTCCTCATTAGAGGAAGATGGTGGGGCAGGTGGTGCTGGCGGTGCAGGTGGAGCCGGTGGTGCTGAAGTGGATGGTCCGGCTCTGGGTGGAGACGGTAATATCAGTGGGTCGGCGGGGTACGGCACCAGCCGTTTACGAGCAGTGATCCTACGACGCCGACCATAAGCGTCAGTGACAGTACGACCAGGAATTATGCCAGCGAAGCGATACCGCTTCTTCGGCGGGGTAGAAGGTGCCTGAATCGGTCGGTCAGCGGGATCCTCCTCATCACTGGAGTCGTCAGATGAGGTGTCGTCTGAAGAAGCATCGGTGGAAGAACCGTCGTCTGAATCATGCGGTGGTGGCGCGGGTGGCTCAACGTATCCGAAAGCGGCCAACATCTGTCGGTGTCGGCCTGGCGTAATCACGGCTAAGCGGCTGTCGGCAGTGCGTCGGCAAGGTGTGCCCCAGTGATTGCGGAAGGGACCTTCCCCGAACTCCGCGGGGATCTCCATGCCACCAATGCGAGCCAGTTGCCTCAGGGGTCTGGAAGAAGACGCCGGGATAGGCACACTAGAGCTAGCTCCAGAACTAGAGGTGCCGGGGTCGCCAGTGGGTGTCGGGGCCGGAATGTCGGCAGCAGCAGCAGCAGCAACAGGTGCAGCAGTAGGTGGAACAACGGGGCCTGAGGGGCTTGGGATGTCAGTAGGTGGAACGTCCGACATCTGAACAAGGAAAAATAAATTTTCCATGTCAGTATGTCATAAAGCAAGCAAATAATAGGCCAACAGTTTAATTCATGTATAACAATAAGTAGCATGGCAATATCAGTAATCGTACGAAACTAGCATGCAATCGAAAGCAAGTAATAGCATGCAGTAGTGAAATCACGTAGTAGCATACGGCATATAGCAGTAACAGTAAGCAGCAGCATGCAGTAAGTTCAGCGGAAACAAGTAAACTAACAAGTTGTAGATTAGCCCTATTAGTGAATCCTACTCGGGTCGGTCTTAGACTCACTAATGCATCCTAATTCCCTACAACCAATGCTCTGATACCAAATGTGACGCCCCGTACTAAATCATCATGTACGGACCATCAACAACAGGATCATTACAAGGTTAAGTACTATATGCGTTTTCAAAACAGAGTTTACATTCATAAATAAAAGTGACGTCATAACATACGTCAATTGTTTTACAAATCAAAAGTATGCTTCGCTAAGTAGAAGCATTAAATAAGTGTACGTGATCATAATGGTCGTTACATAACATAAGTTCATAAGTAAAAAGTTTGAATGCAACATAAGTAGTCATGCGATAACAACTCTAGGCAGCGGGTTCTACAGCACGACTAGTAAGATAGCGGAAGCGACTTCAAGCACCTGAGAAAATACATGCTTAAAAAGGTCAACACAAAGGTTGGTGAGCTATAGTTTAAGTATAACAGTAATGTAAGTAGGCCACGAGATTTCAGTGCTACAACGAGCGATTCAAAAGTATGTAAAAGTATATGCTTAACCGTGGGCACCCGGTAACTAACTTAACGTTTAATGTACCCCCTTAAAGTGCACTTGGCAAGTGCGTATAACCTCGAAGTATTAAACACTCGTTAAATGCTAGCGCTACTAGCCCGAGTGGGGATGTCAAACCCTATGGATCCATATCTAAGATTCGCGTTCACGGTTCAAAAACCAATGATTAAACGTTACCGAGCTAAAGGGAATGTTTCTGCCGTTATATAACCCACACATATATAAAGTTTAAGTACTCGTGCCTAGTATGTAAAACATAAAATCCGCATGTATTCTCAGTTCCCAAAATAAGTTAAAGTAAAAAGGGAATGCTATAACTCACAATGATTAGTAGTAATGGTAAGGTAGTAGTCGGAAAGTGGTGTGCAAGTAATGGTCCAAACGTCCTCAACCTAAGTCAAATAGCACTAAGTCAATAAGTCGTCTCAAAAGGTTTACAAGTACGTAATTAAGGTCATAAGGGTCATCATCAATCATCATTAAACAAAAGGGTAACAAGTAAGACTCGTTTATGAAAGTCGTTTAAAACAAAGGCTGACTTCGGTCAGTCACCACGGCCTCTACCCTTACTGAATTAAGGTGAGACCAGTGGTCATGGCTCCGTATATGAGTCCCTTAAGTGTGGTAAAATTTACAGAAGCAAACTCGTCTTGGTTTGACCGTGGCGACGGTCTAAGTGCGAGTAGGTCAGAAATTTCTGCACAACGTTAAAGGACATGGTAACGATCGGAGGGCCATAAATCCTAAACCGTAACTCGGATTAAGACGAGTCCTATATGAAAAGTTATCTACTCGAAAAGTTCTATCCAAAAATCAAGGTTAGAACAGCCCAGGTCTACTGGTCTGTTCCAGAAGCATCAGGTCAGTAGGTTTTGGACAGAACAGTGGGTTTTGGAGAGTTCCGGTTGTCTCGGTGCTTGATGTTCATCACGGTTCTCATCCTTGATGCGTATAGCTTCAAGTGTACAACTCGTTGATGTGTTAACATCATTTTGACCAAGGTTTGTCCATCATAACTCAAGTGCAAGTGTTGTAAGTGTTTGATGAACCAAGGTTACATGTAAGTTTATGAACAAGTTCATGAACGCTAAGAAAGATCACAACCAAGTGTTGGATCCATGATACTTGCACCAAAGTGTAAGCTCTTGTTGGTTTCATGTCCTTGTTCAAATGTGTAGTAAGCCACTTAACAATAAGATGAATGATAAGCCTAAACCAACCATGAAGGTGGTATTCTAGTAACATACAACAAACAAGAACACAAGTAACAAAAATTAAAGATTATAAACTTTAAATCTTTGAAACAAAATATGTAGAACATAACTAGATAGCTTATGTTCTTGATGTTCTTGTAAAATACAAGATATAAATGGAGAATCAAACTAAAAAGTTTGTTCTTGTAATATGAAAGTAAGTAAGTAAGCAACTTAGTAATCTACAAGTAATTAACTTTAAACAAGAACAAGTAACAAAAGTTTAGACAACAAGGATTGATGATGATTAAAGGGCACTTAGGCCACGGTTTTGTTTAAGCAAGAAAGGAAGAAAAGTCTTTAACTTACTTGCAAGAACAAAGAACCTTGAGAGAAAAAAAAGAAGAAAGATATTTGCTAGTAGAAGTGTGTTTGAGAAATGAGAGATTGCAAGTAAGTAAGTAGTGTAAAAAAAAAGATTTGAACACCCCTACACTCCAAGAGGGCCGTCGGTTTTGGGGAATCAAAAGGGGGGAGGGATTAGTCCACAAGGTCTTTGCATGTAAAGGTTCAAAAAGATGGTTAAAAGATGTATGTTTATGGGGAAGATGTGTAACTAAGCATGCAACTAGATTCCTACAAGTATTAATCAAATTAGTTAGGTCTTAATGTGATACTTACATGAAAGATGGGTTAACAAGTCCATTAAGTAGGTAGGGTGGGCTTGGAAGCCCAAGTCATGAGTCCATTTCATTAATTAAAGCCCAAGTTCAATAAATCCCAAGTTAAACCAAATAAAGCCCAAGTAATTAACCTATCACATTAGTTAATTAAAATGATTAATAAAATTAATCATGAATGTAAATAATATCTTAAAATATTATTCGTGCAAGTTCCGGGTGTCACAAAGACGTTTCGGGCATTTAAAGTTCAAGTACGGGCAATTAAGGCAACATGTAAATGTAATAACATACATTCGTTTAATCAAGCGTATTAATAATAATAATTATTAATAAATAACGTTGGAAAAACCAGGGTCGTTACACCACTTAACGTTAAATTAGGGGTTCGGGTTAGTGCATAACTCGTTAATAAAAATGCATAATAAGTTAGGGTAAAAGACGCATTTTCAAAGATTAGCAAACAGTCCAGAAAAGCAACCGTTTTTGAAGAAAAACATGTGTGATAAAACAATAAAAGGAATGAACGATGAGGCGCGCCATCTATCATTCGACGAGCTTTGTAAGTACAAACTAGGTATTCTTAATCACTTTTCTACACTAATCACCCTCATGAATTTATAATTATAGTCTGATTTCATGCAAATGAGGGCATTGCATGATCTAAAGTGTGGGGAAGGGTTATAAATTCTCTCGGGTTTATACTTGGTTTATTCGCCAAATTTTGTGAAAATTTGAAAAAATTTCAACTAAATGAATTCAAAATCATGTTTATATATATTTATGAACGGTGAAAACTAGGTGTTAATACCGAAATTATCGTTACCTCGGAAAGGACATAAATTGAGAAACACCCTAAAACGCTTGAATTCATTTAAAATGGAATATAAGAGAATAAAAAGGCAAAGAACATAATAAATAAAAGCCAAGTGTGGGGAGAATATACCAAGTTATTCAATAAAAAAAATTATCTATCACATGTTTCCGTAAAGTTATTGCAGGTGCTTTTCTTTTGGACTAAATTAACTGTTTTACCCGATGAAAGAAAAGAAAAGATGGATCTACACGATGAATCAATTCCATCATTAAAAGGAAGTAAAGTCTTCTGAAAAAGACACGCGCTTCTTGATTTAGGTCAAGAAGTTGTCGTCCAGACCAGCTGTAGGTTGACGAAAAATCTAGAAAAGTCATCACTAAAATCAGCAGGAAATCCACGGACCTCAGCATCAAACAGGGTCGCCAAGTGGTCAGATTTATCCCAACCATGAGAAGGATTTATCTCGTACAATGGGGGGCACCGTGCAAATTAGCTTGATAAGACTAATGAATCAGATCCCCAGAAAGGATAATCTCCTTTTAAAGATTAAAAATCAGCTTTTAAGACTGATATTACTCAATCCTTGAGATTGACTTTAAAGATTGAGAATTACAAACTCATGGAATTCAATGATATCTAAACTCGAGCTTGATCGAGAAAATATTTTGATCAAAATTAAAACCGATTTGTTTTCTGAAAACCTATTTTCAATGCGTTCATTACCATTGAACGTAAAATCCTAGGAATTCACCTAGAATTCATTAGGTCACCTGAACCAAATCGGGTGTCAACCGTAAGAACGGTGGTTGCATAGCATGGTCGAAGACAGGACCTTGTGCCAGACCGAAAAATTATAAGGGTGAGCTTTACTATTGCTCCTACAAAGGATAGTAAATGCGTCCGACACGTTATAGACCATAATCAAAAGCATGTCACGGGACATTGCCTTAACAGTTGCTTGTTCATCGCTTTCCTTTACAACCGGACGGTAGTTTGCCGAAAGGTAATATACGGGACAAGTAAACTGGACGTGTTGCTTTCCTAATACAAGGTTAGCAAGTGGGTAACACAAAACCACAAGTGTTGAGCTAAAATTTTCAAATCTGAAACCCACAAAACCCACAAAAATATTTTGCAACACCGGTGAAGGGTTATTCCGGAAAACTTGTCTAGGGTAAAAGCTAGATTGAATTTTCAAAAGATCAAATGTTTTCATAAAGATCCAATTTCCTAACGGATCTAAATTTTCATAGTCATGTGGGACTGTAAACCGCCTTTCAAATGTGCACTTTGCTTTGGAAACCGAAAGTAAATCGGCTATTTGATTGCAAGTGTCGTTGACCTAAACCCGAGGCAACTGTGGATGACACACCCACCTTTAACCATGGTTCTATCGTTACTATCATTGTTTATACCACCATATCAAAATCACTAATGTACAAAGTGTGATGAATAAAAAAGTGATTCATGTATGTTTTTATTTCAAGTTCTGTATTGCTTGAGGACAAGCAACGCTCAAGTGTGGGGATGTTTGATAAGGCTAAAAAGGAACATATATTTCATAGCAATATCCCTCATAAATAATAGGTTTTCATATGTAATTGTATTATATTTTCATTGTAATTGTTTAAATAAATAAGTGCGAAGGCAAAAGGCGAAAACGAAGATTTGAAGACACAAACGTCCAAAAAGCTCAAATGTTCAAGATACAATTCAAAAGGTTCAATTTATTGATGAAAAACGTCTAAAAATGACAAGAGTACAAGTTACAAAACGTAAAGTACAAGATATTAAATTGTACGCAAGGACGTTCGAAAATCCAGAATCGGGACATGAGTCAACTATCAACGCCCGACGCAACGGACCAAAAATTACAAGTCAACTATGCACAAGAATATAATATAATATTTAAATAATTATATAAATTATTTATATATTATATATATTTAAAAATTATGTCGACAAGCTATGAGACAAATGATCCTGAGCTGGATTTTCAAACTCCAGGACTCGCGGAGTTTGAAGGCCAAAAACTCCACGACTCGCGGAGCTGTCAGAAATCAAAACTCCTATAAAAGGCCATGCATTCTGCCGAGTAAAAATAAATAATAATAATAATAATACTCTGTAATAAATAAATAAATAAATAAATATATAATATATATAGTATAGGGTAGTTTTATATTAGATTAGTTCGGGTTATGTAAAAGTTATTTTTACGGGTTTTTGAAGTCGAAATTCTGTCCGTGTAACACTACGCGATAAATACTCAATGTAAGTTATGTTCTCCTTTTTAAATTAATGTCTCGTACTTAAGTTATTATTATGCTTATTTGAGCCAAAGTAATCATGATGTTGGACTAAATATTAAAGACGGGGTAATTGGGCTTTGTACCATAATTGGGGTTTGGACAAAAGAACGACACTTGTGGAAATTAGACTATGGGCTATTAATGGGCTTTATATTTGTTTAAATAATTGATAGTTTGTTAATTTTAATATAAAGATTTACAATTGGATGTACCTATAAATAACCATATACACTCGATCGGACACGATGGGCGGGGTATTTATATGTACGAATAATCGTTCATTTAACCAGATACGGGAATGGATTAATAGTCTATGGAATTATTAAAACAGGGGTGAAATTATGTACAAGGACACTTGGCATAATTGATAACAAAGTATTAAAACCTTGGGTTACACGAAGTCGATAACCTGGTGTAATTATTAAACAAAGTATTAAAACCTTGTTACAGTTTAAGTCCCCAATTAGTTGGAATATTTGACTTCGGGTATAAGGATAATTTGACGGGGACACTCACACTTTAAATTTATGATCGATGGACTGTTATGGACAAAAACCAGACGGACATATTAAATAATCCAGGACAAAGGACAATTAACCCATGGGCATAAAACTAAAATCAACACGTCAACCATCATGGTTACGGAAGTTTAAATAAGCATAATATATTTTATTTCATTTTTCCTCGTACTTTTATTTATTTTCATTTTAATTATTGTTATTTATTTTATATTGTTAGTTAAATATCGTCATTTACTTTATGCTTCGCTTAAAATATAAAATCGACAAACCGGTCATTAAACGGTAAAACCCCCTTTTATATATTATTAATATAATATATTTTGTACGAATATAATTGTTTAAAATATAGTGTGCAATAAGCCCACTCCCTGTGGAACGAACCGGACTTACTAAAAACTATACTACTCTACGATTAGGTACACTGCCTATAGTGTTGTAGCAAGGTTTAGGTATATCCCATCTGTAAATAAATATATAAAACTTGTGTAATCTGTATCGCTTTTCGTATCAAAAATATAATACTATTTCGTACCCCCACGCTACCACATCAGTTTGCAGGCAGTGAATTCTTTGTAGGAGCATCCTACATGATTTCTTGTGAAATTAGTTCCACTGCTAGATCCAGAGTTATTGTTATTTTGCATCGCAGCCTGTACTGCGGCTATGTTCGTAGCAAGGAAAACAAGGAAATCTTCCTCACTCATGTTCTAGTTCTGACGAGTCGTCGGTGCCATTTCCTTCAAAAATAGCCAAAAGAATTTGAGTTAATCATATAGAATTTAAGAGTAGTCAAAAGTATTTCGTAGCATTATATGAACTTATTTATAAAAGCTTTTTCTTCATATTAGTATTTTATAGTTTTAATTCGGGTAGTACCTACCCGTTAAGTTCATACTTACTAGCTACTATACAACTCAACTACTACGCTTCTATATGAAAAACTTATTACAATAATATTTCGCGTTCAAACTTTTATACAATATTTTACAAACATACAATACCACTTATAATACATATAGGATGAAATATAACAGATAACAACTTTGCTACACGGCAGCTATAAAGGTAATTCTAATTAATATGCAAGTTGTTTAGCAAAGGCAATAAAGACACGTAATTCATAAGTCCAGAAACAAGTCATGCATTCTGGTTTTACTAAAATGACTTCCCATCCTTGGTCTTGTGGAAAGTAACCATTATGACCATTGGCTAGGCAGCATGTTGTAATGTCGTCAAAAGGACGAGAGTTTTTTAATGTCCAACAGCCCCGTAATAATCTAAAAACCTTGTTTCTCACCCCAACTACTGAATCCGTCACTTGTGGGAAGGTTTTATTTAAAAGTTGTAATTCGATGTTCTTTTTCTCATTTTGGTAAGAAGCGAACATCACTAACCCATAAGCATAACATGCTTCTTTATGTTGCATGTTAGAAGCTCTTTCTAACTCACGAAATCCTATGTTGGGATATGTTGAGTCAAAATAGGTTCTTAACCCATAGCGTAAAATTGCATTTGGGTTCTCCGCATTTAACGCTTTAAAGAAAACACGGCATAACTTACGGTCTCCCCAATGTGATATACCCCACCTATCAAAGGAAAGCCTTTTATAAACTAAGGCATTTCTGGAAAGTCTTTCAAATGTTTGACAAGTTAATTTCGCCATAACTAAATGTGCTGATGAATTCTGACCGACTCTAGACCAGATTTTCTCAATCATATCCTCTGGTAGGTCTTCTAAAATATTCGGTTGTCTACCCTTAACGTCCATTTTGTTTTTATACTGTAAAATAGACAAGGATTAGATTCGTAAAAGATAATTAACAAACAATATAAGCAATTTTTACATAGAACATAAAAGTACAAGCATACTACAATACATATAATACACAACATGATTACAACCCTCTAATCTGAATCACTGGTTTCTTCTTCTTCGAACTTGGTTCGTTTTCCTAATTTTCTAGGGATATATGGTGTTCCTCTAATACAAGCCTTCGTTTTCCACAATGGTTTAGAAAAACCTAGTGGTTTCGAGGTTCTCGGGTTATTGTTACAATTTAGGAAATACGGATGTTGCCGATACATATAAAGTTCATCGGGGTTGGAATCAGGTTTCTCTATTTTTATAACTTTTCCCCTATTATTTTCTTTTTCTTTGTTAAATTGGGTCGAGGTAATTTCTATAACATCATCGGAATCCTCATCTGGATCCGATTCATCCGAAAATTGGTAATCTTCCCAATATTTTGCTTCCTCGGCGGAAACACCTTTGACCATTATTGACTTTGGTTCGTTGGTTGAGGATTTTCTTTTATTTAACCGATTTACTGTAGGTATCAATATTTCTACCTCCGGAACCTCTTTTTCTTCCGGTTCTTTCTCCTCCGGTTCCTCCTCTTCCGGTTACTCTTCGTCCGGTTCCTCCTCTTCCGGTTCCTCCTCTTCCGGTACTTCTTCGGAAATTTGTGAATCTTCCCAAATTATATCCGACTCTTCATTATTATTAGGTGAGTCGATGGGATTTGTATTATTGATCGACATCTATCACACAATATCAAACACATTAAGAGGTTAATATATCACATAATATTTACATGTTAATAATATATAGTTTCCAACAAAAGTGTTAAGCAATCGTTTTTAAAGAAAACACGGTCGAAGTCCATACTCACTAATGCATCCTAACAAACTCGTTAAGACACACTAGTTCAAAAATTCTGGTTCTCTAAGACCAACGCTCGGATACCAACTGAAATGTCCCGTTCATATTGATTATAAACGTTCCATATTAATTGATTTCGTTGCGAGGTTTTAACCTTTATATGAGACATTTTTCAAAGACTGCATTCGTTTTTAAAACAAACCATAACCTTTATTTTATCGACAAGGTTAAAAGGACACCACCTAGATTATCCAGAAATGATAATCTAAAAATATCACACTTACACACTACCAATACATATTGGTATACAATATTAATATGTTACAACAAAGTAAATCTCGAATTCAATTTTAAACAATATTATACAAACATGTTGACACCAAATCTTGTCCATATTTTAGCATGCAACAGCGGAAGCTCTTAATAATCACCTGAGAATGAACATGCTTTAAACGTCAACAAAAAATGTTGGTGAGTTATAGGTTTAACCTATATATATCAAATCGTAATAATAATAGACCACAAGATTTCATCTTTCAATAATATACAATCTGTATAAAGATCATTTATATGGTGAACACCTGATAACCGACATTAACAAGATGCATATAGAATATCCCCATCATTTTTGATGGAATTCAACATAACAACATGTTCTTAAAGTTTGCATAATCACAAAACCAATTTTATGAATATTAAAGCAAGCGGAAGCATGATAATTAAGAAAACAAGTTTATATGTTTAACCATTTATCAATTGAATTCCATGTAAATATCAAGTCATGAACATATGCTTACATATAACAACAAGGAAGTAAGAGTTATACCTCCTCAAACTTGTTTGAGGGCTGTTTTAGATGAGCAAGTAGATGATGATTAATTGAGCTCCAAAAGAATGAAACCTCAAGTAGCTATACCCCAAACTTGTGCACCAACACCCTAGCTTTGGTTAGGATTTTAATTACACTTGAAATGAACTTGAAAGAACAAAATAAGAACCTCTCCTTGTACCTCAAACCCCACAGTTCTGCAGCAGAAAATTGAGAGAGATTGTTGCTTTTCTTTGATATGTTTGAATACATGTGTGAGTGTTGAATCCTAAGTCTTGAACTTGGTTAAGCATGGGTAGTAATTAATAAACAAATGCATGCTTATTGCAACTCCCATGCCACTCACATTACCATGTTATAATATTCATTTATATAAAAAAAACTGATTTCATAAAATCAGTTTTTATAAAACTTAATTTTATAAAACACATTATATAAACATGTATATTATTTGTTATGTATATTTTATAAAACCGGTTTTATAAAATGTAACATAACTTAATTAATTATTTAACCTATAAACAATTAAATCCTTGTTATATAAGTTGTTCCATAACTTATATAAACATATCAAGTAATATTATTTAAGAAACCTTTTCCTTAAAATTCAAGTGTCGCGTATTTAATCAATGATCCAATCGTTAAAATAAATACATATAAAGTGTTGGTAAGCTTGTTATTGGGTATGACCCGACTTGGATCATAACATAGTGGCCACGTTAATTTAATATGTCTCTCGGGCATACGAAATACCTTTAATCTCCCACTTGCACGAGAAACATAAGAAATTAATGCAAGTGATGGATACCACCTAACGACCGTCCATCACCCCCAATGTGTTATGACTTTATGCCATTCAATAACATCATCCCTTTCGAGTTCCCATCTCGAATATGAATAGGTGAATCTTTTCATTATATCCTTTCGTCCTAGATGTCATGTTAAATCCAAGAGACACAGAGTGATCACTCTCTTCTAGATTTAACTTTATCAGGCCTTAAACATCTGACTCTCAACGAATAAGAGGGACAAATTCCATCTTGACTACATATGTCCTAAATACATACCTTACATTATACCTGAGCTCTTCCTTATGAACTACCATATTTCAGAATAGCGAAAGAAAGAATCAAGGCACAATACCTGATAAATATCCGAACCCAATACGTATCTCAGGTCAGAGGATACAATGATATTCGCCTTTACTCAAGATTACATGTGATCAACCACAAAGGCTCCATTTAGTAAGTCTTGAGGGCGGGTCTTCCAATATTTGTATCCCACAAATATCTATGAACCTTGGTTGCAACTTTGCACCACATTCATCCCGTGAATGTACACCAATCCGAGTTCATAATAGTCTAAACCTCACATTTGCTCCCACAAACGTGATCGACTACGGAATTTAGAATAATTACTTATTCATGGATAAAATATGCAAAATAGGAACATAACTCAAAATAAATTAATACCATAATTATATTAATGAGTTTGAACAATTTCGTTCCGTTACAATACTTAAACAGATCATGACCAATCACTAGAATATCGAAGCCCTAAAGCACAAACATGTCCGGCATGTTTTGATCCATGTAAGAGCTTCGTGAGTGGATCCGCTATGTTAAGATCTGTGTGAACTTTGCGAATACATATCTTTCCCTTTTCAACTTCATCCCTTATGTAGTTGAATCTCCGCTCAATATGACGGGTCTTTTGGTGAGCACGAGGTTCTTTGATTTGAGCAATCGCACCCTCGTTGTCACAAAAGATCTCAAGAGGGTCCTGAATGGAAGGGACTACTCCTAAGTCGTCGATGAATTTCTTCATCCATGCAGCTTCCTGAGCTGCCAATGAAGCGGCAATGTACTCCGTCTCTGTAGTGGATAATGCAACAACATCCTGTTTTGAACTCTTCCAAGAGACCGCACCTCCATTTAACGTGAAGACATAACCAGATTGTGATCGAGAATCATCTCGATCAGTTTGGAAACTCGCGTCCACGTAACCTTTTACAGCGAGTTCCTCCTCACCAGACCCATATATTAGAAACATATCCTTAGTTCTCCTAAGGTATTTCAATATACTTTTGACAGCAATCCAATGACTGTTGCCTGGGTTATTCTGGTATCTACTTGTCAGGCTTAGAGTGCATGACACATCCGGTCTAGTGCATATCATTGCATACATGATTGACCCAATGGCAGAAGCATATGGGACTTTCTTCATTCTCACCTGTTCATCTTTCGTGGTGGGGAACTGAGATGAACTGAGAAGTGTTCCCTTTTGAATAGGTACCAAACCTTTCTTAGAGTTCTCCATCTTGAACCTTTTCAAGATCTTTTCAATGTATGCACTTTGATTTAAACCTATCAGTTTCTTGGATCTATCCATGTAGATCCCAATCCCCAAAACGTATTGTGCTTCTCCAAGATCCTTAATGGAGAAGCATTTGCTTAACCAAGTTTTAACACCTTGCATTGTCGGAATATCATTTCCAAATAACAATATATCATCCACATATAGTACAAGGAACATGATAGTGCTCCCACTAGCTTTCTTGTATACACAAGCTTCATCACCATTTTTAATGAAGCCAAATTTCTTGGCCTCCTCATTAAAACGATGATTCCACATTCTAGATGCTTGTTTCAATCCGTAGATTGACTTCTTTAACTTGCATACCTTTTTAGGATATTTCGGATCAACAAAACCCTCAGGCTGAACCATATAGACATCTTCCTCAAGATGTTCGTTTAGGAAAGCGGTCTTGACATCCATCTGCCATATTTCATAATCATAATGAGCAGCAATGGCAAGTAATATCCTAATAGACTTTAGCATTGCCACAGGCGAAAAAGTTTCATCATAGTCAACCCCTTGAGTTTGAGTGAAACCTTTTGCTACAAGTCTAGCTTTATATGTATCCAAGTTTCCATGTATGTCGGTTTTCATTTTGAAAAGCCATTTACAATCAACTAGCCTTGAGCCAGCAGGTTGTGTAACAAGTTCCCAAACTTGGTTGTCATACATGGATAGCATCTCAGCGTTCATGGCTTCCTGCCATTTATCTTTATCAATCCTTGATAAAGCATCTTGGTAGTTTATTGGTTCATCCAAATCAACCACATAGCAACCATCCATGAGAAACCCATATCTCTCAGGAGGATTACTAATCCTAACAGATCTGCGAACGTCTTGTGTATTTTGATCATCCATTTGATCATTCTCAACATTTTCATGTTGAGTGCTAGTGTCAACCAATTGTGTATCATCTACTTGATCTTGAACCTCCTCAAGATCTATCTTCCTTTCACTATTTCCTTCCATTAGGAACTTAGTTTCAAGGAATTCCGCCTTCCGAGCAACAAATACATTCTGCTCGGATGGATCATAGAAATAATATCCCATATCATCCTTGGGATATCCTATGAAGATACACTTCGTGGATCGAGCATTCAACTTATTAGGGACGTAACGCTTAGGGTAAGCTTCACATCCCCATACCCTTAAGTATGATAGAGATGGAGGTTTTCCAAACCACATCTCATGAGGTGTTCGTTCCACTTTCTTGGTTGGGGCCATATTTAAAATACGAGCCGCGGAGCATAGACAATAACCCCAAAATGATAGAGGTAACAAGCTTCTAGCCATCATAGATCGAACCATATCCATTAGGGTTCGGTTCCTCCTTTCGGAAACTCCATTCAGTTGGGGTGTTCCAGGAGGAGTGAGTTGTAAGATAATCCCACAACTTCTAAGATGATCTTGGAAAGCATCGCTTAGGTATTCACCTCCTCTATCGGTACGAAGTACCTTGATTGTCTTATTGAGTTGATTTTGTACTTCATTTTGATACTCTTTGAATGCTTCAAAAGTTTCGTCCTTATGTTTTAACAAGTAGACATATCCGAAACGGCTGAAGTCATCAATGAAAGTAACGAAGTATCTTTCACCATTCCTAGTTATGGGCTTAAAGGGTCCACATACATCCGAATGTATTAATCCCAATAAGTCCTTAGCCCTTTCATAGGTCCCTTTGAAAGGGTATTTAGTCATTTTGCCTTGTAAACAAGACTCACATACATCAAACGAGTCTAGTTCATTTGATTTCAAAAGTCCATTCTTTTGAAGTGTATGCATTCGGTTCTTGTTTATGTGACCAAGGCGACAATGCCATAAGTAGGAATCACTCAAATCCCTTTTGAGTTTCTTGGTGCTAGTATGGTATATTGAGCTACTAGATGATGTGTCATCATGAACCAATTCATAAATTCCATTTGAAGGCGAAGCCTTAAAATAGAATACATTATCTAAATAAACGTGGATATCATCATTAACAAAATTAAGATAAAAACCACATTGTTTTAAACGGGAAACTGAAATAATGTTTCGACATAAATCCGGTGCATACAAAACATCGTTTAAAATAAGTTCCAAACCACTTGGAAGTTTCAATACAAAGTCTCCTTGAGCCTTCACTTGTACTTTGGCTCCATTACCCATAAAGAGACTTGATATTCCCGTTTGCTTGCTACTTCTTTTGAACCCTTGCAAAGAATTGCAAATGTGAGTTCCACATCCAGTGTCTAATACCCATGTATTAGAAGAAGTAATACTAAGCTCTATATATACCATATATATGTTACCTGAGGTTTGCCCCGCATCCCTCTTCTCCTTCAACTCCTTAAGGTAGACCGGGCAGTTGCGTTTCCAGTGACCCATTTCACCGCAACCGAAGCACGGGTCTTCCTTGGGGTTTGCTTGTCCGGCAACCTTTTGCTTCTTGTTCTTGTTTTTGGTTGGGGTAACCATCCTCCCCTTTCCCTTGCCTTGATGGGCAGATCCTTTTCTCTTAGCCGCCTTTGGCTTAGAGGTGTTGTTACCTTTGGACCCACCATCATTGATCATTAGCACGGGTGAAGCCCTCTTACCCATGCTAGTTTCGGCCGTCCTTAACATGCCATGAAGTTCACCAATGGTCTTATCCATCCCATTCATATTGTAGTTAATTACAAATTGGTCAAACCTCTTTGACAGGGAGTTTAACATAAGATCAGTGGCTAGCTCATTAGATATGTTGAGATTAAGACGGTTTGCGCGATCAATAAGGCTTTTCATTTTGAGGACATAAGAGGATACGGATTGGGTGTCATCCATACGACATGCATGTAACGCTCGAACCGTTTTGAAGCGCTCGACACGTGCTTGTTGAAGGAACATCTCCTTCAATTGCGTAATCATGTCATATGCACTATGGTGTTCGAAATCCTTTTGGAGTTCGGGTATCATAGTTCCAAGCATTAGGCAAGCGACTTGCACCGAAGCGCAATACTTGTCATAATAAGCCATGCCCTCTAGATCTTCCTCATCCGGTTGGTCGGGAATAGGGTCCTCCAACACATACGCTTTATCCTCAAGTTTGAGGACAATTCTAAGATTACGGAACCAATCCATAAAGTTCGTATGGTTGAGTTTGTCTTTCTCGAGGAGAGACCTTAATGATGGGTTGTTTAGGTTAAGTGGTGCATTTTGCATGTTGTTGTTATTTGCGGCCATCTACAAAATTAACAAAGTTCATTTAAGTATCGATTTTAAATTTAATAAATAATACCCTTTTATATATAATTGTTTTATTAAATATTAGAATCCAACGGTAAATCAAATTTCGGTTAGGTGACCTTTATCCCGTTATTTGATTTAGCTAGGTAGTCATTTATATGACGATTGCAATCCTTTTGCAACTTCTAAATTATGGGATCATGCAATCCTTTTGCATGGCATATTTATCCCATCAACGCCTATTTGTTCCTCATGCTTCGGTGACCCTAAGTTCATGATTCCCAAATCAAGTCGTCCTACTTGTGTAAACATGTAAAATTAACATACAAGTGGTTAGGTGACCTTTATCCCACAAGCATGCGAATTTTACCTTAACCATATTAGTTAGCTCATAACGGTTAGGTGACCTTTATCCCATTATGAGTTCCCTACTATGTTTAAGTGTCCCACAAAAGGATGGCGTTAAACTTGTTTACCTTGTCGATTAAGGGATTTTAAGTTTTCGTTAATTCTAGTTTAAGAAAACATTTATGCCATACACCAACATGCATTTAGTGTATGGTTCATTTGAAATCCATTTTCAAGTCTTGTAATTTGCCAATTACTTGATATAAACCATTTTATATATATGTGATCCTTTTCTTGTTCTTAATAACCATTTATTAAGGTCTTTAGTTGCTTTTAATTTAACCAATTAAATTGTCGTCGTGCATGTTATTAATACGTCTAATTTAACCAATTAAATTGTCGTTTTGCTTGTTGTTATCTTGTGATTAATTGTATCAACCAAACATACAATACAATAAACAAACAAACAACCACACATGCAAAACAAGTATGTTCACAATCTAGCCATTTTAGTGGACATTTGTTTAGCCGAAAACAAATGTCACCGGGTTAAGGGGTAAAATACAAAGTAGGAGATTTCAAATCTCCCACTTAACCTTGCATCCATATGTTCCTTGTGTTCTTCAAGTCTTCATCATCTTGTATCTTCATTTTACAAAATATGTATCCTAATACATTTTTATCTAGAAAATGAAATACAACCTATTCTATTTTACATACCAAATATAAAATAAATTACATAACCAAAATTAATAATATTACAAACCAAATTGAATAAATATTATTACAAACCAAATGAATGAATAATCAACCAAACAAACATGCAACCATACACAAGGTCAAGGCTATGATTGTGAACATCAATATATCAACAAATATGAACCAAATGGCAAACCCAAAACCACTTTTGGAGCCCTCCCAAATTCGGCCTATATCTCATATCCACCCAAACCCGAACATTTTTACATTCTACTTTCATGCATGTTAATAGAATGCAAAGTTGGTGGGTTTTAAAGACCATATATAAGAAGCATATTTCATAGACTTCGGCTCTAGATACCATTGATGGAATTCAACATAACAACATGTTCTTAAAGTTTGCATAATCACAAAACCAATTTTATGAATATTAAAGCAAGCGGAAGCATGATAATTAAGAAAACAAGTTTATATGTTTAACCATTTATCAATTGAATTCCATGTAAATATCAAGTCATGAACATATGCTTACATATAACAACAAGGAAGTAAGAGTTATACCTCCTCAAACTTGTTTGAGGGCTGTTTTAGATGAGCAAGTAGATGATGATTAATGGAGCTCCAAAAGAATGAAACCTCAAGTAGCTATACCCCAAACTTGTGCACCAACACCCTAGCTTTGGTTAGGATTTTAATTACACTTGAAATGAACTTGAAAGAACAAAATAAGAACCTCTCCTTGTACCTTAAACCCCACGGTTCTGCAGCAGAAAATTGAGAGAGATTGTTGCTTTTCTTTGATATGTTTGAATACATGTGTGAGTGTTGAATCCTAAGTCTTGAACTTGGTTAAGCATGGGTAGTAATTAATAAACAAATGCATGCTTATTGTAACTCCCATGCCACTCACATTACCATGTTATAATATACATTTATATAAAAAAACTGATTTCATAAAATCAGTTTTTATAAAACTTAATTTTATAAAACACATTATATAAACATGTATATTATTTGTTATGTATATTTTATAAAACCGGTTTTATAAAATGTAACATAACTTAATTAATTATTTAACCTATAAACAATTAAATCCTTGTTATATAAGTTGTTCCATAACTTATATAAACATATCAAGTAATATTATTTAAGAAACCTTTTCCTTAAAATTCAAGTGTCGCGTATTTAATCAATGATCCAATCGTTAAAATAAATACATATAAAGTGTTGGTAAGCTTGTTATTGGGTATGACCCGACTTGGATCATAACATAGTGGCCACGTTAATTTAATATGTCTCTCGGGCATACGAAATACCTTCAATTTTGGGACACCCATCGGACATGATAAACTCGAAGTACTAAAGCATTCCAAATTCCAGAATGGGGGTTGTTAGTTCCCGTAGATCTACTTTTAGAATTCGCGTCAATTAGGGGCCAGTTCCCTAATTCTTAGGCTACCAAGCTAAAAGGGGCATATTCGATTTCGATCATTCAACCATAAAATGTAGTTTCACGTACTTGTGTCTATTTTGTAAAACATTTACAGAACTGCATGTATTCTCATCCCAGAAATATTAGATTTTAAAAGTGGGACTATAACTCACTTTCACAGATTTTTACTTCATCGGGAAGTAAGACTTGGCCACTGGTCGATTCACGAACCTATCACAAATATGTACATATATATCAAATTATGTTCAAAATATATTTACAACATTTTTTATTACGTTGATGATTTAAGTTTATTAAGTCAGATGTCCTCGTTAGTAACCTACAACTAGTTGTCCACAGTTAGATGTACAGAAATAAATCGATATATATTATCTTGAATCAATCCACGACCCAGTGTATACACGTCTCAGGCTAGATCACAACTCAAAGTATATATATTTTTGGAATCAACCTCAACCCTGTATAGCTAACTCAAACATTACTGCATATAGAGTGTCTATGGTTGTTCCAAATAATATATATACATGGGTCGATATGATATGTCAAAACATTTGCATAAGTGTCTATGGTATCCCAAGATTACATAATATATTAGAATACATGTATAATACAATAAGTTAGCTAGGATATGATTAATATAGATTTGTTACCAATTTTCACGTAGCTACAACAAGCAAAATTATCCAATCTTGTTTTACCCATAACTTCTTCGTTTTAAATTCGTTTTGAGTGATTCAAGTTGCTATGGTTTCATATTGAACTTAAGTTTATGAATCTAAACAGAAAAAGTATAAGTTTATAGTCGGAAATACAGGTTACAAGTCGTTTTTGTAAAGGTAGTCATTTCAGTCGAAAGAACGACGTCTAGATGACCATTTTGGATAACATACTTCCACTTTGAGTTTAACCATGATTTTTGGATATAGTTTCATGTTCATAAGAAAAATCATTTTCCCAGAAGAATAACTTTTAAATCAAAGTTTATCATAGTTTTTAATTAACTAACCCAAAACAGCCCGCGGTGTTACTACGACGGCGTATATCCGATTTTACGGTGTTTTTCGTGTTTTCAGGTTTTAAATCATTAATTTAGCATATCATATAGATATAGAACATGTGTCTAGTTGATTTTAAAAGTCAAGTTAGAAGGATTAACTTTTGTTTGCGAACAAGTTTAGAAATTAACTAAACTATTTTCTAGTGTTTACAAGTTTAAACCTTCGAATAAGGTAGTTTTATATATATGAATCGAATGACGTTATGAACTTCATTAGTACCTCAGGTTTTGTGGATAAACCTACTGGAAATGAGAAAAATAGATCTAGCTTCAAAGGATCCTTGGATGGCTTGAAAGTTCTTAAAGTAGAATCATGACATGAAAACAAGTTTAAGTAAGATTTCCACTCGAAATAAGATTGTTAAAGTTATAGAAATTGAATAAAAGTTTGAATATGAGTATTACCTTGTATTAGAAAGATATAATATTGTAAATAAGAAAGATTTCTTGAGGTTGGATGATCACTCAAAGTGGATTTGCAAGATTGGAAGTAAGCTAGCAAACTTGGAAGTGTTATTGGTGTGTTCTTGAGTAGTTGTTTTATAACTTGGTTTATGTATGGATTTATGAACTAGATTGATCTAGATTTTGATGAAGATGATGAAGAACACTTAGAACAATGGAAGAACACTTTAGAGAGAGTAGTTTGATTCAAGAAAATTGAAAAATGAATGTGTTTATGGTGATGCTAGTACACGTGAATTAGGATGGCAATATAGTCTTCATTGGTTTGTAATCTTATGAGATATTTCATGCTAGATGTTAAATAATAGTTCTCACATGGTTAGGTGACTCACATGGGCTGCTAAAAGCTGATCATTGGAGTGTATATACCATTAGTAAATACATTTAGAAGCTGTTTATTGTACGAGTACAAATACGAGTGCATACGAGTAGAATTGTTGATGAAAATGAATGAGGATGTAATTGTAAGCATTTTTGTTAAATAGAAGTATTTTGAGAAGTGCCTTGAAGTCTTTCAAAAGTGTATGAATACATATTAAAACACTACATGTATATATATTTTAATTGAGTTGTTAAGTCATCGTTATTAGTTACATGTAAGTGTTGTTTTGAAACCTTTAAGTTAACGATCTTGTTAAATGTTGTTAACCCATTGTTTATTATATCTAATGAGATGTTAAATTATTATATTATCATGATAATATGATGTATTAATATATCTTAATATGATATATATACATTTAAATGTCATTACAACGATAATCGTTACATATATGTCTCGTTTCGAAACCCTCAAGTTAGTAGTCTTGTTTTTACATATGTAGTTCATTGTTAATATACTTAATGATATGTTTACTTATTAATTATCATATTTAAACGTAGTGTAACAATATATTAATATGATTCATATGTATTTAGTAAGACGTTGTTATAACGATAATCGTTATATATATATCGTTTTGAGTTTCTTAATTCAATAAACTCATTTTTATGTATATCACTCATTGTTAATATACTTAGTGATATACTTACTTATCATAATATCATGTTAACTATATATATATATATCCATATATATGTCATCATATAGTTTTTACAAGTTTTAACGTTCGTGAATCACCGGTCAACTTGGGTGGTCAATTGTCTATATGAAATCTATTTCAATTAATCAAGTCTTAACAAGTTTTATTGCTTAACATGTTGGAAACACTTAATCATGTAAATATCAATTTCATTTAATATATATATAAACATTGAAAAGTTCAGGTCACTACATCAATATCATCAGTTTCTTCATCATTGTCATCATCATTATCATCTTCTTCAATCTCAGCAAACTCAGTAATATTACCACCAGCAGTGGTTTCATCATCATGCTCCCTCTGAAAAATCAATCATGTGATAAATAAAGACAAATAAGTATACTGTGAACTTTAAAAGTGAAATAAACAAACAATATAAATATGAAGCATACTTCTCTTCTTTGGCTTTTCAGTAGCCTCACTCATTGGACGCTTCTCATCATGTTTTGAACTCTTGGCACTGGACAATTCAGGAGTACTTTCAATAATCTCCACATCAGGAGATGGTTGAGCAGTATCACCATCTCCACCCTCAACAGGCAGCTCTGGGCTCTTCAGTTGTTGCTCAAAGGCAGCATCTTTGGCTTTATCAGACTCAATTTCAGCAGGAGTTTTGGGCCGTTCAGAAACAATTAGGGGATCTAGATTGGTCTTCTTAAAGGTCCTGTAAACCTGCATCTCTCCTTCTGCAAACAGGTAACATACCAAGCAAGCAGAAACATATATAAGACAACATATATAACTCATGACAACATAACAAAGAACAGAATATATCAATAAAGGTGCCTACCACGGCCTTCCCAGCGCTGCACCGGTGTAAATCCAGCACGCCAATTGTTACTCATTTACAGAGAACCAATATGGCTTCATAATCATTATATGACCTTTGTGGAAATTTGAATGTCTTCAAGCTATCAAGAATAAAACTTTCATCCCCAGATAATGTGGTAGACTTGCTAACTCCTATGGTAGTTTTTCTCCAACCACGAACACATGCCCAGGCATCCTGAACAACCCTTTCATTTACAAAGAAATAGGGATCTTTCCAGTTCATTAAAGAACTTTCCTTCACCCCAGTAAAAGCCTTATTTGACTTACAGTCGAATGTATACCAACATTTACTAACTAATCTAGTTCTAAATAATTCATGGAAAATATTCACATTGCGGATTTCTTCTACAGCATTACAGTACATGTCAAAAAGAATAATTTTTTGTAAACCTAATGGATGAATTTGACTAAGTCCTATCCCATAGTGGGCAAGAATCTATTGAAGAAAGGAAGAAAGAGGAATACGGAGGTTTCTTACAGTTAATTGCAATTTATAGAGGGTAATCATCTTCTTCGGAGGTTTATTGGCCCTATCGCTAGGCAAAGGCACAATAGGATTCAACAATCTAAGATATCTGTGCTTCTTTCATAACTGTTGTATATCGGCTTCAGTAATACTAGAAGGGTTGGTGCTGACGTCACGATTGTCTCTCTGAGAAGACGTGCGGCTGGATTCGGACATGGTAGTACGAAAAATGAAAATTCAAACAGAATAAAAGATGAACAATCACTGACCTTGCACTTCACGGATTGCTAAAATGAATAAATTGCAAGATATCTTCACAACAAATAATCAGTTTTCAGAAGAGGAAAAAGGTAAAAGGTCGGGCTATTTTTATAGTCAAGCAAATGGATAATAAAGGGATGAGATTGAGACACGTGTATGGGGTAGATCAATAGAACAAACAATTTAAATTTTGAAAATAAATCAAAAAGATTTTGGAGGTAATTTCATAATTAGAAATGTAACATCAGAACAGAAAATCAGACGGCTACAGCAGTTTTGTGTCTTCGAGGAAAAAGGCATCTTTTATTGTTAGTTTAATGGCTTTATTTTTTACAAAAATAAAGACATTAAACTGGGGGGGACTTAATGGTGTATCCTAGGAGATACACGCATAAAAACACCATTCTCATACAGAAAAATGGATCAAAAAGCACAAAAGATAACAAAATTTGGCGGTTTTCAGTATTTGCCTCCTAGCGTAGGGCAGGCCGCCCAGCATCAAGCGTAATCCCTGCAAGCAGCTTCTATGCATAAGCCCTTTTACTCAGCGCGTGAACGGCATGCAGCTACGTCAGCACACGCCATCGACATTCCGGATACTTCACGTAACAGAACCATTCAGTGATTGACACGTGTATCCCGTGAATTTCGGACATACTGTGCCTATAAATAGACCCCCTGGGTCACCACATTTCACATCATTCTGATCTGAACTTCAGTCAGAGAGAAGTACACTTTCTCTCTCACACAGTTCTTTCTCAATCTAAAAGCACATTAGCCGCTTAGCAGCAATACGCTAGACGGGTCATTACAGATTGATCCACATATTGATTGAGGCCACCCCACAGATCTCACATCTGTGTCCGGGTTTGCAGAGATTATTTCTAGAGGGCAAACAATAAATAACAGTATACGCCACACGCTGAGCAGCTATTGTTTTATACTGGTACCTTACAGCCGCTATACGGAAAATCATACCAACAAAGGACAAGTTATTAGATGCACCTATTGTGGTAGCATGCCAGGTCATGGGAGAAGGAATCAAAATTATGGGAGTACATATGGATACGGGTAGTAGTGTAGACATAATGTATGAGCAATGTTTCCAAAAACTACCTACGCATATTAAAGAGCGCTTAACACCAACAAGTATAACTTTGTCTGGGTTTTCCAGCGAATCTGCTTGACCTTTGGGGAAATTACAATTTCCATGTTGGTTGATGAGAATGATCTGCAATGTTCGTGGGGTGTGGCTTTAGAAATTTTTGTTGTAAAAGCAACATCACGATATAACATATTGTTACGAAGAATGTTGCTACAAAAGTTAGGCGCCCTTACTTTTACACCACATGGGTTGGTAAATTTCTGACAATTAAAGGAATATGTTAGAACCCCCAGAATTGCATAGATTGTGTGCTAAGCCTTTGAATGGTGGGATATACACGAGGGCTATATATACCCCACAAGACATCCTTAGAAGTGAGCCATCACACTTAGCTAAAGCACTTCAGAGAGTTCAAGAGAGTTGTGGAATTAGTCAATATTGCACATTTGACTAATTCTCTCAATATTCATACGATATTCATAGTCATTGGTCCTATCAGCTGGTATCCGAGCCTCACCTTCAACGAAACAAAGGAGATCCTTGTTGAATATCGTGTGTATCTTCAAAATACCTTCATACTAATCTTCGAATCTTCATCAAATCTTCATCGAATCTTCATACAAATCTTCATATCTTCATCAAACATTCAACCGAATCTTCAAATCTTCAAACCAAAAATTTACCGAATCTGAATTTTATTCAAAGTCATGTCAAAATCTTACATCAGAATTCACAACAAAACTCAATAGAAAATAAAAAAAAATTCATTTTCATTTTTCTGACTTCCTACAGCTACAGTACTGAATCTATATTTTCTCTCTCATCACTCAACAACTTTATCAGATTCACCTATCTTCATCTTCAACAACTAATCATCTTCAACCTTTATTATCAAACATCAAAAACCCATAACTGAATCTCATAATCATCAAACAAAAATATATTCAAATCCGATTCACGATTCATAAATTGCTACAGTTACTGTTCGTTCATCAATATTTCAAACCGATTTGGTCCTTTGGAGTAACTCAGCTTACTTCAGATCAAATTGATTTTGGTTTCGAGTTTGTTATGATTAGGCTGTGCTACCTGAACATCAAAATTAGAATGAGAATCATTATCGAGATCTGAATCTTCAAGTCAAAGTTTTGAATATTTTGGTCAACGAATCAATTAGATCGAATCTGTGATTTTCAGATATTATAAACTGATTTCGAGTGTTTATGTGTTGATTCTGAGCAACTTTGATTCAGAGATCATGGCCTAAAATCAAGATGTTCGTGAATTTGATATTCATGTTCTATCTTCAAAAGCGCTACTGTTCTTCATCGATTTGATTATTTGCTGCTATTTTGGATACGAATTCAGCTTGAAATACCTAAGTCGCTGCTCCTGGAATCTGGTTCCATTGATTTTAAGAATCTATTTGATGGTTTAATCAAATTCTGTGATTTGTGAAGAATCAGATTCGGTTAGATAACTGTTGGTTATCGAGGAACAATCAGATTCGATCATTGATAATTCAGTGATTCAGCTTCAACAAACAGATTCGGTATGGCGGTTTAAATACCGAATCACACATTCTGATTCAGTTTATGATTCAGTATAATATTCGGTTCACATTTTGAATAGATTCGATTCAAGCTTACTACCAAATACCGAATCTGTTATTAAGCCCAACAAGGTTACTGAATCTCAGAAGCCTAACATCAAGCTCTTATTTTGCCTATTCGAATCTGCCTAAGGCCCTACAACTTTGTAAAGCCCAAATTAATCAGATTCTGATACTGAGCGAATCTGTTTAACCCCCAAGAACCCAACCCTTTATTCTGAAAAAGGCAGGAAACCTCTAGAAAAATTTAAATTTTTCCTTTGCCTTAGAAGATCAGTTTTACGCGAGATTTAAATTTCACAACAGAAAAATTTTTGGCCCCGAAAACGCACGATTTCGAGCGAAATTTGCTGGAAAATTTTGGAAAATCACAAAATTTTTCCTCAACCTCCTGGTGACATATAAGTTCATATCTCAAAAGTTTTCGACATTAGATTTTGCCGAGAATATTTGGAAGAAAATCCTTAACCGTGCACTTAATGTAGACTTAACGGAAAGTTAACGAAAACTAACGAAACGTCAACACGTGAATCATATTTTGAGGGGGGAGAAAAAGCGATAATTCTTGATAAGTGTTCGATATTTCGGATTCTTTACACAATGATGACAATTGATTCAGAGATTTCTATGCTTAAAGCTCAGATTACGGAAATGAGTTCACTTCTTTCTCAAAGTAAAGTGAGAGAAGAAATGCTAGAAGCTAAAGCATGTACACTGCAGCAAACTATGATGGACAATAAATAATGTATAATGCACAAAATGTGTGTGTCATGGTAATCATCAAGTTTCTCAAAAGGGAAAAAGAATATTATCTTTCTGAAATTTTCGAATTAAAGATCAAATTACAAAGATGGAGTTCAAATCATCTACAAGTTCTTCACGAAAAGAAACATTACCACATTTTGAAACCTGACACGATGTCAATAGGAGTTGATACTGATCCGATATCAGTAGTGGATGAACCAAAGACTTCCATTTCGGATTCTCCTCAAACGGTTGAGAAGAAGGTCATCAATACGGAATCCATTCCTCCCACAATTCCTAAACCCAAGAAATCCTTTTCCTCAAGCAAAAAGATATATTCCAATTACGAGACCAATGTGAATCATCCGTTTCTAAAAACTACATATGGGGAGAATGGAGAGATTACGGGTTATCGCGATCAATATGGTAGGTTTCCACACAAAACCAAGAAGCCATTCATAGGTCCGAGAAAAACCCCTATTACCAAAGTTGACCTTGTTTCTAAAACTTCAAAGTTTCAGTTTTCGCAACAAGTGTTAAGTGATAAAAGAGCAATCAAAACGGACACCACACCCGATTCTTCAACACCAACCAATTACTCTTTTCAAGAGTTGCTCAAGTTTAAGGCACAATCCGTGATTATGGCTAGAACTTCATTTCCTTTAGTACCACCGAAATTACACTCACAAGTTAAACCAAGTATTCCAACTAAGTGGAGTGAAGAATCCATAGTTGCAATTGATAATACCTACAAGTGGTATTATAAACGAAGATGATTTGACTTCACTACGGTTTCCATATACTTCTGTATGAGACTCGCTCTTCAGAGAGATGTTAAACGTCACATGTATCTTGATTGACGTAACTTGTCAAGAGGAGGAAATGTTCTTACTTCTAGGAGGAGCAACGATTATTCTTGTTAGGGGGAGTGAATAGATGTTTACCACGATTCCTGACCTTAATACCTTGATTAAATTTCCGCATTAGTCAAGGGGGAGCTATGCATGAAGATACATCGACGATTACTTTTGCATACGCTCTAATACCCTTTCCCTCTCATATTAAAATATGCTTAATAGGTTTAGTCACATTTTAAGGGTGAGATATAAGGGAAAGTACGAGGTCTTCAGCAAGTTGCAATTTGAAGAAGATTCTCAAAAAGTCCGTTGAAGATCCAAGAATTCAAGAATTGAAGAAGATTCAAATAACGCAACATACATAAATTGAAGACTAGACTAGTAGTTTTAGATTTTTTGTTTGTAATTAGTAAGGATGCTAAATTTTTGCACACAATCAATGTAAAGGGGGAGATTGTTAGAACCCCAGGAATTGCATAGATTGTATACTAAGCCTTGGAATGGTGGGATATAGACGAGGGCTATATATATCCCACAAGGCATTCTTAGAAGTGAGCCATCACACTTAGTCAAAGCACTTAAGAAAGTTCATGAGAGTTGTGGAATTAGTCAATATTGTACATTTGACCAATTCTCTCAATATTCATACGATATCCATAATCATTGGTCCTATCAGAATAGCAATAATTCAGTCAGCTGCACAATACTCTCTTTGCGCTTCTGTGGTATCACAGTTGGAGATGAAAATTGATGAATAGAAAACATTAATAATATGATCATCATTAACCATGCGCATCCAGACAAATTTATAAAAATTGGTGCAAATTTGTTATCAGGAAACAAATAAAATATTGAAACAGGTCTTAGAAAACAATATCGAGGTGTTCGCTTGGATAAAAGCTGTAACACCCCGTTTTTCGTAATGTGTTGCTATGAGCGGTATTTAAATCTTTATCTATGTAGTTGAGATCGTCAGATGTTAACGTTGACCACAAATGACTTGAAACCGCTCGAAATACGATGAAAGGCTGAACCTGACAGGTAGCGGTCGCTACCTCCTGGCTTGCGGGCGCGAGAAACGGTCAGGGAATCAGGTATTTGGAAATGCTATTTCGCGAGCGCGACTTGGGGCCTCGCGGTCGCGATTATGGTCAGACAGGGACGTTTTTAACTCGTTTTTTTGGGTTAAATGAGGGTGTTTTGGTGTTTTCACTTGGATGTTGGTTTGGAGCAACTAAAACTGATCTAGATCTCAGTTTGGATCTCATTTTCACCCACACAAACACTCTCATCTATCTTAGAGAGAGAAACCTTCATTTTAGAGAAAGAGAGAGCTTGATCCAAGGAAGAACAAGTTGGAATCTCTTCAAGGTGCAAGTATTAAAGTTGTTAATTCATTCCTAGCTACATTTTGGTATTGTGGTAAGTTCTAACTTCGAATTTCACTTATTGATTTGATATTCAAGTTAGTGCTTGAACTTAATGTGATGAGAAACCCATTGATGCTCATGAAGTGAGTTGTTGTAGCTAGTAATTGGGTTTAAAACCTATTGTTGGTGGGTTTTGGGTTGGAAGACTAATTGGCAATGTTAGGGCTTGCAATTTGGGTATGTCACTAGGGTTAGTGATAATGTTGACGTTGGAACCCAAATAGGTATGTTTGGAAGCTTGATTTTGAAATTGGTCAAAATTAGGGTTTTTAAGTTGATTTGTGGAAAACAAGTTGTAGAATTGAAGCTGGAAGATTATGCAAGAGAACCTGTCATTGCTTCGATACTTTACAAGCATATTAACGGTACTGGCGCTAGTGGCAGTTCTAGCGATGCGCATGTTGTCTCTATTCCTAATGTTTCAACTGTTAAAGAAAATAAGCGTGGTAGGAAAGCAACTGTTCCAACCGCTCAAGTTTCTAAAACGGCTAAACTTAATCAAAGAAATCCTGCCATTGGTAATGCCCCAACATCTGATGATTCTACAATTGGTAAGACTTTGAAGAAGTGTTTGTGCATTTTATTTCTTTTCTATAACTTATAGATCCATCTTATTTAATATATGTTTTTGTTACAGTTGTTCCCGAAACAAATGCATCGTCCACTACTCCTGTTCCTTTTGAACCGCAAATAAATTCAGCTGAGGTTGTTTCCGTACCATATGTTCAAATGGAGAATGCATCAAAATCTTCTACCTGGTTTTTGCTTGATGATATTTGTCGAATGCCTTGTACAGCCACTTTGTTTATCCTTGTAGATAATTTTAAGTCTCAGCTACAAGTTTCTAATGAAATTGCCCTATCGCAAGTTGATCATATGAAAACTTTGCTTCCATTTATATCGACGATAGACTTTATTCATTAGATGAAAGTGCTATTCGCAACGTTTTCATTCAACGAGGTTTTTCGTCCTTATGCTCATTTGTTAGTCAGTTACAGCTTCCTCTTAACAGCATCGAGGAGTTAAGGAAGACGCAGAAACTTGTAACTTTACGAATGCCAAAATTGCTCATCTTAAACAACTTTCTGTTTCTTCCTCCGCAGAGTTTAAAGATTCAAAATCTAAAGCTAGATATGCTAATCAAATTGAAATTTTGAAAAAAGCAAGAAAAAGATTTAAAAAAGAAAGTTGAAGAGTTGAGTTAAGAAAACGATCAAGTTGTAAAGGAGAGATAACAAGCGTTTGTGGATCGTGAATCGGATATTCGTGAACGAAGTGAAGTGATGAGCCAAAGAGATGTTTCGGAATCAAGTTTTTGCAGATTACAACAACATCTTCAAGCATTTGCGCAAAATATTACGGATAGTAAAGCTGCTTCTGAGAAGCTTGGAGAGTTTGTTGTTGCTTCAAAATTGTTTGATCCCTCCTTTTTTTCTCAAAATAATTGCCACTACTTGCGGCCTTCCAGAGGCATTACTAGATGCTGTTCAACAAATTCTTAGCAATGATGCGGGTCAACTCTTGGCTATAACTAGTGAGACTATCAAAAATGTAGTTATCCCTTTTGTGGTTGAGGTAAGTGAAAACAAGGAAGCAACTATTGATGACATTTTGAAGGCTGAACTTTAAGAAAAACCAAGTATTATTTTTACTTGCTGCATGTTAGGAAGAGAGGATCGCCTGGACGTTGGGAGATACAAATTTGAGAGAAAAACAACTCTATTACTCACAAGAATAGATTTACAGAGTATTACAAAACTCTTACAAAAACTCTCAAAACTCACACACACTCTCTAGGTTGTGATTACACTTCTCTGAGTGATTTGGGATGATTTACAATTGAGGTTTGCACCTCTATTTATAGTAAAAATTCTATGGCGGTGGAATGGTGTGAACAGAGATGGTGGGCGGCCGTCATCGTGTTCATCTTTGCTTCTTCTACATGGTGTTCAAAGAAGGCTACATTGAACATCTAGAAGATGAGCTTCTAGATTATAGGCTGGAAACTTTCAATTCTCCCCCTCCAGCCGAATCCACGAACATTCCAGTTATGTCTCTGCATAACTCCAACTTCTCTCGAGTCACCACCTTTGTTAACATATCCGCAGGATTCTCCTTTGTATGGATCTTCACTAGTCTCAACAGTTGTTGATCAATTACCTCGCGTATCCAATGATAGCGAATATCAATATGTTTTGTACGGGAATGGTACATGGAGTTCTTGCTCAAATCTAGAGCACTCTGACTAACACAATGTACCTTGTACTCCTTTTGCTTGATTCCAAATTCTTGGAGATAACGCTTTAACCACAACATTTCTTTTCCAGCTTCTGCGGTAGCAATATACTCTGCTTCAGTTGTGGATAATGCAACACACCTCTGTAGTCTTGACTGCCATGAAACAGCTCCCCCTGTAAAAGTGTAAATGAATCCTGAAGTAGATTTCCTACTATCAGGATCTCCGGCCATATCCGTATCTGTATAGCCTTCCAAGATTGGATCAGCTCCCCCGTAACAAAGACATAGATTCTTTGTACCTTTAAGATATCTGAGAATCCATTTTACCGCATTCCAATGCTCTTTCCCGAGGTTCGAGAGAAAACGACTCACTGTTCCCACTGCGTGAGCAATATCTGGCCTTGTACACACCATTGCATACATCAAACTTCCATCTGCTGAAGAATATGGTACTGAAGACATCTTCCTGATCTCTTCCTTGGATGAGGGACAAGAACTCTTGCTTAACTTGAAATGGTTGGCTAATGGAATGCTAACAGGTTTGGCATTGTTCATATTGAAATGTGAAAGCACTCGTTCAATATACTTCTCCTGAGATAGCCATAACCTTTTATTCTTCCTGTCTCGGGTTATCTGCATTCCCAAAATCTGTTGAGCCTATCCTAAGTCTTTCATGTTAAAAGACTTAGAGAGTTCCTTCTTCAGCTGGTTGATCTTCGTTGCGTCTTTCCCTACGATCAAAATATCGTCTACATATAGTAGAAGAGCAACGAAATCTCCTTTAGAAAACTTCTGAATGTAGACACACTCATCTGCTACAGTTTTCTTGTACCCTTGACTCACCATGCACGAGTCAAACTTCTTGTACCACTGCCTAGGTGCCTGCTTCAAACCATATAAACTTTTCTTCAGCTTGCATACGAGGTTATCTCCTGAAACCTCAAAACCTTCCGGCTGCTCCATGTAAATTTTTTCATGTAAATCTCCATGAAGAAAAGCTGTCTTTACATCCATCTGTTCAAGCTCCAAGTTCATACTTGCGACTAATCCAAGTATGACTCTAATTGAAGTCATCTTGACTACTGGTGAAAATATCTCGTCAAAATCAATCCCTTTCTTCTGTTGAAATCCTTTGACTACAAGCCGTGCTTTGTATTTCACCACTTTTCCACTACCATCCTTTTTCAGCTTGAACGCCCATTTATTTTTCAGTGCCTTCTTCCCGCGTGGAAGTTCTACAATCTCATAAGTTTAATTTTTATGCAGAGAATCCATCTCATCCTGCATTGTGAGCAACCATTTTTCTTTATCCTTATGAGTTACTGCTTCATGAAAACTCTCTGTTTCTCCATCTTTAGTAAGTAGAAGGTACTCGAATTCTGGATATCTACTCGATGGAATTCGACCTCGTTCAGATCTACAAACTTCTGGAATATTCTGAGGAGATCCACCATCATCTTGACCTTTTGATGGTGCTGGAACATCTGGAAGATGGGGTTGTGGCTCCTCCTGCTCAGCACCGTCATTTTCCTCATTATCTTCTACTTTTGGCATTTTTTCTTGCACTGAAAATTCATTTCTCATGAATGATTCCGTTGTTGCCTCTGGCACCTGAGCAGCAACATTTGACTTCTGAGATATTGTGGGCTTTTCAATATCTTCTATTGTCTGGCTTTCATGGAACACCACGTCCCTACTTCTGATCACCTTTTTCTCCTTTGGATCTCATAATCTGTATCCAAATTCTTCATCTCCATAGCCTATGAATATGCATGGAGTGGTCCTTGCATCCAGCTTCTGCCTGAGCTCCTTGGATACATGTGCGTACGCCAAACATCTAAATACTCTTAAGTGAGAGTATGATGGATCCTTTCCAGACCAAAGTTTCTCCGGTACTTCAAAATTCAGTGGTACTGATGGAGATCGGTTGATCAAGTAACATGCGGCTCTGACAGCTTCTCCCCAGAATGGCTTTGGCAGCTTAGCCATACTGAGCATGCTCCAAACACGTTCCATGATTATTCGGTTCATTATTTCCGCTATACCATTATGTTGAGGGGTACGTGGGACCATCTTCTCATGTCGGATGCCATATGATCTGCAATAGGCATCGAACTGCCTGGAAGAGTATTCACCGCAGTTGTCGGATCGAAGACACTTTAACTTCTTTCCTGTCTCACCTTCTACCATGACATGGAACTGTTTGAAGTAATCGAACACCTGGTCCTTCGTCCGTAAGAAATATACCTACACCTTTCGAGAAGTAACATCGATAAACGTCAGAAAGTATCGATTGCCGCCAATTGATTCAACCTCCAAGGTACCGCAAACATCAGA
The DNA here is from genome assembly GCF_046630445.1 of Rutidosis leptorrhynchoides. NCBI lineage: Eukaryota > Viridiplantae > Streptophyta > Magnoliopsida > Asterales > Asteraceae > Rutidosis > Rutidosis leptorrhynchoides. The sequence continues at coordinate 242,003,493 of NC_092334.1, read as the reverse complement.
GTGTACCAGACTGAGTAACTCTGATTTTCTATTTGAAGAGGAATTAAACGAGACTCTATGCTGCTTACCAAACAGACAATGATTGCAAGGATCTAGTGCAGCGTCCTTGTCTACATTGATAAGCTCCTTCTTTATTAGGGTAGACAACCCTTTCTCACTCATGTGACCGAGTCTCTGGTGCCATAAATTTTGTGAAGCCTCCTTTTCTGCAAATTTAATACTGTCTGTGCAGATCTTCACATGAGTCTTGTACAGTGTGCCACAAATGTGTCCTCGAGCGACTATCATAGTGCCTCTTGACAATTTCCACGTGCCTCTACTGAAATGACTATCATAGCCCTGTTTGTCGAGAGCTACTCCGGAAAGTAAATTCAGCCGAAGATCTGGCACATGGCGGACATCCTTTAAAGTGATTGTGCTCCCAGAACTTGTCTTTATCTTGACATCACCAATTCCGACAATCTCAGCGGAACTGGAATTTCCCATCTTCACAGCTCCAAAGTCTCCAGCTTTGTATGTTATGAAGTATTCCTTGTATGGAGTCACGTGGTAGGAAGCTGCAGTATCTACCACCCATTCTGTTTCTTCTCGTGAGACGTGAAGGCATGTCTCATCATGGGTTGAACAATAAGCTACATCACCTGTGATAGCAACTAATGTTTCTCCACCCTTATTCTTCGGCTGTGAACTGCTTTGACCTTGTTCCTCTTTTAATCTATATCATTTCTTCTTCATATGTCCCTCTAATCCACAATGATGACATTTATATGTTGGTTTTCTGCCATCAGCTGACCTGCCCCTGCTCTTGCTTCTGCCTCTACATTTATTTTTGCTACTCATTCGCTGTCTCCCCCGATTCTCTGTGACAAAGGCATGGGTCTGATCTGTGCCCATGTCCTTTCTCCTTGCCTCTTCACTGAATAGGGCATCCTTGACCATTGACATGGTAAGTTTGCCATTCGAGGCTGAGTTGCTGAGTGTTACTACCAGTGTTTCCCAACTATCGGGAAGGGAACTAAGTAGCAGTAGCGCCTAAACTTCATCGCCAAGCGGCATCTCTACAGACGATAACTGGTTGACCAAGTTCTGGAACTCACTAGTATGCTCGGCAACTGAAGTTCCACTTTTGAGCTTCATGTTGACTAAACGCCTCATCAGCAGGGCTTTATTCCGAGCAGTCTTGGCCTGGTACATGTCCTCCAACTTTTTCTAGAGGACATATGCGTCTGTCTCTTGTGCAACATGGTGGAAGACACTATAATCAATCCATTGACGGATCTGACCAATAGTTTTTCGGTTTGATTTCTTCCACTCTTTCTCTTTGGCAGAATCATGGTTTATACCTTCAATTCAATAGGATCGAACAAATCCTTACAGCTGAGGAGATCTTCCATTCGAGGTTTCCACAACATGTAGTTTGTGGCTGTGAGCATAATCATAGCTCCGGAAGATGATGTTGACTCTTCTGTGGACATTATCACCTTACAAATAATTTTTTTTTAACACAAACGGGGTTGAATTGTAGAAAACAGAGATCACCGTTACGTCCGGAACGGTTGAAAATGGTGGAATAGACACTTAGCGGCTTAAATTCCACTTACGGGGCAAAATTATAATTTTTATAAACTTCAGGGACCAAAAATGAAATTCTGAAAATTTCAGGGACCAAATTGTAAAATTTCAGAATTGCTACAATACCGCTACAGTACCGCTACAGTACCGCTACAGTGACTTGCTACAGTGCCGCCAGCTGCTACAGTGAATTGCTACAGTGATCGTCTTCTCCGGCGAAAATTCCAGCACCGGTCGTCTTCTCCGGCGTGATTCCGGCGAGTCGAGCAAACTTTGACCGCGTTTTCTGGGCTCGTTATAACTCCGTTTAAGTCGCCGTTTTTTGCGTTGGACTCAGTTCGACGAGACGAATCCAATGGTACACTCAAAATTGAATTTTTTAAAAAACTTCAGAAGACCCAAAAACTCAACCAACGTCTCTAACCAAGCTCTTGATACCACTTGTTAGGAAGAGAGGATCGCCTGGACGTTGGGAGATACAAATTTGAGAGAAAAATAACTCTATTACTCACAAGAATAGATTTACAGAGTATTACAAAACTCTTACAAAAACTCTCAAAACTCACACACACTCTCTAGGTTGTGATTACACTTCTCTGAGTGATTTGGGATGATTTACAATTGAGGTTTGCACCTCTATTTATAGTAAAAATTCTATGGCGGTGGAATGGTGTGAACAGAGATGGTGGGCGGCCGTCATCGTGTTCATCTTTGCTTCTTCTACATGGTGTTCAAAGAAGGCTACTTTGAACATCTAGAAGGTGAGCTTCTAGATTGTAGGCTGGAAACTTTCACTGCAGCCATGGAAAAATAATATTTCGATTTCCAAAAATGCTTATTCATGCTGCTCATATCATCTTTTGCTACTGTTGGTTTAATTTGTATAACATTTGGTTTGTAAGACCAAAGTGGCGCATGTTAAAACGCATTTTCGTTTTTGCTTGATGTATGCTTGATTGTTTTATGCATCTTGATAATAAATCGTTTGTGTGTTATATCATTGATTTTTATATTTTGAACTTATTATTGTGTAGATAATAAGTGTAAGTATAAGAACCTTAAATGATGAAATAATTTTTTTTTACACTAAGTAAACTAATACTTAGGTTTTTCAAAAGCAAACCAATGCTATATTTCATATAATAACCATCATAGTTATTATTAAGTGACCGATTTAAATCATTCTGGGCAATATAAATGTGCAACTTTCACATGTTGCCTATCATTTAATTAATCATTCCGAATTTGCTTTCAAACAATAACGTTTGTGCGAACAAACTACAAACTTTCATTTAAAAAGAAGCATTGACCTATTGTGAACCAACATCTGTATTATTTCTTCTAAAGATAAGATTCTTTCAAAGTTGTTAAATGCCACACACGTGTAACAGGTTTTCCACTTAATGATGGGAAAATAGTCACAACGGGCAATCTACAAAACGGAAACAAACCCGTATGAACCCGTGAGGAAACTAACAAATAAGGTATACCACAATCACCATAAATTAGCCCCAATTCTATCCCAAATCAGCAAATACAAAATAATCAAGCACACACAATACACACGAGACTTTTTACGTGGAAAACCTCTCAATATCGAGAGTAAAAACCACGGGACTCGTAAGCCACTTAAATTCCACTATCATCAACAAGAGAGCAATACAATAATCCTTCTCTAGCTCAACTAGAGTGATACAACATCATCATACTCTTGAACAACAATAATCAACAAGCATATGAAGAAATTAAAGACAAAAGATGAACAACACTACCAATAAACTGCCCTCTGTTCCAGCAGCAAAATCACGAGCTACAGGCCTTTTTAGATGAATTCAGCGATTGAAAATGTTGGCACTTATGTCAGGAAGACACAGCCCAAATATCGTGAAGATTCAACGGTCGGATCTCCGGGGATCGTCTCTTTTCTGGCCTGCTGTCACTGTAGACGGGAAATGTGTTTTTCACTCTTTTTCTTGATCTCTATCTGATCTCTCTCTCTCGTATCAATTGAAGATAGCTGGACACAATTCAAAATAATGCCCTCAAATGTTTTACCAAGTCAACAAACCATTTGGGCCTAAATTATTGGGCTTTAGACTTTGGGTTAAAGCTTCATCATATTGGAAACCCACTAATAAACCCAACAAATCTCCCCCTTTACAATTATGAGGAAGAGTTCGCCATCCCGGCAATCGAGCAACATACCTTGAGCTTCTCACTTGCTAAAACCTTTGTAAACATGTCGGAACCATTATCATCGGTGTGAACTTTATCAAGTTCAAACGAACCATCTTCAAGACGTTCTCTAATCCAATGATACCGCACATCTATATGTTTTGTCCGCTTATGATAAATAGAATTTCTAGCCAAATGAATTGCACTCTCATTATCACAAAGAACTACATATCATGATTGCTTAAACCCAAGGTCTTGTAGAAATCTTTTCATCCATGGTAGTTCTTTGCACGCTTCTTTTGCTGCCATATACTCAGCCTCGGTTGTAGACAATGCAACACACTTTTGTAACCTTGATTGCCATGAAACTGCTCCCCCTGCGAAAGTCATCAAATATCCAGAAGTGGATTTCATGTTATCTTTGTTTCCTGCCATATCTGAGTCTGTATAACCAACAAGCATCGGCTTTCCATTTCCAAATGTGATACCCAACTTTGAAGTACCTCGTAAGTATCTCACAATCCATTTAACTGCTTCCCAATGCTTCTTACCCGGATTTGACATAAACTGACTAACAACACCTACCGCATGAGCTATATCAGGCCTAGTACACACCATAGCATACATCAAGCTACCAACCGCTAAAGCATATGGAACTTTATCAATCTCCTCAACATCCTCCTTTGAAGTAGGGCAATCTCTATCTGTTAGCTTAAAGTTGTTAGTAAGAGGGGAACTAACCACTTTAGCATTCTCCATGTTGAATCTACTAAGCACCTTTTCAATTTATTGCTCTTGTGATATATGTAACGTCTTAGCACCTCTATCTCTAGAAATACGAATGCCAAGAATCTGTTTTGCTGGCCCTAAGTCTTTCATAGCAAAAGACTTGCTCAATTCTCTCTTCAACTGCGCAATTCTTTTAATATTTTTACCAACAATTAACATATCATCAACATATAACAACGATATGATGAAATCATCATCACCAAACCTCTGAAAGAAAACACAATGATCTGAAGTTGTCTTTCGGTAGCCTTGCTTTCCTATAACCGACTCAAACTTCTTATACCACTGTCTAGGTGCTTGCTTCAACCCATATAGACTTTTCTGAAGTCTACAAACATAATCTTCTTTAACCTTAACCCGAAAACCTTCAGGTTGCATCATGTAGATTTCCTTATCCAAATCACCGTGAAGAAAAGTAGTCTTGACATCCATCTGTTCAACCTCAAGATCAAGACTAGCAGCTAACCCAAGAACCACTCGAATAGATCCCATCTTCACGACCGGAGAGAAAATCTCATCAAAATCAATACCCTTTTTCTGGCTGAATCCTTTAACGACTAACCTAGCTTTGTACCTTGGTTGTGAAGTAAGCTCATCTGTCTTCACTTTGAATACCCATTTATTTCTCAAAGCTCTTTTGCCTTTAGGTAACTTCACCAGGTCATAAGTATTGTTCTCATACAAAGAATTCATCTCATCTTGCATAGCTTCACCCCACTCTTTCTTATGCTCATCTTTCATTGCTTCTGAATAATACTCTGGCTCTCCCCCATCAGTGAGTAATACATACTCATCAGTAGAATATCTAACAGAAGGATGACGGTCTCGAGTAGACCGCCTAAGTGGGACAAATGAAGGAATATCTGGTACTGAAATCTCTACCTGCTCCAGAGCATCACCAACATCAGTACCATGTTCATCATTCTGAACATCATCTCCAACATGTGGTGGAGTAACAGGATCCAAATCAACAAGATCAGTACTAGGTTGAGGAACTGAATTTGTCTTCTCAACATCTTTTAACATCTGATCTTCTGTAAAAACAACATCTCGACTTCGTACAAGTTTCTTCTGAACTGGATCATATAACCTGTACCCAAAATTATCGTCACCATAGTCGAGGAATACACATGGCTTAGTCTTCATATCAAGCTTTGACCTCTCATCTTTGGGAACATGAACAAAAGCTTTACATCCAAAAACTCGTAAATGATGGTAAGAAATATCTTTGCCGCTCCAAACCCTGTTAGGAACATCAAAACGTAAAGGAACACAAGAGGTTAGATTAATAATATGAACTGCCGTATTTAAAGCCTCACCCCAAAAGGAATCGGACAACCCTGCATGTGAAAGCAAACATCTAACTCTCTCAACCAAAGTTCTGTTCATCCTCTCTGCTAAGCCATTCAACTGAGGTGTTTTTGGTGGAGTCTTTTGATGCCGAATACCATTCTCCTTACAGTAAGCATCAAATCTGCCAATGTATTCACCGCCATTATCAGTCCGAATACACTTGAGTTTCTTCCCCGTTTGCCTTTCAACTAGTGCATGAAATTCCTTAAACTTCTCAAATACTTGATCTTTTGACTTTAAGGTGTAAACCCACACCTTCCTGGAATGGTCATCAATGAATGTAACAAATTAGGAACATCCACCAAGTGTCCTAGTCTTCATAGGCCCACAAACATCCGAATGAACTATATCAAGTACGTTCTCCATTCGAAAAGAAGAATGACTCTTAAACACAACTCTGGTCTGTTTCCCTGCCAAACAGTGAGAATACTTACTTAAATCAATACCACTAACACCCGACAACACATTCTTCTTGAACAAGATAGACATCCCCTTTTCACTCATGTGGCCAAGTCTTTTATGCCACAACTAAGTAGAATCAACATTGTCCACTGCGTTAACAATGTTCTGGATGATCTTCGGACGCGTGATGTATAATCTTGAGTCTTTCTTGCCTCTTCCCACTATCATAGAACCAAGAGTTAGTTTCCAAATACCATTACCAAAACCGTTATAATAACCATCATCATCAAGAATGCCTGTTGAAATAACATTAAGTCTCATATCCAGAACATGTTTTACATTATGCAAAACTAACTCCATTCCCGTGTCAAATTTCAAACAAACATCTCCAATACCAACAATCTTTGATAATCCGGCATTACCCATTCTAGCAAATCCATAGTCACCTGGAGTGTAAGATGAGAAGTGATCTCTACAAATTGCAACATGACATGTAGCACCACTATCAACAATCCAACTCGTGTCATCATGAGTAAGATTGATCATATCATAATCAATACAAACAAAGAACTCATCTGTGATAGCGTTAACTTCAACCTTATCATCATCACCACCATCACTTTTCTTTTGTTTATTCTTGTCATATGCCTTTTTCTTCTCATTCTTCAACTTTGGACAATACCACTTTGTGTGCCCCTTTTCATGACAATTATAACACTCAACATTAGCAAAATTACCTTTGCGTGAGCTGCTACGATGATTGCCTCTTTTACCCTGACCTCTACTATGACTTCTCCCCCGCGTTTCTGTGACCAAGATATCTGACTGTGAAGAGGAACCTTGTGACTTTCTTCTCATCTCTTCATTTAAAATACTACCCTTAGCCAATTCCATGGTGATAGTACCATTCGGTGCAGAGTTGGACAAAGATGTCCTAAAAGTCTCCCAAGAGTCCGGTAATATACCAAGTAACCAGAGACCCTGAATCTCATCCTCAAACTTGATACCCATACCTGCAAGCTGATTTATAATACCTTGATATGCGTTTAGGTGATCTGTAATAGGAGTCCCATCATGATACTTCAAAGCCATCATCTGCTTAATTAAGAACAACTTGTTATTCCCAGTCTTTCGCTCATATAACTGCTCAAGCTTTTTCCATAAGGCTTTAGCATCAGTCTCCCCAGTAATATGATTCACAACATTATCATCAACCCACTGCCGAATATACCCACATACTTGTCTATGCAAAATTTTTCCATTGAGCATCAGATTTTTCCCCAGGTTTATCCTCAGTAAAAACAGGCAAATAATAATCTTTCACATAAAGAAGATCCTCCATCTTGCCTTTCCAAACATGATAATTTGAACCATTTAAACTAATCATTTTACTTGTATTAGCTTCCATCTTTCACACAAGTCAAATCAAATAACCTAGCTCTGATACCAATTTGATGGGAAAATAGTCACAACGGGCAATCTACAAAACTGAAACAAACCCGTTTGACAAACATTTCCCGACCCGTATGAACCCGTGAGGAAACTAACAAATAAGGTATACCATAATCACCACAAATCAGCCCCAATTCTGTCCTATATTAGCAAATACGAAATAATCAAGCACACACAATACACACGAGACTTTTTACGTGGAAAACCTCTCAATATCGAGAGTAAAAACCACGGACTCGTAAGCCACTTAAATTCCACTATCATCAACAAGAGAGCAATACAATAATCCTTCTCTAGCTCAACTAGAGTGATACAACATCATCATACTCTTGAACAACAATAATCAACAAGTATATGAAGAAATTAAAGACAAAAGATGAACAACACTACCAATAAACTGCCCTCTGTTCCAGCAGTAAAATCACGAGCTACAACCATTTTTAGACGAATTCAACGGTTAAAAATGTTGGCACTTATGTCAGGAAGACACAGCCCAAATATCGTGAAGATTCAACGGTCGGATCTCCGGGGATCGTCTCTTTTCTGGCCTGCTGTCACTGTAGACGGGAAATGTGTTTTTCACTCTTTTTCTTGATCTCTATCTGATCTTTCTCTCTCGTATCAATTGGAGATAGCTGGACACAATTCAAAATAATGCCCTCAAATGTTTGACCAAGTCAACAAACCATTTAGGCCTAAATTGTTGGGCTTTAGACTTTGGGTTAAAGCTTCATCATATTGGAAACCCACTAATAAACCCAACACTTAAGTCTCGTATATGATCCTGCATCATTAACACCAACTACCTTAAATGGTCCTTCGCGTTTTAGGCCTAGCTTCCTTGTGTTTTTTTACCCAACTAGCATCATTTAATCGCCAAACAAAATCTCCATATTGAAAAGTTAAAGGTCCACCTTTTGGTATTAGTATCCTGCACTAATTTTCTTATTATTCGCTTCTTGTATTGTGGCCACTAAACGGCGTTCTTCAAGAAAATTAAAGTTTTCCCTTAGAGCATCTATGTTAATATTTTGATTGAACACATTGATTCGATGAGTGGGAACAATTATTTCTACTGGAATTACTTCTTCAGAGCCATATATTAGACTAAACGAGGTTTCAACAATGCTCCATTTTCGGCTTGTGCGGTATGCCCATAATACATTTGGCACTTCTTCTACCCAGCCAATATTACAACTTCCCAGTCTTGTTTTAATTCCCTTAACAATATCCCTATTTGTTACTCCACATTGCCCATTGGCTTGTGGATGTGCCACCGCGGTGAATTTCTGTATAATATTTAACTCTTCGCACCACTCGCGAAATATTCCACTCGTAAATTGTGTTCCATTGTAACTTATAATCTCTCTCGGTATTCAAAATTTACAAACAATATATTCCCATACAAAGTTCCCTACTTTATTCCCAGTGATTTTCATAACTACTTTTGCCTCTACCCATTTGGTGAAATAGTCAACGGCAACAATTAACTGCTTTTACCAAATGGGTAGAGGCAAAAGCAGTTATGAAAATCACTGGGAATAAAGTACGGAAATTTGTATGGGAATATATTTTTTTGTAGATTTTCAATACTGAGAGAGATTATAAGTTACAATGGAAGACAATTTACGAGTGGAATATTTCGCGAGTAGTGCGAGGAGCAAAATATTATACAGAAATGCACTGTGGTGGCGTATCCACAAGCCAATGGGCAATGTGGAGTAACTAATAGGGATATTGTTAAGGGAATTAAAACAAGATTGGGAAGTTGTAATAATGGTTGGATAGAAGAAGTGCCAAATGTATTATGGGCATACCACACAAGCCGAAAAAGGAGTATTGTTGAAACCCCGTTTAGTCTAGTATATGGCTCTGAAGAAGTAATTCCAGCAGAAATAAGTGTTCAACTCATCAAATCAATGTGTTCAATCAAAATATTAACACAAATGCTCTAAGGGAAAACTTAAATTTGCTTGAAGAATGCTGTTTAGTGGCCGCAATACAAGAAGCGAATAATAAGCAAATTAGCGCAAGATACTATTAACAAAAAGGTGGTACCTTTAACTTTTCAATATGGATATGTTGTTTGGAGATTAAATGATGCTAGTAGAGCAGAAAACACGAGGAAGCTAGGCCCAAAACGCAAAGGACCATTTAAGGTAGTTGGTGTTAATGATGCGGGATCATATACATTGAAAGACTTGAGTGGAAAACCTGTTACACGTGCGTGGCATTCAACAACTTTGAAAGAATGTTATCTTTAGAAAACATAATACAGATGTTGGTTGATAATAGGTCAATGCTTCTTTTTAAATGAAAGTTTGTAGTTTGTTCGCACAAACTTTATTATTTGAAAGCAAATTCGGAATGATTAATTAAATGATAGGGAACATGTGAAAGTTGCAAATTTTTATTGCAAAGAATGATTTAAATCGATCACTTAATAATAGCTGTGATGGTTATTATATCAAATAAAGCATTGGCTTGCTTTTGAAAAACCTAAGTATTAGTTTACTTAGTGTAGAAAAAGAAAAATTATTTCATCATTTAAGGTTGTTATACTTACACTTATTATCTACACAATAATAAGTTCAAAATATAAAAATCAATGATATAACACACAAACGATTTATTATCAAGATGCATAAAACAATCAAGCATACTTCAAGCAAAAAAGAAAATGTGTTTTAACATGCGCCACTTTGGTCTTACAAACCAAATGTTATACAAATTAAATCAACAGTTGCAAAAGATTATATGAGCAGCATGAATAAGCATTTTTGGAAATCGAATATTATTTTTCCATGTTTGCAGCAAGTAAAAATAATACTTGGTTTTTCTTAAAGTTCGGCCTTCAAAATGTCATCAATGGTTGCTTCCTTTTTTTCACTTACCTCAACCACAAAAGGGATAACAACATTTTTGATAGTCGCACTAGTTATATCCAAGAGTTGACCCACATCATTGCTAAGAATTTGTTGAACAACATCTAGTAATGGCTCAGGAAGGCCGCAAGTAGTGGCAATTGTTTTGAGAAAAAAAGGAGCGATCAAACAAGTTTGAAGCAACAACAAACTCTCTAAGCTTCTCAGAAATAGCTTTACTATCCATAATATTTTGCGCAAATGCTGGAAGATGTTGTTGTAATATGCAAAAACTTGATTCTGATACATCTCTTTGGCTCATCACTTCACCGCGTTCACGAATAGCTGATTCACGATCCACAAACGCTTGTTATCTCTCCTTTACAGCTTGATCTTTTTCTTGACTCAACTCTTCAACTTGATTTTTTAAATCTTTTTCTTGCTTTTTCAAAATTTCAATTTGATTAGCATAATCTAGCTTTAGATTTTGTATCTTTAAACTCAGCGGAGGAAGAAACGGAAAGTTGTTCAAGATGATCAATTTTCAAGGTTCGTAAAGTTACAAGTTTCTGCGTCTTCCTTAACTCCTTGATGCTGTTGAGAGGAAGCTGTAACTGACTAATAAATGAGCATAAGGACAAAAAACCTTGTTGAATGAAAATGTTGCGAACAACGCTTTCATGTAATGAATAAAGTCTATCGTCGATAGAAATGGAAGTAAAGTTTTCATATGTCCACTTGCGATAGGGCAGTTTCATTAGAAACTTGCAGCTAAGGCTCAAAATTATCTACAAGGATAAACGAAGTGGCTGTAGAAGGCATGCGACAAATATCATCAAGCAAAAACCAGGTAGAAGACTTTTGATACATTTTCCATTTGAACATATGGTACGGAAACAACCTCAGATGAATTTATTTGAGGTTCAAAAGGAACAAGGGTAGTGTACGATGCATTTGTTTTGGGAACCACTGTGACAAAAACATATATTAAATAAGATGGATCTATAAGTAATACAAAAGAAATAAAACGCACAAACACTTCTGCAAAGTCTTACCAATTGTAGAATCATCAGATGGTGGGGCATTACCAGTGACAGGATTTGTTTGATTCAGTTTAGCCGTTTTAGAAACTTGAGCGGTTGGAACAGTTGCTTTCGTACCACGCTTATTTTCTTTAACAGTTGAAACATTAGGAATAGAGACAACATGCGCATCTATAGAACTGGCACTAGCGCCAGTACCGGTAACATGCTTGCAAACTATCGAAGCAATGTCAGTTTCTCTTGCATAATCTTCCAGCTTCAATTCTGCAAGCATGATAATATGTATTAATTGTAATGCATATGAACAGTAAAAGTATAATGATGATTAAGGGAAGCAATGCATATTGAAGTATACCATTTCCATTGCATCTTCAAGAATAGACCTAGCATTTACCCAAGGCTAGTCAGACGTAATACCGCTCATATAAAGTTGTGTATTCTTATAGGGGCGTAAAATAACATTTGAGTTTTTATATAATTCTTGCAATAATTTTCTTTCGACTTTAAGAGAAAGCGAATGAATAAGATTGACTGTATTGGAATCACACTAGATAAGAACATCATTTGATTTGGATTGAACAATGGTAACATCAACAAGAAAGAAAGTTTCTTTCCAATTACCTAAACCAGCTTTTGGGGTAGCAACGAATTTTGCGCAAGAAGTAAATGAAAACCAAGAAGTTTCGTGAATTGCAATTTTAAACAAATTCTGAACAACATACATACGAGGGAACTTTTTCATGCGCTCGACTGAAGTTCATAAATGATAATTCTTCCAGTGGCATAAGGGCACAATTGATTAATCCCTACAATATAGGATTTGGCTAACTCTACAAAATATCTGTTAACGAAACCCTAAGATTACCGTAGAAAATCGCCTCTTCGTAAATGAAACCTTATTCTTTGGGGGCTTATATAACACCCCGCCAAAATCCATTTGATGGTGTATTAATCATTATGTCTCACAGCAATGGTTACGCCCTCTATATGAGACATTTTCCAAAAGATTCGCATTTTATTTAACAAAGTTTCCCAAAATAGAAAGGTACCGTAAAAAGTAATCATTTAAAAGTAATATGGTAGACTTATTAATGACAATAGTTTGAAATCAGTGCGAATAAGATAAAGTGTTTTTTAAATTACAATTGTACCTCCAGTTATGCAGCATGAGACCTCCAAGCTAATAGCAAACAACGAAAGCAAATCATCTAGTACCTGAGAATAAGACATGCTAAAGGTCAAAAGTTGGTGAGTTATAGGTTTAGTTCCACAATAGGAATAAAGAATGACAACAAAAGATTTGTAGTTCAAAAGTTTGCAGACAACAAAATGACTTGTTTCAAATGTTTGTAGACAACACCATGTCCTGTTTCAAATATTTGTTGATAATACCTTGTCTTAGTTCAAATGTCTGTAGACAGAAATATGTCATAGTTCAAATTTTTTTAGACCACGATAATTATCAATAATAGTTTCTAAAGTGTATTTCATCTCGTGAACACTCGAATTATGAAGCTTAACACCACGTGTAGTATCCTACGCGATTTCCTTTACCCTATAATAGTATACACCGACTAAGTGTATCGTTTACGAAGTAACATGCACCTCAGTATGCAGGGTGGGGCTTGGAAAAAACCCAACAGATCTGTCTATATGATTCACGCTTGCCTGAGCAATTTAAAATATTTGAGCTAAGGGCTTTTCGGTCTGTAACTCATGTAATATGTGACAACTCGAAAATTTTTGACCAAATTTAAACTTTATCTTTATATTATTCCGACACGATAAGCAAAGTTTGTTAAGTTGAATCTCAAAAATTTTAAACCGTGTTCATACATTCATTTAACCTTGATCGGATTCTGACGATTCACGAACCATTATTTAATTGGATATGAATATGTATATGTACGTATATGTATATATTATAACTTGAGAATATTAACAAAGTATTAAACGTATAATACTTTACATGAACGTATTGGTTTCAATATGTTTATCGATGGAATTAGAAGATAAGATCAAATGATTGATTTATCAGATACATTGTATGATTACGAGTCTTTGTTGAGAGGTCCACTTTGATTTAGGAAACCTTTCCTTTTTATCGGTATTCGGAATATTTGGTAAAATGATTTACAAAAATGTCATTAACAAGTGTTAGTCAAAAGTTAGTAAAGATTCTCGTTTAATTTTCAAAAGCGTGCTTTACAATGATTGACTAGTGTCCTTTGATTAATTAATTATTTAGTTTTCATATTATTTAAAACATTATTTGATATAATAATTTCTAAAATTAAAACGAGTTTAAATTATACAAAACGGACTTTGAAATATAAATAGTTTTGGAAAAACTAAATATTATATTATTAAATAAATATAATATGTCTAAATTATATTTTTTAAATAGAGATATATATATATAGTTATATATTCTACAAAATGATTAAATATAATATTAACTAGGTACAAAACGTTTTGATATATATATATATATATATATATATATATAACGAGACATTGATTTAAAGAAGCAAATGACCAAAACATTTGAATGATTATGTTACACTTCGAACGATATAAGTTATCGATGATTAAGTTTAATTATAAATAAATGTACACGTAGCGTAATATAAAGTGCTAGTTTTCTAAGCGTACGAAAGGACGTTCGAAAAACCGGAACCGAGACATAAGTCGAGAATTAACGTACAAGTTTTCGGAACCAAATTTACAAGTCATCTATACTCGTAAATATAATATAATATATATATATAATTATATAAACTAAATAAATATATATTAAATAAATTAAACGAGTGTCGGCAGCCCTTGTTGGTGGAATGTGAGCTGGAAAAACTTCCCATGCTATTGCATGGGAAATACATTGCCTAGCCATGCGATCGCATGGCAATGTGGCACCTGAATTATCTATAAAGCTCGACGCATTCTGGTTAATCACACACACATATAGATAGATAGATAAGTACTCCGTAATATTATTAATTATTATTATTATTATTATTATTTATATTATTATTTATATTAAGATTAATATTATTATTAATATTATTATTAGTAGTGTTATTATTAGTATTATTATACGTAAAATACTACGACGAGGTTCTGCTCGCGTGTTTTCAAAACAAGTTTTCGAGAAGGATAGAACTAAGGAAATTATGGGTTATAGCTATGGAGGTTATGGGTATGGTTCGGGGGAATAGCTCGTGAGGTCAACCTAGTGTTTATCATCTCCGTTGCGTCTACGTACTTTCATGCAATATTGAATCTCAATATTGATACGTGAGCATTCATATCTTATCTTTTAATATTAATAGTGTATCCCTGACCAGTGCTCGAGTATATTTGATTATGCATGCTTGTATATTTAATTTTGTCGATAGATAGTATATGATGAACCATGAGTTTAATACATGTATTACTGATATAAGGTATATGATATGCATGTCGTTGGAAAGTTGTCAAAAAATTAATAACTTTTCATTTAGAAAGTGTATGATTTCGATGAACGGATTAAAAGATATCGTCAATTGAATTATCTATAATTTTAAAGTATTATTGTTAAAATGATTATTATTATCGTTATCGTTATCGTTATCGTTATCGTTATCGTTATCGTTATCGTTATCGTTATCATTATCGTTATTGTTATCGTTATCGTTATCGTTATCGTTATCGTTATCATTATCGTTATCGTTATTGTCATTATTATCGTTATTATTATTATTATCTAATAATCAATAATAATAATAATAATAATATTATTATTATTATTATTATTATTATTATTATTATTATTATGATTATTATTATTATTATTATTATTATTATTATTATTAATATTATTAAAATAATTAATATTTTTTACCAAAACTATCATTTTATTATTTTTATCGTCATTATTATTATTAAAAGTATCATTAATATTAAAATCATCATTTTTATTAAAATTATCATTTTTAAATAGAAATATCACTGTTATTATAAAATATCATAATCATTTTAATATTTTTATTATTAAAAATTTTCATCTTTAAATTGAATTATTATTTTTATATAAAATATTATTATTGTTATACTTATTATTAAAAAGTATTGTTATTATTATCATGATTAGAATTATCATTTTATTATAATCATCTTTAGTAAATAAATATTGTTATTATCATTATTAGTAGAACAATAATAATTATTATTATTACAAAATACAACTTTTACTCATTATTTCTATTATCAATATTATTTTATCAAATAAATAAGTAGTACAAAGATATTTTTATCACACGTAATATAATTACATTAATAATACATACCACTATATTTTTATGATATCAAGTGAACCTTATGAATTTTATTACTTAAAATATATATAAGTATAGTTTCTTAATATATAAACTTTAATATATTTTTATTTATTAATAAATGACTTGTATTATTTACTCTAGTAAAATCTGATAAATATATTTAAATATATAAAACGGCTATATTTAAGTTATATAATAAACAAATATAAATTTTGGAAGTCATTTTTAGATAAGATAACTTTGTTGATTTTTTTTTTCATGATAATCTCGAGCATTAGGATTGTGATACACTATGACCTGACCTAAATTGTTAGACAGTTATTGACCAACATATAAATATATATACATATATATACTTAATATAGGTTCGTGAATCCGAGGCCAACCTTGCACTTGTTCAATACCGTATTGTGAGTTCATTTGATTCCCTTTTACTCCTTATATTTTTGGGACTGAGAATACATGCGCTGTTTTTATAACTGTTTTATTTAATGCTTTTTGAGATATATTTTTGAACTGAGAATACATGAACTGCTGTTATAAATGATTGACGAAATAGACACAAGTACTAAAAACTACATTCTATGATAGAATTATTTGGATTCAGAGGTTCGATTTGCACTAGCTACTATCGGTGAGAAATTTTTGCATTGCACGATGCATTAGCTACCGTTTAGCTACCCTCGGTGAGAAATTTTTGCATTGCACGATGCATTAGCTACCGTAGGTGATATTATGTAGCATTAGCTACCCTCGGTGAGAAATTTTTGCATTGCACGATGCATTAGCTACCGTTGTAAGATTGTTTATCGGTGAGAAATTTTTGCATTGCACGATGCATTAGTTACCGAAATGGTTCGATTTAGTAGTTACTATCGGTGAGAAATTTTTGCATTGCACGATCCATTAGCTACCGTTTTAGCTACCCTCGGCGAGAAATTTTTGCATTGCACGATGCATTAGCTACCGTTGTAAGATTATTTACGGTGAGAAATTTTTGCATTGCACGATGAATTAGCTGCCGTTGTTTTATTTCCCTCGGTGAAAATTTTTGCATTGCACGATGCATTAGCTACTGTTGGTGAAATAGTATTATATTAACTACCACGGTGAGAAATTTTTGCATTGAACGACGCATTAGCTACCGTTGGTGAGTTTGTTTTGAAAGGTTCCGGTGTTCTTCATATGAATGATTTTTACAGCAGAGAATAGACCTGCACAGATTGTTTTCGAAATATAAGTATCTTGTGGTCTATTAAAACTATGGAAATGATTGTTGATGATAAACTAATGAACTCACCAACCTTTTGGTTGACACTTTAAAGCATATTTATTCTCAGGTATTAAGGAAATCTTCCGCTGTGCATTTACTCATTTTAAAGATAATACTTGGAGTCATTCATGGCATATTTCAAAACACGTTGCATTCGAGTCGTTGAGTTCATGAAGTTTGATAATAAGTCATTCATAGTTTGAATATATTATGAGATAGTATGCATGCCCGTCAACTTTCGTTGTAATGAAAGATTTCTTCTAAAAACGAATGCAATGTTTGTAAAATGTATCATTTAGAGGTCAAATACCTCGCAATGTAATCATATGTTATTGTATTCATCCTTATGGATTAGGACGGGTCGTCTCATAATACAAGTTTTGTTTCTAAATAATCGTGTCCATTTGTGAAATCGGTATCAAACAGTATGTATCCACATCCCATGTATAAAAACTAAACTTTTAAGAAAAAAGTAGGACTGCGAACTTTCATAAAAGAAACTTTTGAAAAACCACTAAGCATGTATTGTCACCCCAAAATAGTAGAGAAAAAGGGGGACTATAACTCACCTTTAGCTCAACTACAAGTAGCACAATAAATAAACAAGACGTAGGTCCTTGACCCGCAGGCTCAACCTAAAGAAATAAGTTGGTCAATAAGTGTCTAATAAGCTAGGTCAGTCCATAGGGTGCTCATAGTCCTAATGCTCAAGTCCGACTCACAGTTAATAATAAAAAGTCAACATAAGTCAAAGAAAATCAACCGATGGTTAACCACCGTCAATATGGTCAACCTTATTAAACCATAACAGCAGGTTACATGTTGGTCAAATAATTCATCGCCTATCAACCGGTAAAGTTTTAGCTGCAGATTAACTTTTTTAATTATTCGACTAAGCGTTCATGCTAACAACACTCAAACAGATGAGAATAAATCACAAACTAAATAGCATGGAAAAATAATAGTTTACAGATCAGTATATTAACTTATTATCTTATTAAAAAATCCGACGATGCTATCATACTATTTTTAGAACTCAAGATACACTCAAGGTTTACCACTTTAGTTTCTGTACGTGCAGTCAGAGTAAAAAAGCCTATAAGTTGAGCATAAAAATTCAAAATACTACTAGGACAATTAGAGATTTTTGCAAACAAGTTCATATAGATACCGTAGAAGAATGATAACTTTTGGTTTAGCCAATTGGTGCAGTTTATTCGAGCAAGTTTGACCATCAATTTTCAACAAATTTTTAAAAACACGTTATCTTGTTAAGCATTACCGCCAAAAACGTAACAAATCAACATATCGCCATTTAGAAAGTCTTCGTAATCATGTTGTAGTTCATATTCCAGAAAATCATGGCACTCCATCTTACCAAATAATCACAATCACATAATGTTCGTGCAAACGTCAAATTCGTTTTACAAAACGTTGTCTTGATCATAACTGGAGTTTTACAAATTAAAATTATGCAATACTTAGATGAAAACTTATTCGTATTTAATAAGGATTTCATTTATGAACCTTTCAAGATCTAGTTCTAACACATGTAATTACATAAATTCAGATTCCATAATTCCATAAATTCATATTCCACAAGAAATGTAACGACCCGGCTTTTTCGACTTGCTTTTGTGCCTTGTGTTTTTACGAAACTGCGTATTTGTGCGTACTGTGTTACTTTATACTCTGGAAACTTGATTTACGGGGTTTACTTCCATTTATATGTTAAAACGTGCCTTAGAGTACGTAGGATACATAACTTGATCATTGGAAGCCTTTATAACCGTTAGTGTTATTTGACGTTTCGAATAAACCGCGAACTTGCGCGCACGTTTAACTTTTGTCATAATCGGAATATTATGACTGCGAAATATTAATTATTATTTTATAATAATAATTACCTGGGTTTTTGGATGCTTAATTACGCGTAGTAATTTAATTATGCACAATAGTTAGTCTTGTTGGACTTTCTACCTTGTTGGGCTCAAGCCCACCCTACTCTAGCTAGTGACCCAATTAATTAGCCCTTGTCCATGTCATCAATCCTTTTCAAATTCCTTGCTTATAAATACTAGCCCTTGTCCATGTCATCAATCCTTGTCAAATTCCTTGCTTACTTGCGTACTTTCATTACCGACTTTACCGCTTTTATCACTGTGAGTTATAGCATTCCCTTTTTACTTTAACTTATTTTGGGAACTGAGAATACATGCGGATTTTATGTTTTACATACTAGGCACGAGTACTTAAACTTATATATGTGTGGGTTATACAATGGCAGAAACATTCCCTTTAGCTAGGTAACGTTTAGTCATTGGTTTTTGAACCGGTGAACGCGAATCTTAGATATGGATCCATAGGGTTTGACATCCCCACTCGGGCTAGTCGCGCTAGCATTTAACGAGTGTTTAATACTTCGTGAACATACGCACTCGCCAGGTGTACTTTCAGGGGGTTATAAACATTAAGTCTAGTTACCGGGTGCCCACGGTTATACATATACTTTATCATACTGATTTGAATTACTGATTTGAAATGCTTGTTTGAAGCACTGAAATCTCGTGGCCTACATTACATTACTGAATACAAACAAACTATAGCTCACCAACATTCGTGTTGACTTTTTAAGCATGTATTTCTCAGGTGTTTAGACGTTGTTGCTTCTGCTGTTAGCCTTGCTGTTCTAGTCTCGTTGTATAGACTTGCTGTTACAGATTTGCTGTGTTAGACTTCCGCTGCATTACTTAGAGATGTCTCAAGCATGAAACTTTTACTTTGCATTCCCAACTTATGTTATTTTCAAAACAATAGCTTTGTAATGACCTTAGTATCATGTACTCATGTTAATGTTTCCTATTCATCTTTTGTAAAACGTTATCTGTTCATGAATGCAAAACTGGTTTTCAAACAGCATATAGTGTTTGACCTTGTAATGATCCTGTTTTTGATGTACCATACACGATGATTTTGTACGGGGCGTCACATTTGGTATCAGAGCATTGGTTGTAGGGAATTAGGTTGCATTAGTGAGTCTAGGACCGACCCGAGTAGGATTCACTAATAGGACTAATCTACAACTTGCTAGTTTACTTGTTTCTGCGGAACCTGATGCATGCTACTGTGTTATATTACTACATGTTACTGCTTACTACTACTGCATGCCACTGCTTACTTTTACTACCGTATGAACTTGCTGCATGCTACCGTTTCCTTTTACTGCTATGTAAACTCGCTGCATGCTTTTGCTTATTCTAGCTACTGCATGCTACTATCTGCTTTCGATTGCATGTTACTTCTGTTTAGTACTGTTAATATTGTCATGCTATATACTGCTGTAAATGAGCTAGGTTGCTGTAGTGCCTGATTACGTACTTGCTTCATGCCCGGTATTCGCTGCACCGACTTGGAAAAACTTACCTTTCCTAGTTCAGATGTTCTTGTTAACCCATTTTTCACACATCTAACCCTAAGGATTAGTATTGTAATCCACCTGTTACTACTGTTCCACCGTTCCAGGGATCGAAACGATTCTTCACGCAATCTAGGAGGAGTACCCCTCGGATTACACGCCCACTAAAGTCGATCCTCGGAGGAGGAGATATTGGAGGATTTGTCGGAGTAACCGCACCCCGAGCTCACTCTAAATAGCCACGTACGATGTGTGAACATTTGAAGGTTGTTCAGTTCCTGCAAGATGGCTCGTATCTCATACGCTTTCATGACCGTCACTTATCTCTTTCGTTCTTCACCACTGCTCGACGATCTGATGACATTTCTGGATTTAGTACCCTAACAGTCTTAGGCATTGGGGAAGTCGGGAGGACATCTCCTTTCACAAGGTCAGAGTGCCTTCTACTAATGTTCAACCATACCCAAAGACTTGGGAGTCGCCTCAAGACATATCGTACTACTACTTGCTACACATACAACTCGACGCGAGACCCAGATTGAATTTCTAGAAAGGAACCTAACGATGTTACCTAAACCTGAACATTTTGAAGAAATTTCAGGACATTTAGGCATTGGTGCATGACCTACGGAACTTACGCACCCACACCGAGAAACCGTGAGATTAATTATGTAGATTTTGTTTTGAGATAGCATAGATAAAGCACCGATGGATGAAATTGAGTAGAACTGAAAGTGATCACGTTACATTGACCATATGGAGTGATATTGGAATGAACGTACGATTTAGTACAATATAATGACGCCGGGCCAGCGTAATTATATTGAAGTGAATCATGCAGAAGTCCCAATGTTACTACATAAGGAATATGAAGCGATTCAAAGGAAATTTTGGTAGGAACCACTTGAGTATACGCATTATGGTCTGATAAAGGCAGGAATAACCACTTAGTCTAGATACTGTACGAGAAGGGCCTGGACTGCAGAATTGATAACCCGAAAATTTGTTATAGATATAGACACCCTGGATACTTAAGGAAAAAGTTCTCAAATAGGAAAAAAAAACTTTGGACTCACATACGATAGAGCAATCGTTATCTCAGCTATGGAGACTCGCATGGATCCTGATTTTAGTTAGGGTACGTTTCTTCACAACGATTTATCGTCTCGGAATTGTTTAATACTAGAGTGATAGAAACCTTATATATAAGAATCCTAGTGTGATGACTAATAAGCCATTAACAATCATGAGAGTTAAGTATTCTATAGGACAAGCTAATGGTAAGTTGGCAGAGATAGAGGAGTAATTTAAGATAGTACCTTAAAAATTAACAGGTGGGTCATTTGGAGATGACCTCATGCCAACAAAACTTGGAAGTTTTATAGTAGTAGTTGGAAAGGATTAGTTACCTGCGCACAAGCAGATGTTATTTGAGAAGGTTGATAAAAATTTTCACGGTAGTATAATAAGATTTGGTTGGAATGGACCTTAAAATTAACCTAATACTCATCGAGTTAGAAAGCTTTGAGGAAATAGTTGGAACGGACTGACTTTCAAGGACGAAAGCGAAAGTTATTTATAGTAAGAAGATTATTCGTATACCTCGCGAGAATGGTGAGCCAAAAGCCATCTGGATTACTTCAACAACCCGAGATCCCACAATGGAAATGGGAAGGGATGACGATGGATTTCATTCTGAAACTACCGAAAACAGTCGGCAGTTATGACACTATCGGGGTTATCGTTGATTGCCTGACCAAATCTGCTCACTTTCTAGCCATGAAAGAAACCGATATAATGGACAACGATACATAAAGGAAATTGTATCCCGTCACTTCAGCAATTCAAATTCTATACTACCCAAGAATTGTATTTGATACTCATTCTTATGCGACACTGAATCCTAACTTATTCCGAGAGAATTCTTAATCAATGATAATCACACCATCACCCTTCTTACTTCGATATTAGTCATATCAGTTCAGAATTTCCAAAATCAATGGGTAGTTAATCCCCGTCCTCATACTCTCCCTTTCGTTTCTCACTTATAAGCAACAAATTTATACTTAAGTATTTTTGGTCGAAGGACTTACGCCCTACTAATAGTCATCAACCACATTAAAATTCAACAGTTTTCATTACCTCGTAACATTTTTGCTCAAATATCACCCGAGATTTTCAAAAGTCTTTTACTCGATTCTCATCAATCTTTTTTCAACTTGTAACCTCCGAAATATGAAAATTTTGTTTGCCAAAATTTTACTTACACTATTTTACTGTGCGATCCTCTCAAAACTTAATAAAAATAAATTTATTTTATTTGCCATTCGTGCAAAATTTTGAAATCGTATACGTTATATAAAATAAAGTAAATAATTACTTCTTTTTGACAAATACATATGAAATTTTACTTTCACTTTTACAAATTAAATCTTTTATTCAAAGGATATTTTACCTTGAATGGTACGTGTTGTACATAACCCTAGTTTGCTAAGAACTTAATTTCTTTTCTTACATCGTCACCTTAAATGAATTCTATAAAATTTTCGTTGCTTGTCAATATAAAATTTTTCATTGCTTATTCGTATCCAAGTCATCATGAAGACAGACAACTGTCGAAACTAAGAGATTCATGTGTGTGTATGTGATGAAGGCACTTACTACCACGTCATGCAGAGCCTTCGGGCATCCACAAACACTTAAACCATTCAAAATTACTACGTTACCCCAGGGATCTTATTCTTCACACCTGTCGGAGCGATGCTCTATCTTACATAACTCAAAGTCCTGACCTATTCCAAGGAAATTCTCATCTAGCGATATTAACATCATTAGTATTCCGACTTTAATATTAGCCATAACCTGTGTGGCATTCTGCAAAGTCAAGAAACGATTAACTTCTCATCCTCATGCTCTATCCTTCATACCTCACTTTTTAGCAACGGCTTCGCACGTAAACATTTTTGGGCCAAAGACTTAAGTTCGGATAATCATCAAAACTACATTTAATTCATTAGTTTTCATTACCTAGTAACATGTCAACCGATGATTCAAAGATTTTTCACTCGACCTTTTTCAACTCGTAACCTCTGAAATACGAAAAACTATGTTTATCAAAATTTTTACACGTTGATTTACACGTTGCTTATTTGTGCAGTGCTCACGAGATTTATGGACAAATGAAAGTACTAAAAACTTTTTTATCACTTACGCGATTTATAAAATCATATATGTATAAATTTACCCTTACTTATTTTGGGTTAGTACATACTAAGTTATACCTTCAAGATGATTAAAAATCGTTCCTTTATTGAGTTGTTTTAAGTCAAATAATTTTGTGCAAATGGTACTCGTTATACGTACTTCTAAATTTACCAAGAACTTCGTTCCATTTATGTTGTCGCATCAAACGTTTAAAGTTTTTTCAAAACTTCATCGGTTGATTTTATTAAAGGTTTCCGTATTAGACTACACCATGTAGGGATCACACTTCTTCTCTCCCTCCGTTAGGGATGAAGCTTACTAGTAAAATCCTTGTTAAAAACGCTTGATCCACTTTGGGTGTCAGATTTATATAAAAAAAAAAATTTGTTAGGAAGTCTTTGTACTCGAAAAATGTTCCTTTTAAGGTTAAACATGGCAAAATCGCGGGCTGATTGATGTTATGCGAGGTGTATATAAAATACTATTAAATTTTACAAGGAAATACTATTAAATAAGATACAATTTTACACAAGATATTTATTTATTTAGAGAATGGATATACTTAAACCTTGCTACAACACTTATAGGTAGTGTACCTAATCGTACAGTAGTGTAGTTTTTAGTAAGTCCGGTTCGTTCCACAGGGAATCTTTTTCACAAAGCTTAACGCTATATTAGTTTAAATTTATAAAAATACAAATATATATAAGTAATATTATTATTATAAATGGGGGTGTTTACCGTTTAATGACCGGTTTGTCGATTTTAAAAACTTTAGTTGCAGTTAAAACAAAATGTAAAATATTAAATAAATAAAAGACTTAATTTAAAGCGTAAAGTAAATAACGATAATGAAATTGCGAATAATAAAAGTGCGATAAAATAAACTTGCGATAATTAAAAAGTACGATAATTAAAAGTGCAATTAAATACAATAATAATAATAAAAATGCGATAATTAGAAGTGCAATTAAATATAAAATAAAGGAAATTAAATATGAAATAAAAGAATTATGCTTATTTAAACTTCCGTAATCATGATGTTTGACGTGTTAATTTTAGTTTTATGCCCATGGGTTAATTGTCCTTTGTCCTGAATTATTTAATATGTCCGTCTGGTTTTTGTCCATAACAGTCCATCAGTCATAAATATAAAGTGCGAGTGTCCTCGTCAAATTATCCTTATACCCGAAGTTAAATATTCCAACTAATTGGGGACTTAAACTGTAACAAGATTTTAATACTTTATTTAATAATTACACCAGGATGTCGACTGAGTGTAACCCAAGGTTTTAATATTTTGTTATCAATTATACCAAGTGTCCTTGTACATAATTTCACCCCTGTTTTAATTATTCTAGTGGCTATTAATCCATTCCCGTGTCCGGTTAAATGAACGATTATTCGTACATATAAATACCCCGCCCATCGTGTCCGATCGAGTGTATATGGTAATTTATAGGGACGCCCAATTGTAAATCTTTATATTAACATTAACAAACTATCATTTAGTTAAACAAATATAAATCCCATTAATAGCCCATAGTCTAATTTCCACAAGTGTCGTTCTTTTGTCCAAACCCCAATTATGGTACAAAGCCCAATTACCCAATTTTAGTAATTAGCCCAACATCATGATTACTTCGTTTTAAATAAGCATAATAATAACTTAGCTACGAGACATTAAATTAAAAAGGTTGAACATAACTTACAATGATTAAAAATAGCGTAGCGTTACACGGACAGAATTTCGACTTATACCCTTACAACATTTGCTAACATACCCTTATTATTAGGATTTAAAATTAAAATTAAAATTAAAATTAAAATATAAATTATATATATATATTTACGTATATATTGAGAGAGAGATAGATTATATTTGTTGGTTTTTTTTACGATCAGAATGCGTGAGCTTTATAGGCAGTTTCTAAATTTGGGGCTCCGCGACTCGCGGCATTTTTGCTCTTCAAACTCCGCGAGTCGCGGAGTTTGAAATTCCAGCTCACTCTAAATTGGATCTTAGTCTGCCGACGGTTTATTATATAATATAATATATATATAATTTATATAATTAATAATATATTATATTATATTTATATACATAGTTAACTTGTAATTTTTAGTCCGTTGTGTCGAGCGTTGAGAGTTGACTCTGGTCCCGGTTCCGAATTTTCGAACGTCCTTGCGTACTATTTTATATCTTGTACTTTGCGTTTTGAATCTTGTACTCTTGTAATTTCGAGACGTTTCTTATCAATAATTGGAATCTCTTTGATTGTCTTTTGTACTTTTGAGCTTTTTGGTCGTTTGCGTCTTCAATTCGTCGAATCTGTCTTTTGTCTTCACCTTTTATTATTTAAACGAATATCACTTGTAAATAGAACAATTGCAACTAAAAGCTTGTCTTTCTTGAGGAATAATGCTATGAAATATATGTTCGTTTTTAGCATTATCAAATATTCCCACACTTGAGCGTTGCTTGTCCTCAAGCAATATCGTCTTGAAATACTAGAATCACTTCTTTATTCTTCACACTTTGTACATCAGTGATTTCTATACGGCGGTATAAACAATGGTAGTAACGATGTGGTTTACAGTCCCAAATGACTATAAAATTTAGATCCATTAAGGAAATTGGATCTTTATGAAAATATTTGATCTTTTGAAAATTAAATCTAGTTTTTACCCTAGATAAGTTTTCCGGAATAACCCTTCACCGGTGTTTGTAAAATATTTTTGTGGGCTTGGTGGGTTTCAGATTTGAAAATTTTAGCTCAAAACTTATGGTTTTGTGTCACCCACTTGCTAACCTTGTATTTGGAAAGCAACACGTCCAGTTTACTTGTCCCGTATATTACCTTTCGGTAAACTACCGTCCGGTTGTAAAGGAAAGCGTTGAACAAGCAACTGTTAAGGCAATGTCCCCTGACACGCTTTTAATTATGGTCTATAACGTGTCAGACGCAATTACTATCCTTGGTAGGAGCAATAGTAAAGCTCACCCTTATAATTTGTTGGTTTGGCACAAGGTCCTGTCTTTGACCATGCTATGCAACCACTGTTCTTACGGTTGACACCCGATTTGGTTCAGATGACCTAATGAATTCCCGGTGAATTCCTAGAATTTTACGTTCAATGGTAATGAACGCATTGAAAATGGGTTTTCAGAAAACAAATCGGTTTATAATTTGATCAAAATATTTTCTTGTTCAGGCTCGAGTTTAGATATCATTAAATTCCATGAGTTTGTAATTCTCAATCTTTAAGGTCAATCTCAAGGATTGAGTAATATTAGGCTTAAAAGCTGATTTTTGATCTTTTAAGGAGATTATCCTTTCTAGGGATCTGATTCATTAGTCTTATCCAGCTAATTTGTATGGTGCCCCCCCATTGTACGAGATAAATCCTTCTCATGGTTAGGATAAATCTGACCACTTGGCGACCCTGTTTAATGCTGAGGTCCGTGGATTTCCTGCTGATTTTAGTGATGACTTTTTCTAGGTTTTTCGTCAACCTACAGCTGGTCTGGACGACAACTTCCTGACCTAAATCAAGAAGCGCGTTTCTTTTTCGGAAGACTTTACTTCCTTTTAATGATGGAATTGATTCATCGTGTAGATCCATCTTTCTTACAGTAAATCAGGTAAAATTTTTTAGTTTAGTCCAAAGCAAATGTATTTTCAGTTATTTGTACAAAAATATGTGACATATGTTTTGAATAACTTGGAGAATTTTCCCACACTTGGCTTTTATTTTCCTTTTTATTGTCCTCTATTCCATTTTAAATGAATTTTAACATTTTGGTTTGTTTCTCAATTTATGTCCTTTTCGAGGTAACAATAATTTCGGTGTTAAAACCTAGTTTTATCGTTCATAAATATGTATAAACATGATTTTGAGTTCATTTAATTAAAAATTTTGAAAATTTTTTACTAGAACTGGGTAGTCAGTATATAAGACTAGGGCTGTTCTTTATCATCAGAGAGCACTAGATTCTAATACAACTACTGCTTTACTAGTATTTTTAATGGTAACCAAGTGTTTATGATAAAAATTTTTAAAAAATCCGAAAGAATTTAACCCCTTCCCACACTTAAGATCTTGCAATGCCCTCATTTGCAAGAAATCAGTAACAATTTAAATTATTGAGGGTGATTTGTGTGAAAATGATTAAATTTTACCAAAGTTTCCAAATATATTGGCGTTTGTTTGCTGAATGATAAATGGTGCATATCATTTGTTCATTCCGTCTTGTTGTTATTTCACATATATTTTGCATCTTGTCGTCAAAATTAGTTGCTTTTGCTGAACTTAATGCCAGTCTTTGAAAATACGTTGTTTTACCCTGTTGTGTTCATAAGATAAACTGCAAACATATATACATATTTTTGAAGTTTGGTATATTACCCCACATTCAAAAATTATTAAAATCTAAGAATAAAAGTTAGAGAATTATAAAAACTATTACAATATTAACATAAGTATTAAACGTATCAACATTACAAATTACAAAATAAATAAAACTAAGTAGAATAGGGATGATACTGATACCAATAGGGGTTCCATGTATAACCATAGCTGCTATAAAATGCTTCGGCTGGGTTATACGTAGGATACGGTGGTTGAATCTCTATAGACCAGGTAGGAATATAGTTTCTACCTATATGTTGGCAATAAGCTATGATTTGGTTTTGATGAACTTGCCAATCTTCAAATGCTCTATGTCTAGCATTTTCGTACTCCTGTGAAGCTATAAACCTTTGCATTTCTTGCATTTCATTTCCCCCTCCTACATTACCTTGCTGTTGGTTTCTCTCAACCTGTGGATGTCTACCATGGTATTGTACTGCGGCATTATTTCGCCTCTTCAAAACTTTCGCACCATGGTATACATTTAAACCTATTGTATCGCGGGGTTCTGGTTCTTCGACTAATAATCCCCCCGACTTATATCCACACCGAGATATTCAGCAATCAAAGTAATAAATATACCACCACCTATTATGCTATGTGGTCTCATCCCCCTAACCATAGCTGATAAATAATAATCCACACAATAAGGTATACTTACAGCGCTTTGTGGGTCTCGAATACACATATGGTAAAACAAATCCTGTTCATTTACCTTTTCCTTGTTCTTACCTCTTTGTGTAATCGAATTAGCTAAAAACCTATGAATTACTCTTAATTCAGCTCTATCTATATCCAAATAAGAGTAATTTCCCCCTTTGAATCGGTGATGGCTTGTCATTTGACTCCATACACCATGTGTATCAAAATTTTCATCTATCTTTCTACCATTTAGTATCAACCCTCTACAATCGGCAGATGCTAACTCCTCGGGCGTATATATACGTAAAGCCTGAGCCATGTCTAGTAAAGACATGTGGTGCATCGAACCTCCTAACAAAAATCTAATAAAAGATCGATCGGTTAAACTAGCTACCCGATCATTTAATTCTATACTACACAACAATTCTTCACACCATACTTTATATACAGGTCTACGCATGGTGAATAAATGTACCCAGTCGTTAAAAGTAGAATTACCATACCTCTGTGCAAGTAATTCCCTAATTGGCCCGGCCAATTCTACAGCTTCTAATGGTCCCCATTCTATGACCCTAGGTACCTCAACAACTTTAGAATGAAGAGTATGTAAACCCCTTTGGTATTTTGGATAATCTATCCAAAGTCTGTCAAATCTCAGGTTCGGGTGCAAATCTTCCAAGTGCATATCAGAAAATGTCATGAATGGATGAGGTATATCTTGTTTGTAGTAGTTATCCACCTCCTGTTGTTCCGCATTCTCAGCAGGAGTATTGCGAGCTTGGGATGAAGATTCACCCCTTTCAGTCTGCAAAACACATCAAACACAATTTTTGTGCATCCAAATATGCATTAGTGTCAGCAAAATCATCAATCAAAATAATTACAATGACATGATCAATTTATATCAAACTTAAGCTCATTTTCACATTCTCATCAAATCTACACTTTTTCAAATAAGCATATACGAAAATGTTCGCCAAGTTCATAAGCATTCAACTCAAATAACATGTCAAAATAATCATTACTAGCAATTAAACAAGTTTCAAATAGCATTATCTCTCAAAAATCAAGTTCATGAATTTTAGACTTGAAAAAGTCCACTTTAATTCTCAAAATCATGTTTAGGCTCAAAGTTTGGATCATTTAACTACCTAAACATGTTACACTACTTAATTTAGCAACAATTCATGACAAAAATCGGCCATAACCTGTTTATATCAAAAAGCCCCAAATTTGCTCAAGAACACAAACCCTAGATTACTCAAAATTTGAAGTTTAAGGCTTCTAATCATGTTAAATAGCATCAATCTAGGTTATACAAGCATAATACATAAACAATTTAAGCATAATTACACTAAAAAGCATCAAAATCAAATTGGGTATAAAATTGCTCAAGAACACTAATTTTCGGATTAAATGGTGTTTAGGTGTAGAAATTTACCATTTTTCTTGAGTAATTCCTTGATAGCATCCTTCTCAACATGATTTTAGTAAAAGATTTGATGATTAACGGTTAAAAATTGTGATTTTGGAAGTGTTTTTTCGGGGTTTTTCGGCTGTGTTTCGCAGTATTTGTGGTG
The DNA here is from genome assembly GCF_046630445.1 of Rutidosis leptorrhynchoides. Classification (NCBI taxonomy): domain Eukaryota; kingdom Viridiplantae; phylum Streptophyta; class Magnoliopsida; order Asterales; family Asteraceae; genus Rutidosis; species Rutidosis leptorrhynchoides. The sequence goes on along the minus strand of NC_092334.1, from coordinate 241,972,997 downwards.
TGGGGATGTTTAACTGATCAGTTTTTGCGTTTTTATTTATTTTCTGAGTTTTGATCCCTCCGCGAGTCGCGGTGTTTGAACCTTCAAACTCCGCGAGTCGCAGAGTTTGTATTTTTTTTTCTTTATATCTTATACTAATTAAAACAATTAAGTAATTAATTTTAAAATTTTGTTTCCCTTGTTATTTAGGACGAGGTCGTTTCGGATCGATGTCCTAGTTCGTCCTTCGACAAAATTTTAAAATTTGTCTTTTTGTAGCGATTGTTTTAAAAGCTAAGATTTTTGGGGTTTTTTAATGTTTTTGGCATACTTTAATTCAATAAGATTAAAAATAATGATAATAAAAGTTCTCGTCCCTCCCTTGGGTAAAGCAATTTCGGTTCAAAGACCTAGTCTTCAACTTACGACGAATTTTAAAAATTATATTTTTAACTTAATGAGATAAAGTAAATTTTTGTTTTTAAATTCAAACAACTTAAATATAAAATTCAAAATTAATATTAAAAATTCACACCAAACTTACAATTTAAAATGCATAAAAATAAAATTCATATTTTAAAAATTAAAAATTCACACCAAACTTAATTTAAAAATTCATATTATAAATTCACATCAAACATATATTAATTTTTCAAATATTTACAATTTTAAATATATTGTTTTTACAAAGTTTACAATATTAATTTAAGATTTATATATTAATTTTAAAAAACATGGTAAAAATAAAATTAAAAATCTTTTTGGCTTTTTATCCCACTTTAATCAATCAAATATTATCAAAAATATGCGCCCCTCTTTTCGGAAAAGTAATTTCGGTTCCAAGACCTAATTTAACTCATGACGAATTTTTGAAATATTTTGGGTTGATTGATTAAAGATATTTATACCTTAAGAATAAACGTTAAATTTCGCAGTGATGTAATAAATTTTTGAATGATATCAATAATTTCGGTCGCCAAACCTAATTTTATTCAATACCAATTTAATACTTTATAGTGAACAAATTAGCGTTTATTATCAAAAGGTTAAAAATAATAATAAAAAAAATAAAAACTGTACAAACATACATGTGAAATAGATTTCTTAGTTATATGATCTATCCCATTCATAAGATAGTCGATTTAATTGGTTTTCCATGGCTACATAGGCGTAACCTCGAGCATTCAGTGTTTTTTCTTCTAAACATACGAACGGTCCGTCTCTGCATAAAGTAACAAATTCGGTGTTTGAATAGGTTTGATTATTTGAACATTTACCTCCATGTGACCATTTTCCGCATTTGTGACATCTTTCTAGGTGTCGTGCTCTTCTTTTCGCTGCGGATTTTGATTTTCCTTTACCAAATTGTAACTTATTATCTTCGCATCTGGATTCTTTTCTAACTCCGTCCAATCTTTCTCTGATTACTGATCTATTTCACTCGGAAGTGTGTCATTATTACGTTTAGTGATCAAAGCGTGTAGCATTAGACCATGGTTTAGTTCACAGGCAGTCTTCATTTCCTAAAAAAAATAAAAATTCAGAATGAGGGGAGAAGACTAGTTCTTTAGGGTCTGCTAGGGAAAGACCATTCGGGTTCCATTTTCGAGAACTACACGAAAACAGACAATCTAACTCTAACAGAAATACATATTATCCTTTAAAGACTTGATTCTCCCCACACTTAGTTAGTTGTGGTGTCGAAATTGTGATTAACTTCGTTGTCGACTTCCATCGGACTATCTATGTAGTGTTTAACTCTGTGACCATTAACTTTAAATTCAATCCCATTTGAATTTATCAACTATACTGTTCCGTATGGGAAAACTCTTTTGACTATGAATGGTCCAGACCATCTTGATTTTAATTTTCCAGGAAATAGCTTGAATCGTGAATTGAAAAGAAGAACTCTGTCTCCTTCTTTAAATTCTTTTAAACTTCTGATTCTTTTATCATGCCATTTCTTCGTTCTTTCTTTATAGATTAACGAATTTTCGTATGCTTCATGTCTTAATTCTTCTAATTCATTTAGTTGACTAAATCGTAGACGTCCAGCTTCATGTATATCAAGATTACATGTCTTCAAAGCCCAAAATGCTTTGTGTTCAATTTCTACTGGAAGATGACATGCTTTTCCATAAACAAGTCTAAAAGGTGTGGTTCCAATTGGAGTTTTGTAGGCTGTTCTAAAAGCCCAGAGTGCATCCTCCAATTTAATGGACCATTCCTTCGGATTTGATCCTACGGTTTTCTCTAGAATACGTTTTAAAGCTCGGTTGGTATTTTCAACTTGTCCACTTGTTTGTGGATGATATGCGGTGGAGATTTTATGAGTTACTCCATATCTTTTAAGAACTTTCTCAAGTTGATTATTACAGAAATGAGTACCCCGATCACTTATTAAAGCTTTCGGTGTTCCAAACCTTGCAAAAAGACATTTTAAAAAGTTGACTACAACTCGTGCATCGTTAGTTGGGAGAGCTTGTGCTTCCGCCCATTTAGATACATAATCAATGGCTACGAGTATATATAGATTATTATGAGATTTTGGAAATGGACCCATAAAGTCAATACCCCAAATGTCAAATACTTCACATACTTGGATGACATTTTGTGGCATTTCATCACGTTGACTTATTTTTCCGGCCCTTTGACAAGCATCACAGGATTTGCAAAGAAGGTGTAAGTCTTTGTAAATTGTAGGCCAATAGAATCCAGCATCATAAACTTTTCTTGCTGTTAGTTGAGGCCCATAATGCCCTCCTGTTGGTCCTGTGTGACAATGGTTTAATATTTTACTAGCTTCATCTCCAAATACATATCGGCGTATTATTCCATCGGGACAACTTTTAAACAGATGTGGATCTTCCCAAAAATAGTGTTTTATATCACTGAAGAATTTCTTTCATTTTTGGTACGATAATCCTTTTTCAAGGAATCCACATACTAAATAGTTTGCATAGTCTGCAAACCATGGGATTTCATTATAATCTATCTTCAATAGATATTCATCAGGAAAGTTGTCTTGTATGGCCGATTCATTTAGAACTTCTAATTCGGGATTTTCAAGACGAGAAAGATGATCAGCGGCGAGATTTTCTGCTCCTCTTTTATCTCGGATTTCAATATCAAACTCTTGTAAGAGTAAGATCCAATGGATTAATCTTGGTTTAGCATCTTGTTTCGAAAATAGGTATCTAAGAGCAGAATGGTCGGTATAAACCACCGTTTTTGCTAGAACGAGATATGATCGAAATTTGTCAAAGGCAAAGACAATAGCAAGGAGTTCTTTTTCAGTAGTTGTATAGTTCGTTTGTGCTCCTTGTAACATCTTACTAGCATAATATATAGGTTGAAATCGTTTTTCAATCCTTTGTCCTAAAACGGCTCCCATTGCAAAATCACTTGCATCGCACATTAGTTCAAATGGTAGATTCCAATTTGGTGTTATCATGATCGGCGCATTAGTGAGTTTCTCTTTAAGAATATTAAAAGATTTGATACACTCATCTGAAAAGATGAATGGAGCATCCTTTTCTAGGAGTTTATTCATAGGAGTGGCAATTTTAGAAAAATCTTTTATGAAACGTCGGTAAAAACCAGCATGCCCTAGAAAACTCCTAACTCCTCTAACATTGGTGGGATGTGGAAGTTTAGCAATTACATCTACTTTAGCTCTATCCACTTCAATTCCTCCTTTTGAAATTTTATGACCAAGAACGATGCCTTCTTTAACCATGAAATGGCATTTCTCCCAATTAAGTACTAGATTTGATTGTTCGCATCTAATAAGCATTCGTTCAAGATTAGTTAGACATGTTTCAAATGTATCACCGAAGACTGAAAAGTCATCCATGAAAACTTCCATGCATTCTTCTATCATGTCATGAAAAATCGCCATCATATGTAGTGACCCGAACTTTTCCATGTTTATATATATTAATTGAGATTGATATTTATATGATTAAATGTTTCTAACATATTAAGCAATCAAACTTGTTAAGACTTGATTAATTGAAATATGTTTCATATAGACAATTGACCACCCAAGTTGACCGGCGATTCACGAACGTTAAAACTTGTAAAAACGACATGACGATATATATATGGATATACATATGGTTAACATGAGATTATGATAAGTAAGTATCTCCATAAGTATATTAACAATGAGTTATATACATATAAACAAGACTACTAACTTAAGGATTTCGAAACGAGACATATATGTAACGATTATCGTTGTAACGACATTTAAATGTATATATATCATATTAAGATATATTAATATATCATAATATCATGATAATATAATAATTTAACATCTCATTAGATATAATAAACAATGGGTTAACAACATTAATTGAGATCGTTAACTTAAAGGTTTCAAAACAACACTTACATGTAACGACTAACGATGACTTAACGACTCAGTTAAAATGTATATACATGTAGTGTATTTAGATGTATTAAAATACTTTTGGAAGACTTCAAGACATATATCAAAACACTCATACTTAATGAAAATGGTTACAGTTACTTTTCCATTCTTTTCTTTCATCAAGAATTCTAGTCGTATTCTTACCCGTATTATACACAGCTTCAAAACGTACTTACTATGGGTATATACCAATAGGAACTAGCATGGGATTCCACTCTTGATTATGTCATGTATGACTAATCAATTTTAACTTCTACCATGAGCTAGTCAACTAACTAGAACTCCTTTTAACCCCACTCACCACTCACCAATTACCACTCATCATTCACTCCATTTCACTTCCAATTCTCTTTCTAATTCTCTCTCAACACACACACACACACTATTATGACCGTATTTTTCCAGTAGTTAATCATCATCTTCATCAAAAATCACTTCAAGAATCAAGCTATAATCATCATAGGAAGAACACTTCAAGAACACTTCAAAAATCCATTCAAGTTTACTAATTTACTTCCAAGCTTTCTAATCCATTCCAAGTAATCATCTAAGATCAAGAAACCTTTGTTATATACAGTAGGTTATCTTTCTTATTCAAGGTAATATTCATATTCAAACTTTGATTCAATTTCTATAACTATAAACTATCTTAATTCGAGTAAAAATCTTACTTGAACTTGTTTTTGTGTCATGATCCTACTTCAAGAACTTTTAAGCCATCCAAGATCCTTTGAAGCTAGATCATTTCTTGTCACTTCCATTAGGTTTACCTACTAAACTTGAGGTAGTAATGATGTTCATAACATCATTCGATTCATATATATAAAACTATCTTATTCGAAGGTTTAAACTCGTAATCACTAGAACATAGTTTAGTTAATTCTAAACTTGTTCGCAAACAAAAGTTAATCCTTCTAACTTGACTTTTAAAATTAACTAAACACATGTTCTATATCTATATGATATTCTAACTTAATGATTTAAAACCTGGAAACACGAAAAACACCGTAAAACCGGATTTACGCCGTCGTAGTAACACCGTGGGCTGTTTTGGGTTAGTTAATTAAAAACTATGATAAACTTTGATTTAAAAGTTGTTATTCTGAGAAAATGATTTTTATTATGAACATGAAACTATATCCAAAAATTATGGTTAAACTCAAAGTGGAAGTATGTTTTCTAAAATGGTCATCTAGACGTCGTTCTTTCGACTGAAATGACTACCTTTACAAAAACGACTTGTAACTTATTTTTCCGACTATAAACCTATACTTTTTCTGTTTAGATTCATAAAATAGAGTTCAATATGAAACCATAGCAATTTGATTCACTCAAAACGAATTTAAAATGAAGAAGTTATAGGTAAAACAAGATTGGATAATTTTTCTCATTTTAGCTACGTGAAAATTGGAAACAAATCTATTCCAACCATAACTTAATCAACTTGTATTGTATATTATGTAATCTTGAGATATCATAGACACGTATACAATGTATCGACCTATCATGTCGACACATCTATATATATTTCGGAACAACCATAGACACTCTATATGTGAATGTTGGAGTTAGCTATACAGGGTTGAGGTTGATTCCAAAATATGTATAGTTTGAGTTGTGATCAATACTGAGATACGTATACACTGGGTCGTGGATTGATTCAATATAATATTTATCGATTTATTTCTGTATATCTAACTGTGGACAACTAGTTGTAGGTTACTAACGAGGACAGCTGACTTAATAAACTTAAAACATCAAAATATATTAAAAGTGTTGTAAATATATTTTGAACATACTTTGATATATATGTATATATTGTTATAGGTTCGTAAATCAACCAGTGGCCAAGTCTTACTTCCCGACGAAGTAAAAATCTGTGAAAGTGAGTTATAGTCCCACTTTTAAAATCTAATATTTTTGGGATGAGAATACATGCAGGTTTTATAAATGATTTACAAAATAGACACAAGTACGTGAAACTACATTCTATGGTTGAATTATCAAAATCGAATATGCCCCTTTTTATTAAGTCCGGTAATCTAAGAATTAGGGAACAGACACCCTAATTGGCACGAATCCTAAAGTTAGATCTATTAGGCCTAACAAACCCCATCCAAAGTACCGGATGCTTTAGTACTTCGAAATTTATATCATATCCGAAGGGTGTCCCGGAATGATGGGGATATTCTTATATATGCATCTTGTTAACGTCGGTTACCAGGTGTTCACCATATGAATGATTTTTATCTCTATGTATGGGATGTGTATTGAAATATGAAATCTTGTGGTCTATTATTATGATTTGATATATATAGGTTAAACCTATAACTCACCAACATTTTTGTTGACGTTTTAAGCATGTTTATTCTCAGGTGATTATTAAGAGCTTCCGCTGTCGCATACTTAAATAAGGAGGAGATTTGGAGTCTATGCTTGTATGATATTGTGTAAAAACTGCATTCAAGAAACTTATTTTGTTGTAACATATTTGTATTGTAAACCATTATGTAATGGTCGTGTGTAAACGGGATATTTTAGATTATCATTATTTGATAATTTACGTAAAGCTTTTTAAACCTTTATTGATGAAATAAAGGTTATGGTTTGTTTTAAAATGAATGCAGTCTTTGAAAAAGGTCTCATATAGAGGTCAAAACCTCGCAACGAAATCAATTAATATGGAACGTTTTTAATCAATAAGAACGGGACATTTCAGTTGGTATCAGAGCGTTGGTCTTAGAGAACCAGAATTTTGCATTAGTGTGTCTTATCTAGTTTGTTAGGATGCATTAGTGAGTCTGGACTTCGACCGTGTTTACTTGAAAAATGATTGCTTAACAAATTTTGTTGGAAACTATATATTTTTAACATGTGAATATTATGTGATATATTAATCTCTTAATTCGTTTGATATTATGTGATAGATGTCTACCTCTAGAACAAGTCCCATTGACTCACCTAATAATAATGAAGATTCAAATGTAAATTGGAATGATTCGTGGACTGATTCACAAGTTCCCGAAGAGGAACCGTATAAGAGTCGGAACCGGAAGAAGAATCGGAACCGGATGAAGAAATAGAACCGGTGGGGGAAATAATAAAACGGTTAAGTAAAAGAAAATCCTCAACCAACCGACCAAGGTTAATTATGGTCAATGGTGTTTTCGCTAAGGAAGCAAAATATTGGGAGGATTACCAATTCTCCGATGAATCGGATTCTGACGAGAATTCCGATGATGTTATAGAAATTACCCCAACTGAATTTAAAAAGGCAAAAGAAAATAATAAGGGAAAGGGCATAAAAATAGAGAAATCTAATTCCAACCCCGATGAACTTTATATGTATCGTCAACCCCCGAAGTCCTTAAGTTGTAACAATGACCCGGGAACCTCTAAACCACCAGGTTTTTCTAAACCAATGTGGAAAACGACGGCTCGTATTAGGGGAACATCATATATCCCTAGAAACTTGGCAAAACGAACCAAAACCGAAGAAGAAGAAACAAGCGAGTCGGAATAAGATAGTTGTATTCGTGTGGTGTAATATATGTAATATAGTGTGCTTATGCTTTATGATATATGTAAAAATTGCTTGTATTAATAAGTATTTTTTTTTTAATCTAACTCTTGTCTATTTTACAGTATAAAAACACAAAATGGATAGACAACCCAATATTTTAAGAGACCTACCCGGAGACATGATTGATGAAATCTTGTCTAGAGTCGGTCAGAATTCTTCGGCACAACTATTTAAGGCGAGATCAGTTTGTAAGACATTCGAAGAACGTTCCAAGAATGCCTTGGTTTATAAAAGGCTTTTGTTCGAAAGATGGGGGATATCACATTGGGAAATCCATAAGTTACGATGTGTTTACTTTGACGCATATATTGCGGGGAACCCAAATGCTATTTTACGCAATGGGTTAAGAAATTATTTTGACTCAATATATCTGAATATTGGACTTCGTGATTTAGAAAAAGCAGCTAACTTGCAACATAAAGAAGCATGTTATGCTTACGGATTAGTAATGTTCGCTTCTCACCAAAGTGAGAACAAGAACATCGGCCTACAACTATTAAACAAAACGTTCCCACAAGTGACGGAGTCGATAATTGGGGTAAGAAATGAGGTTTTTAGATTGTTACGGGACTGTTGGACATTACGTAACCCTCGTCCCTTTGACGACGTTACAACACGCTGTCTTATCAACGGCCATAACGGTTATGTTCCACAAGACCAAGGATGGGAAGTAGTCCTAGTAAAACCAGAATGCATGACTTGTTTCTGGACGTGTGAATTACGTGTCTTTATTGCCTTTGCTGAACGACTTGTGTACTAGCTAGAATTATCTTCACAACTATCTTGTATCAAAGTTATTGTGTGCTATATTTCATGCTTTATGTAAAATAAGCGGTATTGTAAGTTTGTAAAATATTGTATAAAAGTTTGAACGCGAAATATTATTATAATCAGTTTTTCATATAGAATTGTAGTAGTTGAATTGTATATTAGCTACTAAGTATGAACTTAACAGGTAGGTTGTAAGACCCAAATATTTATCTTGCATACTCGTGTACTTATAACATTCGAGATTGGGTTTCGTTGGCTATTTATGGGAGTTAAAATGCAAAAGAATCTGTTTCAGTTATGTCGCGCGCCGCGCGGGGATTTGGCGCGCCGCGCCGTTTGCTGCTGACAGAATCTCTTGTTTTTAATTGGTTTAAATGAAGGGCAAATGGGTAATTTCACTTGAGGCCGGATTTGTGAGGCTTATGAGCTAGTTTGGATCAGTTTTGGATCCCATTCACATCCACTCATCATCTTCATCCATTTTTAGAGAGAGAGTAAGAGTTTAGAGAGAGATTGGAGGTTTTGGTGAGGAAGAAGCTCGAATCGTGCAAAGTCTCGGGTTTTAAAGTTATTCCTTTCGTTCTCGGCTACACGGTGATAGTATTGGTAAGCTCAAACTCCGAATTTCATTCTTGTGACTTGATATCCAATTTAGGGTTTTGAGTTAATTAGTTGTAAAACCCTTTTATGTGATGAAATGGGTTTAGTGAAGCTAGTAATCGGGCTTGTTGTTAATTGTTGGTGGATTTTGGGTTTGGTGAACTAATTGGCCATGTTTAGAACTTTAATTTGAGTTTAATCACTTAAGTTAGTGATTTTGGAAGTGTTGAAACCCATTTAGGGTATTTGGTTGACTAATTGTGACTTTGGGTCAAATTTGGGTTTGGTGGTGATTATGACCCATTTGGTGACTTAATGAGGTTTATGAACTTAAAATGGATTAAGTTGGAATATTAAACCAAGTTAAATGTGTTTTGGTGTCAAAACTTATAAAGGACGAGATTTTGACCTTTATGGGTCAAAATTAGGGTTTAAGTGTCAAAATGGGTATGACACGTGTTTGGCACTTGTGTCCGGGTTTATTTGGCATATTATGACCATTCTCACTTGCGTTAGTGATTATTGGTTAGTTTGGGCACGGTTTGTGCTCGGAAGTGCAATTGGGTCGAAATTGCACTAAGTGTTGAATTGGGTTGGTTTGTAAATCCATCCTAATTGTATTGTTGTAATTGTGATAATGGAATAGGTATTTTCCATTGGCGAGTTGCGGATTACTTGGAAGCTTTCTTCAAGACTTCAAGGTGAGTGATATTATCCTATGTACATATGTATGTGTAGGATGGGTGCGGGTCGAGTGAAGTGAATCTCGGCTATAGAGCTCACTTCACATGTAGGTGAACTTGATGGACTTTTGTATAAGTCCAATTGGCACGGTTGTGCGTTTTGGTTGACCATCTTTGGCGAAGTACACGTTCGTGTGTACATTATCACACGTGATTGTGATTTGGATGTTGTAGCCCCGATGTGGTGGATTTTATAATCCCGTGACCGTGGGTTTGAGTTGGAGATGTGAATCGCGTGTGGTTTCGGATTCACGATGACGCGTGTGGTTTCGGTCATCTTATCGAATGAATCTCGTGTAGTTCGGATTCATGGTGACTCGTGTAGTTCGGTCATCTTATTGAGGTAGTAATCTCGTGTGGTTTCGGATTACTAAGGCTCGTGTGGTTCGGCCAACCTCGATGTTATGAAGATAGTAATCTCGTGTGGTTTCGGATTACTAAGGCTCGTGTAGTTCGGCCAATCTTCATTGTGGTATTTGGTTCTCGGTATTGGGTTAAGGTGTTAACCTTGTTCATTTATATTGTTATATATTAATGTATTGTTGTGTTGTAGCTAACCCTCCGGGTGTAGCTATTTGGAGATGTTCACTTTGTCGTTGGTGGACTCATATTTGTTGTTGTACCTTTAGCTTGATGCTTAGAGATTGTACGGTATGCTTAGTGTAGTTGCTTTATATTTGGATGCTACGGTATGCGGTATTTGCTATTTTGTGGCGTGTCCATTTTATACATATATATGTATGTAGTATATTATCATTCACTAAGCATTAGCTTACCCTCTCGTTGTTGATTCTTTTTTATAGATTGCATGCGGATGGTGGCTCGGGTAAGCGCGAGGATTAGAGGACTTGCGTAGTTTGCGTAGAAGGCTTGCTTTTGGATTTATTAGGATTGGGTAGCGTATCCCCAATCGCCATGCTCGGCTTTGTCTTGTATTAAGAGTCTTATGGTCTAAAATTGTACTTTTATACTTAAAGGGTAATTTGGGCACGTGTGGGCCCCACTTTGTGAAACTCGCTCAAACCTTAGTTATGTGCTAGTTTTACATATATTAATGAACGGTTAAAAGCGTTTTGGCTAAATGTGTCGGGAACTAGTCAAACATTTTCGTTAAATTGACTTCCGGGGACAGCGGGCTGTCCAGGTGATTCGGCGCGCCGCGCGACCTATATGGCGCGCCGCGCAAATGAACTGCACAAGAAATTTTTTTTTTGTTTGAAATTTCGTCGAGTTTGGTCGGTTACGGTTTGGGTTGTTACATAGGTACTACCCGAATTTAAACTTATAAAACGCTAATATGAAGAAAAAGCTTTTATAAATGAGTTCATATTATGCTACGAAATACTATTAACTACTCTTAATATTCTGTATGATTAACTTGTTCCATTTAACTATTTTGAAGGAAATGGCACCGACTACTCGACACACCGTGAATATGAATGAAGAGGAATTCCGTACTTTTCTAGCTTCAAACATAGCCGCAGTACAGGCTGCGCTACATACCAACAATAACCTTAGATCTAGCAGTACAGGAAATCGTGTAGGATGTACCTACAAAGAATTCACTGCCTGCAAACCTTTGGAATTTGATGGAACCGAAGGACCGATCAGATTGAAACGGTGGACGGAGAAGGTCGAATCGGTGTTTGCCATAAGTAAGTGTACTGAAGAGGACAAAGTAAAGTATGCTACGCATACCTTCACAAGTTCTGCGTTAACATGGTGGAATACCTATCTAGAGCAAGTGGGACAAGACGATGCGTACGCACTACCGTGGTCAGCATTCAAGCACTTGATGAACGAGAAGTACCGTCCCAGAACCGAGGTCAATAAGCTCAAGACAGAACTTAGAGGGTTACGAACCCAAGGATTTGATATTACCACGTACGAAAGACGATTCACAGAATTGTGCCTATTGTGTCCGGGAGCATTCGAAGATGAGGAAGAGAAGATCGACGCGTTTGTGAAAGGATTACCGGAAAGAATCCAAGAAGATATAAGTTCACACGAGCCCGCCTCCATACAACAGGCATGTAGAATGGCTCACAAACTAGTGAACCAGATTGAAGAAAGAATTAAGGAACAGACTGCTGAAGAGGCCAATGTGAAGCAAGTCAAAAGAAAGTGGGAGGAAAACGGTGATAAGAATCACCAATACAACAACAACAGCAATTACAACAATAATCGCAACAATTATCCCAACAATCGCAACATCAATCGCAACTACAACAAACGGCCCAACAACAACAACAACAATAACAACAACAACAACAACAACAACAACAACAACAACAACAACAACAACTACAACAATCATCCCAACAACAATAATAACCGCAACAACAACAACAATCAGAAGCAGCTATGCTAAAGGTGTGAAAAGTATCACTTGGGGTTCTGCACCAAATTTTGCAACAAGTGTAAAAGAAATGGTCATAGCACGGCGAAGTGTGAGGTCTACGGACCAGGGGTTAATAGAACGAAAGGAACAAATGGTGTCGGAACGAGTAATGGCAGAGCAAGTAGTGTCGGAGCAAGTTATGCCAATGTAGTTTGTTATAAATGTGGAAAACCGGGCCACATTATTAGAAATTTCCTGAACCAGGAGAACACGAATGGACAAGGCCGCGGAAGAGTTTTCAATATTAATGCGGCAGAGGCACAGGAAGACCCGGAGCTTGTTACGGGTACGTTTCTTATTGACAATAAATCTTCTTACGTTTTATTTGATTCGGGTGCGGATAGAAGCTATATGAGTAGAGATTTTTGTGCTAAATTAAGTTGTCCATTGACGCCTTTGGATAGTAAATTTTTACTCGAATTAGCAAATGGTAAATTAATTTCAGCAGATAATATATGTCGGAATCGAGAAATTAAACTGGTTAGCGAAACATTTAAGATTGATTTGATACCAGTAGAGTTAGGGAGTTTTGATTTGATAATCGGTATGGACTGGTTGAAAGAAGTGAAAGCAGAGATCGTTTGTTACAAAAATGCAATTCGTATTATACGAGAAAAAGGAAAACCCTTAATGGTGTACGGAGAAAAGGGCAACACGAAGCTACATCTTATTAGTAATTTGAAGGCACAAAAACTAATAAGAAAAGGTTGCTATGCTGTTCTAGCACACGTCGAGAAAGTACAAACTGAAGAAAAGAGCATCAATGATGTTCCCGTCGCAAAAGAATTTCCCGATGTATTTCTGAAAGAATTACCGGGATTACCCCCACATCGATCCGTTGAATTTCAAATAGATCTTGTACCAGGAGCTGCACCAATAGCTCGTGCTCCTTACAGACTCGCACCCAGCGAGATGAAAGAACTGCAAAGCCAATTACAAGAACTTTTAGAGCGTGGTTTCATTCGACCAAGCACATCACCGTGGGGAGCTCCTATTTTGTTTGTCAAGAAGAAAGATGGTACATTCAGGTTGTATATCGACTACCGAGAGTTGAACAAACATACCATCAAGAACCGCTACCCACTACCGAGAATCGACGACTTATTTGATCAACTACAAGGCTCGTCTGTTTATTCAAAGATTGACTTACGTTCCGGGTATCATCAAATGCGGGTGAAAGAAGATGATATTCCAAAGACTGCTTTCAGAACACGTTACGGTCATTACGAGTTTATGGTCATGCCATTTGGTTTAACTAATGCACCAGCTGTGTTCATGGACCTTATGAACCGAGTGTGTGGACCATACCTTGACAAGTTTGTCATTGTTTTCATTGATGACATACTTATTTACTCAAAGAATGACCAAGAACACGGTGAACATTTGAGAAAGGTGTTAGAAGTATTGAGGAAGGAAGAATTGTACGCTAAGTTTTCAAAGTGTGCATTTTAGTTGGAAGAAGTTCAATTCCTCGGTCACATAGTGAACAAAGAAGGTATTAAGGTGGATCCGGCAAAGATAGAAACTGTTGAAAAGTGGGAAACCCCGAAAACTCCGAAACACATACGCCAGTTTTTAGGACTAGCTGGTTACTACAGAAGGTTCATCCAAGACTTTTCCAGAATAGCAAAACCCTTGACTGCATTAACGCATAAAGGGAAGAAATTTGAATGGAATGATGAACAAGAGAAAGCGTTTCAGTTATTGAAGAAAAAGCTAACTACAGCACCTATATTGTCATTGCCTGAAGGGAATGATGATTTTGTGATTTATTGTGACGCATCAAAGCAAGGTCTCGGTTGTGTATTAATGCAATGAACGAAGGTGATTGCTTATGCGTCTAGACAATTGAAGATTCACGAACAAAATTATACGACGCATGATTTGGAATTAGGCGCGGTTGTTTTTGCATTAAAGACTTGGAGGCACTACTTATATGGGGTCAAAAGTATTATATATACCGACCACAAAAGTCTTCAACACATATTTAATCAGAAACAACTAAATATAAGGCAGCGTAGGTGGATTGAATTATTGAATGATTACGACTTTGAGATTCGTTACCACCTGGGGAAGGCAAATGTGGTAGCCGATGCCTTGAGCAGGAAGGACAGAGAACCCATTCGAGTAAAATCTATGAATATAATGATTCATAATAACCTTACTACTCAAATAAAGGAGGCGCAACAAGGAGTTTTAAAAGAGGGAAATTTAAAGGATGAAATACCCAAAGGATCGGAGAAGCATCTTAATATTCGGGAAGACGGAACCCGGTATAGGGCTGAAAGGATTTGGGTACCAAAATTTGGAGATATGAGAGAAATGGTACTTAGAGAAGCTCATAAAACCAGATACTCAATACATCCTGGAACGGGGAAGATGTACAAGGATCTCAAGAAACATTTTTGGTGGCCGGGTATGAAAGTCGATGTTGCTAAATACGTAGGAGAATGTTTGACGTGTTCTAAGGTTAAAGCTGAGCATCAGAAACCATCAGGTCTACTGCAACAACCCGAAATCCCAGAATGGAAATGGGAAAACATTACCATGGATTTTATCACTAAATTGCCAAGGACTGCAAGTGGTTTTGATACTATTTGGGTAATAGTTGATCGTCTCACCAAATCAGCACACTTCCTGCCAATAAGAGAAGATGACAAGATGGAGAAGTTAGCACGACTGTATTTGAAGGAAGTCGTCTCCAGACATGGAATACCAATCTCTATTATCTCTGATAGGGATGGCAGATTTATTTTAAGATTCTGGCAGACATTACAGCAAGCATTAGGAACTCGTCTAGACATGAGTACTGCCTATCATCCACAAACTGATGGGCAGAGCGAAAGGACGATACAAACACTTGAATACATGCTACGAGCATGTGTTATTGATTTCGGAAACAGTTGGGATCGACATCTACCGTTAGCAGAATTTTCCTACAACAACAGCTACCATTCAAGCATTGAGATGGCGTCGTTTGAAGCACTTTATGGTAGAAAGTGCAGGTCTCCGATTTGTTGGAGTGAAGTGGGGGATAGACAGATTACGGGTCCGGAGATAATACAAGAAACTACCGAGAAGATCATCCAAATTCAACAACGGTTGAAAACCGCCCAAAGTCGACAAAAGAGCTACGCTGACATTAAAAGAAAAGATATAGAATTTGAAATTGGAGAGATGGTCATGCTTAAAGTTGCACCTTGGAAAGGCGTTGTTCGCTTTGATAAACGAGGGAAATTAAATCCAAGGTATATTGAACCATTCAAGATTATTGATCGTGTCGGACCAGTAGCTTACCGACTTGAGTTACCTCAACAACTCGCGGCTGTACATAACACTTTCCACGTCTCGAATTTAAAGAAATGTTTTGCTAAAGAAGATCTCACTATTCTGTTAGATGAAATCCAAATCAACGAAAAACTTCAATTCATCGAAGAACCCGTCGAAATAATGGATCGTGAGGTTAAAAGACTTAAGCAAAACAAGATACCAATTGTTAAGGTCCGATGGAATGCTCGTAGAGGACCTAAGTTCACCTGGGAGCGTGAAGATCAGATGAAGAAGAAATACCCGCATCTATTTCCAGAAGATTCGTCAACACCTTCAACAGCTTAAAATTTCGGGACGAAATTTATTTAACGGGTAGGTACTGTAGTGACCCGAACTTTTCCATGTTTATATATATTAATTGAGATTGATATTTACATGATTAAATGTTTCCAACATGTTAAGCAATCAAACTTGTTAAGACTTGATTAATTGAAATATGTTTCATATAGACAATTGACCACCCAAGTTGACCGGCGATTCACGAACGTTAAAACTTGTAAAAACGACATGACGATATATATATGGATATACTATAGTTAACATGAGATTATGATAAGTAAGTATCTCCATAAGTATATTAACAATGAGTTATATACATATAAACAAGACTACTAACTTAGGGATTTCGAAACGAGACATATATGTAACGATTATCGTTGTAACGACATTTAAATGTATATATATCATATTAAGATATATTAATATATCATAATATCATGATAATATAATAATTTAACATCTCATTAGATATAATAAACAATGGGTTAACAACATTAATTGAGATCGTTAACTTAAAGGTTTCAAAACAACACTTACATGTAACGACTAACGATGACTTAACGACTCAGTTAAATTGTATATACATGTAGTGTATTTAGATGTATTAAAATACTTTTGGAAGACTTCAAGACATATATCAAAACACTCATACTTAACGAAAATGGTTACAGTTACTTTCCCATTCTTTTCTTTCATCAAGAATTCTAGTCGTATTCTTACCCGTATTATACACAGCTTCAAAACGTACTTACTATGGGTATATACCAATAGGAACTAGCATGGGATTCCACTATTGATTATGTCATGTATGACTAATCAATTTTAACTTCTACCATGAGCTAGTCAACTAACTAGAACTCCTTTTAACCCCACTCACCACTCACCAATTACTACTCATCATTCACTCCATTTCACTTCCAATTCTCTTTCTAATTCTCTCTCAACACACACACACACACTATTATGAACGTATTTTTTCAGTAGTTAATCATCATCTTCATCAAAATCCACTTCAAGAATCAAGCTATAATCATCATAGGAAGAACACTTCAAGAACACTTCAAAAATCCCTTCAAGTTTACTAATTTACTTCCAAGCTTTCTAATCCATTCCAAGTAATCATCTAAGATCAAGAAACCTTTGTTATATACAGTAGGTTATCTTTCTTATTCAAGGTAATATTCATATTCAAACTTTGATTCAATTTCTATAACTATAAACTATCTAAATTCGAGTAAAAATCTTACTTGAACTTGTTTTTGTGTCATGATCCTACTTCAAGAACTTTCAAGCCATCCAAGATCCTTTGAAGCTAGATCATTTCTTGTCACTTCCAGTAGGTTTACCTACTAAACTTTAGGTAGTAATGATGTTCATAACATCATTCGATTCATATATATAAAACTATCTTATTCGAAGGTTTAAACTCGTAATCACTAGAACATAGTTTAGTTAATTCTAAACTTGTTCGCAAACAAAAGTTAATCCTTCTAACTTGACTTTTTAAAATTAACTAAACACATGTTCTATATCTATATGATATGCTAACTTAATGATTTAAAACCTGAAAACACGAAAAACACCGTAAAACCGGATTTACGCCGTCGTAGTAACACCGCGGGCTGTTTTGGGTTAGTTAATTAAAAACTATGATAAACTTTGATTTAAAAGTTGTTATTCTGAGAAAATGATTTTTATTATGAACATGAAACTATATCCAAAAATTATGGTTAAACTCAAAGTGGAAGTATGTTTTCTAAAATGGTCATCTAGACGTCGTTCTTTCGACTGAAATGACTACCTTTACAAAAACGACTTGTAACTTATTTTTCCGACTATAAACCTATACTTTTTCTGTTTAGATTCATAAAATAGAGTTCGATATGAAACCATAGCAATTTGATTCACTCAAAACGAATTTAAAATGAAGAAGTTATGGGTAAAACAAGATTGGATAATTTTTCTCATTTTAGCTACGTGAAAATTGGTAACAAATCTATTCCAACCATAACTTAATCAACTTGTATTGTATATTATGTAATCTTGAGATACCATAGACACGTATACAATGTTTCGACCTATCATGTCGACACATCTATATATATTTCGGAATAACCATAGACACTCTATATGTGAATGTTGGAGTTAGCTATACAGGGTTGAGGTTGATTCCAAAATATGTATAGTTTGAGTTGTGATCAATACTGAGATACGTATACACTGGGTCGTGGATTGATTCAAGATAATATTTATCGATTTATTTCTGTATATCTAACTGTGGACAACTAGTTGTAGGTTACTAACGAGGACAGCTGACTTAATAAACTTAAAACATCAAAATATATTAAAAGTGTTGTAAATATATTTTGAACATACTTTGATATATATGTATATATTCTTATAGGTTCGTGAATCAACCAGTGGCCAAGTCTTACTTCCCGACGAAGTAAAAATCTGTGAAAGTGAGTTATAGTCCCACTTTTAAAATCTAATATTTTTGGGATGAGAATACATGCAGGTTTTATAAATGATTTACAAAATAGACACAAGTACGTGAAACTACATTCTATGGTTGAATTATCAAAATCGAATATGCCCCTTTTTATTAAGTCTGGTAATCTAAGAATTAGGGAACAGACACCCTAATTGGCGCGAATCCTAAAGATAGATCTATTGGGCCTAACAAACCCCATCCAAAGTACCGGATGCTTTAGTACTTCGAAATTTATATCATATCCGAAGGGTGTCCCGGAATGATGGGGATATTCTTATATATGCATCTTGTTAATGTCGGTTACCAGGTGTTCACCATATGAATGATTTTTATCTCTATGTATGGGATGTGTATTGAAATATGAAATCTTGTGGTCTATTATTATGATTTGATATATATAGGTTAAACCTATAACTCACCAACATTTTTGTTGACGTTTTAAGCATGTTTATTCTCAGGTGATTATTAAGAGCTTCCGCTGTCGCATACTTAAATAAAGACGAGATTTGGAGTCCATGCTTGTATGATATTGTGTAAAAACTGCATTCAAGAAACTTATTTTGTTGTAACATATTTGTATTGTAAACCATTATGTAATGGTCGTGTGTAAACGGGATATTTTAGATTATCATTATTTGATAATCTACGTAAAGCTTTTTAAACCTTTATTGATGAAATAAAGGTTATGGTTTGTTTTAAAATGAATGCAGTCTTTGAAAAACGTCTCATATAGAGGTCAAAACCTCGCAACGAAATCAATTAATATGGAACGTTTTTAATCAATAAGAACGGGACATTTCATCATACACCTTTGAAAGGTTGTAGGGGCATTGCAAAGTCCAAATGGCATGCGTTTGTAAGCAAAAGTACCATAAGGGCGCGTGAATGTGGTTTTCTCTTGGTCCTCGGGTGCGATTGGAATTTAAAAATATCCGGAAAATCCATCTAGGAAACAATAGTAACTATTTCCGGCTAATCTTTCCAACATTTGATCTATGAAAGGTAAGGGAAAGTGATCTTTTCTGGTGGCGTCATTTAATTTTCTATAATCAATACACACACGCCATCCTGTTACAGTCCTAGTAGGAATAAGCTCATTTTTCTCATTTGTAATGACAGTCATGCCACCCTTCTTAGGCACGCATTGAACTGGGCTTACCCATAGACTATCAGAGATTGGATAAATTAGACCTGCGTCTAGCAGTTTAATAATTTCTTTTTTAACTACATCTTGCATATTAGGATTTAGTCTTCGTTGGCGTTGCACATACGTTTTATGACCTTCTTCCATAAGGATTTTATGTGTGCAATACGAAGGACTTATTCCTTTAATATCATGAATCTTCCATGCAATGGCTGGTTTATGAGCTTTCAACACAGAAATTAGTTGTGATTTCTCATTTTCAGTAAGAGAAGACGATATTATTACAGGTAATTCAGATTCACCATGTAAATAAGCGTATTCCAAATGGTTTGGAAGTGGCTTTAACTCTAATTTCGGAGGTTCTTCTATCGATGATTTGTATCGATATCTGTCTTCTTCTTTTAGCATTTGAATTTCTTCTGTTGTTGGTTCATATCCATTAGCTATAAGTGTAGCTAACATTTCAGCTTCATCAATTTGTTCTGTTCCTTCTCCTAAAGAACATTCTCCTGTTCCTTGTAATTCTGGAAATTCTTCTAATAATTCTGCATGTGCATCTATAGTTTGAATATAATAACATGTATCATCTGCAGATTGTGATTGTTGCATTTCTCTATCAACTGAAAAGGTAACACTCTCATCCTCTATACTTAGGGTCAATTTCTTACCGAACACGTCTATCATTACTTTAGCCGTATTTAAGAATGGTCTTCCTAATATGAGAGGAACTTGAGAATCTTCTTCCATGTCCAGAACAACAAAATCTACTGGAAATACTAAAGTACCAACTTTAACTAGCATGTTCTCCATTATCCCTCTAGGATATTTTATTGATCTATCGGCTAGTTGTATGCGTATTCTGGTTGGTTTCAATTCTCCAAGGTCTAGTTTAGCGTATAGTGAATATGGCATTAGATTTATACTAGCACCTAAGTCTGCCAATGCTTCTATTGAACTAAGACTACCCAGAAAACATGGAATTGTGAAACTTCCTGGATCAGATAGTTTTTCTGGTATCTTATTCAATAGCACTGCTGAACAATTAGCATTCATGGTAACAGCCGAGAGTTCTTCCATTTTCTTTCTATTTGAGATTAGATCTTTCAAGAATTTAGCATATCTAGGCATTCCTGAAATCACATCAATAAAAGGAAGATTTACATTTATCTGTTTAAACTTATCCAAGAATTTGGATTGCTCGTCTTCAAGTTTCTCTTTCATCATTTTACTCGGGTAAGAAAGTGGTGGTTGGTATGGTTTAACATAAGGTTTAGCCTTAACTGTGTTATCTTCATTAACCTTTTCAACTACCGGTTCTTTTTCCTTATCTTGATTAGGTTGTGGTTCTTGTGGAGTAGGAATAGCTTCATCAGAAGTTACAAGTATTTCAGGTGGTTTAAGTGTTGTACCACTTCTTGTGGTAATGGCTTTAGCTGTTTCATTCCGGGGGTTAGCATTTGTATCACTAGGTAGACTTCCCGGTTTTCTTTCACCTATTAACCTTGATAGGTTACTTACTTTTCTTGTTCCAGATTTTGAATAGAAGCTTGTTGATTTCTAAATGCTTGAGCATTTTGTTCATTAGTTTGTCTCTGAGATGTGAAAAACTGCGTTTGAGTTTCAACTAGCTTCGTCATCATATCTTCTAAATTCGGCTTTTTATCATCGGTTTGTTGTGGTGGTTTGTTTTGAAAATTAGGTCTTTGCTGATTGTAATTATTATTGGATAATTGTTGATTGCTAGGACCTTGTTGGTTGTTGTATGGAATATTTTTGTTATAATTCTGGTTTTGATTGTAAATCGGTCTTGGCGGTTGATAATTATTCTGATAATTATTTCCAGGCCTTTGGTTTATGTATGAAATATTCTCTCTTTGTTCCATTGTTAATTCAATACTGAGACAATCTTTTGTCAAATGTGGTCCTCCACACTGCTCACAACTAATTCGTATTGAGTGAATATCTTTAGTCATCTTTTCCATTCGTCTCTCGACAACATCTATCTTTGCGGAAATGGAATCTAAGTCATGGCTAGAATTGGCTCTAGCTGCTTTAGATGATCTAACGATATCTTTTTCTTGGTGCCACTCATGTGAGTGGGAAGCAGTGTTATCAATAATTTTGTAAGCATCAGTTTCGGTTTTCTTCATAATAGAACCACCAGCTGCTATATCTATATCTTTCCTTGTAGTGATGTCGCATCCTTGGTAGAATATTTGTACTATTTGACAGGTGTCTAAACCATGTTGCGGACATCCTCTTAACAACTTTCCAAATCTAGTCCACGCCTCATATAGAGTTTCATTTGGCTTCTGTGTGAACGTAACAATTTCTCCTTGAAGTCTTACGGCTTTAGATGCAGGAAAGAATTGTTTAAGAAATTTTTCAACTAAAACATCCCATGTATCGATCGCCCCTTCAGGTAACGATTCCAACCAATCTTTGGCTTCTCTCTTTAAAGTCCAGGGAAATAACATGAGATATATCTGTTCATCCTCTACTTCTCGAATTTTAAATAGTGTGCAGATCCTGTTAAAGGTACGAAGATGTTCATTTGGATCTTCCTTCGGTGCACCACTAAATTGGCATTGATTAGTCACCATGTGTAGAATTTGTCCTTTGATTTCATAATCTGGCGCATTAATGTCTGGATGAGTAATTGCGTGACCTTGGCCAGTGCGTTTAGCTCTCATTCGGTCTTCCATACTTAAAGGTTCCAGATTCTCCATAATTGAATTTGTTGAATCGGAATCACTAGAGGATTCTGATTTAATGGTTTGTTCCTCAACAATCTCTGTTTGAATGATTGGTGGTTCTGGAGGAAAATTTAGTGGTTCAGGATCTACGAATCGTTCCTGAATATTCTCCGGATTCTCAATTGTGAGGTCGGGTTCAAAAAATGGATTATCGGAAATTTGAACTGGAGTACTTGGTCGACTGGATGACGATTCTAAAGAAAAATCAACGGCGGTAATATTTTCTAAATGTCTTGATCTAGTTACAGGTGGTGAACGTACAAAAGGTGGTGAACGTCTTGCTCGGTGCATTCACTGAATATCCTATTAGTTTTTAAAAGGAAAGAAAAATTATAATAAGTTATCCAATCAATAGACTTTTCTGATTTTGCCCACGTTTCGAATAGCCAAAAGATGCAGCAGAGAGGCAGGATTCATTTGGTCTCAATATAATTGAGGACTGTTTGGCTCCAATAACCGGTCCACGTACAAATCCAACTATTACTACGAACCAAAAAATTTTGATGTCTATCAATTTAACCACTTAAAATAAATTTTCGTAATTTTAAGAAATTTAGATAAGAAGTAGAATAAAAATCTATGTCCTAAAAACTAGAATAGCGAGAAATAAGAAAGAAAAAGAGTTCGTCGAATAAGGTCGAAAAAGAAAAATGGTTGAAAAATAAAAGGTGACGGAAAAATAAAAGAAACTTATAACACTTAAAAACACTTGACTAACCTAACCTTATTACTACAATTAACTTAAAATTATAATCGCAAATTGAGATTACTAATTAGAATGATAATTGATACATAGGTAAAAGTCGTCTAAAAATATTAAAGCTTACAGGAAAAACTATATCCCAAATGGAAATAACTTAAAAAGAAACTAAAACTTAAAAAGGTGTCGCAAAATTCTAAAGTACCTAAATCTTAGTCTAAAGAAAAACACTTAAGGAATTCTACGGCAAAGCCTAAATATCTAGAAATAAAAATAATTATGGCAAAAACTAAGAATTAAAACTAAATACGAGCGAAAAATACAAATATTACGCTAAAACAATTAAAAAGGGACAAAATATAAAGATATACAAAAAGTTGTAAAAAGTTACAAATTTTTATAAAAATATTATTTTTATATTATTTATTTATTAAAACTATTAATTTTATATTTTATTTAAACTAATTTAACTAAATAAAACAAATAAATAAAAACTAAACTAAACAATATAATATAAATAAACTAATTAGGGTTTAAAATTAATTAAAATTAATAAAACCCGTAATTAATGCAAATTAGGGTTCCTGTGTACCCGTGTCAGGTCTGCTCCGCGAGTCGCGGTATTCGATGCTTCAAACTCCGCGAGTCGCGGGGTTTCAAAATTCAACTCAGGTACAGTTTTGAAATTTGACGCGTTTTTCTTTTTTATTTTTTTATTTTATATTTTCTGTTTTAAAATCTAAAATATTTATATAATAAAAACTTATATTTTAAAAACTAGAATAAAAATAGAACTACTTTATAATTTTATAAATAACTTAAAAATAGATTTATATATATATTAAATTTTTTTTTCGGTATTTTTTTTTATGTTTTAAATAAAAACAAAATACTTAAATAAAACTTATATAAAAATAAAGAAACTTTATAAAACTTAAATATTTAACAAAATCTTAAAAATACTTATATTTTTGTTTTTCTTTTTATATTTTCGAATATTTAAAATGTATTTTTATAAAAACGAATTTTAATAAAAGTAAACTAAAAATCTTTTTTTTTCTAAATATTTAGCGTTGCGCTTTCGGCGTTTAAGAGTTCCCCGGCAGTGGCGCCAAAAATACTTGATGTTATGCGAGGTGTATATAAAATACTATTAAATTTTACAAGGAAATACTATTAAATACGATACAATTTTACACAAGATATTTATTTATTTAGAGAATGGATATACTTAAACCTTGCTACAACACTTATAGGCAGTGTACCTAATCGTACAATAGTGTAGTTTTTAGTAAGTCCGGTTCGTTCCACAGGGAATCTTTTTCACAAAGCTTAACGCTATATGAGTTTAAATTTGTAAAAATACAAATATATATATAAGTAATATTATTATTATAAAGGGGGATTTTTACCGTTTAATGACCGGTTTGTCGATTTTAAAAACTTTAGTTGCAGTTAAAACAAAATGTAAAATATTAAATAAATAAAAGACTTAATATAAAGCGTAAAGTAAATAACGATAATGAAATTGCGAATAATAAAAGTGCGATAAAATAAACTTGCGATAATTAAAAAGTACGATAATTAAAAGTGCAATTAAATACAATAACAATAAAAATGCGATAATTAGAAGTGCAATTAAATATAAAATAAAGGAAATTAAATATGAAATAAAAGAATTATGCTTATTTAAACTTCCGTAATCATGATGTTTGACGTGTTAATTTTAGTTTTATGCCCATGGGTTAATTGTCCTTTGTCCTGGATTATTTAATATGTTCGTCTGGTTTTTATCCATAACAGTCCATCAGTCATAAATATAAAGTGCGAATGTCCTCGTAAAATTATCCTTATACCCGAAGTTAAATATTCCAACTAATTGGGGACTTAAACTGTAACAAGATTTTAATACTTTATTTAATAATTACACCAGGATGTCGACTGGGTGTAACCCAAGGTTTTAATATTTTGTTATCAATTATACTAAGTGTCCTTGTACATAATTTCACCTCTGTTTTAATTATTCTAGTGGCTATTAATCCATTCCCGTGTCCGGTTAAATGAACGATTATTCGTACATATAAATACCCCGCCCATCGTGTCCGATCGAGTGTATATGGTAATTTATAGGGACGCCCAATTGTAAATCTTTATATTAACATTAACAAACTATCATTTAGTTAAACAAATATAAAGCCCATTAATAGCCCATAGTCTAATTTCCACAAGTGTCGTTCTTTTGTCCAAACCCCAATTATGGTACAAAGCCCAATTACCCAATTTTAGTAATTAGCCCAACATCATGATTACTTCGTTTTAAATAAGCATAATAATAACTTAGCTACGAGACATTAAATTAAAAAGGTTGAACATAACTTACAATGATTAAAAATAGCGTAGCGTTACACGGACAGAATTTCGAATTATACCCTTACAACATTTGCTAACATACCCTTATTATTAGGATTTAAAATTAAAATTAAAATTAAAATATAAATTATATATATATATTTACGTATATGTTGAGAGAGAGATAGATTATATTTGTTGGTTTTTTTTACGATCAGAATGCGCGAGCTTTATAGGCAGTTTCTAAATTTGGGGCTCCGCGACTCGCGGCATTTTTGCTCTTCAAACTCCGCGAGTCGCGGAGTTTGAAATTCCAGCTCACTCCAAATTGGATCTTAGTCTGCCGACGGTTTATTATATAATATAATATATATATATAATTTATATAATTAATTATATATTATATTATATTTATATACATAGTTAACTTGTAATTTTTAGTCCGTTGCGTCGAGCGTTGAGAGTTGACTCTGGTCCCGGTTCCGAATTTTCGAACGTCCTTTCGTACTATTTTATATCTTTTACTTTGCGTTTTGAATCTTGTACTCTTGTAATTTCGAGAGGTTTCTTATCAATAATTGGAACCTCTTTGATTGTCTTTTGTGCTTTTGAGCTTTTTGGTCGTTTGCGTCTTCAATTCGTCGAATCTGTCTTTTGTCTTCACCTTTTATTATTTAAACGAATATCACTTGTAAATAGAACAATTGCAACTAAAAGCTTGTCTTTCTTGAGGAATAATGCTATGAAATATATGTTCGTTTTTAGCATTATCACTGATAAATCAGTTTTCTGAGGTACACTCAATGGTCACCCCATTGTAGGAAGGGCACTAGGTGGGTTTCTATTCTCAATATTTCACGGCTAATCGCAACATCCTCGTAAAAATCATATCTATGAATTAGTAGGTTGAGGTACAAGGAATCGTTTTGAGATTCTTTTCACTTAGAGTAAACCGTTCTTTACGACCAAGGGTCCACGTATCTTCTTGTCCGCGCATCTCCTTAAGTATAAGGATAAATTCAGAACAAACCGCTCGAAGAGTTCACCCTGGTTCAAAGATCACACCTTTCGTGCGATTCTCTTTCGGAAATGTAAAGTAACATACTTTAGGAATTTATGAATCTTGTTATCCTCTTGGAAGGGACTGCTTAAAACATCTGTAATACGGATATGGTTACTCTACACATTCCTTTCTTCGTTGGTTGCAACTATATGTTGTTCTAGTTAATGTTAACCCTAACTTCAACATGTAACTGAAAGGATAAAGTTACATTATGGAACTGTTCTTTCATTCCATCTAAGGATAAGTTCACCTGCAGTATGGTAAACTGGGTGATATCCTTCATTGTTCGTTCAGACCGTCCTGAAGGCACTATAGATAATTATGTCTTGCATTGCATATAAGTCCGATTATTCACTTTCAGCAAAAGTTTCAATTCATATAGTCAAATGAAACGTTCTTAAATATCGAGTTCTTTATGCCTATGGTCTCTTTCCGAAATCAAGGGGTTAGTAAAATCCGTGGCTAACACTATCCAGACATCAAATCGCATGGTTATGATCACCATGTTTTCCATCCTACCTATCAGCTTTGTATTGCGACATAAGCGCTCAATGTTTTAGATGAGTTTAGTAACATTCATGATGTATTTCATGCATCCAGCTTACTAAAGATGCCTGTAAGGCTAAAAACATCATCTTTTCTTTTGTGGATATATTCAGACAACATACTCATGTTAACTAGAAACGAAATCAATTTATTGATCTCCTAAGAGACTTAATTAATAGCATATACCTATTCTTACTTTTATACGCCAGAGTACCTTTCAAGGTAAATAGCTCACTTTTTAGCCCACGAATCTTTCGGAACTTTGATACGCTACTTCTTATTTAAATACGGTACCATTTTTTTTTTTCACTCCTCAAATTTCGGGACGAAATTTCCATTAACAGGTGGGTAATGTAACGACCCGGCTTTTTCGACTTGCTTTTGTGCCTTGTATTTTTGCGAAACTGCGTATTTGTGCGTACTGTGTTACTTTATACTCTGGAAACTTGATTTATGTGGTTTACTTCCATTTATATGTTAAAACGTGCCTTAGAGTACGTAGGATACATAACTTGATCATTGGAAGCCTTTATAACCGTTAGTGTTATTTGACGTTTCGAATAAACCGCGAACTTGCGCGCACGTTTAACTTTTTTCATAATCGGAATATTATGACTGTGAAATATTAATTATTATTTTATAATAATAATTACCTGGGTTTTTGGATGCTTAATTACGCGTAGTAATTTAATTATGCACAATAGTTAGTCTTGTTGGACTTTCTACCTTGTTGGGCTCAAGCCCACCCTACTCTAGCTAGTGACCCAATTAATTAGCCCTTGTCCATGTCATCAATCCTTTTCAAATTCCTTGCTTATAAATATTAGCCCTTGTCCATGTCATCAATCCTTGTCAAATTCCTTGCTTATAAATACTAGCCCTTGTCCATGTCATCAATCCTTGTCAAATTCCTTGCTTATAAATACTAGCCCTTGTCCATGTCATCAATCCTTGTCAAATTCCTTGCTTATAAATACTAGCCATTTACCTCTCATTCAAATCACTTGCTCATTTGGTTTTCACACACACTTTTTCTTTCTTTCTTTCCTTTCTAGTATTGCTTGTCAGTCTTCTTTTTCTTCTTCTTTTCCTTTCATTTTCGTGGCCATCATCATCATATTATGGAGATCAAAGTTTCTTTAAGCTTTGATCTTGCTTATATCTTGTTGATTCAAGCATGAATCTTTCAAGAACATGGAAGATTCAAGCTTTCTAGCTTTGAATCTTCACCAACTTTGTTGATTCATCTTTCTTTTACTTTAATCTTGTTATTTTGTGATAAAGATTCAAACTTTTGTTTGTTATCTTCATATATCTTAAAGATCCAAGCTTTATGCTTCAAGATCTTCAAGAACACTAAAGGTTCAAGCTTCCTAGCTTTGTGACCTTATAAATTGTGTGAAAGGGATCCAAGCTCTCTAGCTTAGGGTTCCATCACCTCTTTTGACTTGGATCATGTTCATACTTATTTGATTGATGTAACGTTTGTAACTTTGTTTGTAAATAGGACTTGTAATTGTGTTAAGACTAAGGATATGATGTAACCTTGGTTCATCATCCATCTAAGACTCTTAAATGAGTTGTGTTACCACTTGGTCTTAACATATTGTGTATTGATGGTAGAATCTTGTCAAAAGTGATGCTAAACCATCAACGAGTTGTACACTTGAAGCTACAGCATCAAGGATGAGAACCGTGATGAGCATCAAGCACCAAGAACCTCACCGGAGCATTTGTCCACTGATTTTCGTATCTGATCAGACCACCTGGGCTACTGGAAAGTTTATTTTCAGTTAGTTCGGTTCGAGTAGATGATTTTACGTTTATGCCTCATCTTAATCCGAGTTACGGTTTAGGATTTATGGCCCTCCGAGAGTCACTACACCCTATTAACGTTGTGCTGAAATTTCTGACCTACTCGCACTTAAACTGTCGCCACGGTCAAACGAAGATGAGTTAGGTTCTGAAAATTGGTCAGCGGTTAGGGGACTCACATACGGAGCCATAGCCACTGACTATCCATCTTTTTGATTTACGTAGAGGTCGCAGCAGCTGACCGAAGTCAGCCTATTGTTTCGATCTCTATTCTTGTCGAACTTACTTAGCTTTTATGATGATGAATGATGATGATGATGACACTTAAACTTACTTTATGCACTATTAGAATTTTTAAAAACAACCTACTGACCTAGTAACCCTTGATTTAGGTTGACGACCTTTCGGACCGACTTACTACTTGCGTACTTTCGTTACCGACTTTACCGCTTTTATCACTGTGAGTTATAGCATTCCCTTTTTACTTTAACTTATTTTGGGAACTGAGAATACATGCGGATTTTATGTTTTACATACTAGGCACGAGTACTTAAACTTATATATGTGTGGGTTATACAACGGCAAAAACATTCCCTTTAGCTCGGTAACGTTTTGTAATTGGTTTTTGAACCGGTGAACGCGAATCTTAGATATGGATCCATAGGGTTTGACATCCCCACTCGGGCTAGTCGCGCTAGCATTTAACGAGTGTTTAATACTTCGTGAACATACGCACTCGCCAGGTGTACTTTCAGGGGGTTATAAACGTTAAGTCTAGTTACCGGGTGCCCACGATTATACATATACTTTATCATACTGATTTGAATTACTGATTTGAAACGCTTGTTTGAAGCACTGAAATCTCGTGGCCTACATTACATTACTGAATACAAACAAACTATAGCTCACCAACATTCGTGTTGACTTTTTAAGCATGTATTTCTCAGGTGTTTAGACGTTGTTGCTTCTGCTGTTAGCCTTGCTGTTCTAGTCTCGGTGTATAGACTTGCTGTTACAGACTTGCTGTGTTAGACTTCCGCTGCATTACTTAGAGATGTCTCAAGCATGAAACTTTTACTTTGCATTCCCAACTTATGTTATTTTCAAAACAATAGCTTTGTAATGACCTTAGTAATATGTACTCATGTTAATGTTTCCTATTCATCTTTTGTAAAACGTTATCTGTTCATGAATGTAAAACTGGTTTTCAAACAGCATATAGTGTTTGACCTTGTAATGATCCTGTTGTTGATGTACCGTATACGATGATTTTCTACGGAGCGTCACAAGAAATCATACCGAAATCGTTTTAATCCTAACTTTCGTTCCGTGAATCGAAAACATACGATATCTAAACGCAAAATTAATAAATTTTCAAAAGATATTAAATAAGAAACATGTTAATATCAGTAGTGTATCAAAACATTCCAGAAAAATCAGAACCCTAATTGTACGTATTTTGTTAACCGTTTATCGAAACCACGCGTTATCTACATGAAAATTTATTAAATTTTCGAGATAAAATCAAATATGTACTTATATTATCAGTAATCATCATGAAAAATTCAGTTAGGTCTGTTCAAAAAAGTGGGTTCATCTAAGTACCACATATGATCAATTAACAACCAAATCAAACGTACACAAATCAAAACTTGAGCATTAGACACTAGTACCACCCTATTATGAATCAAAAGTATGAAAACTATAAATTAGGGTTTTTAAAACTTACTATAATCAAGATATTAGTGGTATAGATGTGTAGAGCACGATGAGAGGAACAAGAATCCGTAAACGATCAAGCAAGCAAGAAATCAATTGAACGTGTTCTTAATCTTGGAAGGTGCCGATGAAGATGATGATTATGGGGCTTTAAACTTCATCAAAGAGGAAAGGATGCAGCAGTTATCCTTTTTTCTTTGTTTACTCTTAAGGATTAAAAGATTTAAGGGTTTAACTAGTTAGGTTTTAACACAGACGGGCCACGAAAATAACATATGGACCATGGAGGGGTGATGAGTTTCAGCCAAGTGGCCCAAAAGGGAGTCTATGGGCTCTAAAATGTTACTAGATGAATTTTAATGGGATCCCATTAAGAGCCGTTAAGTGTCGTTAACCGAAAACGGGAACCGAATGCCTAAACCTTAAATCCTTCGGATTCTTATACTAAATTAAATTATATTAATCATAAAATCATTCTAATTTTTATAAAATACATGGAATAATTATTTTTCTAATTAATTATTTAAATCGTTGCTAAGTGTCGTTAACCGAAACTAAGAACCAGAACGTTAACCGAGCGTTTAACGAATTCTTCGCGCTTTTTTTAAAAGAATTTCTTCGCACTTTTAATTTATAATATTTCTAATAAGTCAAAAGTATTTTTAAAACTTAATAATTATATACCATAATTATTAAAAATAAATTACCATACATTTCGATGTCTTAAAAGACGTTTTTCCGGTTTTCACTAACCGTACATTTTTCTCGCGTTTTTCAAGTTTCTCGTATACTTCAAAACCAAAGTATGAAATCATGTAATATGTAGCAAATATTAAAATAGTATGTAAGTAACTAGAGGGGGGTGAATAGTTACTCGATACGATTTTTAACATTTTTTCGATGATCAAAAAGATTTGAACAATCATTGATCAACTTAATAAACTAAAACTCAATGTTTGTAGCGTTTATGTTTGTAGTAATGCGGAATGTAAAGTAAAGAACATAAACACAAGGATTTATAGCGGTTTGGGTGGATGTTAACTATTCCACTCCCCGATTTACTAATTGGGAGTTTTAGCTTTACTAAGCCTCTTTCTCTAAATCTGATGGAGATCCGATTTACAAGTCTTGTAATCCTTTGTAGACAACAAATCTAATCTTTCTATCCCTTTGAAAGATTACCTCTAACTTAGATAAACTTTTCTTCACCTTGGACAAGTATTAACCCCCAATGGAATTAATCAACTTCCTAGTTCCCTTTAAGGAAGATGATAGCTAAGCTAGTATATGCTTCTAGTTACAAAGTACAAGACTCACCCTTTATAGTGATGATAATCCTAAGACAATTCTAAGGATAATAAAACACTGAGTAAACTCACAAAGATAGTAATTTGATAGTAAGTTTACAACCCCTTCAACAATCTATGAGATTGTAGAACTTCTCTTGCTAATGACAAACACATGTATATGAATTATGATCTTGTGATTCTCTGATGATTTTGAGTTGAAGCATGCAAGAGGGTTAAGTCTTCAAAGTTCTCCAAGTCTTGCTATTTATATGGAGAGATAAACAATATTGCCGTTGCAGCGGGTTGGACCACGGTCGATCATGGGTCGACCGCACACGGTCCAGCCCAAAACATATATCCGTTGTATAGCTGTTTGAATCAGTTTTGAACTTGAATCTTTGGACTCTTTTTCATGACCCGTCCTAATCCATCTGGACGAATACATTACAATTGGTTACATCGTATAACAACTCTCATTTTTCCATTCTATATTTCTCATTTTTCCATTCTATACTTTTCCTTATTAAATGCCCAACAATATAATTAAACTTAATAATTAAACTTTAATCGATAAAGGTTAAGCGTTAAGAATTATAAAATACGATAGTTAACTTTGTACATTAATTGACAAGTTAATAAAAATAATAAGTTAATAAACTTTTGTGAGTAAATATATAACTATAAAGACTTTTGTAATTAAAATAAATAAACTTGGATAATTAAGGGTTATTAAGCTAAATTAAAGTGCAAGGTTTAAAGTGAAAAATGTTAACCCTAACCCTAATTAACCTAGCCGATTTTAGGGAGGGTAAAATACCCTTTTTGCCCTTCAAATTTTCGGCCCATGCATCCCTCCTAACCCCTTCTCCAAGTTAGACTTGTTCCCTAAGTAATTCCTTATAAAACCCTAATTCTAGAATAATCCTAACACTCCTATAAATAGGGACCTAGGATAAACCATTCCATGTACTAAATCATAATCAAATATCACTCTCAAATCTCGCTATCTCTCTCCCTCTCTAATTTTTGGCCAAAGCCGAAAATATAACCACCACCACCATCAAAATCCACCACCAATCTTTAAGGTGATCTTCGAGTTGTTCTTTGCGTTCTTCGTGTTCTTCAAGGATCTTCAAGAAGTTCTTCAAGATTTTCAAGACTTTGATCTTCAATCTTCAAAGTGTTCATCTCATCTTTGTTAATCTTCTTGGATCTTCAAAGGTATAATATAAAATCCTAAACTATTTCCATAATTCTTTGATCTTTGTTTTAATCTATATTCATATAAATTTATAAACATATAAACATAAGAACAAACCTAGATCTATACATGTAAGAAAAAAATATATATATAAATCTATACATGTGTGTGTGTGTGTGTCGACTAGAAAGAAAAAAAAAAGAAGGAAGGAAGGAAACTTTGATCTTTAAAAACCCTAGATACAATTAGGAGATTTGTTTGTGTTTAATTTAGGAAACAAAATAAACCTACATATATATACATATAAATCGACATACACATATATATACATGTAGAAAATAAATTTTGTATATATATATATATATATATATATATATATATATATATATACACACACACGACATCATATACATATATACACTAAAACCCTAAACCCTAATTTAAATTATACTACTTTAATCAAAACCCTAGTTTTATTAAAAAACTAATTAATTATTAAACCCTAATTCAGTAAACCTAATCCTAATTAATTAATACCACTTTAATTATTAAACCCTAATCATTACTACATTAAATAAAACCCTAATTTACTAAACCCTAATTTATGAAACCCTAGGACATTAATTACTAAACCCTAGTTATTAAATACTACTTTAAATAACTAACTCTAATTAATGAAATCCTAATACTACTTATACTATTAATTAACATGTATACACTGTTACTATTATTAACACCTAAAACCTATTACTTATATTATAACACGTAAAGACATTTTGGGATATGTATTAGAGATGTATAGATCTTCAAACTTTCTGGACGAATGGTTTCTACGAAACTCTAGGTGGAAGGGTTTGGATTTCCGATTTAAATTGTCCTATAGCTCAAGCCCCTAGACCTGAAATGGCCATTCGAAGAGAAAGGGGTGATTGGAAGCTTATCTAATACGGCAAGTATCCTAAAATGGAAAACACTCTTAAAGTAGAAACTTTTCTAATTATTGAAACTTACTAAAATAAGAAATTTTCTAAAAATGGAAACTTTCAAAAAGTGGAAACTTACTAGGAATAGAAACTTAGTAAAACAAATTATACTTACATGCACTTAAACTTAAACACATACTTAAACTTAAACATGAGCAAAACACTTAACTACTCTTAAATGTCAATAGGTTAACTTTCCTGCTCACTCGTCCAACTTTCTATTTCGAGGAATAACTAGCTCTCTCTACTAAGGTGAACTTCATAGCCCCACTTTCTATTGTGCACAACTTACTTACTTTACTTGGGGTGAGACACATGCTGTTTTTACTTTTTACACTTTAGACACAAGTACCAAACTGTTAAACTATGCTATACCCGGCTATGTCCGACTAAGTCTCTACAGTGATATTTTTAATTGTTGCGGCATGCTTAATTATTGTGGGTAGGCCTATCGGGAGTAACGTCCCCGATACATTTGACTACGTCTTTGTATTACTTGATAATGAAATTAAAACCGACAAGGACAGACACAACTTGTCATGGGACAAACTTGAACGTTTAGTGTAAATATCATGCTTTGGCATAACTTTTGATCCTGCGAGAGATCAACTTTACAAACTAAATCTTGTGGTCTAAAACAACGGTCAAACTTTTGTTAAACCTATGAACTTCACTCAACCTTTTTGGTTGACACTTTAGCATGTTTTGTCTCAGGTGCTGTTTGATTCAAACTTACTTATCTACTGCTTATGTGATGCTACTTGGACATAGGATCAAGAGATTATCGCATTTATTACTATCGCATTTAAACAATTACTTTATTCCTTTGTAACGACATTTCATTTTCCGCTGCGTACTCATTGAAGTTAATTTTCTCATTTAGTATTGTTCTCGTTATTATAATATGTTGGTATATTTTGATATTAAGTCACATTTCGCCCAGGCCTTAACTGGGGGTGTGATAGATTGGTATCAGAGCATAACCAGGCTGTTATAGAGAACCAGGATTGCATCTTTATGTGTGCCTTATTTGCTAGCTAGGGTGCCTTAGCAATCTAGGAAACTATAACCTTTCCTGCCTTAGAATTTAAAGCACTTAGGATTGCCCTATAATCTTAACATTTATGCCTTCCTAAACTTGACTAAAAGATTCTAATCAAAGTCTCTTTCCTAATGATAGGATGTCAAGCTCAAGCGTTGACAAGCCCAACAAGGCAACTCACAACCCTACTACCGAAGTAAGTGTTGGACTCTCTGAAACATCAAGACCTGTTCGAAGTCCTTCTTACAGTCCTGCTTCACCAAACTATAGTCCGGAAACTCTACCTGCTTCTCCTGAATTTCACCCAACTCAAGGATCTGAAAGCGAAGGAGAAAGCCCTGCTGATTCTGCTAACTCTGGCTCTTTTCACTCATTGGTACATAAACCGATGAGTACTCCTTAATGGGATGCTCTTCAAAACCTCCCTAACTACGACAGTGACTTCTAAAATTACGAACCTGAAGAAGAGCCTATTGAAGAATCGTCTGAAAACTCAACTCTAAAGAGAAAGCAACCCGAACCCGCTCCCAGTCCATTATTCTGCAATAACGAGAAGCATGTAAGGGTGAAGTCTGATATCATCAACCTTCAGAGTAGCTGTGAGAAGAATATGGAGTTTAGTAGACGTCATGTTGCTCGAATAGAAGTGCATCTAAACAACCTCGAAAAAGAAAACAAAATCTTGAAGGAAATTATCAATGAGTCTCTCGACTCTCAAACTGAAAGGCTAGAGAAACTTGTGAAGGATAACATGGAAAAAGTGATGAAGCAGTTTGAGGACGAGAAGAAGAAATATGAAGACTATTTCAATCTTAATATTCCTTAGTTATCTTTCCTATTTTTCCATCTATGTAAAGGCTATGCCTTAAAACTATTTCTATTTCCGAATCTTGTAATAAAAAGGCTTATTTAATGCCTCGTTCCTTAATAATATAAAGTGTTTTATATATATCATGTGATATCAATACTTTATCTTATTCCTACTTGTAATTGCTCAACCCTATAATTTGTTAACTTATCCGACTTATGTTCACTTATGTAGCGACATCATGGTTCGTCCAGCTGCACCTACTGTTAACAATATTGTTTTGACTACCGAGCAATTCCAACAACTACCCACTGCCGTACAAGGCAACAATCAAGCTAACAATGTTAATCCTCAACCGAAACCTTGTTCCTATAAGGATTTTTCAAACTGTCACCCTCCTGCGTTCAAAGGAAATGAAGAAGCTATCGAGCTAGTTCACTGGTTCGAGAAGATGGAATCTATTTTCCGTATTTGCAACTGTAGAGATGAAGATCGAGTAAAGTATGCCACTAGCTCATTAGGTGGTAATGCTTTAACTTGGTGGTCAGCTCATGCCAAGTCTGTAGTGATTGAC
Source organism: Rutidosis leptorrhynchoides (assembly GCF_046630445.1). Classification (NCBI taxonomy): domain Eukaryota; kingdom Viridiplantae; phylum Streptophyta; class Magnoliopsida; order Asterales; family Asteraceae; genus Rutidosis; species Rutidosis leptorrhynchoides. The sequence goes on along the minus strand of NC_092334.1, from coordinate 241,936,387 downwards.
AATGCTAATGCAATTCCATGGGACGAACTCAAAAGCATGATGGTCAACAAATTTTGCCCGAGGAGTCAAGTTCAAAAACTTGAAGCTGAGTTCTGGGAACTCAAGGTCAAGGGTACTGATATTGGGAACTACACCAATCGTTATTCGGAACTTTCTACTTTATGTCCTGAGATGTTTCCTACCGAAGCTAGAAGAATTGAGCGGTATATTGAAGGACTTCCCGAGGATGTTCAAGGGAATGTTATAGCTGCAGAGAAGGTTACTCTGGATACTGTGATTCTTATGGCACAATATCTGATGTTGGCCAAGAGAAGAAGAGCGTCGGCTAATAAGCATGTTGAAACCAAGGGTAATGATGGTAAGAGGAAGTTTGAGTCATCTCAAGGTTCGGCTCAGAATGATAATAAGAAGCATGTGGATAACACAAGGTCGAATTATAAGGGTACTTATCCTTTCTGTATTCGTTGTGAGAGGCATCACTCGGGGAAGTGTACTGCGGTTTGTGCGTTGTGTAAGAAAGTGGGACACGTTGCTAAGATGTGTAAGACTCCTCCAAAGGATAAGGCTATTGTTCCAGCCAAAGCTCCTCCAACCTGCTATACCTGTAGAGAAAAGGGACACATTAGTCCTAATTGTCCTAAGAAGAAGGATAATCCCGCTACTGGAGCTAATACTACTGCTGCGAAGGGTCGTGCGTTTGTTATTACTGCTGCTGAAGCTCGAGATGAGGATGAGGTCATCACGGGTACGTATCTTGTCAATAATTGTTATGCAACTATTTTATTCCATACTGGTGCCGACCGAAGTTACGTGTCTAGTGATTTTTGCACCCGATTTACTGAAAAGCCTCAACCCTTAGAAACTAAACGATTAGTAGAAGTAGCCAATTGAAAGATCATGCAAGTCGATAAAATCTATAAAAACTGCAACTTAATCTTAGCCGATAAGGAATTTAAGATAGACCTTTTGCCGGTCGAGCTCGGAAGTTTTGACGTTGTAGATGGAATGGATTGGTTACGTCCATCACATGCTGTTATCATGTGTTACGATAAAACTGTTCATGTTCCATTGGGAAATGGAGAGACTCTCATCATCCAAGGTGAAAAGAGTGGTTCCAATCTCAACATCATCTCCTGTATTAAAACTCGCAAATACCTTATGAAAGGTTATCCAGCTATTCTAGCTCACGTTAAGATGATTGAATTGAAAAAGAAGCATATTGAAGATGTACCAGTGGTTAAAGACTTTCCCGATGTATTTCCCGAAGATCTTCCTGGTCTTTCTCCTCCTCGACAAGTTAAATTTCAAATTGATTTGACTCCCGGTACTGCTCCTATTGCTAAAGCACCGTATCGTTTAGCACCCTCTGAGATGAAGGAATTATCCAACCAGCTCCAAGAACTATTGGATAAAGGTTTTATTCGTCCAAGCTCACTCCCATGGGGAGCTCCTATTCTGTTTGTTAAGAAGAAAGATGGTACGTTAAGGATGTGTATTGATTATCGCGAACTTAACAAGCTTACTATCAAGAACCGTTATCCGTTGCCGCATATCGATGATCTATTTGATTAACTTCAAGGGTCAAGCGTCTATTCAAAAATTGATTTGAGATCTGGTTATCACCAACTCCAAGTCAAGGAATCCAATATTCCTAAAACTGCTTTACGTACTCGATATGGACATTATGAATTCTGTGTCATGCCTTTTGGTTTGACCAATGCTCCTGCTGTATTCATGGATCTTATGAACCGTGTTTGCAAACCCTATCTCGATAAATTCGTCATTGTATTCATTGATGACATCTTGATCTATTCCAAGAATGAGGAAGAACATGAGCAACATTTGCGCATGATTCTTGAACTCTTAAGAAAGGAACAACTCTATGTTAAATTTTCTATGTGCAAGTTTTGGCTCAAAACCGTATAATTCCTTGGACATGTTGTTGATAGAGACGGAATACATATCGATCCAGCTAAGATTACTGCTATTCAGAACTGGGAGATACCAAAGACTGCGAAGCATATTCACCAATTTTTGGGACTTGCCAGTTACTATCGAAGGTACATAAAAGATTTTTCTCTCATTGCTAAACCTCTTATGAAGCTAACTCAAAAAGGGGAGAAATTTGAGTGTCCGAAGAACAGAAATCTGCCTTCAAGATTCTGAAGGAGAAATTAACCACAGCTCCGATTCTATCTTTACCTGAAGGTACTGACAACTTTGTTGTTTACTGCGATGCTTCGAAGCAAGGCTTTGGTTGTGTTCTAATGCAACGTGGAAAGGTTATTGCCTACGCATCTAGGCAGTTGAAGAAACATGAAGAGAACTATACTGTGACAACCCGGAAATTTTCAACCAAATTTAAACTTTAATCTTTATATGTTTCCGACACGATAAGAAATATTTGTTAAGTTAAATTTCAAGAATTTTAAACTATGTTCATACATTCATTCAACCTCGACCAAGTTCCAACGATTCACGAACCATTAAACGAATATGATTATATATGTATATGTGTATATATATTATAACTTGAAACGTAAACAAAATATTAGATTAAATACTTTATATGATTGTATCTGTTTCAAAATGTTTATCAATGGAATTAGAAGATAAGATCAAATGATTGAATTATCAGATATATTGAATTATGATTACAAGTCTCTATTGAAAGGCCCACATTGATTTGAGAAATCTTTCCATTTTAACAATATTCGGAAAATGGTAAAGTGATTTATAAATAAGAACAAATTGTCAATCATTGAGAACTAGATAAAGGATAGTGGAAGATTGAATCTCATAAAGACTCGATTGATCTATTTAGTTTCAAACGTACAAAAACGTTTTCAGTTTAAAAAGAACTTTATTATTAAAACGTATATAACTTTTATAAATATCTAGAACCACTTTTGACAACTCATTACTTAACTAGTATGATAAAGATAACGATATTTATATTTTATTTTATTAAATATATATAACGATTTAAATTAATATTATATATATTTATACGCGTATTATACGTACATAGTTTTATGCTTTTACTATACTTAAACTTTACCTTTACTTTATTTTTACTTTACTTTAACTTTAATAATTCACGTTAATAATTCATACTTTAATAATTCACTTTAATAATTCATACTTTAATAATTCACTTTAATAATTCATACTTTAATAATTCACTTTAATAATTCATACTTTAATAATTCACTTTAATAATTCAAAAATCTATTATAAATAGAATTCAATAGGTTTCATTATTTCATAGAAACTTGAAAATATTTTTCTCTAAACTCTCTCAATCGATTTACATATACATATTTACTCCGTATTATTTCAAGATATTATTAGTATACATAAAATATTACGACGGAGTGCTGTCCGAGTGATTTCGAAATTGTTTTTCGAATGGGATAGGATTAAGGAAATTATGGGTTATAGCTATGGAGGTGATTGAGTATGGTTCATGGGTATGCTTGTGAGCTCAATATAGTGTTTATCATTTCCGTTGCGTCTTCGTACTTTTCCTGCAATATTGAATCTCAATATTGATACGTGAGTACTCATAATTTAACTTTTACATACTAATAGTGTATCCCTGACTAGTGCTCGAGTATTTAGGATTATGCATGCTTGTACTTTTGATATTGCCCTTAGACAGGTTAGGTTGAATCTTGAATTAGTTACACTTGCAGTTGAGATAAGGTATAAGATATGCATGTCCTTGAAAATCTAGCGAAAAATTAAGAACTTTTTCTTTAGATATCGAATGGTTTCGATGAACGGATTAGAAGTTATAATCAATTGAATTTTTGATATTTTTATTAAAAATGATTATTATTATCGCCATTTTTATTGTCGTTCTAGTTTTATCTTATTATTATTATCATTATTATTATCTTTATCAATAAAAGGGATTTATCATTAAAAATTGTTATATTTTTTTTATTATTACTATCGTTAAAGTTATAATTAGTATTATTATTATTATTCAATTATTATTATTATTATTATTATTATTGGTATTATTATTATTATTATTATCATTATTAATATATATATATATATATATATATATATATATATATATATATATATATATATATATATATATATATCATTATTTAAAAAATGGTTATTGTTATTGTTATTATTATTACTATATTATCATTAAGATAATTATTAGTATTATCATTAATAATGTTATAGTAACTATCATTATTAATATTAGTGTAATTAAAACAAATATTTGTAACACCTAATTATTTTGATTACTATTATTATCATTATTATGAACACTATATAAAAGACGATTAAAAGCTATTAAACGAAACGATTAGGAAATAATGGGTAAGAGTATCATGATGAAATTAAAATATTATAAGATATTGATTTAGATAAAATTATCGTTCTTATTATTTTTATCATTACTATTATTATTAAAAGTATCGTTAGTATTAAAACTATCATTTTAATAGAAATGTCATTGTTACTATAAAATATCATTATTATTATTATTTTAAATAGAATTATTATTTTAAAGATAATATTAAAAATTATCGTAAATATTAAAGTTATCATAATTAGAATTATCGTTTTATCATAATGTCATCTTAGTAATTATAAATATTGATATTTTTATAATAATTATTATTATTACAAAATAATACAACTTTTACTTACTATCATTATAGATATTATTTTATCAAATAAATATGTGATACAAACATATTTTACTACGTGTAATAACTTATTTTAATAATACCTATCATATTATCTTTATGATATTAAATGAACCCTATAAATTTTATTACTTAATATATATAAAAGTATATTTTATTATATAAATTTAATATAAAATTTTATTTATTAATAAATAAATTATATTATTTACTCTAATAAATCTTTTAAAAATATTTAAAAATATAAAACGACGATATTTAAACTATATATTAATCATGTATAGTTTTTTGGAAATTATTTTGAGTCAAATTTACTTTTGTTGACTTTTGCATATTAGTCTCGAGCATTAGGATTGTGGTACACTATGACTTGACCTAATTTGTTAGACAAATATTGACCAACACATAAATATATATAATTAATTTAGGTTCGTGAATCCGAGGCCAACCTTGCACTTGTTCAATGACGTTATATGTATTTTTACTATGAAATACAGTATGGTGAGTTTCATTTGCCTTTTTACCCTTTATATTTTTGGGACTGAGAATACATGCGCTTTTATAAATGTTTGACGAAATAGACACAAGTAATTGAAACTACATTCTATGGTTGAATTATCGAAATCGAATATGCCCCTTTTTATTAAAGTCTGGTAATCTAAGAATTAGGGAACAGACACCCTAATTGACGCGAATCCTAAAGATAGATCTATTGGGCCAAACAAACCCCATTCAAAGTACCGGATGCTTTAGTACTTCGAAATTTATATCATGTCCGAAGGAGGATCCCGGAATGATAGGGGATATTCTTATATGTATCTAGTTAATGTCGGTTACCAGGTGTTCACCATATGAATGATTATTTTTGTCTCTATGCAAGAGACGTATATTTATGAGAACTGGAAATGAAATTCTTGTGGTCTATTAAAATGATAGAAATAAATGATTATGATAAACTAATGAACTCACCAACCTTTTGGTTGACACTTTAAAGCATGTTTATTCTCAGGTGTTAAAGAAATCTTCCGCTGTGCATTTGCTCATTTTAAAGATATTACTTGGAGTCTTTCATAGCATATTTCGAAGAACGTTGCATTCGAGTCATTGAGTTCATCAAAGATTATTATTAAATCAATTTATAGTTGGATAGTGGATATTATGAAATGGTATGCATGCCTGTCAATTTTCGATGTAAAGAAAGACTGTCTTTTAAAAACGAATGCAATGTTTGTAAAATGTATCATATAAAGGTCAAATACCCTCGCAATGTAATCAACTATTGTGAATCGTTTATAATGTATATGAACGGGTCCTTTCAGTTGGTATCAGAGCGGTGGTCTTAGCTAACCAGGTCTGCATTAGTGTGTCTAACTGATAAGTCGATAGGATGCATTAGTGAGTCTGGACTTCGACCGTGTCTGCATGTCAAAAGTTTTTCTTATCATTTTGTGTCGAAAATTAACTACTTACCATCCTCAGGAAATTACCTGCTTATCATTTTTAGTCTAAGACACGTCTTGCTGCATTGATTGCATGAATAGTGTATAGACAAAAATTCATATCTTAGCATATCTGCTAAATCATATCTTATCGTATCTGTTACTTTAAACTTTACCTAACATATCCCGCAAAGTCATCCGTAATCTACGAAATCTTTTGATCAATATATATATATATATTCTATGTAATTAGAATACCATCCGTTAGCCAAAATCATTTCATATCGGAAAAAAAAATCCTTTATCCAATCGTACGAAATGGAATTCGTCATCAGTTCAAGTCACTCAGATTCCGAAATGGAATCCCAGTCAAGCTCCGAAAGCAGTGTCACCGGAATAGATCAACCAATCAGTCATCACCTATTCTAGATGAATTGGGGATGGGTTCGTAGCCTCCTCAATCATTGGAGACAAGAAGAAGGTGATCCCTTCCATCCACCACATTGCCCTCTTGACGAAGAACCTGAAGCACTTACCGGCGAACCTGTCCGAAATACCATGTTCTCGCTCATTTCCAGAGTATCTCATCACGATTATATATTAAACCAAATTTTAGATTTTATTTATCCGCTCGTTCGAACCGACAATCACCCCGGTGTAATAGAAGAAGTCAATGAGCTTCGCGCTCGGGTAGTGGCTTTGGAGAATATGGTGCAGAGATTACAAACACCAGCAGCAGCATCAGCAGCATAACCAGTACCACCATCATCAACGCCAACAGTACCATTACCACCTCCAACCACAACCGCGTCGTAAACCTCAACTTCACAATCTGTCCCACGAGCATCAACGTCATACGCACCATAGATACCAAGGAGTACCAACAACAATAACTGACGAAGTATTAATTCATAACTTCATTGGAGAAACATTCCGCGGCGATTATGTAATCTCTAAAGTCTTAGAGATTATCTAATCTAGCCCTAACCATAAATCAGTTAAGCGAACCAAAATGATAGAAGGAATAGTAGAAACCCTAACAAAAATGGTGTGTGATTAACAAGCTAAACTTGCTTTACCAACAGCATCAATAGTACCGTCAGTGTTACCAGCATCGTCAGTACAGTCAACATCCGAATCAATAACACCGATAATATCACAAACTCCGTCAGTTCAAGAATCACTGTTGACATCATTACGAATCAATAACGTGTATATTGTATCAACGAGATATGAAGAATTAACTCATTCCATCTGAAGAAATTATATGTATATTTTATATATATATATATATATATATTGAAATAAATCTTTCCGTGCTAAGCTATTGTGTGTGAATCTTAACTACTCGGTTAATTCATATTACAAATATGCAATAATGTACGTCCTTCATCCGCAACTTGACCAGCGTTAACTACAATCTCTGTCGCAATTCAACAAATTCCAATTCATAATAAATCAAGTATATATTTGATTTTACACTTTCATCATCGATGTACCCGAAACTTTTCAGATAACATCATTCGTACTTTGCGAAATTCACAAGAATTCCATGAACCGAACATCATACATCAACAAATAACGAAGTATTGATTCATAATTTCAATGTCATTAAAGAAATACTGCGTAAAAGTTATGTACTTTTTAAAGCCTTTAGGAATTATTCAATTCTAGTTTCAACCGTAAATCAAATGAGTTTAATTTAACATTAACTCATTAAATCTATCTTACATCTGAAAAAAATATACATACATATATTTTCATAAAGACTGTAATAAAATTCTTTTGTACAAAATATTAATTGTGAATTTTTTTTTAACGGGTCGTAATACCCGAGAGATATATAAATTCACAAATAATATGTCACATTCTTCGAATCTGATTCAGCAAATCATCCATTATACTCCCTACTTTCACAACAATATACATTCTTTTATAGAAATCAAAACAACCATGCTCATTCAAAATTTAATTACATATTCTGATTTTGAAATCTCAAAATTCAACTCGAGATATGACCAAAATCATCACTCTTAGATCCTTACATCTTTCACAAGCTATATTTTGACTTCAAAACTATGTTAGAACATCAAATGTTTGTTAACGATTACAATCTGTGTTCAGACCCTTCAAAAATTTCTGAAGACACTTCGAATGATGAGCAATCGAGATGATGATCCAACCACATGTTACCCACAGTTATGTACCTGAAAAACTCTTAAAACCAAAGTAAAAGTTTAAACAACATATCCGCGTCAGATTCTTTGGCATTTATTAGCAAAAATAACTTTGCGACTCCTATTCAAAGTAGCCAGTTTTGTCACAGCTCCAGCAAGTCAACTTCGACTTTTCAGTCATATTATAACCTTGAGATATACACCATCGTTAACAGGGAACCTTTTACATTCCACCACATTATTAGCAGATGTACCAACAACTTCATTACCCTTTGACTTTAGCCTCTCCAAAAAGTCATTATAATTATTTATTGAAACCCCATCATTTACTCATTTGCATCTTGTAATGAGAATTGTCATACGAATCATTGGGAATTAGCAATCAGTATTTTGAAATCTCGCATCATGTCTACACCAACAGTTATATGTGTATATATAACGTCTATCTTCTGGACTTAATTTGAATGTGAAGTTTCTGAAAAACACTCCGAACTGCGAATTGGTTCTCCGAAAATGGAAAAAAATGCCGATGAAGCAGCAAAAACTATAAACGACTTTAAACGGTAAAAGCTGGATGATAATGATGAAGTGTGCTAGCAAAGCGCAGAAAAAGAGAAGTTTTGGAACTGGAAAACGGATTGAGCAAAGTAGGAAGGAGGCTGTGGACAAATTACAAAGACTGAATCTGACTTCAAAGGATCCAAATGATTCAGTACCTGCTGAAGTCATTAACGAATACCTTGCTCCTATCTCTAAACCCCTGCGGACAATATTCTTCATCATCCTCTGATATTAGAAATTCTAAAATATCATCATATCTTTCATTATAAATATCCTCCATATTTCTTAAGATATTTTCTTAATTTTTCTTATTTGAAATCATTTACCTCTTCGCGCTATCTGTATTACATCATAAAAGAAACTATTTTAGTTTCTAAATTCTGAAACATTCAAGTTTAAAATAGGAATATTTTGAAGTAGTGTTGGGAACTGAATCATGAATTAGTATAATATAATGACACTTGATCAACGTGATTATATTACAGTAAGTCATGCTGAGTTTCTAAATGGAACGTGATGATTCACAGATCATAACATCATCATGTGCCATGTTATACGACTCTTGTATTCTATTTAACCTCTAAAATATCAAGAAAATATTTCTTGATGATTCGGCCTTTTCCAAGGTATTCTAGTAATTTGACAAGTCAAGATCGTGTCATCACAATTTCCTTCCTAGAACATTAACAATGTTCATTCCGAAATTCATTTCTGTGAATTCTGGACCATTACAAGCGGTGCTTAATCGCAAGAAGAAGAAACGAAAGGACAAAACTCCGAAATAGAAATTGGGGTATAAATTGCAGCAAATAAAAGAGAGCATTAACTGTGAATGATAATGATTATAGAAGACAGAAGCAGAGACTTTGAAATATAAGGGAACATATAAAGCCCAACGATAAACCAGAAATTATAAACCATATATATCGATGCATATAGCAATATAAAGACACGGGAGAACTAGAAACACTATAAACCCAAGAGTATAGTAGAAGTAAATAGATTCTTCCGGCGGTAGAGGAAAAAGAAGAATGACCGATATGAAAGTTAGAAGTATATCGAGAATCAGAACTGGATGGAGCATATTGATGAATACTTTAAAATATGAGTTGAGGGGGAAATAATAGAAGGTGATGAAACATGACTAGGAACTTAGAAATCAACATATTTAACTCACGCAATGGCGGAATAAGTGAATCAAACCCTCTAGTGAATAGGTTAAGTTTTTTTTTTTTTTTGATTAATTTAGTCAAACCACAACTAAATCAAGTGTGATTAGATCAACACCTAGAGCTATTATTCACCACCTGGGTGATTTGGACTGAGAGAGAATCGGAGGAGCTCACTAGATCTGAGTGTGTGTAACAAATGAGAGGCTTAACCTAAAATGAAGAACATAAGACTTTATATACCCCTGCTGTTGACTCACCCATACGATTCATTCATCACACGTACGAGTTGGCCTCATCAGCCGTACGGGTGATCACTCACTCGTGTCTTCTCATTTAGGTTGTAATTGTGACTTAGCTCAGCATCAACTGTGCGTATGAGCCTGTCAGCCATACTAGTGAGGCTTCACTCATACGTCTGACTAAGTCTAACATAGTCAAACATCTAAATCTCGTTCCTGTAGTTCCTGTAACCACATACAAACACGGATAGGATAATAACGAGCAATCATGGTGGCCTGTAAACTGTTGTACCTGCAATGGACGTGGGTAGATGTCTAGGGACTTGCATAAAATGCATCATCAGAAGGTGTGAGTTGTAAGGAAACGAAGGAGGTGAATTTATAAGAAAATCTCCGACAGAACAATTAAAATGGACGATCGCATTTAAAGCGGATCCTAATTCCCTTGATTACCGGAGAGTCAAATCTTATTAAGAAGATTTTCTTCAAATCCCTTGAAATCTGGGAATCAATCATATCTACGTCAAATGATAAGATGAATCTACACTTACTCATTTCACTCTTCTATGTTAGCTTCATTCGTACTCTTCATATAAATGGATTGTTTATCCAAATTATTCGCTGATGATAAAACTCTAATTTTCAGCCCGTATGCATCATGAAAACATACTTATTATCATTCACGACATTTCCACTCAAATTTCGGGACGAAATTTCTTTAACGGGTAGGTACTGTGACAACCCAGAAATTTTCAACCAAATTTAAACTTTAATCTTTATATGTTTCCGACACGATAAGCAATATTTGTTAAGTTAAATTTCAAGAATTTTAAACTATGTTCATACATTCATTCAACCTCGACCAAGTTCCAACGATTCACGAACCATTAAACGAATATGATTATATATGTATATGTGTATATATATTATAACTTGAAACGTAAACAAAATATTAGATTAAATACTTTATATGATTGTATCTGTTTCAAAATATTTATCAATGGAATTAGAAGATAAGTTCAAATGATTGAATTATCAGATATATTGAATTATGATTACAAGTCTCTATTGAAAGGCCCACGTTGATTTGAGAAATCTTTCCATTTTAACAATATTCGGAAAATGGTAAAGTGATTTATAAATAAGAACAAATTTTCAATCATTGAGAACTAGACAAAGGATAGTGGAAGATTGAATCTCATAAAGACTCGATTGATCTATTTAGTTTCAAACGTACAAAAACGTTTTCAGTTTAAAAAGAACTTTATTATTAAAACGTATATAACTTTTATAAATATCTAGAATCACTTTTGACAACTCATTACTTAACTAGTATGATAAAGATAACGATATTTATATTTTATTTTATTAAATATATATAACGATTTAAATTAATATTATATATATTTATACGCGTATTATACGTACATAGTTTTATGCTTTTACTATACTTAAACTTTACCTTTACTTTATTTTTACTTTACTTTAACTTTAATAATTCACTTTAATAATTCATACTTTAATAATTTACTTTAATAATTCACTTTAATAATTCATACTTTAATAATTCACTTTAATAATTCATACTTTAATAATTCACTTTAATAATTCAAAAATCTATTATAAATAGAATTCAATAGGTTTCATTATTTCATAGAAACTTGAAAATATTTTTCTCTAAACTCTCTCAATCGATTTACATATACATATTTACTCCGTATTATTTCAAGATATTATTAGTATACATAAAATATTACGACGGAGTGCTGTCCGAGTGATTTCGAAATTGTTTTTCGAATGGGATAGGATTAAGAAAATTATGGGTTATAGCTATAGAGGTGATTGAGTATGGTTCATGGGTATGCTTGTGAGCTCAATATAGTGTTTATCATTTCCGTTGCGTCTTCGTACTTTTCCTGCAATATTGAATCTCAATATTGATACGTGAGTACTCATAATTTAACTTTTACATACTAATAGTGTATCCCTGACTAGTGCTCGAGTATTTAGGATTATGCATGCTTGTACTTTTGATATTGCCCTTAGACAGGTTAGGTTGAATCTTGAGTTAGTTACACTTGCAGTTGAGATAAGGTATAAGATATGCATGTCCTTGAAAAGCTAGCGAAAAATTAAGAACTTTTCCTTTAGATATCGAATGGTTTCGATGAACGGATTAGAAGTTATAATTAATTGAATTTTCGATATTTTTATTAAAAATGATTATTATTATCGTCATTTTTATTGTCGTTCTAGTTTTATCTTATTATTATCATTATTATTATCTTTATCAATAAAAGGGATTTATCATTAAAAATTGTTATATTTTTTTTATTTTTACTATCGTTATTATCGTTAAAGTTATAATTAGTATTATTATTATTATCCAATTATTATTATTATTATTATTATTATTATTATTATTATTATTATTATTATTATTATTATTGGTATTATTATTATTATTATTATCATTATTAATATATATATATATCATTATTTAAAAATAGTTATTGTTATTGTTATTATTATTACTATATTATCATTAAGATAATTATTAGTATTATCGTTAATAATGTTATAGTAACTATCATTATTAATATTAGTGTAATTAAAACAAATATTTGTAACACCTAATTATTTTGATTACTATTATTATCATTATTATGAACACGATATAAAAGACGATTAAAAGCTATTAAACGAAACGATTAGGAAATAATGGGTAAGAGTATCATGATGAAATTAAAATATTATAAGATATTGATTTAGATAAAATTATCGTTCTTATTATTTTTATCATTACTATTATTATTAAAAGTATCGTTAGTATTAAAACTATCATTTTAACAAAAATTATCATTTTAATAGAAATGTCATTGTTACTATAAAATATCATTATTATTATTATTATTTTAAATAGAATTATTATTTTAAAGATAAAATTAAAAATTATCGTAAATATTAAAGTTATCATAATTAGAATTATCGTTTTATCATAATGTCATCTTAGTAATTATAAATATTGATATTTTTATAATAATAATTATTATTACAAAATAATACAACTTTTACTTACTATCATTATAGATATTATTTTATCAAATAAATATGCGATACAAACATATTTTACTACGTGTAATAATTTACTTTAATAATACCTATCATATTATCTTTATGATATTAAATGAACCCTATAAATTTTATTACTTAATATATATAAAAGTATATTTTATTATATAAATTTAATATAAAATTTTATTTATTAATAAATAAATTATATTATTTACTCTAATAAATCTTTTAAAAATATTTAAAAATATAAAACGACGATATTTAAACTATATATTAATCATGTATAGTTTTTTGGAAATTATTTTGAGTCAAATTTACTTTTGTTGACTTTTGCATATTAGTCTCGAGCATTAGGATTGTGGTACACTATGACTTGACCTAATTTGTTAGACAAATATTGACCAACACATAAATATATATAATTAATTTAGGTTCGTGAATCCGAGGCCAACCTTGCACTTGTTCAATGACGTTATATGTATTTTTACTACGAAATACAGTATGGTGAGTTTCATTTGCCTTTTTACCCTTTATATTTTTGGGACTGAGAATACATGCGCTTTTATAAATGTTTGACGAAATAGACACAAGTAATTGAAACTACATTCTATGGTTGAATTATCGAAATCGAATATGCCCCTTTTTATTAAAGTCTGGTAATCTAAGAATTAGGAAAAGACACCCTAATTGATGCGAATCCTAAAGATAGATCTATTGGGCCAAACAAACCCCATTCAAAGTACCGGATGCTTTAGTACTTCGAAATTTATATCATGTCCGAAGGAGGATCCCGGAATGATAGGGGATATTCTTATATGTTTCTAGTTAATGTCGGTTACCAGGTGTTCACCATATGAATGATTATTTTTTTCTCTATGCATGGGATGTATATTTATGAGAACTGGAAATGAAATTCTTGTGGTCTATTAAAATGATGGAAATAAATGATTATGATAAACTAATGAACTCACCAACCTTTTGGTTGACACTTTAAAGCATGTTTATTCTCAGGTGTTAAAGAAATCTTCCGCTGTGCATTTGCTCATTTTAAAGATATTACTTGGAGTCTTTCATAGCATATTTCGAAGAACGTTGCATTCGAGTCATTGAGTTCATCAAAGATTATTATTAAATCAATTTATAGTTGGATAGTGGATATTATGAAATGGTATGCATGCCTGTCAATTTTCGATGTAAAGAAAGATTGTCTTTTAAAAACGAATGCAATGTTTGTAAAATGTATCATATAAAGGTCAAATACCTCGCAATGTAATCAACTATTGTGAATCATTTATAATGTATATGAACGAGTCCTTTCATATACCACACATGACCTTGAGTTAGGTGCCGTGGTATTTGTATTAAAGATATGGAGACATTATTTGTATGGTACCCATTTTACGGTGTACACTGATCATAAAAGTCTTCGACATATCTTTGATCAAAAACAGCTGAACATGAGGCAAAGCCGATGGCTCGAGTTATTGAACGATTATCACTGTGAGCTGAAATATCATCCTGGCAAGGCGAATGTAGTTGCCGATGCCCTTAGTCGAAAAGACGATGTTAAACGTGTTCGTGCTCTAAACCTAAAAATCAAATCAAATCTTATGTCACGAATCTGTGAAGCTCAATTAGAAGGCATTAAACTGACACTTATCGAAGGTGAAGGACCCATTGGTTTTGAGAACCAACTTCAAGTGAAAGCTAATGGTACACGGTACTTTGGAAACAGAATTTGAGTTCCTCGTTTCGGTAATCTTCGTGAACTCGTCTTGGATGAAGCACATAAGACTGGATATTCTATTCATCCCGGTTCCGGTAAAATGTATCACGATGTGAAGCAATTCTACTGGTGGCCTAACATGAAAGCCGACATTGCTACGTATGTTAGTAAGTGTCTTACTTGTTCGAAGGTCAAGGCCAAACATCAAAAGCCTTCTGGTCTGTTGACACAACCCGATATTCCGCAGTGGAAGTGAGAATGTATCACTATGGACTTTGTTACTAAGTTACCTAAGACTGCGAACGGTAACGATACTATTTGGGTCGTAGTTGATCATCTTACTAAATCTGCACATTTCATACCGATCAAGGAAACCGACAAGATGAAGAGATTAGCACAGCTTTATATTAAAGAAATCGTCTCACGTCATGGTGTTCCTATTTCGATTATTTCTGATCGCGACAGTCGATTCGTTTTCAGATTCTGGAAAACTTTACAATCTGCTCTTGGAACTCAACTCGACATGAGTACAGCTTATCATCCTCAAACTGATGGTCAAAGTGAACGAACTATTCAAACCATGGAAGATATGCTACGTGCTTGTGCAATCGATTTCGGCAAAGGATGGGATAGACATCTACCTTTGGTTGAATTTTCTTACAACAACAGTTATCACTCTAGCATTAAAGCTACACCTTTTGAAGCTTTGTATGGACGGAAGTGTAGATCCCCTCTATGTTGGGATGAACTTGAGGACAGGCATTTAACTGGTACTGAAATTATCCACGAAACTACCGAAAAGATCGTTCAGATTAAGCAACGTTTAGAAACTGCCCGTAGCCAACAAAAGAGCTATGCTGATAGGAAATGAAAAGACATCGAATACCAAGTTGGAGATAAAGTCATGTTGAAAGTATCCCCTTGGGAAGGTGTTGTCCGTTTCGGTAAACGAAGCAAACTCAGTCCATGATATGTTGGACCTTTCACAGTCACTGAAAGAGTCTGTCCCGTGGCATACCGATTAGAACTACCAATCGAACTCAGTCAAGTGCATGATGTGTTTCATGTCTCAAATCTTAAACGGTGTCTTGTTGATGACACACTCGTTATTCCTCTGGATGATGTCTGCATTAATGAGGAAATGCACTTCGTTGAAGAACCTATAGAAATCATGGAAGGAGAGGTCAAACAAACACGTAAAAGCAACATACATATCGTTAAAGTCCGGTGGAATTTGCGTAGAGGCCCCGAATATACATGGCAACACAAAGACCACATGAAACGGAAATATCCTCATCTCTTCTCAACTGCTGATGCAAATGAGGAATCTACCTAAAAACTTCAGGACGAAGTTTTCAATAACGGGGAGGTACTATAACGACTCTCATTTTTCCATTCTATATTTCTCATTTTTCCATTCTATACTTTTCCTTATTAAATGCCCAACAATATAATTAAACTTTATTCGATAAAGGTTAAGCGTTAAGAATTATAAAATACGATAATTAACTTTGTACATTAATTGACAAGTTAATAAAAATAATAAGTTAATAAACTTTTGTGAGTAAATATATAACTATAAAGACTTGTGTAATTAAAATAAATAAACTTGGATAATTAAGGGTTATTAAGCTAAATTAAAGTGCAAGGTTTAAAGTGAAAAATGTTAACCCTAACCCTAATTAACCTAGCCGATTTTAGGGAGGGTAAAATACACTTTTTGTCCTTCAAATTTTTGGCCCATGCATCCCTCCTAACCCCTTCTCCAAGTTAGACTGGTTCCCTAAGTAATTCCTTATAAAACCCTAATTCTAGAATAATCCTAACACTCCTATAAATAGGACCTAGGCTAAACCATTCCATGTACTAAATCACAATCAAATCTCACTCTCAAGTCTCTCTCTCTCCCTCTCTAATTTTCAGCCAAAGTCGAAAATATAACCACCACCACCATCGAAATCCACCACTAATCTTCAAGGTGATCTTCGAGTTGTTCTTCGTGTTCTTCGTGTTCTTCAAGGATCTTCAAGAAGTTCTTCAAGATTTTCAAGACTTTGATCTTCAATCTTCAAAGTGTTCATCTTATCTTTGTTAATCTTCTTGGATCTTTAAAGGTATAATATAAAACCCTAAACTATTTCCATAATTCTTTGATCTTTGTTTTAATCTATATTCATATAAATTTATAAACATATAAACATAAGAACAAACCTAGATCTATACATGTAAGAAAAAAATATATATATAAATCTATACATGTGTATGTGTCTGTCGACTAGAAAGAAAAAAAAAGGGAAGGAAGGAAACTTTGATCTTTAAAAACCCTAGATACAATTAGGAGATTTGCTTGTGTTTAATTAAGGAAACAAAATAAACCTACATATATGTACATATAAATCGACATATACATATATATACATGTAGAAAATAAATTTTTGTATATATATATATATATATATATACACACGACATCATATACATATATACACTAAAACCCTAAACCCTAATTTAAATTATACTACTTTAATCAAAACCCTAGTTTTATTAAAAACCTAATTAATTATTAAACCCTAATTCAGTAAACCTAATCCTAATTAATTAATACCACTTTAATTATTAAACCCTAATCATTACTACATTAAATAAAACCCTAATTTACTAAACCCTAATTTATGAAACCCTAGGACATTAATTACTAAACCCTAGTTATTAAACACTACTTTAAATAACTAACTCTAATTAATGAAATCCTAATACTACTTATACTATTAATTAACATGTATACACTGTTACTATTATTAACACCTAATACCTATTACTTATATTATAACACATAAAGACATTTTGGGTTATGTATTAGAGATGTATAGATCTTCGAACTTTCTGGACGAATGGTTTCTACGAAACTCTAGGCGGAAGGGTTTGGATTTCCGATTTAAAGGATCCTATAGCTCAAGCCCCTAGACCTGAAATGGCCATTCGAAGAGAAAGGGGTGATTGGAAACTTATCTAATACGGCAAGTATCCTAAAATGGAAAACACTCTTAAAGTATAAACTTTTCTAATTATAGAAACTTACTAAAATAAGGAATCAACTAAAATAAGAAATTTTCTAAAAATGGAAACTTTTTAAAAGTGGAAACTTACTAGGAATAGAAACTTAGTAAAACAAATTATACTTACACACTTAAACTTAAACACATACTTAAACTTAAACATGGGCAAAACACTTAACTACTCTTAAATGTCAATAGGTTAACTTTCCTGCTCAGTCGTCCAACTTTCTATTCCGAGGAATAACTAGCTCTCTCTACTAAGGTGAACTTCATAGTCCCACTTTCTTTTGTGCACAACTTACTTACTTTACTTGGGATGAGACACATGTTGTTTTTACTTTTTACACTTTAGACACAAGTACCAAACTGTTAAACTATGCTATACCCAGCTATGTCCGACTAAGTCCCTACAGTGATATTTTTAATTGTTGCGGCATGCTTAATTATTGTGGGTAGGCCTATCGGGAGTAACGTCCCCGATACATTTGACTAAGTCTTTGTATTACTTGATAATGAAATTAAAACCGACAAGGACAGACACAACTTATCATGGGGCAAATTTGAACGTTTAGTCTAAATATCACGCTTTGGCATAACTTTTGATCCTGTAGGAGATCAACTTTACAAACTAAATCTTGTGGTCTAAAACAACGGTCAAACTTTTGTTAAACCTATGAACTTCACTAAACCTTTTTGGTTGACACTTTAGCATGTTTTGTCTCAGGTGCTGTTTGATTCAAGCTTACTTATCTACTGCTTATGTGATGCTACTTGGACATAGGATCAAGAGATTATCGTATTTATTACTATTGCATTTAAACAATTACTTTATTCCTTTGTAACGACATTTCATTTTCCGCTGCGTACTCATTAAAGTTAATTTTCTCATTTAGTATTGTTCTCGTTATTATAATATGTTGGTATATTTTGATATTAAGTCACATTTCGCCCAGGCCCTAACTGGGGGTGTGATACATCGCGAGGTACTTGACCTATATATGATACATTTTACAAACATTGCATTCGTTTTTAAAAGACAAACTTTCATTTCATCGAAATTTGACGGCATGCATACCATTTCATAATATATCCAACTATAATTGACTTAATAATAATCTTGATGAACTCAACGACTCGAATGCAACGTCTTTTGAAATATGTCATGAATGACTCCAAGTAATATCTCAAAAATGAGCAAATGCACAGCGGAAGATTTCTTTCATACTTGAGAATAAACATGCTTTAAAGTGTCAACCAAAAGGTTGGTGAGTTCATTAGTTTAACATAAATAATCATTTCCATCATTTTAATAGACCACAAGATTTTCATTTTCAGTTCTCATAAATATATGTCTCATGCATAGAGACAAAAATATCATTCATATGGATTGAACACCTGGTACCCGACCTTAACAAGATGCATATAAAATATCCCCATCATTCCAGGACTCCCTTCGGACATGATAAATTCGAAGTACTAAAGCATCCGGTACCTTGGATGGGGCTTGTTGGGCCCAACAGATCTATCTTTAGGATTCGCGTCAATTAGGGTGTCTGTTCCCTAATTCTTAGATTACCAGTCTAAAAAGGGGCATATTCGGTTTAATAATCTAGTCATAGAATGTAGTTTATTTTACTTGTGTCTATTTCATAAAACAGTTATAAAAGCAGCACATGTATTCTCAGTCCCAAAAATATATTGCAAAAGCATTTAAAAAGGGAGCAAATGAAACTCACTCTACAATATTTTATAGTAAAAATATTCATACGACGATACTGAACAATGCAGGGTTGGCCTCGGATTCACGAACCTATGTCAATTGTATATCTTATTAAAACATATAATGGAATTCACATAAATTTTCATTTATTAATTATTTAATATTTATATTTATTTGTTGTTGTAGTTTATATAGAATTTGTACTAGAGTTTGCCTATATATTATATTACATACTATATATATGTTAATATGTTTAATATATAATTATGTGTAGTATAAATATATTTTATGTACAAAATTTTAATGGTTATAATATAGTAATAATAATGAAAATGATAATTTTAATAAAAGTGATAGTTTTAATATCTATGAGAATTTTAATAATAATAATACTTTACATAAATATGATAATGAAAATGATATTACTAATAAAATTGATACTAATAATAATGATAATACTAGATGCGATAATTTTTATATAAAGTGATAGTTTTAATAAAAGTGATAGTTTTTTATAAAATGATACTACTAATAGTATTCTTGATTATAATACTATTACTAATGTTAATAATAATAATACTAATAATAATATTAATAGACTTAAATTGTGATAATAATAATAATAATAATAATAATAATACTAATACTAGTAGTAATAATAATAACTATAATATTCGTAATTCTTAATGATGATACTAATACTAAAATGATAAGGTTACTAATAATAATAATGTTATTAATACTTTTAATAATATTAATGATAATGATTATAATACTTGTACCTGTAGTAATAATAATTATTATTATAACACTAATAATAAAAATAATGACAATATTACTAATTAGTTTAATGATAATGATAATTACATCAATAACAATAATAGTAGTGTTAATATTAATACTTATGTTATTAATTATAATAATAATAATAATAATAATAATAATACTAATAATTATAAACTGATACCAAGTACTAATATTAATAATAGTCTTATCATTAATTTTTACATAATAATAACAGTAATTAATATTAACAATGATAATAATAATAATAATAATAATAATAATAATAATAATAATAATAATAATAATAATAATAATAATAATAATAATAATAATAATAATAATAATAATAATAATAATAATAATAATAATAATAATAATAATAATAATAAATAATAATAATAATAATAATAATAATAATAATAATAATAATAATAATAATAATAATAATAATAATAATAATAACAACTACCTCATAAACCTCATCACAAAAAAAAATTGGCAGATACAAGAATCGAACCAGGATCACTCGTATATCAGTCACTACCCCAAACCATCTACTTCGTTTTATATTTCTGTTATTGACACCATTTAAATTCTTTTAACCTCTCAATACGTTTCCTTCTTCTTCTGCTAACAAACTAGTCGACCAGAGATCATACTATCACATCAACGATTTATAGAATTCAATTAAGTTGTGATTTAGAATTTAGAACAACCCATTGATTGGTATTGACTGTCAAAGCTAAAGAGATAAAAAAATTAGCAGAAGCAGACACTGTAACTCGTTTTAAAATAAATATGAACTAAAATTCGAATTTGATTTTAAGGACGTTTTAGAACATGGTTACTAAATGAAATATGTTCTAATTCGTTCATAGAAGCTTTCCATTCCATCAATTGAACTTAAATCTTAACATAGAACTTGAATTTGATCAAGAACAAAAGTTTGACTTTTTAGTTTTTAAACTTTGACTCGAAAATTGAAATTCGATAAGATAAATTGAACTATGAAACTTTACAGATAGTTTTAGAAGATGATTTCAAGCACAACTGCATTTAAGAATTTTGAAAAACAATTCGAGATCGAGTTTTGGCTAAAAAGTGGAAAAATAGAGTTTAACGAGTCTGTTTCTCTTTTTCGTTGATTAATTTGGTTTGATAAAAGCTGATAGAGTTTATAATTTACAATGGTAATAGAAAAATCAAATGTTGTTTATTAGATACACTGAAATTGGATGATTTGATAGCCATAGTTAAGTCGATAGGTTATTCTTTCCAGCAGAATAAAACAGAAAAAAATAGTAACTGGACAGGGACATCAAACTAATTCTCATAATTCATCTACTGCGATATTTACTAATTTTGTTTGTACCCCTAATAATTGGATTCTTATTTGTACGAATTGTAAATCAAATAAATATATGAAAGCAATCGTGAAACTGATTCAATTTTCTCTAATTCATATATATTATTTGTTTTTTTTATTTTGTTTTTTATATATATATACATATCCGTAATTATATATATATATATATATATATATATATATATATATATATATATATATATATATATATATATATATATTTAAAGTGTATTTATATATCTTATATATATATATATATATATATATATATATATATATATATATATATATATGTATTTGTATCTAACTCTTAAATTTGATTAATGTTGTTACTAATACTAACAATAATATTATTATTAAAGAGACTATTAATAACTAATGATAAATAAAATTATTATTACTACAATAATGATAAGTTTAATAAATTTAGTTACTAATAATGATAATAATAATAATAAAATGATAATAATAACAATCTTATTAGTTATGTTAATATTTTAAATAATGATTATAATAATATCAATAATAATATAATAACTTTTTCATATCAAATATATATATATATATATATATATATATATATATATATATATATATATATATATATATATATATATATATAATTATTTTAGATATAATACAATTAACAATACAAATATTGATATCAATATTAACAATAATAATATTGATAAAGATAATAATAATATGATATTAATAAGGTTAATGATAATGATAAAATTAAATTAAATTTTTTTAGTAATAATAATAATAATAGTCATAATAATAACCACAATTATAATTTTACTAATAATAATATTAATAATGATATCAATAATATTAGTAAAATGATGTATCAATTCAAGTGTAACAAATATATTAACATAATAATATTCATAATACTAATATTAATATTATTATTTATTTTATTAATAAAGAGTGAAATAATAACTATACTTTAACTTGTAATAAAATTTAATATATTAATTTTTTCATATTATAATTTATGTAATACTTTTATTGTATAATAACATATTTATTTTCAATACTTAATCATATATTATTTCAAAGAGTATATCAAATTAAAATATATATATGTCTTTATTAATAAATAGTTGTTCGTGAATCGTCGAGACAGTCAAAGGGTAATTGATTATATGAATAAAGTTCCAAATGTTTGAGATTTAACTTAACAGACTTTGCTTATCGTATCGGAATAATATAAAGATTAAGTTTAAATTTGGTCGGAAATTTTCGAGTCGTCACAGTACCTACCCGTTAAAGAAATTTCGTCCCCAAAATTTGATCGAGATCGTCATGGCTAACAGTAAGAATGTTTTCCTGACGAATATGAGCTGATAAATAGAGTTTTATTACAATTGAGTAATAAGGATAAAATAATTCGATTATTCGAAGAGTACGAATGAAGCTATCACAAAAGAGTGAAAATGAGTAAATGAAGATTTGACTTAACCGGTGACGTAGTCACGGTTGATTTTCGGAATTTTGAGGAATTTAAAGAAAATCCTCATAATAAGATTTAGTTCTTCGGTAATTAAGGAAATTATGATCCTCTTCGATTTAATGCGATAATCTGTATCGATTTCTCTGTCTGATATTTTACTATAAATCCATCTCCTTTGTTTCCTTTAGATTTTGAAGTTCCATACTTTTGTTTTCTTTTCGCAAGTAATGGTCCAGAATTCATAAGTATGGAGTTTCGAATGAAAATGGCTAATGTTCTAAGAGAGAAATTGTAATATTACGATCTTGATTGGTTAAATTACCAGAATTCAAGAGAAAAGATAGAACTATCAAGAAATTATGTTCTTGATATGTTTATATATTAGATAGAATGTAAGAGTCGTGCAACATGGCACATGATGAATTTATGATCTGATAATCATCACGTTCTATTAAAAACTCAGCATGACTTACTATAATATAATCACGTTGATCAAGTGTCATTATATTATACTAACTCATGCTTCAGTTCCCAACACTACTTCAAAACATTCATATTTTAGATGCGAATTTTTACAGAATATAGAAACTAAAACAGTTTCCCTTTATGAGATAACACAGATAGCACGGAGAGATAATTAGTATCGGACGAGAATATTTATGAAAATATCTTCAGAAATATTGAGGATATTAAAAATGTAAGATACGATAATATCTTAGAATTTTAGAATCAAATTGTGATGAAGGAATTCATTCACGATGATTTAGAGCGATTAAAGAGCAAGGTATTCACTAAAAATTTCATCAGAAACAGAATCATCAGGATTCTTTATGTACAAGTTTAGTCCTTATGTTTTGTTCAGAGTCTCCTTCATGGTTTGTTCAATTTGTTTTTCAGTATCAAAATTTGAGCTTTTTCAGTATTACGCTCTTTATTATTAAACTTTTGACTGTTTAAATAGTCTTCAGTTTTTACTGTTTCATCAGCTTTTTCAGAACTCAGAGATCTGATTCGTAAGCTAGAGTGCTTTTCAGGAATTCAGAGATTCCGAATTGAAATTCATCAGTCCAGAAGATATACGTTATATATTTAGATATATAACTGTTGACATAGGAATGCTGCAAAATTCGAGAATTAATGATTAATGCTTCCAAGTATTTGGTATGGCAACTATCGTTACAAGATGTTGATGAGTACATGATAGGGTTTCAATAAATAAGTATAGAAATTTTTCGGAGAGATTTAAGCCAAGGAGAAACGAGGTTGCTGGTAAGTTTGCTACTAATGTGGTGGGATATAAACGGTTCTCCGGTAATGATGATGAAGGGTTAAACGTATATATCAAAGTTATAATAAGACTTATTCGAATGAAAAGTCGAAGTTGACTTGCTGTAGCTGTGACAAAACTGGCTATCTCGAACAGGAGTTGCAAAGTTATTTTCGGTAATAATAATGCTAAAGGAATTAACACAGCTACGTGTTAAACGTTTACTCAGGTTTCGAGTGTTTTCAGGTGCATAATTATATGCATCCATCTCTTCTTTCGTAGATTAAGTATGGTTGGTTCATTCACTCGATTGAGGTGTTTTCATAAATTATGAAAGGTTTGCACGCAGATTGTAATCGTCAAGATACAAATGAGGTTTAAGATGAAATCAAGTGGAAAACTTGAAGAATTGTTTAGTTTCATATCTTATAATCAATATTTTAATTCATTTTAATTGTCCAATGTTGGCAGTCCACAGATGATAGTCCACAGTTAGCAGTTCAATAATTCATATATATAATATTCAAATTAATTAATACGTATCGTGACCCGTGTACATGTCTCAGACTCAATCACAACTCAAAGTATATATATTATTGTAGAATTAACCTCAACCCTGTATAGCTAACTCGATCATTACTGCATATAGAGTGTCTATGGTTATTCCAAATAATATATATAGATGCGTCGATATGATATATCAAAACATTGTATACGTGTCCCGATATTTAAAATACGTAAAATAAATAACAGAAATTAAATGACGATAAATAAAATTGCGAGAATATAAATTGCGATAATTAAATTGCGATAAATAAAATGTAATCAGTTATCTAGGAACAGTTAGCTAGGAATAGTTAGCGTGGATTCTTAACAAAATTTCTCATAGTTAATTTGTTTGTTTCTAACAAAATTTATTTTATTTTTTTTGCCGAATGTTTTCTTCATTATGCCATTTTGTCCAATGGTTATTCTGTGGTGAACGGATATGTGCATCGGTGGATGTAAGAGGATAGTAAATGCCTGTTGAATCAGATTTGAAAGAATGTATAATGTAACTTATTAATGTGAAATCTAAATATTCCTCGGGTATTACCTACCCGTTAAAATATTTTCACCATTAACAGTTTGTACGAAAGAATTTTTAATTACAGTCTTTCTGAAAAAATATATACATATATATTTTCTTTAGATGTAATCATGGATTTAATGAGTCAATATGATATTAAACTCATTTAATTTACTATTAGAACAAGAATATATAATCTCTAAAATATTAGAGATTACATAATCGCCATGTCGAACGAAGATAAATGATGTAGAACGATTCGCAGATTGATGATTATGCTCGAGGTACATAATGAGATGTTAAGGTGTGAGATGTTGAACTTGGGTTGTTGGTGGTACTGTTATTGATGTGATGGTACTGTTGGTGCCGGTGATGTTGCTGAAACTGGTACGTTTTGCACCATATTTTCCAAGGCTACAACTCAGGCACGAATTTCGTTAACTTCTTCTATTACTCCGGGGTGATTGTTGGTTAGAACGAGCGGATAAATAAGATTCAGAATTTGAGATAGTATATAATCATGGCGAGATATCCGGGGAATGAGGGTGAAAATGGTGTTTTGGACTGGTTCGCTGATAAGTGCTTCAGGTTCATCGCCAAGAGGTAAATTCGGTTGGTGAAAAGGATCGCCTTCTTCGCGTCTCCATTGATTAAGTCTACTACGAACTCATCAGATGAATTGGGGATGGATGATTGGTTGATTCATTCTGGTGACACTGCTTTCGGAGCTTAGGTGAAACTCCATATCCAAATAGCTGTCGAAATCCGAGGAATTCGAACTGGTTGAGGGATTCATCTCGTACGGTCAACCAAATTCAACAACGGTTGAAAACCGCCCAAAGTCGACAAAAGAGCTACGCTGACATTAAAAGAAAAGATATAGAATTTGAAATTGGAGAAATGGTCATGCTTAAAGTTGCACCTAGGAAAGGCGTTGTTCGATTTGGTAAAAGAGGGAAATTAAATCCAAGGTATATTGGACCATTCAAGGTTATTGATCGTGTCGGACCAGTAGCTTTCCGACTTGAGTTACCTCAACAACTCACGGCTATACATAACACTTCCCACGTCTCGAATTTGAAGAAATGTTTTGCTAAAGAAGATCTCACTATTCCGTTAGATGAAATCCAAATCAACGAAAAACTTTAATTCATCGAAGAACCCATCGAAATAATGGATCGTGAGGTTAAAAGACTTAAGCAAAATAAGATACCAATTGTTAAGGTTCGATGGAATGCTCGTAGAGGACCCAAGTTCACCTAGGAACGAGAAGATCAGATGAAAAAGAAATACCCGCACTTATTTCCAGAAGATACGTCAACACCTCCAATTGCTTAAAATTTCGGGACGAAATTTATTTAACGGGTAGGTACTGTAGTGACCCGAACTTTTCCATGTTTATATATATTAAATAAAATTTATATTTATATGATTAAGTGTTTCCAACATGTTAAGCAATCAAACTTGTTAAGACATGATTAATTGAAATAGGTTTCATATAGACAATTGACCACCCAAGTTGACCGGTGATTCACGAACGTTAAAACTTGTAAAAACTATATGATGTCATATATATGGATATATATATAGTTAACATGATATTATGATAAGTAAAAATATCATTAAGTATATTACCAATGAACTACTTATGTAAAAAAAACAAGACTACTAACTTAATGATTTCGAAACGAGACATATATGTAACGATTATCGTTGTAACAACATTTAACTGTATATATATCATACTAAGATATATTAATATATCATAATATCATGATAATGTAATAATTTAACATCTCTTTAGATATAATAAACAATGGGTTAACAACATTTAACAAGATCGTTAACCTAAAGGTTTCAAAACAACAATTACATGTAGCGACTAACGATGACTTAACGACTCAGTTAAAATGTATATACATGTAGCGTTTTAATATGTATTCATACACTTTTGATAGACTTCAAGACACTTATCAAAATACTTATACTTAACAAAAATGCTTACAATTACATCCTCGTTCAGTTTCATCAACAATTCTACTCGTATGCACCCGTATTCGTACTCGTACAATACACAGCTTTTAGATGTATGTACTATTGGTATATTGATAATGCTAAAAACTAACATATATTTCATAGCATTATCCCTCAAGAAAGATAAGCTTTTGGTTGCAATTGTTCTATTTACAAGTGATATTCGTTTAAATAATAAAAGGTGAAGACAAAAGACATATTCGACGAATTGAAGATGAAAACGACCAAAAAGCTCAAAAGTACAAAGTACAATCAAAGTGGTTCAAATTATTGATGAGAAACGTCTAAAAGTTACAAGAGTACGAGCCGCGAAACGCAAAGTACAAGATATTAAATAGTACGAAAGGACGTTCGAAAATCCGGAACTGGGACCAGAGTCAACTCTCAACGCTCGACGCAACGGACTAAAAATTACAAGTTAACTATGCACATGAATATAATATAATATATAATTAATTCTTAAAATTATATATATATTATATGATATATTAAAACCGTCGGCAACAAGAAAACAAGCAAATGTGAGCTGTCCCAGGGGGCCATCCGATCGCATGGCCTGGCAGTTATAAACCCATGCGATCGCATGGCAGCAACAGTGAGGTCAGGTCCTATAAAGTTCGCTTGTTTTGGCCAAAATTCACACATCTTTTTATATCCTCTCTATCTCTCACGATATATATATATATATATATATATATATATATATATATATATATATATATATATATATATATATATATATATATAATTTATAATTTTAATTTTAATTTAAGATTAATAATAATAAGGGTATGTTAGCGAATGTTGTAAGTGTGTAAGTCGAAATTCTGTCCGTGTAACACTACGCTATTATTAATAATTGTAAGTTATGTTAAACCTTTTTAAATTAATGTCTCGTAGCTAAGTTATTATTATGCTTATTTAAGCCAAAGTAATCGTGATGTTGGGCTAAAATATTAAGACGGGGTAATTGGGCTTTGGACCATAATTGGGATTTGGACAAAAGAACGACACTTGTGGAAATTAGACTATAGGCTATTAATGGGCTTTATATTTGTTTAATTGAATAATAGTTCGTTAATTTAATATAAAGATTTACAATTGAATGTAATTATAAATAACCACATACACTCGATCGGACACGATGGGCGGGATATTTATAAGTACTAATAATCGTTCATTTGACCGGACACGGGAATGGATTAATAGTCAATGGACTCATTAAAACAGGGGTGGATTACATGAAAGGACACTTGGTTTAATTGATAATAAAGTATTAAAACCTTATTACAGTTTAAGTCCCCAATTAGTTGGAATATTTGACTTCGGATATAAGGATAATTTGACGAGGATACTCGCACTTTATATTTATGACTGATGGACTGTTATGGACAAAAATCAGATGGACATATTGAATAATCCAGGACAAAGGACAATTAACCCATTGTAATAAATTAAAATCAATACGTCAAACATCATGATTACGAAAGTTTAAATAAGCATAATTTCTTTATTTCATATTTTATCGCACTTTTATTTACTGTCATTTTATTTATCGCACTTTTAATTATCGTACTTTTTAATTATCGCAATTTTATTTACCTTCATTTTATTTATAGCACTTTAATTTATCGCACTTTAATTTAACGCACTTTAATTATTATCATTTACTTTACGCTTTAAATTAAGTTATATTTATTTTTAATATTTTACATTAGGTTTTAACTGCGGCTAAAGTTTTAAAATCGACAAACCGGTCATTAAACGGTAAAAACCCCCCTTTTATAATAATAATACTACTTATATATATTTATATTTATACAAATATAAGTTTAAAAATATAGCGTTAAACTTGGCTAGTTCCCTGTGGACGAACCGGACTTCTAAAAACTACACTACTGTACGATTAGGTACACTGCCTATAAGTGTTGTAGCAAGGTTTAGGTATATCCACTCTATAAATAAATAAATAACTTGTGTAAAATTGTATCGTATTTAATAGTATTTCGCAATAAAAATATAACTATTTCGTACCCCTTCGCTTTAACGCCAAGTATTTTTGGCGCCGCTGCCGGGGAGCTTTTAAACGCCAGAAGCGAAAAGCTATAAAAAAAAAGATTTTTATTAAGCTTTAATTCATTTTTATAAAAATATGTTTTATATAATACAATCAATAATATAAAAAGAAAAATAAAATTTATATATTTTTAAGAGTTGTTCAAAATATATAAAATTATAAAGTAATTTTTATTTCTTTTTTAGTTTTTAAATATAAGTTTTATTTAATTTTTATAAATAGTTTATATAAATATAAAACAGAATATTAAAAATCAAAATAAACTATAAACGGGCTACACTGTAGCAGCCCAAACAATCTGACCCGGTTTCCTAATTCATGCGACCGCATGAAATTTTAACTAGCACTCTATGCGATCGCATGGAGTGATTTGACAGGCCTGGTACCTTAGCTGAACAATTAGGGTTACGGTTATTATTATTATTATTAATTAATTAGTAATTAGGGTTTTTAATTAATAATTAGTTTTTAATTTTAGTTTTTAATTAATGTTGTATTTTTAAGTTTTAATTAGTTGTAATACTTTATAAAGTTAATACTTTTATAAAATAAATAATATAAAAATAATACTTTTATAAAAATTATATTTTTATTTCTTTAAGCTTATTTTTATTTTTGTATCTTTTTAATCGTTTATTCGTAAAAATTGTATATTTTTCGTTCGTACTTAGTTTTAAATTTAGTATTTGCCGTAGTTATTTTTATTTCTAGATTTTTAGGCTTTGCCATAAAATCCTTTAAGTGCTTTTTCTTTAGACTAAGATTTAGGTGCTTTAGAATTTTTTGACGCCATTTAAAGTTTTAGTGCCTTTTTAAGTTATTGCCGTTTTGGATATAGAATTCCTTTAAGCTTTAATACTTTTAGACACAAGTTTTAATATTTAGTTTTTAGAATTCTAAGTTTCGACGCTTTATTTTCTTATTTTTATTTTTCGACTGTTTGTTTTTCGACACTTATTTTTTTCGACCTTTTATTTTTCGACGTTTTTCGACGCACTCTTTTTCTTTCTTATTTTTTCGACGCTCTAGTTTTTAGGACATAGAATATTCTATTTCATCTCTAAAATTTCAAAACAAAAAAATTATTTTAAGCGGTTAAATTGATAGACATCCAAAATTTTCTGGTTCGTAGTAATAGTTGGATTTGTTAGTGGCGAGTTGTGGGCTTCTGATTTAAAGGGTCCTGGCAACCTGCTGCATCTATTGGCTATTCGAAACGTGGGCAAAATCAGAAAAGTCTATTAATTTGATAACTTATATAATTTTTATTTTTATAACTAATAGGATATTCAGTGAATGCACCGAGCGAAACGTTCACCACCTTTCATACGTTCACCACCTGTAACTCGATCAAGACATCTAGCCAATATTGTCGCCGTTGATTTTTCTTTAGAATCGTCATCTAGTCGACCAAGTACTCCAATTCAAATTTCCGATAATCCATTTTTTGAACCCGACCTCATAATTGAGAATCCGAAAGATATTCAGGGACAATTCAGAGATCCTGAACCACTAATCATTCCTCCCGAACCACAAATCACTCATCCAGAGATTGTCGAGGAAGAAACCATTAAGTCAGAATCCTCTAGTGATTCAGATTCAACAAATTCAATCATGGAAAATCTGGAACCTCTAAGTATGGAAGACCGAATGAGAGCTAAACGCACTGGCCAAGGTCATGCAATTACTCAACCAGACATTAATGCGCCAGATTATGAAATCAAAGGACAAATCCTACACATGGTAACTAATCAATGCCAATTTAGTGGTGCGCCGAAGGAAGATCCAAACGAACATCTTCGTACCTTTAATAGGATCTGTACTCTATTTAAAATTCGAGAAGTGGAGGATGAATAGATCTATCTAATGTTATTTCCCTGGACTTTAAAGGGAGAAGCCAAAGATTGGTTAGAATCGTTACCTGAAGGGGCGATTTATACATGGGATGTTTTAGTTAAAAAATTTCTTAAACAATTCTTTCCAGCATCTAAAGCCGTAAGACTTCATGGAGAAATTGTTACGTTCACGCAGAAGCCAAATGAAACTTTATATAAGGCATGGACAAGATTTGGAAAGTTATTGAGAGGATGTCCGCAACATGGTTTAGACACTTATCAAATAGTACAAATATTCTATCAAGGATGCGACATCATTACAAGAAAAGACATCGATATAGCAGCTGGTGGTTCCATTATGAAGAAAACTTCAACTGAAGCTTACAAAATTATTGATAACACTGCTTTCCACTCACATGAGTGGCATCAAGAAAAAGATATCGTTACATCATCTAAAGAGGCTAGAGCCGATTCTAGCCATGACTTTGATTCCATTTCCGCAAAGATAGATGCTGTCGAGAGACGAATGAAAAAGATGACTAAAGATATTCACTCAATAAGAATTAGTTGTGAGCAGTGTGGAGGACCACATTTGACAAAAAATTGTCTCGGTATTGAACAAACAATGGAACAAAGAGAGACTATTTCATACATGAACCAAAGACCTGGAAATAATTATCAGAATAATTATCAACCGCCAAGACCAATCTACAATCAAAATCAGAATTATAACTGAAATGTTCCATACAACAACCAATAAGATCCTAGCAATCAACAAGTATACAATAATACTTACAACCAGTAAAAACATATTTTTCAAAATAAACCACCACAAACCGATGATAAAAAGCCAAATTTAGAAGATATGATGTCAAAGCTAGTTGAATCTCAAACTCAATTTTTCACATCTTAGAAACAAATAAATGAACAAAATGCTCAAGCATTTAGAAATCAACAAGCTTCTATTCAAAATTTGGAACAAGAAGTAAGCAACCTAGCAAGGTTAATAGGTGAAAGAAAATCGGGAAGTCTACCTAGCGATACAAATGCTAACCCCCGAAATGAAACGGCTAAAGCCATTACCACGAGAAGTGGTATTACACTTAAACCACCTGAAATACCTGTAGCTTCTGATGACGTTATTCCTACTCCACATGCACCACAGCCTGAGCAAGATACCCGAGTAAAATGAGAAAAGAAAGACTTGAAGCCGAGCAATTCAAATTCTTGGATATGTTTAAACAAATAAATGTCAATCTTCCTTTCATTGATGTGATTTCAGGAATGCCAAGATATGCTAAATTTTTGAAAGATCTAATGACAAATAGAAAGAAAATGGAAGAACACTCGGCTGTTACAATGAATGCTAATTGTTCTGCAGTGTTGTTGAATAAGATACCAGAGAAATTATCAGATCCAGGAAGTTTCACAATTCCATGTTTTCTGGGTAGTCTTAGTTCAATAGAAGCATTGGCAGACTTAGGTGCTAGTATAAATTTAATGCCATATTCACTATACACTAAACTAGACCTCGGAGAATTGAAACCAACACGAATAAGCATACAACTAGCCGATCGATCAGTAAAATATCCTAGAGGGATAATGGAGAACATGCTAGTTAAAGTTGGTACTTTAGTATTTCCAGTAGATTTTGTTATTCTGGACATGGAAGAAGATTCTACTGTTCCTCTCATATTAGGAAGACCATTCTTAAACACGGCTAAAGCAATAATAGACGTGTTCGGTAAGAAACTGACCCTAAGTATAGAGGACGAGAGTGTTACCCTTTCTGTTGATAGAGCCATGCAACAACCACAATATGCAGATGATACATGTTATTATATTCAAACTATAGATTCACATGCAGAATTGTTAGAAGAATTTCCAAAATTACAAGGAACAGGAGAATGTTCTTTAGGAGAAGGAACTGAACCAATTAATGAAGCAGAAATGTTAGCTGTACTCATGGCTAATGAATATGAACCAACAACAGAAGAAATTCAAATGCTAAAAGAAGAATACAGATATCGATACAAATCATCAATAGAAGAACCACCGACATTAGAGTTAAAGCCACTTCCAAACCATTTGGAATACGCTTATTTACATGGTGAATCTGAATTACCTGTAATAATATCGTCTTCTCTTACTGAAAATGAAAAATCTCAACTCATTTCTGTGCTAAAAGCTCATAAACCAGCTATTGCATGGAAGATTCATGATATTAAAGGCATAAGTCCTTCGTATTGCACACATAAAATCCTTATGGAATAAGGTCATAAAACGTATGTGCAACACCAAAGAAGACTAAATCCTAATATGCAAGATGTTGTTAAGAAAGAAATTATTAAACTGCTAGATGCAGGTTTAATTTATCCAATCTCTGATAGTCCATGAGTAAGCCCAGTTCAGTACGTACCTAAGAAGGGTGGCATGACTGTCATCACAAATGAAAAAAATGAACTTATTCCTACTAGGACTGTAATAGGATGGCGTGTTTGTATTGATTATAGAAAATTAAATGACGCCACCAGAAAAGATCACTTTCCCTTACATTTCATTGATCAAATGTTGGAAAGGTTAGCCGGAAATAGTTACTATTGTTTTCTTGACGGTTTTTCCGGATATTTTCAAATCTCAATAGCACCCGAGGACCAAGAGAAAACCATGTTCACGTGCCCTTATGGTACTTTTGCTTACAAACGTATGCCATTTGGACTTTGCAACGCCCCTGCAACCTTTCAAAGATGCATGATAGCAATTTTTCACGACATGATAGAAGAATGCATGGAAGTTTTCATGGATGACTTTTCAGTCTTCGGTGATACATTTGAATCATGTCTAGTTAATCTTGAACGAATGCTTATTAGATGTGAACAATCAAATCTAGTTCTTAATTAGGAGAAATGCCATTTCATGGTTAAAGAAGGCATCGTTCTTGGTCATAAAATTTCAAAGGAAGGAATTGAAGTGGATAGAGCTAAAGTAGATGTAATTTCTAAACTTTCACATCCCACCAATGTTAGAGGAGTTAGAAGTTTTCTAGGGCATGCCGGTTTTTACCGACGTTTCATAAAAGATTTTTCTAAAATTGCCACTCCTATGAATAAACTCCTAGAAAAGGATACTCCATTTATCTTTTCAGATGAATACATCAAATCTTTTAATATTCTTAAAGAAAAACTCACTAATGCGCCGATCATGATAACTCCAAATTGGAATCTACCATTTGAACTCATGTGCGATGCAAGTGATTTTGCAATGGGAGCCGTTTTAGGATAAAGGATTGAAAAACGATTTCAACCTATTTATTACGCTAGTAAGACGTTACAAGGAGTACAAACGAATTACACAACTACTGAAAAAGAACTCATTGCTATTGTCTTTGCTTTTGACAAATTTTGTTCATATCTAGTTCTAGCTAAAACGGTGGTCTATACCGACCATTCTGCTCTTAGATACCTATTTTCAAAACAAGATGCCAAACCACGATTAATCCGTTGGATCTTACTCTTACAAGAGTTCGATATTGAAATCCGAGACAAAATGGGAGCAGAAAATCTCGCAGCTGATCATCTTTCTCATCTTGAAAATCCCGAATTAGAAGTTCTAAATGAATCGGCCATACAAGATAACTTTCATGATGAATATCTATTGAAGATAGATTATAATGAAAGTCCATGGTTTGCAGACTATGCAAACTACTTAGTATGTGGATTCCTTGAAAAAAGGGTTGTCGTACCAAAAATTCTTTAGTGATATAAAACACTATTTCTGGGAAGATCCACATTTGTTTAAAAGTTGTCCCGATGGAATAATACGCCGATGTGTATTTGGGGATGAAGCCAGTCAGATTTTAAACCATTGTCACACAGGACCAACAGGAGGGCATTATGGGCCTCAACTCACAGCCAGAAAAGTTTACGATGCTGGATTCTATTAGCCTACAATTTTCAAAGACGCACACCTTCATTGTAAATCCTGTGATGCTTGTCAAAGGGCTGGAAAAATAAGTCAACGTGATGAAATGCCACAAAATGTCATTCAAGTATGTGAAGTATTTGACGTTTGGGGTATTGACTTTATGGGTCCATTTCCAAAATCTCATAATAATCTCTACATTCTCGTTGACATTGA
Organism: Rutidosis leptorrhynchoides; assembly: GCF_046630445.1. Taxonomy (NCBI): domain Eukaryota; kingdom Viridiplantae; phylum Streptophyta; class Magnoliopsida; order Asterales; family Asteraceae; genus Rutidosis; species Rutidosis leptorrhynchoides. The sequence continues at coordinate 241,900,504 of NC_092334.1, read as the reverse complement.
TTATGTATCTAAATGGACGGAAGCACAAGCTCTCCCAACTAACGATGCACGAGTTGTAGTCAACTTTTTAAAACATCTTTTTGCAAGGTTCGGAACACTGAAAGCTTTAATAAGTGATCGGGGTACTCATTTTTGTAATAATCAACTTGAGAAAGTTCTAAAAAGATATGGAGTAACTCATAAAATCTCAACCGCTTATCATCCACAAACAAGTGGACAAGTTGAAAATACCAACCGAGCTTTAAAACGTATTCTAGAGAAAACCGTAGGATCAAATCCGAAGGAATGGTCCATGAAATTGGAGGATGTAATCTGGGCTTTTAGAACAGCCTACAAAACCCCAATTGGAACCACACCTTTTAGACTCGTTTACGGAAAAGCATGTCACCTTCCAGTAGAAATTGAGCACAAAGCATTTTGGGCTTTGAAGACATGTAATCTTGATTTACATGAAGCCGGACGTCTACGGTTAAGTAAATTAAACGAATTAGAAGAATTAAGACATGAAGCATACGAAAATTCGTTAATCTATAAGGAAAGAACGAAGAAATGGCATGATAAAAGAATCAGAAGTTCAAAAGAATTTAAAGAAGGAGACAGAGTTCTTCTTTTCAATTCACGATTCAAGCTATTTCCTGAAAAATTGAAATCAAGATGGTCTGGACCATTCATAGTCAAAAGAGTTTTTCCGTACGGAACAGTAGAATTAATAAATTCAAATGGGATTGAATTTAAAGTTAATGGTCATAGAGTTAGACATTACATAGATAATCTAATGGAAGTTAAAGATGAAGTTAATCACAATTTCGACACCACAGCTAACTAAGTGTTGGAAGGTTCGAATCTTTTTAGGGTAATATATATTTCTGTTAGAGTTAGATATTCTGTTTTTGTGTAGTTTCCGAGAATGGAATCTGAATGGTCTTTCCCTAGCAGACCCTAAAGAACTAGTCTTCTCCCTCCATTCTGAATTTTTTTTTTTTAGGTTTTACGAGATGAAGAATTCCTTTGATCTGAACCATGGTCTACTACTACACGCTATGATTACTAAACGTAATAATGACACACTTCCGAGTGAAGTGGTATCCTTCATAAGAGCCAAAATGGACGGAGTAAGGAAAGAACTCAGAAAAAATCATCATAAGATACATTTTGGTAAAGGAAAATCAAAATTCGCAACAAAAAGAAGAGCACGACACCTTGAAAGATGTCATAAATGCGGAAAATGGTCACACGAAGGTAAATGTTCAAATAATCAAACATATTCAAATACCGAATTTGTTACTCTATGCCGAGAAGGACCGTTTATATGTTTAGAAGAAAATATATTGAAGAATCGAGGTTACGCTTACGTAGCTATGGAAAACCAAATCACACGACTCTCCTATGAGTCAGCTAAAGCAGGTCTCTGAGAATTCTATCTAATAGGTAAGTATGTACAGTTTTTATTTGTTTTTATTTATTGCTTTTAACCTTTTGATAATAAACGCTGAATCGTTCGCTATAAAAGTATTAAATTGGTATTCAATAAAATTAGGTATGCGTAACCGAAATTATTGATATCATACAAAAATTTATTACATCACTGTGAAATTTACCGTTTATTCTTAAGGTATAAATATCTTTAATTAATCAACCCAAAATATTTCAAAAATTCGTCAGGAGTAAAACTAGGTTATGGAACCGAAATTACTTTACCGAAAAGGGGGCATATATTTTTGATAATATTTGATTGATTAAAGTGGGATAAAAGACCAAAAATATTTTTAATTTTAATTTTTACCATGTTTTTAAAATTAATATATAAATATTAAATTATTAATGTAAATTTTTAAAAATCAATATATTTTAGTTTTTAAGTATTTTAAAAATTAATATTTTTAATATAAGTTTGTAAAATTAAAAATATTAATTATATTTATATGAATTTTTAATTTTATGCATTTTAATTTTAAGTTTGGTGTGAATTTAAAAACAAAAATTTACTTTATTTCATTAAGTTAAAAATTTGATATTTAAAATTCGTCATGAGTTGAAAACTAGGTCGTTGAACCAAAATTGCTTTACACAAGGGAGGGACGAGAAATTTTATTATCATTATTTTTAATCTTATTGAATTAAAGTATGTCAAAAACAAAAAAAATAAAAAAATCTTTGCTTTTAAAACAACGCTTAAAAAGTGACAAATTTTAAAATTTTGTCGAGAGACGGACTAGGACAACGATCCGAAACGCCCTCATTCTTAAAAGAAACAAATTTTTAAAATTTATTAATTTATGTTTTATTAGTTAAAGGTTTCAAAAAAAAATAATAATAATAACCCCATGCGATCGCATGGGGTTTGGCCTTCATAACCATGTGATCGCATGGGGACCGAATTCTGGTCAGGAGCAAAAGCTCCACGAGCTGCTTCTGCTCTTCACAAAATAACACAAACATATACGCAAATACTCTCAAAAACACCTCTAAAATCTTCATTTTTTTTTATCAAAATCAACCAAATCTCTTGCTATAATCCGCTTTAATCATGAATTTGTTAAGAAGTTTTTCAAGAAAGGTAACAATTACATCCCTAAAACTCTTTAAATTCGAATTTTAGTGTTCTTGAGCTAATTTTTACCTAATTTGATTTTGTTAATTTCTAGTGTAATTAGAGTTAAATTGTTAGTATATTATGCATGTATAACCTAGATTGATGCTATTTAACATGATTTGAAGCCAAAAACTTCAAAATTTTTAGGAATATAGGGTTTGTGTTCTTGAGCAATTTGGGGTTTTTTGATATAAACAGGTTATGGCCGATTTTTATCATGAATTATTGCTAAATTAAGTAGTGTAACATGTTTAGGTAGCTAAATGATCCAAACCTTGATCCTAAACAGGATTTTTGAGAATTAAAGTGGACTTTTCTAGTCTAAAATTCATGAACTTGATTAATTTGATGTAAATGCCATTTGAAACTTGTTTAATTGCTAGTAATGGTTATTTTAACATGTTATTTGAGTTGAATGCTTATAAACTTTGTAAACATTTTCATATATGCTTATTTGAAAAAGTGTAGAATTGTTAAAATTGTGAAAATGTGTAGAAGTTTAATTTTGATTGAACATGTTATTGTAATTGTTTCAAGTTGTTATTTTGCTAACACTAATGCATATTTGGATGCACACATTTTGTGTTTAATGTGTTTTGCAGAGATATACCGATACTGATGGTGCATCATCATCATCTAGACAACCTGCTCCGGAACCTGATCCAGAAATGCAATATGAACCAGAACCTGAACAGGAACAACAACAGGAACAACAATATCATAATGATTAACACATACCATATTATGATCCACAGTAAGAATATGTTAATGCCTACGTACAATTTCTAATTCATCCAATAATAGAACACCCAACGATTCATGAAGAACAGTTGCATCCTAATTTGAGATTTGATCGAAGCTGGAGAGATTACCCGACGTACCAAAGTAACAAATTTAAACTGGTAACAAAAAATGTAGAAGTACCGAGGGTAATCGATTGGGAGCCTTTGGAAAGGGTCCAACTAGTTAACTCAGTTAAGCAGCATCTGATTCAAAGGTATGTGAACTCTTCTTTTCCCGATTGGGAACGTTTATTCACCATTTGTAGGCCTGTATATAAAGAATGGTGTGTTGAGCTTATGAGTACTATAGCGTTAAATACGGATGTAGTTAGGTTAGATGATAGAAATTTTCTTAGATTTTTACTTGTCCGTAGGATGTATAGGATGTCCATGCTGGACATGGCCAGGGCTTTACAGATTTACACTCCTAGTGAATTACTACTACCTGATTTTACAAATTTGATTTATCATGGTGAAAGGGTAGATAGAAATTTTGACGCGGACGCCGTCTGGAGGCGTATGTCAAATTATAATGTTTTTACGCTGGAAGGAAGACACTCCTATTTAGATATTAACAAAGCAGAGCTTCATATTATACATAGATTTTTAGCTAATTCGATTACACAAAGAGGTAAAAACAAGGAGAAGATGACCTTACACGATTTATTTTACCTTAAGTGTATTCGAAACACTAGAAGCTTTGTTAATATCCCCTACTGTGTTGGTTTTTATCTGTCCAAAATGGTGGCAGGAATACAGGACGGGGGAATAATAGGAGGAGGTATTTTTATTACTATCATTGGAGAGTATTTGGGTGTAGATAGGGATCAAGGGGGTCCACTGATGGTGTGTAGGGAACAGGTTGAGACTTTAGGATTGAAGGTCTACCAGGGTGCAAAGGTATTAAAGAGCAGACGCAATCAGGCAGTACCATATGATGGTCGTCATCCACAGGTAGAGAGAGGTTCAGATGAAGAAATGGAGGAACCGGATGACATTAGGGAGGTTGTTACTCACGTTTATCAGCGTATAGATGAGGTAGAAATGACAAACAAGGTTAGATTTAGTCAGTTCGAGCAGTGGTACGCTAAGAATGTGTACGAGCATTCCAGGCAACGACAACATGATAGATGGCACTATCATCAGCATCAGATCATGAGCCAGCTATCACCTTAGGTAACAAATAACTACGTACCGACCCGACCTGCTTACTATCCGCCACATCAGCCCGATATGCGACCACCATTTACTCTCTACGACCTTAACTAGGCCTATCATTACACATATAACCAACCGTGGAACCCGCCCGACGACATGAACTGGAACCCCTATCCAGATTGATATAGGTCCCGTTGGTGATTTCTATGATTTTTATCTTTTTATTATTTTTATTTATTTATGTTTAAACATATAATATTGTGATACTTTAATGTAAGTTTTAATTTTTTTATTGTGTTGTACTAATATTTAATATTTATAATTTGAAAGTAGGATGTTAAGTCCCATTTCAAATTACCTTGCATGTTATTATTTGTATGTATGTATATTGTCAATTGTACACAACAGGGTAAAACAGCGAACTTTCAAATACTGGCATTAAGTTCAGCAAAAGCTACTAATTTTGATGACAAAACGAAAAACAAATGTGATGTAACAAACAAGACGGAATGAACAAATGATGTGCACCATTTATCATTCAACAAACAAACGCCAATATGTTTGGAAACTTTGGTAAAATTTAATCATTTTTCTACGCTAATCACCCTCAATAATTTAAATTGTTACTGATTTCTTTCAAATGAAGGCATTGCAAGATCTTGAGTGTGGGAATGGGTTAAATTCTTTCGGATTTTTAAAATTTTTAACTTAAACACTTGGTTACCATTAAAAATACTAGTAACGCAGTAGTTGTATTAGAATCTAGTGCTCTCTGATAATAAAGAACAGCCCTAGTCTTATATACTGACTACCCAATTCTAGTAAAAATTTTCAAAATTTTCAACTAAATGAACTCAAAATCATGTTTATACATATTTATGAACGATAAAACTAGGTGTTAACACCAAAATTATTGTTACCTCGGAAAGGACATAAATTGAGAAACAACCTAAAATGTTAGAATTCATTTAAAATGGAATAGAGGAAAATAAAAAGGCAAAGACAGGAAAATAAAAGCCAAGTGTGGAAAAAATTTACCAAGTTATTTAGAACATATGTCACATATTTTTGTACAAATAATTGAAGATACTTTTGTTTTGAACAAAATTAACTGTTTTACCCGATAAATTGTAATATATTTGAAAGAAAGATGGATCTACACGATGAGTCAATTCCAGCATTAAAAGGAAGTAAAGTCTTCTGAAAAAGACACGCGCTTCTTGATTTAGGTCAAGAAGTTGTCGTCTAAACCAGTTGTAGAGTCTACGAAAAACCTTGAAAAGTTTTCTCGAAAATCAGCTGGAAATCCACGGACCTCAGCATCAAACAGGGTCGCCAAGTGGTCAGACTTATCCTAACCATGAGAGGATCTGTCTCGTACAATGGGGGGCACCATGCAAATTAGCTTATAAGACTAATGAATCAGATCCCCAGAAAGGATAATCTCCTTAAAGATCAAAAATCAGCTTTTAAGACTGATATTACTCAATCCTTGAGATTGACTTTTAATGATTGAGAATTACGAACTCATGGAATTCGATGATATCTAAACTCGAGCTTGAACGAGAAAATATTTTGATCAAAACTACAAATCGATTTGTTTTCTGAAAACCCATTTTCAATGCGTTCATTACCTTTGAACGTAAAATCCTAGGAATTCACCTGGAATTCATTAGGTCACCTGAACCAAATCGGGTGTCAACCATAAGAACGGTGGTTGCATAGCACGGTCGAAGACAGGACCTTGTGCCAGACCGCAAACTATAGGGTGATCTTTACTATTGCTCCTACAAAGGATAGTAATTGCATTCGACACGTTATAGACCATAATTAAAAGCATGTCACGGGACATTGCCTTAACAGTTGCTTGTTCAACGCTTTCCTTTACAACCGGACGGTAGTTTACCGAAAGGTAATACACGGAGTAAGTATACTGGACGTGTTGCTTTCCCAATATAAGGTTAGCAAATGGGTGACACAAAACCGCAAGTTTTGAGCTAAAATTTTCAAATCTGAAACCCACCAAACCCACAAAAATAATTTGCAAACACCGGTGAAGGGTTATTCTGGAAAAATTATCTAGGGTAAAAGCTAGATTGAATTTTCAAAAAGATCAAATGTTTTCATAAAGATCCAATTTCCTTAAAGGATCTAAATTTTTATAGTCATGTGGAACTGTAAACCACAATGTTACTACCATTGTTCATACTGCCGTATTAAAATCACTGATGTACAAAGTGTGAAGAATAAAAGAAGTGATTCAAGTATGTTTTTTATTTCAAGACTATATTGCTTGAGGACAAGCAACGCTCAAGTATGGGAATATTTGATAATGCTAAAAACGAACATATATTTCATAGCATTATCCCTCAAGAAAGACAAGCTTTTGGTTGCAATTGTTCTATTTACAAGTGATATCCGTTTAAATAATAAAAGGTGAAGACAAAAGACAGATTCGACGAATTGAAGAAGCAAACGACCAAAACGCTCAAAAGTACAAAGTACAATCAAAGTGGTTCAAATTATTGATGAGAAACGTCTAAAAGTTACAAGAGTACGAGCCGCGAAACGCAAAGTACAAGATATTAAATAGTACGAAAGGACGTTCGAAAATCTAGAACCGGGACCAGAGTCAACTCTCAACGCTCGACGCAACGGACTAAAAATTACAAGTCAACTATGCACATGAATATAATATAATATATAATTAATTCTTAAAATTATATATATATATTATATTATATATTAAAACCGTCGGCAACAAGAAAACAAGAAAATGTGAGCTATCCCAGGGGGCCATGCGATCACATGGCCTGGCAGTTATAAACCTATGTGATCGCATGGCAGCAACAGTAAGGTCAGGTCCTATAAAGTTTGCGTGTTTTGGCCGAAACTCACACATCTTTTTCTATCCTCTCTATCTCTCACGATATATATATATATATATATATATATATATATATATATATATATATATATATATATATAATTCATATTTTTAATTTTAATTTAAGATTAATAATAATAAGGGTATGTTAGCGAATGTTGTAAGTGTGTAAGTCGAAATTCTGTCCGTATAACGCTACGCCATTATTAATCATTGTAAGTTATGTTCAACCTTTTTAAATTAATGTCTCGTAGCTATGTTATTATTATGCTTATTTAAGCCGAAGTAATCGTGATGTTGGGCTAAAATATTAAGACGGGGTAATTGGGCTTTGGACCATAATTAGAGTTTGAACAAAAGAATGACACTTTTGGAAATTAGACTATGGGCTATTAATGGGCTTTATATTTGTTTAATTGAATGATAATTCGTTAATTTAATATAAAGATTTACAATTGGATGTAATTATAAATAACCACATACACTCGATGGGACACGATGGGCGGGATATTTATAAGTACTAATAATCGTTCATTTGACCGGACAAGGGAATGGATTAATAGTCAATGGACTCATTAAAACAGAGGTGGATTACATGCAAGGACACTTGGTGTAATTGATAATAAAGTATTAAAACTTTATTACAGTTTAAGTCCCCAATTAGTTGGAATATTTGACTTCGGATATAAGGATAATTTGACGAGGACACTCGCACTTTATATTTATGACTGATGGACTGTTATGGACAAAAACCAGATGGACATATTGAATAATTCAGGACAAAGGACAATTAACCCATGGTAATAAATTAAAATCAATACGTCAAACATCATGATTACGAAAGTTTAAATAAGCATAATTTCTTTTTTTCATATTTTATCGCACTTTTATTTACTGTCATTTTATTTATCGCACTTTTAATTATCGTACTTTTTAATTATCGCAATTTTATTTACCGTCATTTTATTTATCGCACTTTAATTTATCGCACTTTAATTTAACGCACTTTAATTATTGTCATTTACTTTACGCTTTAAATTAAGTTATATTTGTTTTTAATATTTTACATTAGGTTTTAACTGCGACTAAAGTTTTATAATTGACAAACCGGTCATTAAACGGTAAAAACCCCCTTTTATAATAATAATACTACTTATATATATATTTATATTTATACAAATATAAGTTTAAAAATATAGCGTTAAACTTTGCTAGTTCCCTGTGGACGAACCGGACTTACTAAAAACTACACTACTGTACGATTAGGTACACTGCCTATAAGTATTGTGGCAAAGTTTAGGTATATCCACTCTATAAATAAATAAATAACTTGTGTAAAATTGTATCGTATTTAATAGTATTTCGCAATAAAAATATAACTATTTCTCACCCCTTCTCTTTAACATCATATATACACTCCAATGATCAGCTCTTAGCAGCCCATGTGAGTCACCTAACACTTGTGGGAACCATCATTTGGCAACTAGCATGAAATATCTCATAAAAGTACAAAAATATTAGTAATCATTCATGACTTATTTACATGTAAACAAAATTACACATCCTTTATATCTAATCCATATACCAACGACCAAAAACACCTACAACCACTTTCATTCTTCAATTTTCTTCATCTAATTGATCTCTCTCAAGTTCTATCTTCAAGTTCTAAGTGTTCTTCATAAATTCTATAAGTTCTAGTTTCATAAAATCAAGAATACTTCCAAGTTTGCTAGCTTACTTCCAATCATGTAAAGTGATCATCCAACCTCAAGAAATTTTTCTTATTTACAGTAAGATATCTTTCAAATATTAGGTAATACTCATATTCAAACTTTGTTTCAATTTCTATAACTTTAACAATCTTATTTCGAGTGGAAATCTTACTTGAACTTGTTTTCGTGTCATGATTTTGCTTCAAGAACTTTCAAGCCATCCAAGGATCCTTTGAAGCTAGATCTAATTTTCACATTTCCAGTAGGTTTATCCACAAAACCTGAGGTAGTAATGATGTTCATAACATCAATCGATTCATATATATAATACTACCTTATTCGAAGGTTTAAACTTGAAATCACTAGAACATAGTTTAGTTAATTCTAAACTTGTTCGCAAACAAAAGTTAATCCTTCTAACTTGACTTTTAAAATCAACTAAACACATGTTCTATATCTATATGATATGCTAACTTAATGATTTAAAACTGGAAAACACAAAAAACACCGTAAAACCGGATATACGCCGTCGTAGTAACACCGCGGGCTGTTTTGGGTTAGTTAATTAAAAACTATGATAAACTTTGATTTAAAAGTTGTTCTTCTGGGAAAATGATTTTTCTTATGAACATGAAACTATATCCAAAAATCATGGTTAAACTGAAAGTGGAAGTATGTTTTTCAAAATGGTCATCAAGACGTCGTTCTTTCGACTAAAATAACTACTCTTACAAAAATTACTTGTAACTTATATTTCCGACTATAAACCTATACTTTTTCTGTTTAGATTCATAAAATAGAGTTCAATATGAAACCATAGCAACTTGATTCACTCAAAACGGAATTAAAACGAAGAAGTTATGGGTAAAACAAGATTGGATATTTTTTTATTGTTGTAGCTACGGGAAATATTGTAACAATTCTATATAAATCATATCCTAGCTAACTTGTATTGTATTATATATGTATTCTAATATATTATGTAATCTTGGGATACCATAGACACGTATGCAAATGTTTTGACATATCATATCGACCCATCTATATATATTATTTGGAACAACAATAGACACTCTATATGGAGTAATGTTGGAGTTAGCTATACAGGGTTGAGGTTGATTCCAAAAATATATATACTTTGAGTTGTGATCTAGCCTGAGACGTGTATACACTGGGTCGTGGATTGGGTCAAGATAATATATATCAATTTATTTTCTGTACATCTAACTATAGACAACTAGTTGTAGGTTACTAACGAGGACAGCTGACTTAATAAACTTAAAACATTAAAACTTATTAAAAATGTTGTAAATATATTTTGAACATACTTTGATATATATGTACATATTTGTTATAGGTTCGTGAATCGACCAGTGGCCAAGTCTTACTTCCCGACGAAGTAAAAATCTGTGAAAGTGAGTTATAGTCCCACTTTTAAAATCTAATATTTTGGGATGAGAATACATGCAAATTTATAAATGTTTTATGAAATAGACACAAGTAAATGAATCTACTTTATATGGGTGAATGATCGAAGCCGAATATGCCCCTTTTTAGCTTGGTAGCCTAGGAATTTGGGAACAAACCCCCAAATTGACGCGAATCCTAAAGATATATCTATCGGGCCCAACAAGCCCCATTCTGGAATTTGGAATGCTTTAGTACTTCGAAATTATCATGTCCGATGGGTGTCCCGAAATGATGGGGATATTCTATATGCATCTTGTTAATGTCGGTTACCAGGTGTTCACCGTATGAATGATTTTTATCTCTATGTATGGGATGTATTGAAATATGAAATCTTGTGGTCTATTATTTCGATTGATAAATATATAGGTTAAACCTATAACTCACCAACATTTTTGTTGACGTTTAAAGCATGTTTATTCTCAGGTGATTATTAAGAGCTTTCGCTGTTGCATACTAAAATAAGGACAAGATTTGGAGTCCATACTTGTATGATATTATGTAAAAACTGCATTCAAGAAACTTATTTTTGATGTAATATATTCTTATTGTAAACCATTATGTAATGATCGTGTGTAAACGGTATATTTTAGATTATCATTATTTGATAATCTATGTAATGCTTTTTAAACCTTTATAGATAAAATAAAGGTTATGGTTGTTTTAAAAATGAATGCAGTCTTTGAAAAACGTCTCATATAGAGGTCAAAACCTAGCAACGAAATCAATTAATATGGAACGTTTATAATCAATATGAACGGGACATTTCATCATGAATGACTCCAAGTAATATCTCTAAAATGAACAAATGCACAGCGGAAGATTTCTTTCATACCTGAGAATAAACATGCTTTAAAGTGTCAACCAAAAGCTTGGTGAGTTCATTAGTTTAACATAAATAATCATTTCCATCATTTTAATAGACCACAAGATTTTCATTTTCAGTTCTCATAAATATACGTCCCATGCACGGAGACAAAAATATCATTCATATGGATTGAACACCTGGTAACCGACCTTAACAAGATGCATATAGAATATCCCCATCATTCCGGGTCTCCCTTCGGACATGATAAATTCGAAGTACTAACGCATCCGGTACTTTGTATGGGGCTTGTTGGGCCCAATAGATCTATCTTTAGGATTCGCGTCAATTAGGGTGTATGTTCCCTAATTCTTAGATTACCAGACTAAAAAGGGGCATATTCGGTTTAATAATCCAGCCATAGAATGTAGTTTTATTTACTTGTGTCTATTTCGTAAAACAGTTATAAAAGCGGAGCATGTATTCTCAGTCCCAAAAACATATTGCAAAATCATTTAAAAAGGGAGCAAATGAAACTCACTCTACAATATTTTGTAGTAAAAATATTCATACGACGATACTGAACAATGCAGGGTTGGCCTCGGATTCACGAACCTATATCAATTGTATATCTTATTAAAACATATAATGGAATTCACATAAATTTTCATTTATTAATTATTTAATATTTATATTTATTTATTGTTGTAGTTTATATAGAATTTGTACCAGAGTTTGCCTATATATTATATTACATACTATATATATGTTAATATGTTTAATATATAATTATAGGTAGTATAAATATATTTTATGTACAAAATTTTAATGGTTATAATATAGTAATAATAATGAAAATGATAATTTTAATAAAAGTGATAATTTTAATATCTATGAGAATTTTAATAATAATATTACTTTACATAAATATGATAATGAAAATGATATTACTAATAAAATTTATACTAATAATAATGATAATACTAGATGTGATAATTTTAATATAAAGTGATAGTTTTAATAAAAGTGGTAGTTTTTATAAAATGATACTACTAATAGTATTCTTGATTATAATACTATTACTAATGTTAATAATAATAATACTAATTTTAATATTAATAGACTTAAACTGTGATAATAATAATAATAATAATAATAATAATACTAATACTAGTAGTAATAATAATAACTATAATATTCGTAATTCTTAATGATGATACTAATACTAAAATGATAAGGTTACTAATAATAATAATGTTATTAATACTTTTAATAATATTAATGGTTATGATTATAATACTTGTACCTATAGTAATAATAATTATTATTATAACACTAATAATAACAATAATGACAATATTACTAATTAGTTTAATGATAATGATAATTATATCAATAATAATAATAGTAGTGTTAATATTAATACTTATGTTATTAATTATAATAATAATAATAATACTAATAATTATAAATTTATACCAAGTACTAATATTAATAATAGTCTTAACATTAATTTTTACATAATAATAACAGCAATTAATATTAACAATGATAATAATAATAATAATAATAATAATAATAATAATAATAATAATAATAATAATAATAATAATAATAATAATAATAATAACTACCTCATAAATGAAACGCCCCGTCCTAATCCATCCGGACGAAGTCCGTATTGATTATAAACGGTTCACAATAGTTGATTACATCGCGAGGTACTTGACCTCTAAATGATACATTTTACAAACATTGCATTCGTTTTTAAAAGACAAACTTTCATTTCATCGAAAGTTGACAGGTATGCATACCATTTCATAATATCCAAACTATAAATGACCTAATCTGTCATTTACTTAATAATAATCTCTAATGAACTTCAACGACTCGAATGCAACGTCTTTTGAAATATGTCATGAATGACTCCAAGTAATATCCTTAAAATGAGCTAATGCACAGCGGAAGATTTCTTTTAAACCTGAGAATAAACATGCTTTCAAGTGTCAACCTAAAGGTTGGTGAGTTCATTAGTTTATAGTAGTCATTTCATTTTCATCATTTTAATAGACCACAAGATTTTAAATATTATAAAACGTGCAGAAGTCCCATTCCAACTGCACAAAAAAATATCTTTCATATGAAGAACACCTGGTGAGGATTCAAAATATAATAGTAACCATCTGTGCTGGTCTTTCACCCCACGGCTGAATACATGTGCCTTCAAAATGTAGAACCTCTGTGCCGGTCTTTACACCCCACGGCTGAACACATGTTTATAAAATATAGGCCAACCGGTGCCAAAATGTCGTAAATAATAAACCATCCACCCAGTTCGGGAGCTCATACGCTCTAACGGAAACCGGGGCTAAAGCGTGTCATAATAATCAACCCCAATCCCAGATAATTCTATCATAGAATGCAGTTAAGGTACTTGTGTCTATTGTGTCAAACATTTATAAAAGCGCATGTATTCTCGATCCCAAAAATATATATTGCAAAAGCATTTAAAAAGGGAGCAAATGAAACTCACCATACTGTATTTTGTAGTAAAAATACATATAACATCAATGAATAAGTATAAGGTTGGCCTCAGATTCACGAACCTATATCATTTATATGTATATTAATACATATAATCGAAATCGAACAAGTTTATATATTATATCTTAAATTATATACTATATTTATTTAGTTTGTGTATATATTCATAATGGTTAATATTTATATAGTTATATTAATATATCCATATTTATATACATAATTGTTTAATGTTATATTTAAAAATCGATAGTTTGTTATTTGTATGTATTTATATAAATAATATTCATAGGTTTGATATATATTGTTAGGTGAAATTTTATTATAACAAGTATATTTTATGTACAAAATATTTATCTGTTTAAAAATGATAGTGTTGATATTATTGATATACTAATAATAATAAAAATAACTTTGTTAAAAATGATAATATTAATAATAATAATATTCCTAATACTTAATAATAACAATAATACTAATACTTAATAATAATAACAATAATAATTTTAACAAAAATAATAATACTAATAATAATAATAATAACAATAATGAAAATGATAATAATAATAATAATAAGTTTGGTAATAAATTATACCTTCCCAAGTTTTTTTTAAAAAAAACTGCCCGGAACCGGGCTCGAACCCGAGACCTCTCGCTTATATGCAAACCCCCTAACCACGGCTCCAGTTATGTTTTTCTCAAATATGTTGCTTCCTAAATATATTTAACCTAATATATCTGACTGCCTGATTCTTCTTCTCCTTTTCAAAAAGAAAATGTCACATTCCGGGTTCGAACCTGTGACCTCTTGTTCACTCACCAACTCCCTAACCATGCATCCGTTCCCCAATTTCTGTTTTAATACATAATTTAAATTTATCTAACTCGTTAGCTTCTGTTATCTTCTTCTTCTTTACAACATAAAATCATAACTTATATCATCCTCTTAGTCTTTAACATCAAACAAATCATCATCACAGATTATCGTTATCTTATCTAATCTTCATAGAATCATCATCAAACATAATCATAACATCATCTAGTAATCATCATCTTGTTTGATCTATCATCATCATCTTCATTCTCCTGTTACTTAAATCGCCTATCATCATAATACATCACCTTGATCAAACTTTTCATTTACTATCATAAAAATCGTGGCCCTCATAATCATCACCAACCCGCTGCAATCTCATTCATTCATTGCCTAACATCTCGGCCCAAAGAAAAATAATAAAACACAGCCCAACAAGAATTTGCAATGGAGTTCGGCCAAAAAAATAAAATAGCCACTTGATGGCACAACAAACAATAAATAAAGGACTCGACCCAATTGTATCCCATACACAAATCGATGGATGAACGCTGTCTGTGTTTAAAAAAAATATAAAATAGTACAAGCAACTTGGTTCCTTTTTCTTAAATATTCAAGTGGGGTTACATTGTTCAATGTTGTCGATTGGATTAGCATAAAGGAATACAGCTGTAGTTGTAGTTAGTATCACCATGACATCAACATCCATTACTACCAAAGTTATTGTAACCTTTAAACTTTATTATTTTCTCAATGTTAACAGCTAATATCGCCAAGATATCAATATCATCGGGTTTCACTATATTAGGAATAGAAAAACGAAGCAGCAACAAGGTAGTAACATATTGTGGTAGTCGACGTTTAGATGGGTTTAGATGGTGGTTGGTTGTTTTGTCTACGGTTGTAAACAGAAACAAGAAGGTACTGCAGTAGCAGTTTGGTACCGTGTGGTGTTGACAATCGAACAACAGGTCAGCGTGCAAAGTAAGGACATAGTGGTTGAAGTTGGTGGATCGAAGACGATAAGGTGGTGACGTTTAACGATCAATATAATCTTGAAAATGAGAGTGAGTTTGGGTTGGTTTTTAAATGGTGTTCGAAGTAATAGCGGTTTGAGGGTGAAGAGAGTGGTTTTTCTTAGGTAGTGGTGACGGTTGTATGATGGTGGAGGTGGTTAGTTGTGGTGATTCTGCAATGGCGGTTCTTTGATGTTAGTGATGAAGGTGACGATAAGGGTGGTGGTTGTCGAGAGTTTGCAAAAGGGAGGGTTGGTTGTGGTTAAACCGTACCATAAACTAATGCAACTCGTCGCTTGTAACCTCAAGTTATGGTGTTTTGGCGAATTTGTTCAAGCTGGGTTCACGAAGAATTTATAGAAGAGATATAGTGATAGAGAAGAAGAAAGAAAGTGATGAATTGTAAGAACGGGTTTTGTTTTAAATTCTCTGTTTTTCCACTTTCAATTAATGATAGTCGATGTATATGGAATGGTTGTACTCATTTGGTTTGTCTGTATTGATCAATGAGGTCGATAGATAACCAACTCAGACATAAAGGACATTCAAATTTCAATCAGGAAGAAAAGTAAATAAAGTTTATTTATTAAATTCATTAATTTGTACGAGTAATAGATATAGAATCATTTTTAGGGATATAAACAAACTTCAGATACAGTTTTTAAGAATCTAAAACTGATTCAGAATTTTAAAAGTAACAATACGTATTTATTTATAGTTACATATATATATTATCGTATTTATATATATGTATATATATATTTACATGTTCATGTACTTATATGCATATATATTTGTATTCTGAAAATGTATATGTATTTATATATAAGTATATCAGTATTTCATCATTATATATATCGCTATATATATGTATTTATATAAAGAAACAATGTAACCCTAATTATATAACATTAGTTTTTAATATTAATCTTATTAATAATAATGAAACTAATAATAATAGTAATAATAATAATAATAATAATAATAATAATAATACTAATAATAATAATAATAATAATAATAATAATAATAATAATAATAATAATAATAATAATAATAATTATAATAATAATAATAATAAGAATAAGAATAAATGAGTAATAATAATAATAATAACAATGATGATGATTTTAATAAGTTTCTTGATAATAAATGATAATAATAACAAAAATGATAATAATAATAATAATATTATTAGTGATAATAATAATAAATTTGTATCATTTTCTAAATAATGATTTTAAAATAATAGTAACAACATTTATATAACAAACTACATGTATTAGGTTTTATATTAAAATAATAATATTCATAATTCTGATATTAATATTAATATTTATTTTAATTATTTTAATGAAAGTAATAGTAACATTATTAATATAATAATTATATTTTAACTTATAATTTCTTTTAATATTTTGATATTACAATTTATCAATTATGTAATATTTAATAATTATATCATAGATTACGTGATAACATTTATTGAATAATTAATTACAATATAATAATTATTGATAGAAATCCTTTACATATAATATCATATATATATATAAATATTTATATAAATATATTCTTTTTAATAGTAACTTAATTATTCTATTTATTATATTTTTAATTTTGATTAACTAAAGGTATTTTATTTATTCAATGATATTACATATACTTATATTTATATTTATATTTTTATATTTTTATTTACACCCAATTGTTCGTGAATCATCGGGAATAGTCAAAGGGTAATTGATGACATGAATATTGATTTCAACACTTTCGAGACTCAACATTACAGATTTTGCTTATCGTGTCAGAAACATATAAAGATTAAAGTTTAA
Source organism: Rutidosis leptorrhynchoides (assembly GCF_046630445.1). Classification (NCBI taxonomy): domain Eukaryota; kingdom Viridiplantae; phylum Streptophyta; class Magnoliopsida; order Asterales; family Asteraceae; genus Rutidosis; species Rutidosis leptorrhynchoides. The sequence goes on along the minus strand of NC_092334.1, from coordinate 241,882,891 downwards.
ATTTGATCGAAAATTTTCGGGTCATCACAATAAAGCTCATCACAAAAAAAAAAATTGGCAGATACAAGAATCGAACCAGGATCACTCGTATACCAGTCACTACCCCAAACCATCTGCTCCGTTTTATTTTTCTGTTATTAACACCATTTAAATTCTTTTAACCTCTCAATACGTTTCCTTTTTCTTCTGCTAACAAACTAGTCGACCAGAGATCATACTATCACAACAACGATTTATAGAATTCAATTAAGCTGTGATTTAGAATTTAGAACAACCCATTGATTGGTATTGACTGTCAAAGCAAAAGAGAAAAAAATATAAAAATAGTAGAAGTAGACACTGTAACTCGTTTTAAAATAAATATGAACTAAAATTAGAATTTGATTTTAAGGACGTTTTAGAACATGGTTACTAAATGAAATATGTTCTAATTCGTTCATAGAAGTTTTCCATTACATCAATTGAACTTAAATCTTAACAGAGAACTTGAATTTGATCAAGAACAAAAGTTTGACTTTTTAGTTTTTAAACTTTGACTCGAAAATTGAAATTCGATAAGATAAATTGAACTACGAAACTTTACAGATAGTTTTAGAAGATGATTTCAAGCACAACTGCATTTAAGGATTTTGAAAAACAATTCAAGATCGACTTTTGGCTAAAAAGTGGAAAAATAGAGTTTAACGAGTCTGTTTCTCTTTTTCTTTGATTAATTTGGTTTGATAAAAGCTGATAGAGTTTATAATTTACAATGGTAATGGAAAAATCAAATGTTGTTTATTAGATACACGAAAATTGGATGATTTGATAGCCATAGTTAAGTCGACAGGTTATTCGTTCCAGCAGAATAAAACAGAAAAAAAAAATAGTAACTGGACAGAGACATCAAACTGATTCTCATAATTCATCTACTGCGACAGTTACTGATTTTTTTTTGTATCCCTGATAATTGGATTCTTAATTGCACGAATTGTAAATCAAATAAATATATGAAAGCAATCGTGAAACTGATTCAATTTTCGCTAATTCATATATATGTATTTGTTTTTTATATATATACATATCCGTAATTATATATATCTGTATTTGTATATGTATTTATATATATATATATATATATATATATATATATATATATATATATATATATATATATATATATATATATATATATTTAAAGTCTACTTATATATCTTAAAGAGACTATTAATAACTAATGGTAAATAAAATTATTATTACTATAATAATGATAAGTTTAATAAATTTAGTTACTAATAATGATAATAATAATAAAATGATAATAATAACAATCTTATTAGTTATGTTAATATTATTAATGATTATAATAATATCAATAATAATATAATAACTTTTTCATATCAAATTATATATATATATAATTATTTTAGATATAATACAATTAACAATACAAATATTGATATCAATATTAACAATAATAATATTGATAAAGATAATAATAATATGATATTAATAAGATTAATGATAATGATAAAATAAAATTAAAAATTTTTAGTAATAATAATAATAGTCATAATAATAACCACAATTATAATTTTACTAATAATAATATTAATAAAGATATCAATAATATTAGTAAAATGATGTATCAATTCAAGTGTAACAAATATATTAACATAATAATATTCATAATACTAATATTAATATTATTATTTATTTTATTAATAAAGAGTGAAATAATAACTATACTTTAACTTGTAATAAAATTTAATATATTAATTTTTTCATATTATAATTTATGTAATACTTTTATTGTATAATAACATATTTATTTTCAATACTTAATCATATATTATTTCAAATAGTATATCAAATTAAAATATATATATATATATATATATATATATATATATATATATATATATATATATATATATATATATATATATATATATATATATATATATATATATATATATATATATATATATATGTCTTTATTAATAAATAGTTGTTCGTGAATCGTCGAGCACAGTCAAAGGGTAATTGATTAAATGAATAAAGTTCCAAATGTTTGAGATTTAACTTAACAGACTTTGCTTATCGTATCGGAATAATATAAAGATTAAGTTTAAATTTGGTCGAAAATTTCCGAGTCGTCACAATCTTTACTTCATTTAATACCTGCAAAAGATACCCAACATCCTATACAAGTAATATATGCATTAAGTGTTCATTTACCTTATATGTATTGCCTTGATAATGGCTTGTCATGTTCAAAGTGGTAAGTCTAACATTCTTAGATACAAGTCATGATAATCATTTGAGTCAATCCCAGTTTTGTCATAATCTTTTGTTTGTAATCAACACATTTGCTAAATCCTATTAGTTGGTCAACATGTCATTGATGTCAATGACCCACTTAATCATAAATCACATTAATATTCATCTTTAAGCTTATTTATGAATTAATTAAGTGTGTTCATGATGTCTTAACAATTTAAACAATTAATATAAATTAAGCATGTTATAAGACATCAAGTTAATTATGTCTAAATCATTCTTAAACTTGTTTCTAGACTTAAGCAAATCCTATGTGTGTTAATGATTTTTCATCCTTAGTAAATTTCATCATTTTAAAATCATTAGATTATGACACTTTAATTGTTATCCAAGTAGGATATATTGAAGTAGTCCAAATACAAGTTTATGGATTTCCAACTTGTAACACATAGCAAGACAAAGTTCATACATATATATTAAGTAACCACTTAGCAAGTTAGCATTTAGCACATAGTCAAATAATACTCATGTATTAATAGCAAGTAGTCAAGTAATATTCATGTAATGACTAGTAAGAGATCACTAATTAATCTAGGATTAAACATATAGTGATGAAATAACATTGAACTAAGGCTATGTAAGTTTTACTTGCAAAGTGGCATTTGCAAGATTAATGTATAAGTATACACTAATGTCCAACACATGTACAAGAAAGGAGCAACTCTTGGTTGGGACTTGATGACCATCCTAAGTATGTCTAAATACATTTTAGGAGTACTTGTTTTCCTATAATAGTTAGGTGTTATCCTTAATCAAGGTTAAATCGTCATTAAGGTGTCATTAGGTGCGATTAACCAAGATTAGCGTTCTAGTGACCAAAAATCTTTTGGATATGAATTAGGCAATTATTCTAAGCATGTTTAAACAAGTTCATAAATTATAGAAGCCCCAAAGTTGTCGAACTAAATTTGTAGAAAATTCAGACAGAACCTTCTACGGTCGACCCACGATTAACCGTGGAGTCGACCGTGCACCACTTGTTTCACAAACCAGAGTACAGGGTTCCATGGTCTGACCTGCGGTCGACCGTGGACCAAACTGTGAAGCTTATATTCTTATTCTAAGATTTGTTTGGTTTTGGTCTTTTGCTAGAGTAAGTGTGGATTAGTGAACTTGTATATTTATGTCAAGATGTCTACCATCACCTCTAGTTATGTGCATGTGTCATCGTCAAACCACCTATTGTTATGGGTTAAGATTAGTATAATCCTTAAGCATAAACCCACATTCTCCCCAACATTCTCCCCCTTTTTGATGATGATAAAGACATAAGTGATGGTGGACATTTATCTATAAATACGTACAAGTGTTAACATTACTTATACCCAACTTTCTCCCCCTTTTGTCGAAGCAAAAGGTTAGCTCCCCCTATAACTAAGCTCGCCCTAAGACAAATGCTCCCCCTTGAATTGTACATGGTGGAAATTAACAACCACAACATATAAAACACACATAAATCCACTACTTTTATTCATTCCTATAATAGAAGACAACACATGATATGAACATGCAACATATCTCACATGAGATATGCATGAAAATTACAGGAAAACAAGATGATAATAGGAAATCATGATCTTTTTACACACCATATGCTTCATTTGCATGATTTCAGGTTGTCAGAGACATTGGCTTGTGTAGGTCACTAGGAGCAAAACATGGAGAAGAAAAATAGTTGGCAAGCAGATTGAGATGCTTGGAGATGCGTGTGAGATGAGCATAATAGGGAAGTAGTTATGTCAGATCTTGATTTAAATATTTCATTGGGGAAGCCATTAGGAAAGCAATGTTGACCGGTATTGATTGATTTAGGCACCACATTAGTCCTAGTTCAGTCACCGATAACCGGTCATCATCTCCTTTGCGAAAAAATATGTTGCAGCAAATAATTGTCTTCCAAGTCTTATATTCTATCCGAACATCACTGTCAAGAAGGCCCTCTTGACAAAGTATGCTTAGTTTGAGATTAGAATTGAGAAAGAGAGAAGTAAGTGCCCTTCGTGGAATGAACCGCGGTAGGAGTTGTATACGATTTTGAGTAGTATAGAATGCAGCTCCTTTAGATGGCACTTTGAGCATTTTCCCGAATTGCTTAAGTGTCAAGAGATATTCTTGGTCAAACATTTTGAATTTCACTTTGCGATTAGAAGTGAATTCAAATTTTAAGTATAATTCTTTGACAAGCAAGGGAAAGGCGTGAGTCTCAAGCATGAGAAATGACTCCCATCATGATTTGTCAGACTTCTTTAGAAGAGCAGGATAGTCATAGAAGAATACTTCACATTGTTCTTGTATGTGTCTTGAGTCATTATGGAATGGATTCTTCATGACATTTGATGTTTTGTTGAAAACTCTAGACACTTTCAGATTTGAATGATGCTTTCAGTTAGAGAATAGGAATGGTTTTGAGGAGCTCATTGCTTTGGGGAGCAAGATGTTCCTTAGTAACCTTCCTTTAAAAAGAGTTAGGGAAGATAGAGATTTGAATGACTTTTCATCACTTTGGGTAATTTATTCATTCAAGAATTTCCAATCATAATTGATTATGATTTGTTGAGTCTCCAAAATAATTAAGAATTTAATTATGACAAAATAGCAATTATGTACACTAAAATATTATGTGCAGCAAGCATAGGTTTATTTATGTATAGATAGCAGTTGTTGTTGTGAGTGTTCTCGTATGCTGCCTGGTCTACCAGCACAAGGTAGACATTATTCTTCATTTAGCACAGGATGAGTGCTCAGCAAATCATGAAGATCAAGTGAACTAGTAAAGAAGAACCAGCATAGCTGGTTGTAGCATACAACACTTATACAGCTATGCTCCATTACAAGCATAGTAGTTTCCTGAGTGGTCTACATCAAATGTACTATTCAAGAGAAGTCGAAGAAAAAAGTTGAACAGAAAATGACACTTGTCGGCGATTGGCAAGTAAGAATGCAGAAGTTTAATGCATGTGTAGACATGTGTAATACTTTGTCAACGCCTAGGGAACCCAACATTCTATTTATTTATTCAAATAGTGGTTCCAAACCGAGTGGAGGTGTTCTTGCAAATAGCTACCAAAGATGAAAGAAGAGAGCACACTCTCTGATGCAGTTGTCCCCACAAGTACATGCATCCTATGTTCCAATAGACAATGGATCAATTACATAGATAAAAGGACTACTATAAATGGAAGTATTCACCATTGTAATAAGTAGTGGTGTGGGTTTATCTAAATAGAGTCCAAACGTGTAATAGCTTAAGATATCCTCTCTAGCTATAACTTAGGTGTAATCTGTAATCAACCAACTGTATATTCCTCCTTAGAACAGTTGTGATTCTTTGTGATTTATATCAATAAAGAACAACCATTGAAAATTACCCATGACTCTTATTTGAATTGTGTGTTTGAATACTAAACTGCTATATTACTTAAGTTAATTAAAAAGAATTGTATTCACCCCCTCTACAATACTCCTGCTGTTAATCAAGGGACCAACAACTGGTATCAGAGCTTCAGTCTTGATAATTTCATATCTTGGATCTGAATTCTCTCATGGCTGCATACTCTAACTGCATACTCTAACTCAGCTTGCCTTGAAAATGGCTCAACCAATAGACCACATAAATTTTATGTAGATGAATATGAAACCTGGAAAGCTAGATTCATGTTCCACCTTGAGTCTATTGACTAACTCATGTCGGGCATTGCTACAGATGGTCCATTCATCCCTACTGAAACACTTGAGAGTGTTCCTACTATAGCAAATACTCCTGCTATCCCTAGCAGAGAAGTTGTTCTTCCCCCGTCTAGATGGGTGGACGAGGACAAACGCCGTGTTGGACTTGACCCTAAGATCAAAACCATGATAGTTATAACTTTACCTAACCATGTGTTCAAACTGATTAAGGGAAAACCAACTGTTAAGGCCATTTTAGACTATCTTGATGTAACATATAATGGTAAGGATGAAGTTAGGCAAAACAAGATCCTTAAGCAAACTTTTATTAGGTTTAACTCCTTAGTTGCTGACCTGGATACCTTGAAAATCAAGTATGCTGATTTTGAACAGGTCAACAAATATATTGACTCACTGCCTGCTAAATGGAAATGATATTGGCTAAAAAGTCACATTTTCATCCCAGTATTAAGGCCCGAAAACAATAAAGTTCCAAGCTTTATCACCAAAATACCCGCTTCGTCGGTTAAAATTGAATATCAAGTGTTACGAAGACGGTGCAAAAAAGAATCAAGAGAATCGGAGCTAAAAAAAAAATTCTAGAGTGAAAACGGTGAAAGAGAAGAAACCAAGCTACGATCAAGGAAATCAAGTTACGATCTAGCAAAATCAGCAAGCAAAATGGCCTACCAAACGGGCTGCCAAATGGCTTGCCACTATGGAAAACGACTTGCCATACGAAAACATCAAACGAGCATCAAGAACGGGTCACCAGGCAAACGGCCTCTGCAAATGGCCTACAAAACGGCTTACCAAACGGCCTGCCAGCCGTTTGCAGGCAAAAATCAAGTCTATTTAAAGGGTATTTGTCATCCATTTTTACACACACTTCAATTCACTTCTTTCTCTCTCTTTCTACAATATTATTCATACTTTCATGGTCTTCGATTCCGTGCGGAAAACCTAGTACCCGGAGAAAAACGCCGAAGATTATAATAGGAGCGGTCTGGAGTTTGAAGTTGTCACTTTTGTATTCGGAACTCATTTAATCTACTGGTACTTCTATCCTTTGTCTTTATATAATGTTTTCCATTATTATGCTTTATGATATTATTGCCATGATTAGCGAGTAGTTATCTTTAGTGTATGCTATGACGTAGTCAGTTATAATGTCAAAATAATATTGTGGTTTGTGTATGTTGTCAACATGCTTTCCGATTATGCTTTAACCTCAATCGCTTTTCCAACTAATAGAACGTAGTTATCGGCTCAGTTATTGGGAAGTCGCGAACCCCGATTCAGAGTACACTATCTGTGTCACACCTTGGTAAGAGAAGTCTATCGAATACAACGTGAGTTTGACTGAGGCACACCAGTTGTAGTAAGTCCACCGATCCTTGGATTCCGACTGGGGACTCTTTCGTAGTGAAACATCTAACTAGACCCTTAGTACATTGTCGGTCCTAGACCATGCTAGTGTAGTCACCAAGCATATAAACTTCGTACGTGCACGCAGAAGCACAGCGGTTGTTGTAAGGTGTACCTCTACTAAGTAAAGCCATGGAACCCGGTCAGTGCTGATTATTACACTTCACTATAACGTGGTCTCAAGCATTGCACCCCGCTTGAGGGATTCTTGGTTAATTAAGGAACTGTTTGTTTAAACACATAAAGGATTGGACCATTAGGATAACCGAACGTGTTCATGGAAGTCAAACCCAACTTGGTCATGGTGTTATTTATGGTTGAACTCTTTTAAGGGCCTAACTACCTTTTAAACCTAATCATTAACGAATGCATCGAAACACATCACGTCTCTCGGATATGGCAAACCATGTATTCTATTATACTTAAGAAAGTTTAGACCTCTGTGGAATGTTATTACGTCACCCAACTGAGTCGCTCAATTGGATGAGCCATCTGAACGTGTATGCCTATAGTCAGACTGCACGGGTGTCGGGGGTAAGGGAAGTTGCTGTCTATTCAAAATCTTCAAGCCTATCGTATTACCCAGTGACATGTCTTATGATAGGGGCATTTTAGAACCAGTGTAATGAATTCAAGGTCACTACCTATTCATGAGCCAGCACTCCATAATCTCGGTAAAGTAATTGATGAAATCATAGCATGCGTTTGTTTTAACCTTATATGAATTACAAATTTTATTGCATTTACTTTACTTTACCTTATAAATTAGAAAACCTAAAATTAGGTAACAAACCACTACTCCTTCACATTTGGATTATCTTAAGCTTTACTTATAGGTTCAATTCTACTAATATCTTAAAAATATGACCCTAGGTCATATTTCCCTTATTCATAATAAGGTGTAGTACAATTTAGGCCCCGCTAAATATAAATTTAAAACTATTATTCACTACCCTGACCGGCTGATTCTGACGCCGTGCGACCTAACAACACCGCACAAATAAAACCGTCCATTTTGGCCATATCAGGAAACATGTTTCTGACCCTTTAAGAACCACACAGACCTTAAAGAACTTTGACATGTCATCTTTGTATGGTACACTTTAGAACTATGAGAAGGCAGAAGCAAAACTTGAACTCAATTTGAAAGAAAACTTTAAGTTTGCCCCCACCACTTCAAAATATGTAAAATCAGATGATACTGCTCTTGTTGATGCTGCTAAAAAGAAAGCTTAGAAAGCTTTACTGGTTCAAGAGTCGATGGCAGAAGAAGAGGCAGCTGAAGATGATGAGGATAGTGGTACTGGGTCTGAAGAAAGCAGTGATGATGATGATGTTGAAGGGTTTGCTGAAGGTATGTCTTTACTGGCTAGGAAGTTCAAAAAGTTCAATCGTAATAGAACCAGCAAGCCATACAAGGGCCCTAAATCTGAGTATTACAATTGTGGGAAGATAGGACACTTTGCATCTGAGTGCATGTCCAGAAAATCTTCATCACATGCTAACTCTTTTTCAAAATCTGAAAAGTACAAAAACAAGTACAAAGCTATGAAGGCCCAAATGAAGGAGAACTCAAAGGTTGAGAAGAAGGAGAAGAAATCAGAAACGGTGCTAGTTGCTGAACATCATGATTGGGATGAGACCAGTTCAACTTCATCTTCTGATAGTGAAACTGATGAAGAGTGTGCTGGTTATGCTACTGGTAAAAAGCTGTGCTAGTACATTTTTGGCTGATATGAGGAAGCTGATCTGAAAAAGGATTCACCTCAATTGAAATTTGAATTGCTGTATAAGGTTAATAACTTTCGAACTTATACTGATGATGAAAAAGCTGAAATGTTTAACAATCTAAGAATTGACTTAAGTAGAGGCAGCAAACGTGAAGAAGTTTTCAAAACTGAAATTAAATCTTTAAATGAAAAACTTAAATGCAAATCTGATGAAATAAAGATTTTAAAAGATGAAATTTCTAAACTTGAAAAACAAAACTATGCTTTAAAATATCTTCACGCAGATGCAGCAGTAGTTCAGAACCAGCTTACTCACCTTAAAAAGGTAGTAGCCTCTTGGTGTACATCTACTCAACGCACAACCATGTGCATTAATGAGTAGATGCTATTGACTATGCTGCTGCTGCTCATGCTGAAGTCGCTTTTATAGACCCTGTTCTTGAAACTGATCCTAATTGTAACGACCCTACTTTTTCGACTTGCTTTTGTGCTTGTTACTTTATGCGAAACTGCGTATTTGTACGTACTGAGCTATATTATATTCTGGAATCTTATTTCATGATTAATTACTTTCGTTATTACCATACAACGTGCCATTAATTACTTAGTTACTTAACTTGATCCCCGAATACTTTTATGACCGTTAGTGTCACTTGACGTTGAAAACGAGCTATGTATTTTGATACACGTTTGACTTTGGTCATAATTGGAATATTATGACTACGTAATACTAATTGTTATTTTCTAATAACAATTACTTGGGCTTTTGGTTGCTTAATTACGCTTAGTAATTTACTTATGCTCACTAGTTAGTCTTGTTGGACTTTCTACCTTGTTGGACTCAAGCCCACCCTACTGTAGCTAATGGACTATTTAATTAGCCCAATTTTAATAAGTTTATGACCCATATAAATGTAAGACAAATGCCCATTTATTAGAGGGAACATACTAGCATTTTTGCTAACCATAATCACAATTCTTGCATGGGATCCCAACATAAGCACCAACTTTAGACAACCATTAACCAAAAAGAAAAAGTTGTCCCCCCCCCCTTGTCCCCCCTAAACCTACGGCCACCACCCCCATTCCCCCTATAAATACCACACAAACCTCACCCATTTTACACTTGATATCATTCACAAATTACACACACTTACTCTCTAATTCTCTCCCTAGTCTTTCTCACTCTAAATACGTTTTAAATTTTCTTCTTCTTCTTCTTCTTCTTCTTCTTCTTCTTCTCTTCTCAAAGTCGACATCATCATCATCATCATCATTAAAGGATCTAGCTTTTTAGCTTTTTGATCTTGTTATATCTTGTAGATTCAAACTTGGGTTTGAATCCTTCAAGAACATGAAAGATTCAAGCTTTCTAGCTTTGAATCTTTAGTTACTTGTTAGATCTAGGTTTTCTAGCTTATGATTTCATTATTTTGTTATAAAGATCAAAACTTGTGTTTATGATCTTCATGTAACTTGAAGATCTAGTCTTTTGCTTTAAGGATCTTCAAGAACATTAAAGATCCAAGATTTCTAGCTTAGGGTTTCATTATTTTGGTAAAGATCTTAGATTTTTAGCTTATGGTCTCAGTACTTTTACTAGATCTTAGCTTTCTAGCTTATGGTCTCATTAATCTTGTAAAGATCCAATCTTTCTAGCCTAGGGTTTTCTTAATACTTGAGATACATGTTATTATTGTAGATCTCGCTTACTTGGAACCTTTTTGTTATTGTTGTGATGATAAAGATCAAGTCTTCATCATCTCATATGATGAAGACGCATAAACTTGTGTAAAAAGGACAAAGGTTGAAGCTTTATTGGGTTTATGCAATAAAGAGGCAATCTTGATGTTCAAACTTGTAGAATGTTAAATTTTACTCTTAGTTGTGTGTTGATGGTTGAGGCTTGGTCAAAGTGATGCTAAAATATCAAAGAGTTGTACACTTGAAGCTTACACGCATCAAGGATGAGAACCGTGATGAGCATCAAGCACCAAGAACCTCACCGGAGCACTTGTTTGCTGTTTTTCGGGGTCTGATCAGACTCCTGGGCTTCTAGAAAATTGATATTCAGATAGGTCATTTCAAGTAGATGAATTTTCGTTTAGGATTTATGGCCTTCCGAAAGTCACTATGCCTTTGTAACGTTGTGCAGAAATTTCTGACCTACTCGCACTTAAACCGTCGCCATGGTCAAACGAAGACGAGTTAGGTTCTGAAAATTGGCCACCAGTTAGAGGACTCACATACGGAGCCATATCCACTGACCAAGTGTCTTTTCATTTTATATAGAGGTCGTAGCATCTGTCCGAAGTCAGCCTTCTGTTTCGATCTCTATTCTTGATGAAAACTTACTTTATCTTTTACGAATGATGATGACGGTGATGATGTTTAGGACTTTACTTACATACTTTTAAACCTTTTGGGACAATATACTAACTTAGTGACCTTTGACTTAGGTTGACGACCTTTCAGACTGACTTACTACTTGCATACTTTTCATATCGACTTTTACTGCTTATTCACTATGAGTTATAGCTTCCCTTTTTACTTTAACTATTTTTGGGACATAGAATACATGCGCTTTTTATGTTTTACATACTAGACACGAGTACTTAAACTTTATATATGTGTGGGTGATATAACGGCACAAAGATTCCCCTTAGCACGGTAACGTTTAATCATTGGTTTTTGAACTTGTGAACGCGAATATTAGATATGGATCCATAGGGTTTGACATCCCCACTCGGGTTAGTCGCGCTAGCATTTAACGGGTATTTGATACTTCGAGAACATACGCACTCGCCAAGTGTACTTTTAGGGGGTATTATTGCTACGTTAAGTTAGTTACCGGGTGCCCACGGATAAGCATATACTTTTCATACTGTTTTGGAATACGAAATCTCGTGGTCTACATTACATTACTGAATACGAACTATAGCTCACCAACATTCGTGTTAACCTTTTAAGCGTGTATTTCTCAGGTGCTTAGACGTTGTTTCTTCCGCTGTTAGACTTGCTGTCTTGGTGTTATAGACTTGCTGTTACAAACTCGCTGTGTTAGACTTCCACTACATTACTTAGAGATGTCTCAATCATGGAACTTTTATTTTGCATTCGCAACTTATGTTATTTGAATAATGGCTTGTAACGACCTCTGTGTCACGTTATCTTTTGTAAAACGTTACCTTTTCACGAATGCAAAACTTGTTTTAAAACAGCATGTAGTATCATAACGTGTAATGGACCTGTTGTTGACGATTCGTACATGATGGTTTTGTACGGGGCGTCACACTAATGTTATCTTGCCAAATACTTTTGCTAAGATAGTTAATGGTAACAAGATCTTCACAAATAAGTTTGTGAGATCTACTGCTAACCCACCACCTACCATAAAAGAGATATTGGAGGATGAAGAAAGAGCAAGAGAAGCCAGTACCTCAATTGATGAGACTACTGAACCCTCTAACATCTATTACATGACTCCAAAAGAAATACGTATCAAAAGGGAAATCACTGAAAATAATTGAAGAAAGTTAAAATTAACTAATTCCCCTTCATGTTCAAGTTTCACCAATGCTGAGTCAGCTGATGAAAACCGTACAGGTCAACCAGTAACTGCAGACAAGCCACTAAAATGCCACTGACAAGTCTAAGGCAGCAGTTAAGATTCATACTGGTCAACCAGTATCAGCTGAAAAGCCAGTAACTTCTCACACTAGATCGTCAAATGACAAAGGAAAAGCAGTACACCATGATTATGGTACTGGTTCCGAGAAGAAAGCTGCCCATAAGGGAAAAGCCAAAGTGGACCAAATTGTGAACTCATGTGCTGGTTTGTCTATCACTGAGATAATGACTGTTAAGCTAAACCAGATTATTCAAGTTGTATCCCAAAGTTGGCATGAGCTTCTCGCACCCATCAGATCTGTGTAAGACCAGCCACCAATACCAAAAGTGAGGAAATGCTACAAATATGGCAGCAAAACTCACCTATCCAACCAGTGTACTCAAACCCATACCTCATCTGCTACTGCCTCTTCAAGCATACCAGTAGAAAGGAAGAGATCATCAAAGATGACCCTTCCAGAACCCATCCTCGGATGGGTTCCCAAAAAGAACTAATCTCTTATCTACTGTGCAGTGCATTCGAAACAAGCAAATCTGGTATCTCGACAGTGGATGTTCGAGACATATGACTGGATGTAAGTACCTGTTGATGGACTATCAAGAAAAGGATGGTCCAGTTGTTTCATATGGAGATAATTCGTTCAGTTACATAAAAGGTTTTGGTACTTTAACAAATGAGAATGTTACATTTACAAATGTTGCATATGTAGTTGGGCTTAAGCACAATTTACTCACTATAAGCCAACTGATAAACAAAAGAAAGATAGACCAATTCAAAAAGAAAATTGGCACTATTTTTTATAAGACAGGGAAGCCACTGCTGACAGCAAAAAGACATGAGAACATGTATCAAATTGACATGAACACAGCAGTCACAACAACTGATACTTGTTTTTATTCAAAGGTAGCATACAACCTCAAGTGGTTATGGCACAAGAGACTCTCACATCTCAACTTCAAAGATATTCATAAACTTTCAAGTAAAAGTTTAGTGTCGGGGCTACCCACCATTTCTTAAGTGAAGGACAGATTGTGTCGCAGTTGTGAAATAAGGAAGCATCACCATGCATCATTTAAATCAAAGAAGATTTCATCTGTGGAGAAACCATTTCACTTAAATCATATGGATCTTTTTGGTCCTGTTAATATAGCCAACTGTAGTGGGAAGAGGTATACACTAGTTATTGTTGATGAATATTCCAGATACACTTGGGTGTTTTTTTTGAAGTAAAAGAGTGAAGCTGCTGATGAAATTATCAATTTTATCAAAAGGGTGGAATTACTGAATGGGCAATTGGTGAAGCAGCTAAGAAGTGATCATGGTACAGAATTCGGAAATGCAACATTAGAAGAATTTTGTGCTGACAAAGGTATTTCACAAAACTTTTCTGTTGTGAGAACACCTCAACAAAATGGTGTTACAAAAAGAAGAAACATGACTCTCATTGAAGCAGCAAAATCTATGTTGGCTGAGTCAGGGTTGAAGAATTCATACTGGGCAGAAGCTGTGAATACTGCCTGTTTTACCCAGAATAGATCTTTAACAGTGAAAAGACATCAGAAAAGTGCGTATGAAGTTCTCTAAGGAATAAGACCCTCAATTTTATTTCTTCACGTATTTGGCACTACCTGCACATTCTAAACAATAGGGACCAGCTTGACAAATTTGATGCTAAAGCTGATGAAGGAATATTTCTAAGATATTCCAACATGTCAAAGGCATATAGGGTCTACAACAAAAGAAGGGGCTATTTTGTAGAAACCATTAATGTTACCTTTGATGAAACTGTCCCCACCTTACCTTCTGGTCAAGAAGATGAGGATTTACTGTTTGAAGAGCCTACTCAGCATGCTCTTAATGATGAAGTAGAACCAGCTGCAATTCCCTCACCAATCCATGCTACTAGGTTCTCTGAAGCTGAGATGGAATATTATGTTCCATTTGTGTCTAAACCAAGTGGACCTACTTGATCTACTGAAGTACTACAACTTGAGTAGAGGTATACTGATTTTGAAGGATTACAAGTTGTTACTGGTTCCACTGATAATGAACAGCAATCCCCTATTGCGGTGCATACTGATGAACCAACTGATGATCAAGATGATGTGTGTTCCACAACAAGCTCACCAGTTCATAACACTAGATGGACAAGGGAGCATCCAATTGAACAGATTATTGGTAACTTGGCTAGTGGTGTTAAAACAAGAAGACATGCAACCAGTAACTTTTGTATGCATATTAACTTTGTGTCAACCATTGAACATACTTGTCCTGAAGAAGTAATGAAAGATCCTAGCTGGGCAGGAGCTATGCAAAAAGAAATTTCCCAGTTTGATAGGAATAAATTATGGACATTGGTACCCAAACCTGATGATGAGAAGAAAATCATTTATACCAAGTGGTGTTTAAAAACAAGATGGATGAAGATGGGATTGTGATCAGAAACAAAGCTAGATTGGTAGCTCAAGGGTTTAGACAAGAAGAAGGGTTCGATTATAGAGAAACATATGCACTAGTGGCTAGGATGGAAGCTATCAGATTATTCTTGGCATATGCTGCTAAGATAAACTTTAAACTGTTTCAGATGGATGTTAAATCTGCATTTCTAAATGGGAAGCTGCAAGAACAAGTCTATGTCAAGGAGCCACCTGGATTTGTAAGCAGTAAATATCCTGACCATGACTACAAACTAGATAAAGCTCTTTATGGCCTGAAACTGGCACCTAGAGCATGGCATGAGACAATCATGTGTATCTCACTGGTTTAGGTTTTAAAGTTGGAATAATTTATACTACTCTATTCTCAAAGAAGAAAGATGGGGATCTCTCGCTGGTACAGATATATGTGGATGATATTATTTATAGTTCTATAAATGAAAAACATTGTCAAAAGTCTCAAAACTTATATCAAAGACATATGAAATGAGCTTACAAAGAGATATGCAATACTTTCTAGGATTGCAAATTAATCAACTCCGACTGATAGAATTTTTATAAGTCAAGATAAATATATCAATGATATGTTAAAGAAATTTGGTTTGATACGTTCAAAAGACATAGGGACTCCAATGGTAGCATCTATTAAAATAGATGCTGATCCCAATGGTGAACCAGTCAATATCACTGAATATTGATGTATGATTGGGTCCCTACTTTATCTTACAGCCAGCAGACCAGATATTATGTTTGCCACATGTCTCTGTGCCAAATATCAAGCTGATCCTAAAGAGTCACACATGTTGGCAGTAAAAAGGATATTTAGGTATCTCAAAGGTACTGCCAAACGTGGTCTTTGGTATTCCAAAGATCAAGATTTTGAACTAATTAGGTATTCAGATGCTGATTTTGTAGGATGTAAAATAGACAGGAAAAGTACTACTGGTGGTTTCTAGTTACTGGGTGGAAGGCTAGTCAGCTGAACAAGCAAAAAGTAAAATACTGTGTCCACGTCTACTGCTGAAGCAGAATATGTTTCTGCTGGTAGCTATACTGCACAAGTACTATGGATGCGAAGCCAGCTGAAGGACTACAGTGTTCGTGTTACAAAGACTCCAATCTACTGTGACAACACCAGTGCAATTGCCATTACCAACAATCCTGTGATGCACTCAAGGACAAAACACATCGACGTTCGATATCACTTCATAAGGGATCATGTTCAAAAAGGAAATATGGAGCTGCACTTCATATCAACAGATCAACAGTTAGCAGATCTTTTCACAAAGCCCTTAGATGAGAAACGCCCTTTAACTATCTCATCTGTGAGCTGGGTATGCTTGAACTTTGAAATAAAAGACAACCTTATTGGTGTGCTGGTTCAACGGCATATAGGGCAAACCAGTATGACACATTTCCTTGTCTACTATCTATATGCAAAACATCTAGCACAACAAGGTCTTTTATGCTGATTATAAAATGTGTAAAGTGAAGTAATAAGTAGCTCACAACAATAAGTTGATACCTTAAACTGGACCTCATTTAACTCCAATAATTTAAATTAAATTCACGACATATTAAATGTAACAAATGAATTTTGTAATTATATACAAAAATTACTTTGTGGTCTTTAACTTTAATTTGAATTAAAACTTACTGCATTTAATTCTTAATGGAGGTCATGAGTGTCCAAGCCAATTAAACATCACGTCAACAGTCTGATGTCCTTCGAAAATATGCCAGACTGTCACATCTGCCCACGCGACTACAGATGACAGTTCCCATTTTCTCTCTCCTATACTTTTCAACCAGTCCGAAAGGTTAAATAGGGTGATCCACTTTCCATTTTACCCTTCGGTTATTCAACTTTAAAAATTTTCATTTTCTCTCAAAAATCCCCAAATCTTCATATCTTCAAGCATTCATCTTTTCTTTTAATCAACAATGGCAGAACAATCACAGCAACCCATCGATAATCAACCTGAGGAACAACCACAGCAACCTGAACAACCACCATAACAGCAGCAAGAACAACAACCAGCACACCCACAGGAGGAAGATTGATATGGCCAAAACAAACGGTTTTATTTGTGCGGTGTCGTTAGGTCACAACACGTAAGAATTAGCTAACAAAAGAGAGTAATGGTTTTATCATTTATATTTAGCTTAGGTTCCTAGCTATAATTCACCTACTTGTCTTCCTTTTAACGAGTAAATGGTAAATATAACTCAAGTTTGTATTTTTGTATGTTTGCTTAGTAATGTGGGACAAAAGTGCCCATACAGTTAACCTTAGTGACAAGAGGTGATAGATTAAGATTAACTAGATAAAATAGTATTTTAACTTATAAGATAAAGATAGATAGGTATGAAGAATAGAATTCTAAAGGGGAATTATCACAAGAGTTTGATTTCCTAGGATAAACACTAAACCTCAATCAACTGGGTTATAAACCTAACTGATTTATCACTAAGAGTTTAGGCTTTGAAGATTCTGGCTAAGACGGATATCACTGCTCCGAACGTTAACCTAAAGGGTTTAAACGACCTTATGGATAGAATCCTAGGTACATGAACAAAGTGGTATACCCAATAAAGGAAAGTCCCAGCTTTTCTTAATCCTAGTTAGTCTAACTAAAGAAATATTCTACCACTTAATCATTATGCTATGCCTTAACATTAACAGAAGTGCAATCTTAGTAATTCTAAGGTATTGCTAATTGGGTTAGAGGTCTCTCCTTTACGATCACTTATTCAACCCTGGATCATCTTACAACATCTCAAGAACATTGCTTCTGACGTGAATCATACTTTTGAGCAAGCTAGCGTTTACTGAGCTCTCTGTTGCTAACTCTAACCACAACCTAAATGGGCAGCTCTTCTACGATGAATAAGTGGTTATTCGTACGTAGGTACTGTATCTCTATTGTGACGTTAAGCACACATAACTACTTACCTTGTATCCTAGGGTTGATCAGGTCCTAATACTAGGTTATAGCCACGTGAATAAGTGGAAAGGGTGATCTGTAAATTAAACTTCTAAACCGTCAGGGTTTCAGCATAACAGTATGATAAATTTCAGATAAAGTATTCAACATATAAAAAATATTTGTAACAGATAGATAATCATGCAAGATGAAAGAAACTTAAGATAATAAGATAACTTCATTAAATTAAAGAAATCGTTCACCATTTACAGACGAGATCTGGATCATTACAAGTGCTGACATCCTCTAGACTGCTCTTATTACAATCTTCAGCGTTCGCCTCCGGGTACTTAATTTCCTGATCGGATGTGAGAAGGCCTTGAAAGCTCTAGTGAGAGAAAGTGTATTGTAGTGAGAGAGTGAATAGAGGTGTGTGGAAATTGGATGACAAAAAGCTTTTAAATAGACACAAAATTTGCCTGCAAACGGCTGGCAGGCCGTTTTTGGAGGCCGTTTGCTAAGGCAAGCTGTTTATCGAGCCCGTTTACTCTGGCCGTTTGGCAGGACGTTTGCCATACTAGCAGGCCGTTTGTCAAGCCGTATGGCAGGTCATTTGCTAGTCTGGTTAGCCTGATTTCACTGGATCATAATTTGATTTCTTGTCTTTCACCGTTTTCGTTCTAGAATCTTCGTTTTAGCTCTGTTTCTCTAGATGCTTTTTGCATTGTCTTCGTAATTACTTTATCTACAAATTTAACCGAAAAAGCGATTATTTTGCCGACAAAGTTTTAAACTTTATGCTTTTTTGGATTCAATATCGGGGGTAAAAACATGACTTTTAGCTGATATCAAATATCCCACACTTAGACTTTGCTTATCCTCAAGTAAACTTTCGAACTTTAAACAGCGAGGACTTTTATTCGTTGTGATCGGGTTGTCTTTGTTCCGTAAGACGGAAGAGCGAAAACTTAGTTTTATTCTTTTTGCTATTCTCAAACCTTTTTCCGCAAGCATGAGAGAAGGTTACATAACTGAGGCTATCTCACTCGGGTCACTCATTTCACTAAAATGTTTAGGGTGTCCTATAGTTCTAAGAAATGAAGTCACTCTTAGCCAGTCATGCTTGCACTCTTCGTCATAGGCTTGATCACGACTCAAATCTCCATCACTTATTTGAGAGAATTTTCAGTTATCGACTCAGCTTGGATTGTGAAGAGATGGTGATTTGGAGGTTTCTAGGGTGCGAAGGATTTTAATAGATAGGAGTTTCTTTTGAAAGATCGATTTTAGCGATCCTTTCAGCTTTTTGTCAGGAATTTTATGGTAAGCGTCCTTCTTTTTGACTGCCAGGAGTTTCTTTTCTCGAATCTTTTCTGGTTCTGCTCCCTTTCTCAGAACCTTTATTCATCAAAATTAAAATTTTTTTTTAGCAAGCATCTTTTGCTTCTTTCTTCGAGGTCTCCTTTTGACGATCTCTTTGATAGTTTGGCTTGGATGCTCGTGTTTTTTGAAGCGGTTTTATAGAGGTTTTCCCGAAAGAAATGATTTTTATCGGGATTTATTTCTTTATTTATGAAGTGGATAGAATATATAAGTAGAGGTGAATGGATTTTTGTGGAATGAAGATGGAAACGAAGGTGTGTAGTGGGGGTTTTTTTTATCTTCACAAATAGCTAAGGTTCTAACTTAATCATCCTCGTCAAAATGTGTGATTCCGAAATGTAGATCAAGAGCAAGTTCTGATTCCGAGATGTTAACATCGGCGCTCTCAATGGAAGTATAGTGAAGCACTAAAAATGAGTGAAAGCCTTATTTGGGGGTGCCTCACAACAATTTTAGCAGGTCGAATCGCGCCTTTCGTTATGCAATGCTCTTTTGGAATACTTGGTTTGATATTCGCAAAAAGTTTTAACCTCGTTTTACTCTTTGGTCTTATTTTGTAGCAAAAATTTTTAATCTTTTATAGAATTTTATAATCCTTAGTGTTTTATAATTCGGAAAGTTTTAAATTTTTGTGAAAAATTTAGTTTTTCATCACTTGAGGATTCTACAAGAATCATTATGTGCAACATTTGCTATCACACACTTTAAAATAACATTGTCCTCAATCCCACACTTAGTTTTTAAAGTGGTATAGTAGTTTGCGTATATTCTTATTTGAAAAAGTGGTGAAGACGTAGTACTCCCCTATGGTTTGCAAAGAGTGCAGTCGGATGGCGTGCCAACTATAGGTTCTTCAATTCTTATGCCGTCGTCATCCTCGTTCAATTCGTTCTTGCTCGAAGTCGTGCTTCCATCTCGTATGGTCTCGATCGTCGTTTGTTAGTGGCGTTTTATTCATGCAATTGTTATTCTAAATACCATACATACTAAAAACATAAAGTAGTTATGCCCTAAATCGGGCGTACAAACAAAAAGTAATAGAGTATCATAAGTAATTATTCAAATATTCCAGAAATAAATACAGTCATGGCTGAGGTGGAGGGTATGGTAAGGAATACGATACGCTGGTGCGGGGCTGTCTCGCTGGTCGAAGGGCTGATTGCCCTTCATCAGTCATCTCCTCATCTATAGCGAATTGTTGTGCCAATTCCGCCGTGTTCATCCTAGAAGATACCCTGAACTAAATCTCATCTGACCGTGCGATCAGTCTTGTAAGCGATGATGTACTCCTATGAATCATAGGCCCCGTACGCCAATTCTGCCATTCTTGCAAATCGCTTCCTAAATGTGAGTTCATACCCATATTGTCTATACCCTGTGTGAATCCTTCTATCATATAGCGGCTTACAGCTTGATCTCATACAGAAGCCTGAGCGTCGGCGGATGTATCTCTGTGAGTGTACAAATGGGAGGTGTCAAACAGGTTGTCGACGAAACCTGCGGCCCCTATGCTCGATTCCCTAGTAGGAGATGGGATAACTGTATGCTGCGTGTACCGATGCTAAGGAGGAGGAGATGGGGGTCCTGTGTTCTGATGGCTCGGGCCTGCACCTCTGGGTCCCTGTGGGCATACATTACTGGATACTCGTGAGGGTATGGCGGAACATTGAGATGCCTGCCTGCGTAATTTGTGAAGTGGTCCAGGTTCTGAAAGATAGCATGCTGGGCAATCCAACTCTCATGCCCAGGCAAGTCTCCCATGTGATAGTGGTACGGCGGAAAGCGCGGCCTATCTCCTTCTCCAACTGATGAGTGTCGACGGGTGTCGGTGGGCCGTCCCTGTGTGGTGGGATCATCCTCATCCCGCAGTTCCTAAGAACCTCACTGTCTCCTACCATCTCTCATCCTAGAATCAGGTCTGAAACCTTGCACTCTCACCCCTGGCACTGTCCGGTCTTCAGAATATGGTACTGCCAGATTAGCTGCAATGATCAACTGTTCACCCTCAATATAAATGTATTCCCAAGTGTTCAGTATCTTATACCCTATCTCTTCCAACTCAGTCCCAATCCTATATCCAAATCTCTCAATACTCCCCAAAACATGCATCCGACGGAGAAGTTTAGTAACAACCACTCCTAAAACTGGCACAACTGTCCTTGCCGAATTCTTTTCATTAATAAATGCTTGGTCCAGGAGGTGCATAACTTGCATATTCTGGTTGTGTATCATGGCGTGTATCAGGCGCATATCGTTAATGGTAACGGCACCACCATGTTGGGCTTTTGGGTGAAGTGTTTTAGTGATAAGGTGGTGAACGATGCGGTGTACGGGGTTGGTGAATTTTGAAGCCTTTTTACTTGATCTCTATGCCTCATCATCGAAGGTGTATTCGCGCCAGAAAGCTTGGTAATCTATGTTGTTCAAGGTGTTGTAACCCCTCTTGAATAAAGAACTGTTGAGTTGTGATGGTTTGTACAGTTCCAAATACCTTGCAAATCGTGCAAGAGACAAGTGGTACATCTGATTTTGGTGGCGAAAATGGATACACTCTTGATCACTGTAGTCCTCTTGATCAACATCTGAATCAAACCTCCAAGTAGCCATAAATTCCGCGTATTGCTCATTGTACGTTTTCTCATTTATTTCAAACAAGTTTTGCCAGGCTCTGTGTGTTCTCCAGATTTCTCTAAAGTTCAAGATTGCCATAAGGTCTTCAGCCCATCCACACTGTTCCATGATCGTCCAGTTAATATACTTGTTACCCCTTTTTGGCCGATTGATCCAGGTTCTCATAAATGGCTCATTATTTATTGGATCATCTTGTCCGAGAAGATAATGGGGTAACTCATATTCGTGTGGTAAGAGATTAGCCATCTGTAAAAATCAAGTAACATAGGTTATGTTCCAAAAGATTAAGATTTAGAATTCAAAAATGAATATATTTTTAGAAAAAAAATTTGAAATGATTGCTTTAAAAATAGCATTTTCCAAATTCCTGTTATAGTCAAATATAGCCAAACTTACCACAAACAATATCTAAACGAACTATAAACTTATTCTTAAGCAAAATTTAAAGCGTACCCGTGATTACAATAAATAATGCTAAAAATAATAATTATAACAAGTTAGTCGTAATAAGCAATTTTGAGCCAAATGTGATGATTTTTAAGCATACAATGGTTCTAATGACCATTTTTGATTACCTTAAATATTTTTAATCATCAAACTTGAGCTATAACATCCTTAAGTCAAAGATTAAAGCCGTTTTACAGAAAAATATTCATTTTGTTCAAAACTTACAAAATAAGAGAATTCAAAGATTAAGCTGCATTTTCATGAGCAAACCAATTATATCTTCATTTGAACTAGTTTAAAGGCAATCCTAAGTTTTAAAAATGTTTTAACCATAGGAAAAACCTAAATCCTAATTGCGTGTAGTTTGGCCAAAAAGTCAAATTCAAGCAAACAAGCATACATTGCTCCAAAATTAGTTTTAAGCATTCTGAATGAATCACTAATCCTAATTAGGCTAGTAAAACATTAATTTTCCAAGAATAACACTAATTTTTACCCTAAAACTTCAACTAACGAATCGAGAGCTAAAAACTATCCAAAATGCTTCAGTCGAACCTAAAAACTAACACATAGCAATCACATTATCTAACTAAGCATAAAGGAATTCAAAATTGGGCACAAAACAAAGTTTTTCTCAAAAGTCAAAAATTTGAATTTTGAAGGAAATTCGAATTTTAACCAAGAAGGAGTACCTTTTGCACCAAATTAATGATGTAAATGTGTTTAGGAGGTACGAGAGAATAGGATTTGAGCTTTGAATTGTATAAAATGATGAAGATTTGATGATGGTGTGGTGGTTTGGGGCCGTCGGCCATAGCTCACAGGAAAGGGAAAGAAGAAAAAGAAAAGAAAGAAGAAAAAGGAGAGGAAGGGAAGAAAAGGAGAAGAAAAATGAGCCCGTATGGCTCACGGGCTTATTTTCCCGACCCGACTTGCAAATTTTTAACTTTTTAAAATTTTAAAATTTTAATGAGGTTAATAAAAGATAAATAAAATTTTTACTTCGAATTTTAATCCGGTTATTTTTATAAACTAAAATAAGAAAAAGACAAATGGACGGAGTAAAATCAAAATATTTTATTTTATTAAAAACACAAATTACGCAGGTTCCACAACTAAATTCCAGAAATGATGTGGGAAGAAAGACAAGTTTAAAGCTTCTTTGACCATCCAGAGTAAATCAGCGGAGTGTACTGAAAATATTTCAAAATCACTTAACGTTTTGCACTCGTGCTTCTGTAAATCTCCGATATCGTCCATGAGTTTAACCAAAGCCCTTTTAACTTTTTTAATGTTTGAAATTCCATCCATTGGTCCAGTATCTCCATAATTAAGTTCAAAAAGAAGTTTCGACACTGTGTCTTGAAATAAAAGATCTTTCGCGCAGTCTGGATCACCGATAGTAAATGTAAAATTTGTAGATATTTCCCGAATGATCTTCCTTTGCGGGGTTGTAAATAAAAATTTTGACATAGTGAGGATTTGTACGAGTTCTGAATATAGTTCCTTTCTTTTTGCGAAGAAATTTTGATGTATTCTTTCTTCGGTAGAATTCGGAAAAGCTTCAATTAATCTTTTGATGAGAAATGAGGCTAGATCAAAGTAAAAGAAATCTCGATTTTCATATTTCGAAATAGGGTTAGGTTTCTTGCTTTCAATCCAAAATTCTAATTCAGAGATCATTGCGGCGACATAACGGTTTATATGAACTGAAGAAATTTCCTTATTGGTGAAGTAAGGGAGAAAACTGACGAATGACTCTAAATCAAACTTGAAATCAATTTCTGCATCCCGATACTTGACGAAAAGGTCATCCCCACATTCTTTTAACAGTTTGTGAAGAGAACGGATCTGAGAACGCAGCTCTTTTAACATATTGATTTGAAATGTTGAAAATGGGAAGTCTGAGGAATAGAGGTGCCTAATGAATGCTCTATAGACATCTAACCTTCTACTAGGATTTAACAGATTTCTAATAAAAGGAGCTTTTATTTTATCAGGATGTCGTATCTCTTTGAGATTAAACTCAAACAAGTCTAGATAATTGAAAATAGTTGGATATTCTTCCCGTATTTCATTTTCCATAATCATGAGTTCATTAAGGTTGAGTTTCCCTTTTGGATCGTGAAGAGGGTCGAATCCTGGTTCATTTGAGTAAAACTTATTCAAAAGCAATGAAATCTCTAAGTTAGACGAAATTATCCGGCTTCTTGGACTACAAGGATCAAGAACTAAGTCTTGATGAGATTCATCAGGGTTTAGATTTGTTTTAGGTTTATAAAGAAAAACTTTGCCGGTTTCCGAAGTTGTGGGAGAGCAACTGCCTTTCGCACTTTCTTCGTAGTCGGTTAAGTTTGAACTGGAATCTACAGAAATTAATACCATAATTAATATTTTGTTTTTATACTTTTGAAAAGGGTTTACTGTAATGGCGACTTTAAATCCTATACTGACAAACTCCATGCTTGTTAAGCATATGTGCTTCTTATCAATTTATCTTTGAAACAAGTGGCCAGGCAGACAACGGAGAGGCAGGATCCTTTTGGTTCTAATATAATTGGAGACTGTTCGAAAAATCGAACAACCAAGTCCGTGTATAATTATCTTTCTTAGACACCACTAAGAATCTCGAATATCTTGATAGAATCAAGGATTACCTTAACAGACAGAAAATTCGATCCCCGGCAGCGGCGCCAAAAACTTACCACCCTTTTGATATGGCGAAAATAGACGATTTTATTTGTGCGGTGTCGTTAGGTCGCAACACATCAGAATTAGCTACCAAACGAGAGTAATGGTTTTATCATTTATATTTAGCTGGGGTTCCTAGCTATAATTCACCTACTTGTCTTCCTTTTAACGAGTAAATGGTAAATATAACTCAGGTTCGTATTTTTGTATGTTTGCTTAGTAATGTGGGACAAAAGTGCCCATACAGTTAACCCTAGTGACAAGAGGTGATAGATTAAGATTAACTAGATAAAACAGTATTTTAACTTATAAGATAAAGATAGATAGGTATGAAGAATAGAATTCTGAAGGGGAATTATCACAAGAGTTTGATTTCCTAGGATAAACACTAAACCTAAATCAACTGCGTTATAAACCTAACTGATTTGTCACTAAGAGTTTAGACATTGAAGATTCTGGCTAATACGGATATCCCTACTCTCAACGTTAACCAAAAGGGTTTAAACGACCTTATGGATAGAATCCTAGGTACATGAACAAAGTGGTATACCTAATAAAGGAAAATCTCTTCTTTTCTTAATCCTAGTTGGTCTAACTAAAGCAATATTCTACCACTTAATCACTATGCTATGCCTTAATATTAACAGATGTGCAATCTTAGATATTCTAAGGTACTGCTAATTGGGTTAGAGGTCTCTCCTTTGCGATCACTTATTCAACCCTGGATCATCTTACAACATCTCAAGAACATTGCTTCGGACGCGAATCATACTTTTGAGCAAGCTAGTGTTCACTGAACTCTCTGTTGCTAACTCTAACCACAACCTAAATGGGCAGCTCTTCTATGACGAATAAGTGGTTATTCGTACGTAGGTACTATATCCCTATTGTGACGTTAAGCACACATAACTACTTACCTTGTATCCTAGGGTTGATCAGGTCATAATACTATGTTATAGCCACGTGAATAAGTGGAAAGGGTGATCCGTAATTTAAACTTCTAAACCTTCAGGGTTTCAGCATAACAGTATAATTAGTTTCAGATAAAGTATTCAACATATAATAAACATTTGTAACAGATAGATAATCATGCAAGATGAAAGCAACTTAAGATAATAAGATAACTTCATTAAATTAAGGAAAGCGTTCACCGTTTACAGACGATATCTGGACCATTACAAGTGCTGACATCCTATAGACCGCTCCTATTACAATCTTCGACGTTCGCCTCCGGGTACTTAATTTCTCGCTCGGAGGTGAGAAGGCCTTGAAAGCTCTAGTGAGAGAAAGTGTATTATAGTGAGAGAGTGAAGAGAGGTGTGTGGAAATTGGATGACAAAAAGCCTTTAAATAGACACAAAATTTGCCTGCAAATGGTTGGCAGGCCGTTTTTGGAGGCCGTTTGCTAAGGCAAGCCGTTTATCGAGCCCGTTTGCTCTGACTGTTTGGCAGGCCGTTTGCCATACTGGCAGGCCATTTGACAAGTCGTATGGTAGGCCGTTTGCTAGCCTGGTCGGCCTGATTTCACTGGATCGTAACTTGATTTCTTGTCTTTCACCGTTTTCGCTCTAGAATCTTCATTTTAGCTCCATTTCTCTTGATTCTTTTTGCATTGTCTTCGTAATTACTTTATCTACAAATTTAACCGAAAAAGCGATTATTTTTCCGACAAAGTTTTGAACTTTATGCTTTTTGGGATTCAATATCGGGGGTAAAAACATGACTTTTTAGCCGGTATCAAAGATAAACAAGAATCATTGTTTGCTCTTCATCTAAGCCTTGTTCAAATTCTGCACCAGATTATGATAAAATTCGCCTCTCTAGAGGCAATGCTGCTCACTCACTCTCAATTCCAAAGTCTAAGGTAAACATGGGCAATAAGTCCATCATTGATTATTTAAGGCAATCACCCATTTCCAGATCCGTCACCGGCGTTCCTTCACATTTCTATCCTGCCTGTCTAGGTAGATTCTGGTACACGGCAAGCCTTGCCGCCATCCAGGGTATTCCATGCATTCAAGGCATGGTGACTGAAACCCTAACTGTCTCCATCCCCGTCGACGCCATCAGGCGAGCTCTTCAATTGCTAGGTGGACCATTTGTTGATTCACCAACCAGTAATGTATTTAGAAGGGAGGTGCTGGAATTTATTGATTATGTTGGTCAAATTGCCCACATCCCATTGAGGAAACACATGCCACCTTTGTGGTATTACTTCTTTGGAATACTGACTCAATGCATGAGTCAAAAGTCCGGTAACTTTGATCAGTGCTCCGATTTTGAGCTCAAATTTGGTCATGCTTTGATCTTCAATCGCAATATCGACTATGCTGCTAAAATCTTTTTGAGATTAAGGGAAATGCTGGGTGCACCTAAACGAAGTGAATTAATTCCCTTTCCAAGGTTTTTGAGCCTTTTGTTTGAAAATGAATTGGGTGATGGCTATGGAGCATCACTGATCCCTCTGTCGACTTGCCATTGAAACAAGGGGGATGACAAAAGAAGCACCAGCTGCTCCACATACTGGTCCATCACCAGCCATGCTCGAGTATCTTACCGCTCGGGGTGGAGTTACCCAATTGACTGCCTCTGGTCCTGCACCAGCTGAGGGGGAGGGACCTCAGTGTAAGCCATCTAAATGAAGAAAGCAGCCAGCTACCACAACTGGAATAACCACCATCGCAGAAACTGGTAAAGCAGTAGTTGTATTAGAATCTAGTGCTCTCTGATCATAAAGAACAGTCATAGTCTTATATACTGACTATCGACTTCTAGTTTTGGAATCCGCTGCTCATCCATTTCTTAGTAACAGGCAAAGCTAAACAATCAAAAGCTGGCTCCAAGCAGACCACGTAGGAGAAAGCACTAGTCTCAACTGCTGTTCCTGAAAAGGATGTGGCTATGGAACCTGGTGCGTCTCTAGACCAAACAGCAGATATCACTAACATAATTCAAAATCTTTTAACTGCTGACTTAAATGTTGAAAGTGGAGTTAAAGGTATGCCTTTGCTCCCAAACTGACTGGTTTTAAAACTAGTGTTAAAAGGAATAGCAACCCATATTCTTCTAACTAAGCACTTCCACATTTTTCAAAATTATACTTCAAGAAATATCTTCTGCTGATAGTACAACCAGAATAGAACATACTTGATCCCCAAAGTAGACTTGAGCTGGGTCCTCATCGTGTTGAACAAACTACGGCTACTACTCAGCCCACTTACAACTTGGATCATGATAAGAGTCATACGAACATATCTAAACTAGCTAAAACTCTTACACAATCTAAGTCATCATGTGTTGCCAATGAGTAAGCAGAGTCACAGCTGCAATTACAGACACCATACTCTGTCTCAATCGATGGGTTAATTAAAACATAAGTTTGTCCCTAGAGACAAACATCAGATGCAATTGTTGAGTCAATTTTATTTGGTTCTGCTATTACTAACATAAACTGTTCCATTGTTTTAGATCTTAGCAGGGCAGATGACATTGTTTCTACTGATGCTATTACTGGTACTGGTGAGCCTACTGCTACTACTGGTACTGGTCTTGATATTGCTGTTGATGAGACTGCCACTGCTGGTGATACTGGGGATGATGTTGGTGTTAGTTCAACAGTTCCAAATGTTGATGAGGAGATGGTTACTACTGATGATGTTGTAACTCCTCCTGCTATTCCCAGTATTTTTATTTCAACTACTGTTTCTAAAGTAGTAGCTGATGTGACTATTGAACCCCCTCCTGCTATTGGTGAAGTTATTGGTGAGTCTACTGGCACTACTGGTGATCTGGATGTTGGTACTACTGTTTCCAGGGACTTCATTATTGTGAATGCTGCTGGTGATCTTCTTGTTTCTGATATAACACCGGATATCTTATATAAGGGTAACTTGGATACTGCTGATCCATCTAATGTCCATGTATTTGCTGATACTGGTGCCAATGTAGATGCTGGTACTGATTCTGTTACTGCAACTAAAACTCCTAAGGCTGCTGCTCCTGCCAAAAAGCCTAAGTTTATTCCAAGAGTACCAGATCTAGAGGAGGTTGTGCCTAAATTTTTCTATAAGGGAGTATCTATTGCTCCTAAAATTGCCCTCCTAGTGGACCAGCTAACTATTGATCCACAAAGTGCTTTAGTTGCAGATAGTAAATTGCATGATCAGGAGCTGGCTCAACTGCTTTATCAGCTGGATGAACCAGCAAGAGATGAGGTATATGAGAGGTTGGCCACACTTGATAACATTAATGTGCAGCCATACTACCACTACTTTGGTATGGCTCATGTTGCCTCTCCATGGCCTGGTCACCGGAGGCCCCTCAAATTTCAGCTTGATCCCAATACTGGTAAAGTTACTATTCAAGATATTCATGATTCGCCAATACCTTCTAATTCATCAGATTCTTCATCATCATTATCTTCTTCTGATGGTGATGCTGATAAAGGTATTGGTAAGCACGAGCTAGTAGTTCATGATAATACTACTGGTTTAAAAGACAAACCAGTAGATCTTGATTCTGATAAAGCTGAATATGCTGATAAGGATACTAGTGGTTCTAAACCTTCGGGTGAAGGTAAAAATGATGGTGATCATGGTGATGAGTCAGATTCTGACCTTCCACCTCCACCACTCCATAGTGGTACTCCTATTCTAGCTGCTACTGCACAACCATCAAGCAGTGCAGTAGATGTTACCAAAATGGAAGGGTTATCTACCCTTGCTGTCTACAGGACTGTCACCCGAATCACCCATGATGTACAGAATACCATCAGGGAAATCATTGTTGACTGTGTTGGTGAAGCTAGTCAACTAGCTGGCCATGTTACCACTTCATCTATTGAAGCCCGACTGCGTTAAACCAATACTTTTGCTGGCCTAGCAGTCGAAGCCATCGGGCAACACTGTGAAGAAGAAGAAGAGCTTAAGCAGTGAATCATCTCTCACAATGAAGATACTGATCATATCACCAGACTTCAAGCAGAGTTGGATCTTAAAAAGTCAAGGGTTCGATTCTTGAATGAAGAGAATAGGGTGCTGGAAGAGAGAGAGTTGAGTCATATGAATAGCAGATGGCTAACACGGTTCCCGTTTTTGCTTATCTTTGACTGGTTGAGACAATGCACAGAATGGCTG
This sequence comes from Rutidosis leptorrhynchoides, assembly GCF_046630445.1. Lineage (NCBI taxonomy): Eukaryota > Viridiplantae > Streptophyta > Magnoliopsida > Asterales > Asteraceae > Rutidosis > Rutidosis leptorrhynchoides. The sequence goes on along the minus strand of NC_092334.1, from coordinate 241,852,465 downwards.
ATTTACAAGTCGATGTTTGAGCTGGTGTTAATCAAATTTCCATGGGTGTGGCTAAAACTAAAGTAAGAACGTCCAACCTTTGTCTTCAACAATATGGTGTTGATCCTAGTGCTAACCTATCTCTTGTTGATGCTGAATGGAACAACTTTTCATATTCTATGCCTAATTCTGATAGTGATCTCGATGTTAGTGTTCCCCCAGGCTCCACTTCTGCCCCTGCTGATGACAAAAAAGGGGAGAAGAAATCTAAACGACAAAAGAAAAGAAAAAAATCTGAGGGGTAGCATGAGCATGAGAAAGCTCTGAAGCAGCAGAGGAGAGATGGTGATGGTGACAATGTCCAATGAAGAACTAGCCCTAAGGCCAGCAATGCTCATACTGAAGCAGGTGCTAAGGCTGTTGGTGAATCTCAACCCAACATGCCTGATACATCTGTGGATGATATTGGTTCTGGCAGTAAGACCAGTAAACATGTTTCTACAGAGCTACCTGAATCTTTTGCTGTCTCTCAAACCATTGAAAGGTGACTGAAACAAAAATTAGAGAGATACCAGAAGAAGCAGCAGGACATCAATGATGCCTTTAATGCCAGGTTTGAGGCCTATGCTGAAAAAAGAAGCAGAGAATAGAGCATAGAAGAGGTCTCTCTGGTAAACTTCTTGAAATTCATAACCATTTACTATGCATTAATCAACACAAGAAAGCTGAAAGAAAAAGAAATGCTAAGTTTATGGTGAAGTATGACAAGAAGAAGGCTAAAATGTATGATGAGCGAGCTGAAAGAATAAGGAATATGACTGCTGAAGGGATTAAAAATTATATGGATTCTGATAGGTCCAGAGGAGAGAGGACAAACGTATTCCTATAATGGCTGGCTGGAATGATGAAAAACAGTCAATCCTCTCAACCAGCAGTCCCTACTCAACCAGCTACACAATCACATCCAGTAGAATTTGTTCAACTATTCGATGATGATGAGAAGCCAGTAGAGAAAAATTTGTCTACTACTGAGGGGGAGCAACTTGCTATAACTCCCTTACTGCCTACACAAGAACCAGTATCCACACAAGAACCATCAGATGAACCCAAGCCAATTGTCAAAAAAGGGTAAAATCTGCCCCTAGGGATAACCAGACCATAAGGAAAGAGCCCTTGTTTGAGACAGCTAATGAAGATACTGTGGTAGTTGTACCAGCTGATACTAATCAGTCAGCTAGTAATGAAGACACAGCAAGGAGTGTTGTGACAGAAGACCCAGCCAGAAGTGTGCTGCTGGGTGACAGAAGAATTGAAGACCCATCAAAGGAGGATGGGCTGGGAGCTATAACTAATGATGATTCTGTTGTTGCTGATTTTACTGTCTGAGGTAGTGGCAACTCAACGTTTGTGCTATCACCAGTACCAGCAGTCATTCGTGCTGATTTTGATAGGACACTGGGTGATCTTCATCCTTATAAACTAGTGGGTCCTTCTGGCACATCAGAACTACCATATGCATATCCTCTATCTATCCCAAAGAAAAATGATAAACATACTACATGGGAAGATGAACCAGCTGCATAAAAGAAGCATGATCCTAGAAAGATGAATCCAGATGAAAGGGAGGCTCATAGGCTTGAAATTTCTGTTGATGAATTGCTAAGCATACAGGCAGCAAGGAGAACAGAGAGAATATGCCAAATCAAAATGATGTATCATCCTCTTGATCAGCAATTCTATATTAATGTTATGGATTGAAACATTGACATTGGCATGTACTTGAGGAATAGTGGCCGGAGACTCCACAATGATAGGGAAAAGGCACTAAATTATGAAACTGTGTAGCTGGGCATGGATTTTGAACAATACTGCAACCTCATGGTTACTGATGAGGGTAGGAAGTTGATTCAAGCAGCACATTCCCTGAACATCATTGTAACTGAGTACATCACAAGTATTCAACGAGAATAACAAAGAAGGGATGATGTTGAACTTGCTGAAAGGATGAGGCTTCAGGAATAAGAAACTAAATTGGCTGCTGATAGGACTCAAGAAGCTGAATCAATCAAATTAGCAAAAGCCTTAGTTAAATCTCAGGACAAGGATCTAGACAAGCTTGAAGCTGCTGAAAAGGTACCTGAAGTAACTCCACTGGAGACTGAAAGAACAAGGGAATTATCTGATCATTTCTTCAGGAGCAAATATGTTGATGTGATGACCAGAAGATCTAATCCTGGTATGATCATCAAATGTCATAGAGGAACTCAGAGGACCTTCAGTATCAGCAGGGATAATAATGTTCATGAGAAGGTAGATTATAGAGATCTGAGGACTTTTGAATTTGATGAATAGATGGAAATGCTGTAGTACTTCATTGGAAAAGGTCAAAGTAATCTCAAAGATACACTAAGACTTGAGTCACAAGACTTATTTGATGAAGCAGCCAAGTATGGGAATGCTCTAATAGTAATAGTAGAAGAAGTACTGGCTCAAAAGCCAAAGAGGAAGAAATCTATTGGTAGTGGACCACATAGAAGAGATCCAATCATTCTGCCTCCTCAAATACCTGTATTCAAGATACAAGACTTGGCTAAATTATTTCCTAAAGCCTGGAAGGCTCTGAAGGTAAAAGAAGAAGAGCTATCTGAAGAAGAAAGAGAAAAGGAAAAAGATAAAGATTGATAGCCTTATGTTGTTAATATTTTATCTTTGTTATTACATACTCAATGTACTGGCCTGTAATTATTGTATATATTGGTAAAATGAATGTGAAATGAGTTTATCTTCAAAATCATATCAATTTCTAAGATATAGATAACTCAGCAAAAGATCCCAAAATAAACCTAAAAGGGACAAAGTTACTGCCTATTTTTATTAGGTCCTTTAGTGCTGGCTTTAGTGTTTTCTTTATAAGTCATAGGTTTTGTCATCATAAAATAGGGGGAGATTGTTGAGTCCCCAAAATAACTAAGGATTTAGTTACGACAAAACAGAAATTATGTACACTCAAATGTTATGTGCAGCCACCATAGGTTTATTTATGTATAGACAGCAGTTATTGTTGTGTCAAGTGTTCTCGTATGTTTCCTGGTCTACCAGCACAAGGCAGACAGTATTCTTCATTTAGCACAGGATGAGTGCCCAGCAAATCATGAAAACAAGTGAACCAGTAAAGAAGAACCGGCATAACTGGTAGCAGCATACAACACTTAGACAGCTATGCTCCATTACAAGCATAGTAGTTTCCTGAGTGGTCTACATCAAATGTACTATTCAACATCGAAGACAAAGTTGAACAGAAAATGACATGTGTTAGCAGCTGACAAGTGACCTTACAAGATCACGTGGGAATGCAGAAGTTTAAATCATGTGCAGACATATGTAATACTTTGTCAACGCCTAGAGAACCCAACATTCTATTTGTTTATTCAAATAGTGGTGCCAAACCGAATTGAGGTGTTCCTGTAAATAGCTACCAAAGAGGAAAGAAGAGAGCACGCTCTCTGATGCAGTTATCCCCACAAGTACAAATATCCTATGTACCAATGGATAATGGATCAATTACACAGATAAAAGGACTACTATAAATAGAAGTATTCACTATTGTAATATGTAGTGGTGTGGGTTTATTTAAATAGAGTCTAAACGTGTAATAGCTTAAGATATCCTCTCTAGCTATAACTAGGGTGTAATCTGTAATCAACCAACTGTTTATTCTGCCTTAGAACATTTGTGATTCTTTGTGATTTATATCAATACAGAACAACCGTTGAAAATTACCCATGACTCTTATTTGAATTGTGTGTTTGAATGCTAAACTGCTACATTACTTAAGTTAATTAAAAAGAATTGTATTCACCCCTCCCCCATTTACAATACTCCTGTTGTTAATCAAGGGACCAACATGATTGAATTTAGTCATTGGATGTAGAGAAATGACATTAATTTATAGTTGTTTCATACTTAATGAGAGCAATAAATTTGTAAGATAGTCTGCGGTTGAATCTACGGTCTTCCGTGGGTCGACAGGCTTGGACTGTTGCAATTATTAAGAAAGTGTTATAACATGCATACAAATTATCATTCAAATCAAGTCAATATTGATTACCAATAAGCTAAAACATGTTTTTGACATAATTCAACCCTATCAATCACTCTCATCATCAACATTTCCACTTGACCCGCATGAAAGTGACCTCAGCACTCCCTTCAACAACTTCTTCATTTTGTACTGTTTCTTCGTGCTCTTGATCTGATTTATGTAAATGCGATCAAGCTTTCCATCGGTGTCCATGGTATTGATGGAGTCAGTTGTTGCTTCTTCATTACTATCCGAGATTTCAATCGCCCTTTTACTTGGCTCACTCAGCCCTGCTTCATCACCGATTTTCCTCTTTTTCGAAGATGGTGTTTTCGAGATTCCTTGCTTCTTAATGGGAACGAGAGTGGGTAGATGAGAATGAAGATGAGTAATTCCAAAGTGCTGGGACAGTTTGTTGAGGTGCATTCCATAAGGAAGTGCTCGAGTCATTTCGGTGATAAGATTACTCATTCTTGAAGCTATGTGAAAAGCAATGTTGACAAGTTTCTTCTCTTCCAAACACCATATTAATGCAAGCTGAGGGGCATGAATGTTGGCATAGTTTCCAGCTTTACAATAGATGTTGTAACTGATCACATGACTCCATAGATCGTACTTGGAAAATAGATGTCTTTCCAACACAACCTTTTTAATTATTTCTTCACGTGGGGCGTCAAATTCACACAGCGCATCAATCACCTCATTTGCATCCGAGAGAAAGTTTGGTAGTTTGATTTTGTCATGATGTCTGCTGTAGAACTCATAACCCACCGATGGAACTTCCATTATTTCACCGAAATCCTTGAGGGAGAGGGAGTAGTGTTTGTTAAGGAGAACAAAGGATATTTCCCTATTCTCAAAGGTGAAATTAGCATAAAATCGGGCAACTGAGCGTAAGCAACTCTTCTTCCTTCAGCAATTTTCCTATCACTGAGGAATTGTATGTTGTAGTTGATTCTAGGATTTAGAGTTTTAAATGCCCCGTTCATATTAATTATAAACGTTTCATATTAATTGGTTTCTTTGCGAGGTTTTGACCTCTATATGAGACGTTTTTCAAATCTTGCATTTGTTTTTAAAAACAACCATAACCTTTATTATTGAATAAAGGTCTTAATGACATAATTTAGATTGTCTATCAAAGACAATCTCCCCAAATAAATAAGTTTTTACACAACCCATTACAATATGATCAAATATATTACAACAAATACTCCGAATGGAAGTTTAAACAATATAAACAATTATGCCCACTCCAAATCTTGACCTTGGGTTGGCATACGACAGCGGAAGCGTTTTTAATATTCACCTGAGAATAAACATGCTTAAAACGTCAACAAAAATGTTGGTGAGTCATAGGTTTAATTTCTATATAATAATCATAATATTTAATAAGCCACAAGATTTCATTTAATTAAATGCGCAGGATCATTACAACAGCAAAAATAATCATTTATACGATGAGTCACCTGGTAACCGACCTTAACATAGAGTGCTTAAGATATCTGGCATCATATATTTCACTATTCAAATGTATGACAAGAACCCTTCGAAGTACTAAAGCATTTCCACTATTCAAAAATGGGGGTGGTTGGTGCCCGTAGATCTACCTTTAGGATTCGCATCAATTAGTGTTTTTCACTAATTCTTAGGTTACCAAGAATAATAATAATAAGTACAGATATCCGGTATAACAAATCAATCATAGAATGTAGTTCCATGAACTTGTGCTTATTTTGTAAAACATTTATAAAGTTTGCATGTATTCTTATCCCAAAATAATTTAGATAGTAAAAATGGGACTATAACTCACTTGTGATGATTTCCGAATAGATGGTGGTAAGACTTGGCCTTTGACAAATTCACGAACCTTATAATAATATTCTTGTGTCAAAATATATATATAATTAATATTCCATACTTATGATACTTGTGATAATTTTAATTGTCCATTGTTAGTAGTCCAACGTTCGTAGTCCAATAGTCCAATAGTCCAACAGTATGAATATATATAAATATAAATGCGTATATTATGTTAGAATTCACTAACACTATAATATATTGTCTTAATATAATACGACACATAATATGTATATTGTCTGAAGCAATCCGCGACCCATTGTATACATGTCTCAGGCTCGATCACAACTCAAAGTATATAATAATTTGGAATCCACTTCGACCCACAGCTAACTCGAGATTACTGCCAATGGTGTCTAATAGTTCATTCCAATAATATATATAGAAGAAGTCAAAATGATATGTCAAAACTTTGTATACGAATCCACAGTGATCAAGTCATATATATATATATATATATATATGGTGCCTTACGATCTTTATTAAGACTATAATATATTGTCGTAGAACCTAATCACGACTATTATAAATTGTATTTCCATAAGTTCGGGAACAAGACATGTATAAATACATGTAGGATACAAGGTAAGTTATCTAGGATAAGGTTAGCATCCATTTTTATGAATCATGTTCGTAGCTAAAAATTAAGAAAAATATCCAATTTTGTTTTACCCATAATTTCTTCGTTACAAATCCGTTTTGAGTGATTCGAGTTGCCATGGTTTTGTATCGAACTCAAAATTATTAATCTTAACAGAAAAAGTATAGGTTTATAGTCGAAAATACAGCTTAGATGTCAAATAAGAGAAGATAGTCATATCCATCGTAAGAATGACATCTTGATGACCCTTTTGAAAAACATACTTCCACTTAGAGTTTAATCATGGATTTTGGATATATTTCATATCCATATAAAATAAGATTTTTCACCATAGGAAATCTTTTAATTCAAAGTTTAAGATAGGTTTTTAAAATTAAACCTTCGACTAAGACGGCGTACATTCGATTTTAAGGTGTTCTTCGTGTTTACAAGTTTTATATCCTTATGTTAGCTTGACATATAGTCATAATACATGTGTTGAAGTATTTTAAAAGTCAATTTAGAAGGATTAATTTTATTTGCAAATAAGTTTAGAAATAATCTAAACTATGTTCTTGTTGTTATTAGTTATAACTCAAAATAAGATAGTTAAATGAATATGAATCGAATAAGATTATGAATAAGGTTACTACCTCAAATCAAATGAATAAAGTTTCTGGAGAAATAAGGAGAATATCTTGAGTTCAAAGATATCCGTGATGGCTTGGAATTCTTGAAGTAAAATCATGAAATGAACAAAAGTTCGAATAAGAATTTCTATCTTGAAATAAGATAGTTATAAGTATATGAATTGAACTAAAGCTTATATATGATTCTTACCTTGATTATAAGATGAAAAGCTACTATAAAGAAAGTATAATTCTTGATCCTAAAGAGTGGTGGAGTTGGATTGAAAGGTTGGAAGTAAGCTAGTAAACTTGAAAGTATTTGTGAAGTGTTCTTGATGTGTTCTTGAATATTGATGTTTCTTGATTTTAATTGAAGCTAGATTGACCTAGATGATCAATATTACTGAAGTAGAGACGTTCTGGAGTGTAGAGAGAGTTAGGATGGAGAAAATTTGGATTAGAAAATCAAGGAAATGTGATGTGTGTGTTGTTTGAAAAAAATGCCTAATGCTTAGTCAATATAAGGTTACTAGTTTTTGTTTTTATGCATAAATATCAAGTATAAGTTAAAACAAGTCATGATCATGGTTTATGACTCATTCATAGCTGATCATTGGAGTTTACTATTGGTATGTACCAATAGTAAATAATCTACAAGTTGTGTATTGTACGAGTACAAATACGGTTGCATACGAGTAGAATTGTTGATGAAAATGAACGAGAATGTAATTGTAAGCATTTTTGATAAGTAGAAGTACTTTGATATGTGTCTTGAAGTCTTTCAAAAGTGTATGAATGCATCTTAAAATACTACATGTATATACAATTTAACTGAATCGTTAAGTCACCGTTAGTCGTTACATGTAAGTGTTGTTTGAAACCTTTAAGTTAACGATCTCATTTAATGTAGTTAACCTAATATTTATTATATCTAATGAAATGTTAAATTATTATATTATCATGATATTATGATGTATGAATATATCTTAATATGATATATATATACATTAAAATATCGTTACAACGATAATCGTTACATATATGTCTCGTTTCGAAATCCTTAAGTTAGTGGTCTTGTTTTTACATATGTAGTTCATTGTTAATACGCTTAGTGATATGTTTAATTGTCATTTATCATGTTAAACATTGTGTATCAATATCTTAATATGATTCATATGTATTTAGTAAGACGTTGTTATAACGATAATCGTTATATATATGTATATAGTCTTGAAGTCTTTAAGTTAGTAATCTCATTTTATGTATATAACCAATTGTTATTATATATAATGAGATACTTAAATATCATTTTATAAAATCATAAGTATATATATATCCATATATACATCATTATATAATTATTTCGAGTTATGACGTTCGTGAATTCAGACAAACTGGGTGGCCAAACATTTGTATAAAATTCATTTCAAATAACCAAATCTTAATGAGTTTGATTGCTTAACATGTTGGAAACATTAATTATGTAAATATTAATCTTCTATATATTATCGAAAAAATCCGGGTCGTTACATTACACACCCGTTAAATTAAATTCCGTCCCGAAATTTAGAATAGTACCTAGTTAACGTGTGATATCGGGAAACCAATGTGGGTACTTCAGCTTCATTTGGTCTTCTCGTTCCCAAGTAAATTCAGGTCCTCTACTAGCATTCCATCAAACCTTAACGATTGGTATCTTACTTTGTTTGAGTCGTTTGACCTCACTATCCATAATTTCGACAGGTTCTTTGACGAAATTTAGTTTCTCGTCAATTTTAATCTCGTCTAAAGGAATAATGAGATCTTCGGTAGCTAGGCATTTCTTCAGGTTTGAAACATGAAAGGTGTTGTGAATCTTTTCTAATTGTGGAGGTAGCACAAGTCGATAGGCCACCTGCCCAATGCGTTTTTCAATCTTGAATGGCCCAATGTATCTTGGGGTCAATTTCCCTCGCTTTCCAAAACGAATAACACCTTTCCAAGGTGATACCTTAAGCATAACCATATCACCCTCCTCAAACTCTAAAGGTTTCCTTCTAACATCCGCGTAGCTCTTTTTCCAACTCCGGGCTGTTTTCAATCGTTGCTGAATCTGAATGACCTTGTCGGTAGTTTCCTGGATAATTTCTGGACCTGTAATCTGTTTTTCCCCCACATCACTCCAACAAATCGGAGACCTGCACTTCCTCCCATAAAGTGCCTCGAATGGTGCCGCCTCAATGCTAGAATGATACCTGTTGTTGTAGGAAAACTCAGCTAACGGTAGATGTCGATCCCAACTGCTTCCAAAATCAATAACACATGCTCGTAGCATTTCTTCAAGTGTCTGAATTGTCCTTTCACTCTGCCCATCAGTTTGTGGATGATAGGCAGTACTTAAATCTAGACGAGTTCCCAACGCTTCGTGTAATGCCTGCCAGAATCTGGAAGTAAATCTGCTATCACTATCAGAGATAATAGAGATTGGTATACCATGTCTAGAAACAACTTCTTTCAGGTATAATCGTGCTAATTTCTCTATACCGTCCTCTTCTTTTATTGGTAGAAAGTGTGCTGACTTAGTAAGACGATCGACTATTACCCAAATCATATCATAACCACCTGCGGTTCTCGGTAACTTAGCAATGAAATCCATGGTAATGTTTTCCCATTTCCATTCTGAGATTTCAGGTTGTTGGAGTAGCCCGATGGTTTCTGATGTTCAGCTTTGACTTTAGAACAAGTCAAACATGCTCCTACATATGTGGCTATATCGGCCTTCATTCCTGGCCACCAAAAGTTTCTCTTGAGGTCTTGGTATATTTTCCCCGCTCCGGGATGTATTGAATATCTGGTTTTAGGTGCTTCATCTAGTACCACTTTCCTCAAATCTCCATTCTTTGGTACCCAAATTCTTTCAGCTAAATACCGGGTTCTGTCTTCCCGAATATTAAGCTGTTTTTCTAATCCTTTGGGTATTTCCCTTCCAAAAATTCCTTCCTTCAAAACCTCCTGTTGTGCCTCTTTTATTCGAGTAGTAAGATTAGTATGAATAATCATGTTCATAGCTTTTACTCGAATAGGTTCTCTTTCCTTTCGACTCAAGGTATAGGCTATCACATTCGCTTTCCCCGGATGATAACGGATTTCACAATCATAATCATTTAGCAGCTCAACCCATCTACGCTGCCTCATGTTTAGTTGCTTTTGATTTAAAATATGTTGGAGACTTTTATGGTTGGTGTATACGATAAACTTGACCCCATATAGATAATGTCTCCACATCTTTAATGCAAAAACAACGGCGCCCAAATCCAGATCATGTGTGGTGTAGTTTTGTTCATGAATTTTGAGTTGTCGAGAAGCATATGCAATCACCTTCTTCCGTTGCATAAGAACATACCCAAAACCCATTCTTGAAGCGTCGCAGTAAATAACAAAATCTTCCATTCCATCAGGTAACGATAAAATAGGTGCCGTAGTCAACTTCTTTTTCAACAATTGGAAGGCACCCTCTTGTTCGGAAGTCCATTCATACTTCTTCCCCTTATGTGTCAAGGCAGTTAAAGGTTTGGCTACTCGGGAGAAATCTTGAATAAATCTCCTATAATAACCGGCTAAACCCAAAAATTGACGTATTTGCGTTGGAGTTTTCGGGGTTTCCCAATTTTTGATGGCTTCGATCTTGGCGGGATCAACTTTGATTCCATTAGTACTGACTACGTGGCCAAGAAATTGTACTTCATTTAACCAAAAAGCGCACTTAGAGAATTTTGCATAAAGCTGTTCTTTTCTTAATAATTCTAACACAAGTCTCAAGTGTTGTTCGTGTTTCTTGGTTATTCTTCGAATAGATAAGAATGTCATCAATAAAGACAATAACAAACTTATCTAAATATAGACTACATACTCGGTGCATGAGATCCATGAAAACTGCGGGTGCATTTGTTAGACCGAATGGCATAACCATGAATTCGTAATGGCCATAAGGAATTCTGAAGGCTGTTTTTGGTATATCGGTTTCTTTAACCCTCAGTTGATGATAACCCGACCTTAAGTCGATTTTGGAGTATACGCTCGAACCTTGGAGTTGATCAAATAGATCGTCGATTCGGGGTAAAGGGTATCAGTTTTTGATGATTACTTTGTTCAGCTTACGGTAATCGATACACATGCGAAAAGACCCATCTTTCTTTTTAACGAACAAAATTGGAGCTCCCCATGGTGACGTACTCGGTCGGATAAAACCACGTTCTAATAATTCTTGTAGCTGACTTTGTAATTCTTTCATTTCGGTGGGCGTAAGTCTATATGGAGCACGAGCTATTGAAGCGGCTCCTGGTACAAGATCTATTTGGAATTCAACAGATCGGTGTGGAGGTAGTCCCGGTAATTCGTCCGAAAACACCTCAGAAAATTCTCTTGCAACGGGAACGTCATCGATTTTCTTTTCTTCTTTTTCAACCTTCTCTACGTGTGCTAGTACGGCATAGCAACCTTTTCTTATTAGTTTGCGCGCCTTCAAACTACTGATAAGATTTAATTTGGCATTACCCTTTTCTCCGTACACCATTAAGGGTAACCCGTCTTCTCTCGGAATGCAAATTACCTTCTCATGACAAACAACTTCGGCTTTTACCTTAAACATCCAGTCCATTCCAATAATTACGTCGAAGCTTCCCAATTCCACCGGTATTAAATCAATTGCAAACGTTTCACTAATTAAACTAATTTTTCGATTTCGGCAAATTTTATCAACCTTAATTAGTTTACCGTTTGGTACTTCAACTATACACTTTTTATCCAAAGGCGTTAACGGGCAATTTAATTTGGCACAAAATTCTCTACTCGTATAACTTCTATCGGCACCCGAATCTAATAAAACATAAGCAGGTGTATTGTTGATAAGAAACGTACCCGTAACAAGCTCCCGGTCTTCCTGTACTTTCTCCCCATTAATGTTGAAGGCTCTCCCACGGCCTTGCCTATTTCCATTCCAGCACTGGTTTATGGTATGGCCCAGTTTTCCACATCCATAGCAAACAACGCCGTATTATTTGTTCCAGCATTATTTACTCCTTTGTTTCTATTTGGTCCGTAGACTTCACACTTTGCCGCAATATGGCCATTCCTATTGCACTTGTTACATAATTCTCTACAAAACCATTCCGGATGAAACGTATCACACCTTGGGCATATAGTCCTTTGCTTTTTGTTATCGTTGTTGTTGTTGTTGTTGTTGTTAGGGTTATTTTTGTTGAGACGTTTGTTGTTGTTATTGTTATGATTGGGATTGTTGTTGTTGTTATTATTATTGGGATGGTTGTTGCGGTTATTGTTGCGGTTGTTGTTGCGATTATTGTTGTTATTGGGGTGGTTGCGATTGTTGTTATAATTATTGTTTTGATTGTTGTTGTTGTACTGGTGACCCTGATCACCGCTTTCCTCCCACTTTATTTTCCCCTGTTTCATTATGGCCTCCTCGGCCGCTCTAATGACCCGTCCTAATCCATCCGGATGAAGTCCATATCGATTATAAACGATTCACAATAGTTGATTTCATCGCGAGGTACTTGACCTCTATATGATACATTTTACAAACATTGCATTCATTTTTGAAAAGACAATCTTTCATTACATCGAAAGTTGATGGCATGCATACCATTTCATAATATATCTAACTATAATTGACTTAATATTAATATTGATGAACTCAACGACTCGAATGCAACGTCTTTTGAAATATGTCATGAATGACTCCAAGTAATATCTCTAAGATGAGCAATTGCACAGCGGAAGATTTTTTTCATACCTGAGAATAAACATGCTTTCAAGTGTCAACCAAAAGGTTGGTGAGTTCATTAGTTTAACATAAATAATCATTTCCATCATTTTAATAGACCACATGATTTTCATTTTCAGTTCTCATAAATAAACGTCCCATGCATAGAGACAAAAATATCATTCATATGGATTGAACACCTGGTAACCGACATTAACAAGATGCATATAAGAATATCCCCAATCATTCCAGGAAATCCTTCGGACATGATAAAACAACATCGAAGTACTAAAGCATCCGGTACTTTGGATGGGGTTCGTCGGGCTCATAGATATATCTTTAGGATTCGCATCAATTAGTAGATCGGTTTACTAATTCTTAGGTTACCAAGCAAAAAGGGGCATATTTGGCTTCGATCATTCAACCATATAATGTAGTTTTGATTACTTGTGTCTATTTCGTAAAACATTTATAAAAGTAGCGCATGTATTCTCAGTCCCAAAAATATATATTTCAAAAGCATTTAAAACGGGAGTAATGAAACTCACCTAATGTATTTTGTAGTAAAAATACATATGACAATATTGAACAATGCAGGGTTGGACTTGGATTCACGAACCTATATCATTTGTATATATATATTAAAACATATAATCGTAACTGAACAAGTTTATTTATTATATCTTTAATTTATATATTATGTATGTTTAATTTGTGTATATATTCATATTGGTTAATATTTATATAGTTATATATTTTGTTACTAATATATATTCATTTTTATATATAAAAATATAAATCTTGTGATGTTATATGAATTAAGTATTTTATACATATTTCATTTGTTTGTTAATTTAGTAATTATAATAATACCAAAATAATATTAGTAGTGAATAAAATACTAATATTAGTAGTGAATAAAATACTAATAGTGATAATAATATTATTGATTCTATTAATAATAATATTAATGTTAGTTTTAATAATATATCTTATAATAATGATAATAACAGTAATTTTTTTTTAAAATGAAAAGTTTATTACTAATGATAATAAAATTAGGTAATATTTATAGTAACACAATACTTAATAATAATAATTACTATAGCAATTTCATTACTCGTAATAATATTAATAACAATACTTATGTTAATCATAATCAAAATCTTCATGTTAAATTTCTAAACTAATAACTAAAGCTTCTATAACATCAATTTGTAATCCTAGTCATAATAATAATAGTAATACTTATATTAATTAAAATCATAAAAATACTCATTTTACTACTAATGAGAATAATGATAATAAGTTTGATAACAATAATACTAGTAATAATAATGATAATGAAAATAATAATTTTGATAATACTACTTAATACTTAATAATAATAATAATAATAATAATAATAATAATAATAATAATAATAATAATAATAATAATAATAATAATAATAATAATAATAATAATAATAATAAAAGTCTTATTACTAATGATGATATTAATAATAATACTAATACTATTAATGATACAATTTTTGTAATAACCATAATAATATTAATAATCATAATTGTAATGATAATAATAATAATAAGTGATATCTAAAACTTATGTTAGTAACTATAATAAAAATGATAATTACAATACAAATAATACTATCAATAATTAATATTAACAATAATAGTAATAATAATAATAATAATAATAATAATAATAATAATAATAATAATAATAATAATAATAATAATAATAATAATAATAATAATAATAATAATAATAATAATAATAGAAATCATAATAATATTAAGTTATACCTTTGTAGCATTAAAAAGAGTTAAACTGCCCGAGACGGGACTTTAACTCACGACCTCTCGAAACCCGACACAACCTCCCAACCATTCTTCTGTCTTTCAATTTCTGATTTAATATCATACTCAGTTATATTTAACCTGTTTATTTTGTTTCCTGTTTTCTCTTTTTCTTCATTGTAATTTAAATCGACAGAGGCTAAACAAATTACTAACAATGAGTACTAAGTTGTGTTTTTGGACTTGAAAATGAAATATAATCAATCTATATTGGTTCCTAATTTAATAAAAAAATAAAAATAAAAATATAGAATATATGCTGTACCGTCGCTGTTTATGAAGAAAGAAAAAAAAATTGATTAAGCGAATTCGAATGTTTTAGGCTATGATTATAAAATGAAATAGTTTGTAAATCGTTCATAGAAACTATTGGAATCATAAATTTGAGTGGAGATATCAAAACGATTACGAATTTTGCGATGAACGATTTGTTTGACTTTTGACTTCAAAACTTTGACTCCAAAATTCGATTTCAATTCAATGAATTAAAGATTGAAACTTTGCTGATAGTTTGAGTACAAGATCCTCAACACTTCTGCATTTTTACATTTTTAAATATAATATGAAATCGGGTTTTTGATGTTTTGAGTAATGACTGAGGATATCGAGGTTTTAAAAAAAAATTTATTTAATTTTCAGTTATAATTGCTATTTGTTGAAAGTAAATTGATTGAGTTCAATAAAATCACAAGTTGTCGATTGTTATATAAGGATTAAGGTGTCCATATGAATTTGACAGGAAACATTCGTACAAAAACAAAATATATATATATATATATATATATATATATATATATATATATATATATATATATATATATATATATATATATATATATATATATATATATATATATATATATATAATAAAAACTCGATATTGACTCTCAACAGATTTTGGCTTCATCCTGAGTTATAATCTGTGATTGAAATTGGATTTTAACATATTAGAGATAATAAAGAAAAAGCCCGATAGTGACATTAAACAAAATCGTACGAGTTCCTGATTTTTGTAATTGATATAATTAAACTAATATTAATAATGAATAAATATTTTAATAATAATAATAAAAATAATATTAATAACATTAATAATATTTATTGATAAAGATAAATAATAATGATATGCTAATATTATTAATAACACTAATGATCTCTTTAAAAAATATAATAGGTTTGATAATAATTAATACTAATGATAATTATTATAATAATAATGACTTTTAATAATAATGATAATAATAATTATAAAAGTAATAATATTAATAGTAATAATTATAATAATGCTAATAATATTTAAATTACAATCATAATTTTTAATTATTCTTATAACCTTTTTATCATACCTTACAATTATAATAATATTAATAATGATAATAATAATAATACTAATTTTAATAGTAATACAGAGAGTAATAATAATATTATTACAACGATTATGTCTTAATTTGTAATTAAATTTAATATATTAATATCACATATTTTTAATTATGTAATATGTAATAATGTATATGTATAATCACATATATTGAATATTGAATATAATACATTTTACAATATACATATATTATAATGAATGGAAATCATATATATTTGTTCATAACAACTTTTATCTTGTATATGTATATTTTTACATTTTTAAATCTGATGATTAAATGGTATTTTATTATTTCAATTTATTATATAAATTTATATTCATATATACATATACATATTTATTTATAACAATCGTTCGTGAATCGTCAGGAATAGTTAACAGTTAACTGAATCCATCTAAACAATTCAAAAATTTTAAGACTCAACATTACAGACTTTGCTTATCGTGTCGAGATTATATAAAGATTTAGTTTAAATTTGGTCGGAAATTCCCGGGTCGTCACAGTACCTACCCGTTAAAGAAATTTCGTCCCGAAATTTGAAGGTGGTCGTCATGGTTAACAATAAATATTTTTTCATGACGCATGTAAGCTGATGAATAGAGTTTTATTACCATTGAGTAATAAGGAATAAATAATCTGATTATTCGAAGAGTATAAGTGAAGCTGTTGCAAAAGATTGAAATGCATAAATAGAGATTCGTGTTAATTTTTGACGCTCTCTTGTTTGAATTCTTGAATTCAAGGGATTTAAAGAAAATCTTTGAAATTTAAAAGATTTGACTCTTCGACGAGTAAGGAAATTAAGATCTCTATAATAAAAAATACGGTGATCTGCATCGATTACTCTGTCTGATATTATCATTATAAATTAAACTTTTTCCGTTCCATTATTTTCCACCAATCCCATTTTCTATACTTTCATTCTTAATTCTTACTTCTAAAAGATTTTGAAAATGCTTCATCCAGTTCTAATCATTGATATTTTCCTAATTATCCTTTCTGTCATCCTTCTTTTTAATCTTTCACCAGAAGAATCTGTTTACTTCTACTATTACCTTGGGATGATACTATTCTTAATTCTACCGTGTCTTTATATTGTTATTCTTATTAATATCTACGTTTTGTAATCTCCGTGTTGTTATTGGGCTTTATATTTTCTCCTATATTTCGGTGTTCCTGCTTCTGTCTCCTATAATCATTGTCATCCACAGTTAATGCTCTCTCTTATTTGCTGCGATTTATACCCTCTTTCTATTTCGGAGCTTCATGCTTTTGTTTTCTTTTCGCAAGTATTGGTCCAAAATTTGTAGGTATGGAGTTCCGATTGAAATTAATGTTCTAAGCAAGAAAGAACGTAATAGCACGATTTGATTTGTCAAATTACCAGAATCACTGAGAATAGAACTATCAAGAATATATTTTCTTGATATGTTTAGAAGTTAATTTGAATGAAAGAGTTATGTAACATGGCACGTGATGACGATATGATCTGTGAATCATCACGTTCCATTAGAAACTCAGCAAGACTTACTGTAATATAATCACGTTGATCAAGTGTCAATATATTATACTAATTCATGCATCAATTTCTTTACATTTCTCTAGAATTTATTCATAAATTAAACTTAGATTTTACAGAAGTTTCCAATATAATGAAACACAGGAAGCACGAAGAGGTATATAATTTCGGACGAGAATATTTATGAAAATATCCTCAGAAATATCGAAGATATTGATGATGATATTTTGGAATTTCTAAGTTCGATGGTTGATGGAGAAAGATTTTCCGCAAGATTTTTAACATGACTTCGGAGCAAGATATTCTTTAAAGATTTCAACGGATCCAGAATTATCTGGATTCTTTGAATATAGGGTTTGGTCCTTGTATTTGTCCTTGGTCTCCTTTATGGTTAGCTCAATCCATTTTTCAGTTCTAACTTTTATGAGCTTTTCCAACATACTATTCTTTATCATTAAACTTCCGACGATTAAGGTCGTTTACGGTTGTCTACAGTTTCTGCTGCTTCATTCAGCTTTTTCAACATTCAGAGTATTGGTTTGTAGACTGAGTGCTGTTCAGAATTTCAGAATGAAAGATCATAATTCTAAAAGATAAATGTTATACATATAACTGTTGATGTAGATATGCTGTGCATTTTCAAAGTACTGATTGTTGATTCCCGATAATTGGTATGGCAGTTCTCGTTACAAGATGCGGATGAGTATATGATAGGGTTTCAATGAATAAATATAATGATTTATCGGAGAGATTTAAACCAATAAGAAACGAGATTGCTGGTACGTCTGCTGGTAATATGGTAGAATATGAAAGGTTTCCCGGTAACAATAAAAGAGCACGCATATATATCAAGGTTATAATAAGGTTGTTTCAAACGAAAAGTCAAAGTTATCTTGCTGGAGCTGTGACAAAATTCGCTACTTTGAAAAGAGATTATCAAGTTATTTTGGGTAATAACAACACTAAGGAATTAGCACAACTACGTGTTAAACGTTTATTCAGTTTCCGATAGTTTTTCAGATGCATAACTATATGCATCAATCTTTTCTTCCGTAGATGAAGTACGGTTGGTTCATCCTTTAGTTTGAGGTGTTTTCCAGAATCATGAATGGTTTGAACGCAGATCGTAATCGTCAAGATACAAATGAAATTTAGAATGAAATCAAGTGGAAAACTTGAAGAATTATTTAGTTTCATATGTTATAATCAGTATTTTAATTCATTTTAATTGTCCAATATTATTCGTCCACAGTCGATAGTCCACAATTAACAGTCCAATAATTCATATATAGCTTAATATATAATATCGGAATTAATTAATACGTATCGTGACCCGTATACGTCTCAGACTCGATCACAACTCAAACTATATATATTATTGTAGAATCAACCTCAACCTTGTATAGCTAACTCCAGCATTACTGCATATAGAGTGTCTATGGTTATTCCAAATAATATATATAAATGCCTCGATATGATATGTCAAAACCTTGTATACGTGTCCCGATATTTAAAGTGCGTAAAATAAATAACAAAAATTAAATTACGATAAATAAAATTGCGAGAATTAAAATTGCGATAAATTAAATGCGATAAATAAATTACGATAAATAAAAGGTAATACGAAATTAACAGTTAGCTAGGAACAGTTAGCGTAGATTCTTAACAAAATTTTCTCATGGTTAATTTGTTTGTTTCTAACAAATTTTTATTTTTGTCCAATGTTTTCTTCATTATGCCACTTGTTGGATTCTTATAGATCAAAATCCAAATATGAAATTGAATGAAAATAGTTATTCTGCGGTGAACAGATACGTATATCGGTGAGTGTAAATAGGATAGTAAATGACTGTTGAATCAGCTTTGACGAATGTACAGTGTAACTTATTAAGGTGAAATCTAGATATTACTTGGGTATTACCTACCCGTTAAAATATTTTCATCATTAACAGTTTGTACGAAAGAATTTTCAATTACAATCTTTCTGAAAATATATATACATATATATTTTCTTCAGATGTAATCGTGGATTTAATGAGTCAATATGATATTAATCTCATTTGCTTTTCGGTTTGAGCTAGAATAATTAATCTCTAACACTTTCAGAAATCACATATTCTTCGCAGAATATTTCTTCAATGAAGTTATAAATTAATACTTCATCGTTCATTATTGTTGGTACTCCTTGGTATCTATGGTGCGTATGGCGTTGATGTTCGTGTGACAGATTGTGAAGTTGAGGTTTGCGATGCGGTTGTTGTTGGTAGTAATGGTACTGTTGGCGTTGATGATGGTGGTACTGGTTTTGCTGCTGGTGCTGCTGCTGGTGTTTGTAACCTTTGCACTATATTCTCCAAAGCCACTACCCGAGAGCGAAGTTCGTTGACTTCTTCTATTATTCCGGAATGATTGTCGGTCAGAACGAGCGGATGAATAAGGTTTGAATTTTTAGATAGAATATAATCGTGGCGAGATATTAGGGAAATGAGGCTGAAAATGGTATTTCAGACTGATTCGCCGGTAAGTGTTTCAGGTTCTTCACCAAGAAGGAAATTTGGTTGATGGAAAGTATCGTTTTCTTCTCGTTTCCATTTTTTAAGTCGACTACGAACTCATCAGATGAATTGGGGATGGATGGTTTGTTGATTCATTCTGGTGACGCTGCTTTCGGAGCTTAGGTGAAACTCCATATCGGAATAGCTGTCGGAATCCGAAGAATTCGAACTGGTTGAGGGATTCATCTCGTACGATCAGATGAAGGATTTTCGATAAGAAATAGATTATAAGATGTAGATTAGTACCCCGCAATACATAATTTACATATGCATATATAATACTAAAATCCCATAAGTTACGGAGGAATCAACAGAAGCTGTCAGACAAAGGTAACAATAACAGATACGTTAAGATATGAACTTAGCAGATACGCTAAGATATGAATTTTTATCTTTACAATATTTATGCAATCAATGCAATAAGATGTGTCTATACTAAGAATGATAAGCAGGCAAATTCTGACAAAAATGATAAGCAAAACTTTTGACATGCAGACACGGTCGAAGTCCAGACTCACTAATGCATCCTAACGAATACTAGTTAGACACACTAATGCAAGACCTGGTTCGCTAAGACCACCTCTCTGATACCAACTCTAATGACCCGTCCTAATCCATCAGAACGAAGTCCATATCGATTATAAACGATTCACAATAGTTGATTTCATCGCGAGGTACTTGACCTCTATATGATACATTTTACAAACATTGCATTCATTTTTGAAAAGACAATCTTTCATTACATCGAAAGTTGACGGCATGCATACCATTTCATAATATATCTAACTATAATTGACTTAATATTAATCTTGATGAACTCAACGACTCGAATGCAACGTCTTTTGAAATATGTCATGAATGACTCCAAGTAATATCTCTAAGATGAGGAAATGCACAGCGGAAGATTTCTTTCATACCTGAGAATAAACATACTTTCAAATGTCAACCAAAAGGTTGGTGAGTTCATTAGTTTAACATAAATAATCATTTCCATCATTTTAATAGACCACAAGATTTTCATTTTCAGTTCTCATAAATAAACGTCCCATGCATAGAGACAAAAATATCATTATATGGATTGAACACCTGGTAACCGACATTAACAAGATGCATATAAGAATATCCCCTATCATTCCGGGAAATCCTTCGGACATGATAAAACAACATCGAAGTACAAAAGCATCCGGTACTTTGGATGGGGTTCGTCGAGCCCATAGATCTATCTTTAGGATTCGCATCAATTAGTAGATCGGTTTACTAATTCTTAGGTTACCAAGCAAAAAGGGGCATATTCGGCTTCGATCATTCAAACATATAATGTAGTTTTGATTACTTGTGTCTATTTCGTAAAACATTTATAAAAGTAGCGCATGTATTCTCAGTCCCAAAAATATATATTGCAAAAGTATTTAAAAAGGGAGTAATGAAACTCACCTAATGTATTTTGTAGTAAAAATACATATGACAATATTGAACAATGCACGCTTGGCCTTGGATTCACGAACCTATATCATTTGTATATATATATATTAAAACATATAATCGTAACTGAACAAGTTTGTTTATTATATCTTTAACTTATATATTATGTATGTTTAATTTTTGTATATATTCATATTGGTTAATATTTATATAGTTATATATTTCATTACTAATATATATTCATTTTTTATATAAAAATATAAATCTTGTGACGTTATATGTATTAAGTATTTTATATATATTTCATTTGTTTGTTAATTTAGTAATTATAATAATACCAAAATAATATTAGTAGTGAATAAAATACTAATATTAGTAGTGAATAAAATACTAATAGTGATAATAATATTATTGATTCTATTAATAATAATATTAATGTTAGTTTTAATAATATATCTTATAATAATGATAATAACAGTAATTTGTTTTTTAAAATGAAAAGTTTATTACTAATGATAATAAAATTAGGTAATTTTTATAGTAACACAGTACTTAATAATAATAATTATTATAGCAATTTCATTACTCGTAATAATATTAATAACAATACTTATGTTAATCATAATCAAAATCTTCATGTTAAATTTCTAAACTAATAACTAAAGCTTCTATAACA
Organism: Rutidosis leptorrhynchoides; assembly: GCF_046630445.1. Lineage (NCBI taxonomy): Eukaryota > Viridiplantae > Streptophyta > Magnoliopsida > Asterales > Asteraceae > Rutidosis > Rutidosis leptorrhynchoides. Next base: position 241,830,159 of record NC_092334.1, on the reverse strand, counting down.
TCAATTTGTAATTCTAGTCATAATAATAGTAATACTTATATTAATTAAAATCATAAAAATATTCATTTTACTACTAATGAGAATAATGATAATAAGTTTGATAACAATAATACTAGTAATAATAATGATAATGAAAATAATAATTTTGATAATACTACTTAATACTTAATAATAATAATAATAATAATAATAATAATAATAATAATAATAATAATAATAATAATAATAATAATAATAATAATAAAAGTCTTATTACTAATGATGATATTAATAATAATACTAATTAATACTAATACTATTAATGATACAATTTTTGTAATAACCATAATAATATTAATAATCATAATTGTAATGATAATAATAATAAGTGATATCTAAAACTTATGTTAGTAATTATAATAAAAATGATAATTACAATACAAATAATACTATCAATAATTAATATTAACAATAATAGTAATAATAATAATAATAATAATAATAATAATAAAAATAATAATAATAATAATAATAATAATAATAATAATAATAATAATAATAATAATAGAAATCATAATAATATTAAGTTATACCTTTGTAGCATTAAAAAGAGTTAAACTGCCCGAGACGGGACTCGAACCCGTGACCTCTCGAAACCCGACACAACCTCCCAACCATTCTTCTGTCTTTCAATTTCTGATTTAATATCATACTCAGTTATATTTAACCTGTTTATTTTGTTTCCTGTTTTCTCTTCTTCTTCATTGTAATTTAAATCGACAGGGGCTAAACAAATTACTAACAATGAGTACTAAGTTGTGTTTTTGGACTTGAAAATGAAATATAATCAATCTATATTGGTTCCTAATTTAATAAAAAAAATAAAAAAAAATATAGAATATATGCTGTATCGTCGTTGTTTATGAAGAAAGAAAAAAAATTGATTAAGCGAATTCGAATGTTTTAGGCTATGATTATAAAATGAAATAGTTTGTAAATCGTTCATAGAAACTATTGGAATCATAAATTTGAGTGGAGATATCAAAACGATTACGAATTATGCGATGAACGATTTGTTTGACTTTTAACTTCAAAACTTTGACTCCAAAATTCAATTTCAATTCAATGAATTAAAGATTGAAACTTTGCTGATAGTTTGAGTACAAGATCCTCAACACTTCTGCATTTTTACATTTTTAAATCTAATATGAAATCGGGTTTTTGATGTTTTGAGTAATGACAGAGGACATCGAGGTTTTTAAAAAAAAAAATTTAATTTTCAGTTATAATTTCTATTTGTTGAAAGTAAATTGATTGAGTTCAATAAAATCACAAGTTGTCGATTGTTATATAAGGATTAAGGTGTCCATATGAATTTGACATGAAACATTCGTACAAAAACAAAAAATATATATATATATATATATATATATATATATATATATATATATATATATATATATATATATATATATATATATATATATATATATATATATTGACTCTCCACATATTTTTGCTTCATCCTGACTTATAATCTGTGATTGAAATTGGATTTTAACAGATTAGAGACAACAAAGAAAAAGCCCGATAGTGACATTAAAAAAAATCTTACGAGTTCCTGATTTTTGTAATTGATATAATTAAACTAATATTAATAATGAATAAATATTTTAATAATAATAATATTAATAATAATAATAATATTAATAACAATAATAATATTTATTGATAAAGATAAATAATAATGATATGGTAATATTATTAATAACACTAATGATCTCTTTAAAAAATATAATAGGTTTGATAATAATTAATACTAATGATAATTATTATAATAATAATGACTTTTAATAATAATGATAATAATAATTATAAAAGTAATAATATTAATATTAATAATTATAATAATGCTAATAATATTTAAATTACAATTATAATTTTTAATTATTCTTATAACCTTTTTATCATACCTTATAATTATAATAATATAAATAATGATAATAATAATACAAATTTTAATAGTAATACAGAGAGTAATAATAATATTATTACAACGACTATGTCTTAATTTATAATTAAATTTAATATATTAATATCACATATTTTTAATTATGTAATATGTAATAATGTATATGTATAATCACATATATTGAATATTGAATATAATACATTTTACAATATACATATATTATAATGAATGGAAATCATATATATTTGTTCATAACAACTTTTATCTTGTATATGTATATTTTTACATTTTTAACTCTGATGATTAAATGGTATTTTATTATTTCAATTTATTATATAAATTTATATTCATATATACATATACATATTTATTTATAACAATCGTTCGTGAATCGTCGGGAATAGTCAAAGGTTAACTGAATCCATCTAAACAATTCAAAAATTTTACGACTCAACATTACAGACTTTGCTTATCGTGTCGAGATTATATAAAGATTTAGTTTAAATTTGATCGGAAATTCCTGGGTCGTCATAGCCGCTTCTTTCTTTATCCTTCCTGTAATTTGGCCTATCAATTTGTGAGCTATACGGCTCGCTTTCTGCATTATTGCAGGGTCGTTAGCACCTACATGCTCTTGGATTCGTTCTGGCAACCCTTTTATGAATGCTTCAATTTTTGCTTCTTCGTTCTCAAATGCTCCAGGACACATTAAAGCCAGTTCATTGAAACGTCGCTCGTAGGTAGTGACATCTAACCCTTGGGTTGTCAGTACTTTAAGCTCTGCCTTAAGCTTGTTGATTTCGGTTCTGGGATGGTACTCTTCCGTCATCATGTGCTTGAAAGCGGACCATGGAAGTGCGTAGGCGGTATTCTGTCCTACGTAATCCATGTAGGTATTCCACCATGTCAAAGCAATACCCCTGAAAGTATGTGTGGCATACTTAACTTTATCCTCTTCTGCGCAGTTGCTGATTGCGAACACAGCTTCAACCTTCTCTGTCCACCGCTTTAGTCCAATGGGTCCTTCGGTTCCTTCAAACTCATTGGGTTTGCAGGCCATAAAAGCTTTGTAGGAACATCCTATCCGGTTGCCATTGTTTCCTCCACTGCTGGAACCCGATTGGTTATTGTTGTTCATTGCATTCACCACTGCAGCCACATTTGCAGTGAAAGCTTGAAGTTCTTCTGTGTTCAATTGTTGTTGTCTCGTAGCTGGAGGAGCCATTTCCTTCAAAAATAGCCGAATGAGTTAATCATATAGAATTTTTTTAGAAGTAGCCAAAAAGTATTTTGTAGCTTAATATGAACTTATTATTATAAAAGCCTTTTCTTCATATTAGCATTTTATAACTGTAATAATGTTCATACTTAGCAGCTAACACATAAATTAACTACTAAAATTCTAATATGAAAAACTATGGTAAGTTATTACGTTACTACGTAATAATAAGTTGTAATAATAATAATAAACCTTCCATGCTTATTCTTATTATTATACAATTATAAGGAAAATTACATTGCGGATTTTCTTACAAACTTAAACACACAATATAATACATATTTCACAATGCATGGAATACAGGATAGCTGCCAATGGTTCAAGAATGGTGATATTTCTTAGATGTTGACGTTGTTTCTTTCTTGACCAAACGTTTGGATTTTCATTTGGATAGTTCTTTTTCCATTTCCTCCCAATTGGTTCTTTCGGCTAATTGTTTGGGAGCAAAACCAACAGTCGTTATACGAGCGGTCATTTTATAAACTGGTCTCTTAGGTGGTTCAGGTGGATGATCACAAATATTTTGGGTCATAATAGGTTCATCGGGTTTGGGATCGGGTATAACAGCCAAAGATTTTCCCAAATCACGTTGTGATTCGGTAATTTCCACAACTTCTTCATGATCCTCTTCTTCGGGTTCCTCTTCGGGATCTTCTTCTGGATCCTCTTCTGGAACCTCTACTGGCAATTGTGAATCTTCCCAATTTTCCCAAAAATTTTCCACTTTAATGGTAGCACCAAAAGTTAACTTTTCCGTTGGTTCATAAGTCGTATGCTTTGACTCAGCCTCCGAATCACTTGATAAGTAAATGAAATCTGAATCACTAGAGATGCTTATATGATCGGATGAAGTCATCTATCACATAATAGCAGGCACGTTAAGAGAATGATATATCTTATAATATTTATATGTTAATAATCTTATGTCGTCAACAATTATATTAAGCAATCATTTTTAAAATAATTACGGTCGAAGTCCAGACTCACTAATGCATCAAAAATTAGTTAGACACACTAATGAAAAATTTTCTGATTCTCTAAGACCAATGCTCGAATACCAACTGAAATGCCCCGTTCATATTAATTATAAACGTTTCATATTAATTGGTTTCTTTGCGAGGTTTTGACCTCTATATGAGACGTTTTTCAAATCTTGCATTCGTTTTTAAAAACAACCATAACCTTTATTATTGAATAAAGGTCTTAATGACATAATTTAGATTGTTTATCAAATACAATCTCCTCAAATAAATAAGTTTTTACACAACCCATTACAATATGATCAAATATATTACAACAAATACTCAGAATGTAAGTTTAAACAATATAAACAATTATGCCGACTCCAAATCTTGACCTTGGGTTGGCATATGACAGCGGAATCGTTTTTAATATTCACCTGAGAAAAAACATGCTTAAAACGTCAACAAAAATGTTGGTGAGTCATAGGTTTAATTTCTATATAATAATCATAATATTTAATAAGCCACAAGATTTCATTAAATTAAATGCGCAGGATCATTACAACTGCAAAAATAATCATTCATACGATGAGTCGCCTGGTAACCAACCTTAACATAGAGCGCTTAAGATATCTGGCATCATACATTCTACTATTCAAATGTATGATAAGAACCCTTCAAAGTACTAAAGCATTTCCACTATTCGAAAATGGGGGTGGTTGGTGCCCGTAGATCTACCTTTAGGATTCGCGTCAATTAGTGTTTTTCACTAATTCTTAGGTTACCAAGCATAATAATAATAAGTACAGATATCCGGTATAACAAATCAATCGTAGAATGTAGTTCCATGAACTTGTACTTATTTTGTAAAACATTTATAAATTTTGCATGTATTCTCATCCCAAAATAATTTATATAGTAAAAATGGGACTATAACTCACTTGTGATGATTTCCGAATAGATGGTGGTAAGATTTGGCCTTTGACAAATTCACAAACCTAATAATAATATTCTTGTGTCAAGATATATATATATATATATATATATATATATATATATATATATATATATATATATAATTAATATTCCATACTTATGATACTTGTGATAATTTTAATTGTCCATTGTTAGTAGTCCAATGTTCGTAGTCCAATAGTCCAATAATCCAAAAGTATGAATATATATAAATATAAATGCATATATTGTGTTAGAATTCACTAACACTATAATATATTGTGTTAATATAATAAGACACATAATATGTATATTGTCTGAAGCAATCCGCGACCCATTGTATATATGTCTCAGGCTCGATCACAACTCAAAGTATATAATATTTTGGAATCTACTTCGACCCACAGCTAACTCGAGATTACTGTCAATGGTGTCTAATAGTTCATTCCAAACATATATATAGAAGAAGTCAAAATGATATGTCAAAACATTGTATACAAATCCACGGTGATCAAGTCATGTATATATATATATATATGGTGCCATACGATCTTTATTAAGACTATAATATATTGTCGTAGAACTTAATTACGACTATTATAAATTGTATTTCCATAAGTTCGGGAACAAGACATGTATAAATATATGTAGGATACAAGGTAAGTTAGCTAGGATAAGGTTAGCATCCATTTTTATGAATCATGTTTGTAGCTAAAAATTAAGAAAAATATCCAATTTTGTTTTACCCATAATTTCTTCGTTACAAATCTGTTTTGAGTGATTCGAGTTGCCATGGTTTCGTATCGAACTCAAAATTATTAATATTAACAGAAAAAGTATAGGTTTATAGTTGAAAATACAGCTTAGGTGTCAAATAAGAGAAGATAGTCATATCCGTCGTAAGAACGACATCTTGATGACCCATTTGAAAAACATACTTCCACTTAGAGTTTAACCATGGATTTTGGATATATTTCATATCCATATAAAATAAGATTTTTCACCAAAAGAAATCTTTTAATTCAAAGTTTAAGATAGGTTTTTAAAATAAAACCCAAAACAGCCCCCGTTCGACTAAGACGGCGTATATTCGATTTTAAGGTGTTCTTCGTGTTTACAAGTTTTATATCCTTATGTTAGCTTGACATACAGTAATAATACATGTTTTGAAGTATTTTAAAAGTCAAGTTACAAGGATTAAGTTTATTTGCAAATAAGTTTAGAAATAATCTAAACTATGTTCTTGTTGTTATTAGTTATAACTCAAAATAAGATAGCTATATGAATATGAATCGAATAAGATTATGAATAAGGTTACTACCTCAAATCAAATGAATAAATTTGCTAGAGAAATAAGGAGAATATCTTGAGTTCAAAGATATCCTTGATGTCTTGGAATTCTTGAAGTAAAATCATGAAATGAACAAAAGTTCGAATAAGAATTTCTATCTTGAAATAAGATAGTTATAAGTATATGAATTGAACTAAAGCTTATATATGATTCTTACCTTGATTATAAGATGAAAATCTAATGGAAAGAAAGTATAATTCTTGATCCTAAAGAGTGGTGGAGTTGGATTGAAAGGTTGGAAGTAAGCTAGTAAACTTGAAAGTATTTGTGAAGTGTTCTTGATGTGTTCTTGAATATTGATGTTTCTTGATTGTAATTGAAGCTAGATTGACCTAGATGATCAATATTACTGAAGTAGAGACGTTCTTGAGTGTAGAGAGAGTTAGGATGGAGAAAATTTGGATTAGAAAATCAAGGAAATGTGATGTGTGTGTTGTTTGAAAAAAATGCCTAATGCTTAGTCAATATAAGGTTACTAGTTTTTGTTTTTATGCATAAATATCAAGTATAAGTTAAAACAATTCATGATCATAGTTTATGAATCATTCATGGCTGATCATTGGAGTTTACTATTGGTATGTACCAATAGTAAATAATCTAGAAGCTGTGTATTGTACGAGTACAAATACGGTTGCATACGAGTAGAATTGTTGATGAAAATGAACGAGAATGTAATTGTAAGCATTTTTGATAAGTAGAAGTACTTTGATATGTGTCTTGAAGTCTTTCAAAAGTGTATGAATACATCTTAAAATACTATATGTATATACAATTTAACTGAATCGTTAAGTCACCGTTAGTCGTTACATGTAAGTGTCGTTTGAAATCTTTAAGTTAACGATCTCATTTAATGTAGTTAACCTAATATTTATTATATCTAATGAGATGTTAAATTATTATATTATCATGATATTATGATGTATGAATATATCTTAATATGATATATATACATTAAAATATCGTTACAACGATAATCGTTACATATATGTCTCGTTTCGAAATCCTTAAGTTAGTAGTCTTGTTTTTACATATGTAGTTCATTGTTAATACACTTAGTGATATGTTTAATTTTCATTTATCATGTTAAACATTGTGTATCAATATCTTAATATGATTCATATGTATTTAGTAAGACGTTGTTATAACGATAATCGTTATATATATGTATATAGTCTTGAAGTCTTTAAGTTAGTAATATCATTTTATGTATATAACCAATTGTTATTATATGTAATGAGATACTTAAATATCATTTTATAAAATCATAAGTATATATATACATATATATCCATATATACATCATTATATAATTATTTCGAGTTATGATGTTCGTGAATCGTCAGACAAACTGGGTGGCCAAATATTTGTATAAAATTCATTTCAAATAACCAAATCTTAATGAGTTTGATTACTTAACATGTTGGAAACATTTATTATGTAAATATTAATCTTCTATATATTATCGGAAAAATCCGGGTCGTTACATTACACACCCGTTAAATTATATTTCGTCCCGAAATTTAGAATAGTACCTATTTAAAATGTGATATCGGGAAACAACTGTGGGTACTTCAGCTTCATTTGGTCTTCTCATTCCCAAGTAAATTCAGGTCCTCTACTAGCATTCCATCGAACCTTAACGATTGGTATCTTACTTTGTTTGAGTCGTTTGACCTCACTATCCATAATTTCGACGGGTTCTTCGACGAAATTTAGTTTCTCGTCAATTTTAATCTCGTCTAAAGGAATAATGAGATCTTCGGTAGCTAGGCATTTCTTCAGGTTTGAAATATGAAAGGTGTTGTGAATCTTTTCTAATTGTGGAGGTAGATCAAGTCGATAGGCCACCTGCCCAATGCGTTTTTCATTCTTGAATGGCCCAATGTATCTTGGGCTCAATTTCCCTCGCTTTCCAAAATGAATAACACCTTTCCAAGGTGATACCTTAAGCATAACCATATCACCCTCCTAAACTCTAAAGGTTTCCTTCTAACATCCGCGTAGCTCGTTTTCTGACTCTGGGCTGTTTTCAATCGTTGCTGAATCTGAATGACCTTGTCGGTAGTTTCCTGGATAATTTCTGGACCTGTAATCTGTTTTCCCCCACATCACTCCAATAAATCGGAGACCAGCACTTCCTCCCATAAAGTGCCTCGAATGGTGCCACCTCAATGCTAGAATGATAGTTGTTGTTGTAGGAAAACTCAGCTAACGGTAGATGTCGATCCCAACTGCTTTCAAAATCAATAACACATGCTCGTAGCATGTCTTCGAGTATCTGAATCATCCTTTCACTCTGCCCATCAGTTTGTGGATGATAGGTAGTACTTAAATCTAGACGAGTTCCCAACACTTCGTGTAATGCCTGCCAGAATCTAGAAGTAAATCTGCTATTACGATCAGAGATAATAGAGATTGGTATACCATGTCTAGAAACAACTTCTTTCAGGTATAATCGTGCTAATTTCTCTATACCATCCTCTTCTTTTATTGGCATAAAGTGTGCTGACTTAGTAAGACGATCGACTATTACCCAAATCATATCATAACCACCTACGGTTCTCGGTAACTTAGCAATGAAATCCATGGTAATGTTTTCCCATTTCCATTCTGGGATTTCAGGTTGTTGGAGTAGGCCTGATGGTTTCTGATGTTCAAGCTTTGACTTTAGAACAAGTCAAACATGCTCCTACATATGTGGCTATATCGGCCTTCATTCCTGGCCACCAAAAGTTTCTCTTGAGGTCTTGGTATGTTTTCCCCGCTCCGGGATGTATTGAATATCTGGTTTTATGTGCTTCATCTAGTACCACTTTCCTCAAATCTCCATTCTTTGGTACCCAAATTCTTTCAGCTAAATACCTGGTTCCGTCTTCCTGAATATTAAGCTGTTTTTCTAATCCTTTGGGTATTTCCCTTCCAAAAATTCCTTCCTTCAAAACCTCCTGTTGTGCCTCTTTTATTCGAGTAGTAAGATTAGTATGAATAATCATGTTCATAGCTTTTACTCTAATAGGTTCTCTTTCCTTTCGACTCAAGGCATCGGCTAGCACATTCGCTTTTCCCGGGTGGTAACGGATTTCACAATCATAATCATTTAGCAGCTCTACCCATCTACGCTGCCTCATGTTTAGTTGCTTTTGATTTAAAATATGTTGGAGACTTTTGTGGTCGGTGTATACGATAAACTTGACCCCATATAGATAATGTCTCCACATCTTTAATGCAAAAATAACGGCGCCCAATTCTAGATCATGAGTGGTGTAGTTTTGTTCATGAATTTTGAGTTGTCGAGAAGTATATGCAATTACCTTCTTCCGTTGCATAAGAACACACCCAAAACCCATTCTTGATGCGTCGCAGTAAATAACAAAATCTTCCATTCCATCAGGTAACGATAAAATAGGTGCCGTAGTCAACTTCTTTTTCAACAATTGGAAGGCACCCTCTTGTTCGGAAGTCCATTCATACTTCTTCCCCTTATGTGTCAAGGCAGTTAAAGGTTTGGCTACTTGGGAGAAATCTTAAATAAATCTCCTATAATAACCGGCTAAACCCAAAAATTGACGTATTTGCGTTGGAGTTTTCGGGGTTTCCCAATTTTTGATGGCTTCGATCTTGGCGGGATCAACTTTGATTCCATTACTACTGACTACGTGGCCAAGAAATTGTACTTCATTTAACCAAAAAGCGCACTTAGAGAATTTTGCATAAAGCTGTTCTTTTCTTAACAATTCTAACACAAGTCTCAAGTGTTGTTCGTGTTCTTGGTTATTCTTCGAATAGATAAGAATGTCATCAATAAAGACAATAACAAACTTATCTAAATATGGACTACATACTCGATGCATGAGATCCATGAAAACTGCGGGTGCATTGGTTAGACCGAATGGCATAACTATGAATTCGTAATGGCCATAAGGAGTTCTGAAGGCTGTTTTTGGTATATCGGCTTCTTTAACCCTCAGTTGATGATAACCTGACCTTAAGTCGATTTTGGAGTATACGCTCGAACCTTAGAGTTGATCAAATAGATCGTCGATTCGGGGTAAAGGGTCTCGGTTTTTGATGGTTACTTTGTTCAGCTCACGGTAATCGATACACATGCGAAAAGACCCATCTTTCTTTTTAACGAACAAAATTGGAGCTCCCCATGGTGACGTACTCGGTCGGATAAAACCACGTTCTAATAATTCTTGTAGCTGACTTTGTAATTCTTTCATTTCGGTGGGCGCAAGTCTATATGGGGCACGAGCTATTGGTGCAGCTCCTGGTACAAGATCTATTTGGAATTCAACGGATCAGTGTGGAGGTAGTCCCGATAATTCGTCCGGAAACACCTCAGGAAATTCTCTTGCAACGGGAACGTCATTGATTTTCTTTTCTTCTTTTTCAACCTTCTCTACGTGTGCTAGTACGGCATAGCAACCTTTTCTTATTAGTTTGCGCTCCTTCAAACTACTGATAAGATTTAATTTGGCATTACCCTTTTCTCCGTACACCATTAAGGGTAACCCGTCTTCTCTCGGAATGCGAATTGCCTTCTCATGACAAACAACTTCGGCTTTTACCTTGGACATCGAGTCCATTCCAATAATTACGTCGAAGCTTCCCAATTCCACCGGTATTAAATCAATTGCAAATGTTTCGCTAATTAAACTAATTTTTCGATTTCGGCAAATTTTATCAACCTGAATTAGTTTACCGTTTGCTACTTCAACTATACACTTTTTATCCAAAGGCGTTAACGGGCAATTTAATTTGGCACAAAATTCTCTACTCATATAACTTCTATCGTCACCCGAATCAAATAAAACATAAGCAGGTGTATTGTTGATAAGAAACGTACCCGTAACAAGCTCCGGGTCTTCCTGTGCTTTCTCCCCATTAATGTTGAAGGCTCTCCCACGGCTTTGCCTATTTCCATTTCGGCACTGGTTTATGGTATGGTCCGGTTTTCCACATCCATAGCAAACAACGCCGTTATTATTTGTTCCAGCATTATTTACTCCTTTGTTTCTATTTGGTCCGTAGACTTCACACTTTGCCGCAATACGGCCGTTCCTATTGCACTTGGAACATAATTCTCTACAAAACCATTCCGGATGAAACGTATCACACCTTGGGCATATAGTCCTTTGGTTTTTGTTGTCGTTGTTGTTGTTAGGGTTATTGTTGTTGAGACGTTTGTTGTTGTTATTGTTGTGATTGGGATTGTTGTTGTTGTTATTATTATTGGGATGGTTGTTGTGGTTATTGTTGCGGTTGTTGTTGCGATTGTTGTTGTTATTGGGGTGGTTGCGATTGTTGTTGTAATTGTTGTTTTAATTGTAGTTGTTGCACTGGTGACCCTGATGACCGCTTTCCTCCCACTTTCTTTTCCCCTGTTTCATTATGGTCTCCTCGGCCACTCTAATGACCCGTCCTAATCCATTCGGACGAAGTCCATATCGATTATAAACGATTCACAATAGTTGATTTCATCGCCAGGTACTTGACCTCTATATGATACATTTTACAAACATTGCATTCATTTTTGAAAAGACAATCTTTCATTACATCGAAAGTTGACGGCGTGCATACCATTTCATAATATATCTAACTATAATTGATTAATATTAATCTTGATGAACTCAATGACTCGAATGCAACGTCTTTTGAAATATGTCATGAATGACTCCAAGTAATATCTCTAAGATGAGCAAATGCACCGCGGAAGATTTCTTTCATACCTGAGAATAAACATGCTTTCAAGTGTCAACCAAAAGATTGGTGAGTTCATTAGTTTAACATAAATAATCATTTCCATCATTTTAATAAACTACAAGATTTTCATTTTCAGTTCTCATAAATAAACGTCTCATGCATAGAGACAAAAATATAATTCATATGGATTGAACACCTGGTAACCGACATTAATAAGATGCATATAAGAATATCCCCTATCATTCCGGGAAATCCTTCGAACATGATAAAACAACATCGAAGTACTAAAGCATCTGGTACTTTGGATGGGGTTCGTCGGGCCCATAGATCTATCTTTAGGATTCTCGTCAATTAGTAGATCAGTTTACTAATTCTTAGGTTACCAAGCAAAAAGGGGCATATTCGGCTTCGATCATTCAACCATATAATGTAGTTTTGATTACTTGTGTCTATTTCGTAAAACATTTATAAAAGTAGCACATGTACTCTCAGTCCCAAAAATATATATTGCAAAAGCATTTAAAAAGAGTGTAATGAAACTCACCTAATGTATTTTGTAGTAAAAATGCATATGACAATATTGAACAATGCAGGGTTGGCCTTGGATTCACGAACCTATATCATTTGTATATATATATATATATATTAAAACATATAATCGTAACTAAACAAGTTTGTTTATTATATCTTTAATTTATATATTATGTATGTTTAATTTTTGTATATATTCATATTGGTTAATATTTATATAGTTATATATTTCGTTACTAATATATATTCATTTTTATATATAAAACTATAAATCTTGTGACGTTATATGTATTAAGTATTTTATATATATTTCATTTGTTTGTTAATTTAGTAATTATAATAATACCAAAATAATATTAGTAGTGAATAAAATACTAATATTAGTAGTGAATAAAATACTAATAGTGATAATAATATTATTGATTCTATTAATAATAATATTAATGTTAGTTTTAATAATATATCTTATAATAATGATAATAACAGTAATTTGTTTTTTAAAATGAAAAGTTTATTACTAATGATAATAAAATTAGGTAATTTTTATAGTAACACAATACTTAATAATAATTATTATAGCAATTTCATTACTCTTAATAATATTAATAACAATACTTATGTTAATCATAATCAAAATCTTCATGTTAAATTTCTAAACTAATAACTAAAGCTTCTATAACATCAATTTGTAATCCTAGTCATAAAAATAATAGTAATACTTATACTAATTAAAATCATAAAAATATTCATTTTACTACTAATGAGAATAATGATAATAAGTTTGATAACAATAATACTAGTAATAATAATGATAATGAAAATAATAATTTTGATAATACTACTTAATACTTAATAATAATAATAATAATAATAATAATAATAATAATAATAATAATAATAATAATAATAATAATAATAATAATAATAATAATAATAATAATAATAATAATAATAATAATAATAATAATAATAATAATAATAATAATAAAAGTCTTATTACTAATGATGATATTAATAATAATACTAATACTATTAATGATACAATTTTTGTAATAACCATAATAATATTAATAATCATAATTGTAATGATAATAATAATAAGTGATATCTAAAATTTATGTTAGTAATTATAATAAAAATGATAATTACAATACAAATAATACTATCAATAATTAATATTAACAATAATAGTAATAATAATAATAATAATAATAATAATAATAATAATAATAATAATAATAATAATAATAATAATAATAATAATAATAATAATAATAATAATAATAATAATAGAAATCATAATAATATTAAGTTATACCTTTGTAGCATTAAAAAGATTAAACTGCCCAAGACGGGACTCGAACCCGTGACCTCTCGAAACCCGACACAACCTCCCAACCATTCTTCTATCTTTCAATTTCTGATTTAATATCATACTCAGTTATATTTAACCTGTTTATTTTGTTTCCTGTTTTCTCTCCTTCTTCATTGCAATTTAAATCGACAGAGGCTAAACAAATTACTAACAATGAGTACTAAGTTGTGTTTTTGGACTTGAAAACGAAATATAATCAATCTATATTGGTTCCCAATTTAATAAATATATATATATATATATATATATATATATATATATATATATATATATATATATATATATATATATATATATATATAATATGCTGTACCGTCGCTGTTTATGAAGAAAGAAAAAAAAATTGATTAAGCGATTTTGAATGTTTTAGGCTATGATTATAAAATGAAATAGTTAGTAAATCGTTCATAGAAACTATTAGAATCATAAATTTGAGTGGAGATATTAAAATGATTACGAATTTTGCGATGAACGATTTGTTTGACTTTTGACTTCAAAACTTTGACTCCAAAATTCGATTTCAATTCAAGAATTAAAGATTGAAACTTTGCTGATAGTTTGAGTATAAGATCCTTAACACTTCTGCATTTTTACATTTTTAAATCTAATATGAAATCGGGTTTTTGATGTTTTGAGTAATGACAGAGGATATCGAGGTTTTTAAAAACAAATTGTTTAATTTTCAGTTATAATTGCTATTTGTTGAAAGTAAATTGATTGAGTTCAATAAAATCACAAGTTGTCGATTGTTATATAAGGATTAAGGTGTCCATATGAATTTGACAGGAAACATTCGCACAAAATATATATATATATATATATATATATATATATATATATATATATATATATATATATATATATATATATATATATATATATATATAAACTAGATATTGACTCTCAACAGATTTTGGCTTCATCCTGACTTATAATCTGTGATTGAAATTGGATTTTAACATATTAGAGACAACAAAGAAAAAGCCCGATAGTGACATTAAACAAAATCATACGAGTTCCTGATTTTTGTAATTGATATAATTAAACTAATATTAATAATGAATAAATATTTTAATAATAATAATAATAATATTAATAACAATAATAATATTTATTGATAAAGATAAATAATAATGATATGGTAATATTATTAATAACACTAATGATCTCTTTAAAAAATATAATAGGTTTGATAATAATTAATACTAATGATAATTAGTATAATAATAATGACTTTTAATAATAATGATAATAATAATTATAAAAGTAATAATATTAATATTAATAATTATAATAATGCTAATATGTAAATTACAATTATAATTTTAATTATTCTTATAACCTTTTTATCATACCTTACAATTATAATAATATTAATAATGATAATAATAATAATACTAATTTTAATAGTAATACAGAGAGTAAGAATAATATTATTACAACGACTATGTCTTAATTTGTAATTAAATTTAATATATTAATATCACATATTTTTAATTATGTAATATGTAATAATGTATATGTATAATCACATATATTGAATATTGAATATAATACATTTTACAATATACATATATTATAATGAATGGAAATCATATATATTTCTTCATAACAACTTTTATCTTGTATATGTATATTTTTACATTTTTAACTCTGATGATTAAATGGTATTTTATTATTTCAATTTATTATATAAATTTATATTCATATATACATATACATATTTATTTATAACAATCGTTCGTGAATCGTCAGGAATAGTTAAAGGTTACCTGAATCCATCTAAACAATTCAAAAATTTTAAGACTCAACATTACAGACTTTGCTTATCGTGTCGAGATTATATAAAGATTTAGTTTAAATTTGGTCGGAAATTCCCAGGTCGTCACAGTACCTACCCGTTAAAGAAATTTCGTCCCGAAATTTGAAGGTGGTCGTCATGGTTAACAATAAATATGTTTTCATGACGCATGTGAGCTGATGAATAGAGTTTTATTACCATTGAGTAATAAGGAATAAATAATCTGATTATCCGAAGAGTATAAGTGAAGCTGTTGCAAAAGATTGAAATGCATAAATAGAGATTCGTGTTAATTTTTGACGTTCTCTTGTTTGAATTCCGAAATTAAAGGGATTTAAAGAAAATCTTTGAAATCTAAAAGATTTGACTCTTCGGCGAGTAAGGAAATTAAGATCTCTATAATTAAATACGGTGATCTGCATCGATTACTCTGTCTGATATTTCTATTATAAATTAAACTTTTTTCGTTCCATTATTTTCCACCACTCCCATTTTCTATACTTTCATTCTTAATTCATACTTCTAAAAGATTTTGAAAATGCTTCATCCAGTTCTAATCATTGATATTTTCCTAATTATCCTTTCTGTCATCCTTCTTTTTAATCTTCCACCAGAAGAATCTGTTTACTTTTACTATTACCTTGGGATGATACTATTCTTAATTCTACCGTGTCTTTATATTGCTATTCGTATTAATATCCACGGTTTGTAATCTCTGTGTTATTATTGGGCTTTATATTTTCTCCTATATTTCGGTGTTCCTACTTCTGTCTCCTATAATCATTGTTATCCATAATTAATGCTCTCTCTTATTTGCTGCGATTTATACCCCCTTTCTATTTCGGAGCTTCATGCTTTTGTTTTCTTTTCGCAAGTATTGGTCCAGAATTTGTAGGTATGGAGTTCCGATTGAACTTAATGTTCTAAGCAAGAAAGAATGTAATAGCACGATTTGATTTGTCAAATTACCAGAATCACTGAGAATAGAACTATCAAGAATATATTTTTTTGATATGTTCAGAAGTTAATTTGAATGAAAGATTTATGTAACATGGCACGTGATGACGATATGATCTGTGATTCATCACGTTCCATTAGAAACTCAGCATGACTTACTGTAATATAATCACGTTGATCAAGTGTCATTATATTATACTAATTCATGCATCAATTTCTTTACATTTCTCCAGAATTTATTCATAAATTAAACTTAGATTTTACAGAAGTTTCCAATATAATGAAACACAGGAAGCACGAAGAGGTATATAATTTCGAACGAGAATATTTATGAAAATACCCTCAGAAATATCGAAGATATTGATGATGATATTTTGGAATTTCTAAGTTCGATGGTTGATGGAGAAAGATTTTCTGCAAGATTTTTAACATGACTTCAGAGCAAGATATTCTCTAAAGATTTCAACAGATCCAGAATTATCTGGATTCTTTGAATATAGGGTATGGTCCTTGTATTTGTCCTTGGTCTCCTTCATGGTTAGCTCAATCCGTTTTTCAGTTCCAACTTTTCTGAGCTTTTCCAACATACTATTATTTATCATTAAACTTCCGACGATTAAGGTCGTTTACGGTTGTCTACAGTTTCTGTTGCTTCATTCAGCTTTTTCAACATTCAGAGTATTGGTTTGAAGACTGAGTGCTGTTCAGAATTTCAGAATGAAACACCATAATTCTAAAAGATAAATGTTATACATATAACTGTTGATGTAGATATGCTGTGCGTTTTCAAAGTACTGATTATTGATTCCCGATAATTGGTATGGCAGTTCTCGTTACAAGATGCGGATGAGTATATGATAGGGTTTCAATGAATAAATATAATAATTTATTGGAGAGATTTAAACCAATAAGCAACGAGATTGCTGGTACGTCTGCTGGTAATATGGTAGAATATGAAAGGTTTCCCGGTAAAAATAAAAGAGCACGCATATATATATCAAGGTTATAATAAGGTTGTTTCGAACGAAAAGTCTCAAGTTATCTTGCTGGAGCTGTGACAAAATTTGCTACTTTGAAAAGAGATTATCAAGTTATTTTGGGTAATAATAACACTAAGGAATTAGCACAACTACGTGTTAAACGTTTATTCAGTTTTCGATAGTTTTTCAGATGCATAACTATATGCATCAATTTTTCTTCCGTAGATGAAGTGCGGTTGGTTCATCCTTTAGTTTGAGGTATTTTCCAGAATCATGAAAGGTTTGAACGCAGATCGTAATCGTCAAGATACAAATGAAATTTAGAATGAAATCAAGTGGCAAACTTGAAGAATTATTTAGTTTCATATGTTATAATCAGTATTTTAATTCATTTTAATTTTCCAATATTATTCGTCCACAGTCGATAGTCCACAATTAACAGTCCAATAATTCATATATAGCTTAATATATAATATCCGAATTAATTAATACGTATCGTGACCCGTATACGTCTCAGACTCGATCACAAATCAAACTATATATATTATTGTAGAATCAACCTCAACCTTGTATAGCTAATTCCAGTATTACTGCATATAGAGTGTTTATCGTTATTCCAAATAATATATATAGATGCGTCGATATGATATGTCAAAACCTTGTATACGTGTCCCGATATTTAAAGTGCGTAAAATAAATAACAGAAATTAAATGACGATAAATAAAATTACGAGAATTAAAGTTGCGATAAATAAAATACGATAAATAAATTGCGATAAATAAAAGGTAATACGAAATTAACAGTTACCTAGGAACAGTTAGGTAGGAACAGTTAGCGTGGATTCTTAACAAAATTTTCTCATGGTTAATTTGTTTGTTTCTAACAAATTTTTATTTTTGTCCAATGTTTTCTTCATTATGCCACTTGTTGGATTCTTATAGATCAAAATCCAAATATGAAATTGAATGAAAATGGTTATTCTGCGGTGAACAGATACGTATATCGGTGAGTGTAAATAGGATAGTAAATGACTGTTGAATCAGCTTTGACGAATGTATAGTGTAACTTATTAAGGTGAAATCTAAATATTCCTCGGGTATTACCTACCCGTTAAAATATTTTCATCATTAACATTTTGTACGAAAGAATTTTCAATTACAATCTTTATGAAAATATATATACATATATATTTTCTTCAGATGTAATCGTAGATTTAATGAGTCAATATGATATTAATCTCATTTGCTTTTTGGTTTGAGCTAGAATAATTAATCTCTAAAACTTTTAGAAATCACATATTCTTCGTAGAATATTTCTTCAATGAAGTTATGAATTAATACTTCATCGTTCATTGTTGTTGGTACTCCTTAGTATCTATGGTGCGTATGGCGTTGATGTTCGTGTGACAGATTGTGAAGTTGAGGTTTGCGATGCGGTTGTTGTTGGTGGTAATGGTACTGTTGGCGTTGATGATGGTGGTACTGGTTATGCTACTGGTGTTGCTGCTGGTGTTTGTAACCTTTGCACCATATTCTCCAAAGCCACTACCCGAGCGCGAAGTTCGTTGACTTCTTGTATTATTACTGAATGATTGTCGGTCAGAACGAGCGGATGAATAAGGTTTTGAATTTTTAGATAGAATATAATCGTGGCGAGATATTCGCGAAATGAGGCTGATAATGGTATTTCAGACTGATTCGCCTGTAAGTGTTTCAGGTTCTTCATCAACAAGGAAATTTGATTGTTGGAAAGTATCATTTTCTTCTCGTTTCCATTGGTTAAGTCGACTACGAACTCATCAGATGAATTGGGGATGGATGGTTGGTTGATTCATTCTGGTGACGCTGCTTTCGGAGCTTAGGTGAAACTCCATATCGGAATAGCTGTCGGAATTCGAAGAATTCGAACTGGTTGAGGGATTCATCTCGTAAGATCAGATGAAGAATTTTCGATAAGAAATAGATTATAGGATGTAGATTAGTACCCCGCAATACATAATTTACATATGCATATATAATACTAAAATCCCATAAGTTACGGAGGAATCTACATAAGCTGTCAGACAAAGGTAACAATAACAGATACGCTAAGATATGAACTTAGCAGATACGTTAATATATGAATTGTTGTCTTTACACTATTCATGCAATCAATGCAATAAGATGTGTCAAGACTAAGAATGATAAGCAGGCAATTTCCGACAAAAATGATAAGCAAAACTTTTGACATGCAGACACGGTCGAAGTCCAGACTCACTAATGCAACCTAACAACTACTAGTTAGACACACTAATGCAAGACCTGGTTTGCTAAGACCACCGCTATGATACCAACTCTAATGACCCATCCTAATCCATCCGGACGAAGTCCATATCGATTATAAACGATTTACAATAGTTGATTTCATCACGAGGTACTTGACCTCTATATGATATATTTTATAAACATTGCATTCATTTTTGAAAAGACAATCTTTCATTACATCGAAAGTTGACGGTATGCATACCATTTCATAATATATCTAACTATAATTGACTTAATATTAATCTTGATGAACTCAACGACTCGAATGCAACGTCTTTTGAAATATGTCATGAATGACTCCAAGTAATATCTCTAAGATGAGCAAATGCACAGCGGAAGATTTCTTTCATACCTAAGAATAAACATGCTTTCAGGTGTTAACCAAAAGGTTGGTGAGTTCATTAGTTTAACACAAATAATCATTTCCATCATTTTAATAGACCACAAGATTTTCATTTTCAGTTCTCATAAATAAACGTCCCATGCATAGAGACAAAAATATCATTCATATGGATTGAACATCTGGTAACCGACATTAACAAGATGCATATAAGAATATCCCCTATCATTCCGGGAAATCCTTCGGACATGATAAAACAACATCGAAGTACTAAAGCATCTGGTACTTTGGATGGGGTTCGTCGGGCCCATAGATCTATCTTTAGGATTCGCGTCAATTAGTAGATCGGTTTACTAATTCTTAGGTTACCAAGCAAAAAGGGGCATATTCGGCTTCGATCATTCAACCATATAATGTAGTTTTGATTACTTATGTCTATTTCGTAAAACATTTATAAAAGTAGCTCATGTATTCTCAGTCCCAAAAATATATATTGCAAAAGCATTTAAAAAGGGAGTAATGAAACTCACCTAATGAATTTTGTAGTAAAAATACATATGACAATATTGAACAATGCAGGTTTGGCCTTGCATTCACGAACCTATATCATTTGTTTATATATATTAAAACATATAATCGTAACTGAACAAGTTTGTTTATTATATCTTTAATTTATATATTATGTATGTTTAATTTGTGTATATATTCATATTGGTTAATATTTATATAGTTATATATTTCGTTACTAATATATATTCATTTTTATATATAAAAATATAAATCTTGTGACGTTATATGTTTTAAGTATTTTATATATATTTCATTTGTTTGTTAATTTAGTAATTATAATAATACCAAAATAATATTAGTAGTGAATAAAATACTAATATTAGTAGTGAATAAAATACTAATAGTGATAATAATATTATTGATTCTATTAATAATACTATTAATGTTAGTTTTAATAATATATCTTATAATAATGATAATAACAGTATTTTTTTTTAAATGAAAAGTTTATTACTAATGATAATAAAATTAGGTAATTTTTATAGTAACACAATACTTAATAATAATAATCATTATAGCAATTTCATTACTCGTAATAATATTAATAACAATACTTATGTTAATCATAATCAAAATCTTCATGTTAAATTTCTAAACTAATAACTAAAGTTTCTATAACATCAATTTGTAATCCTAGTCATAAAAATAATAGTAATACTTATATTAATTAAAATCATAAAAATATTCATTTTACTACTAATGAGAATAATGATAATAAGTTTGATAACAATAATACTAATAATAATAATGATAATGAAAATAATAATTTTGATAATACTACTTACTACTTAATAATAATAATAATAATAATAATAATAATAATAATAATAATAATAATAATAATAATAATAATAATAATAATAATAATAATAATAATAATAATAATAATAATAATAATAATAATAAAAGTCTTATTAATAATGATGATATTAATAATAATACTAATACTATTAATGATACAATTTTTGTAATAACCATAATATTAATAATCATAATTGTAATGATAATAATAATAAGTGATATCTAAAACTTATGTTAGTAATTATAATAAAAATGATAATTACAATACAAATAATACTATCAATAATTAATAATAATAATAATAATAATAATAATAATAATAATAATAATAATAATAATAATAATAATAATAATAATAATAATAATAATAATCATAATAATAATAATCATAATAATATTAAGTTATACCTTTGTAGCATTAAAAAGAGTTAAACTGCCCGAGACGGGACTCGAACCCTATACCTCTCGAAACCTGACACAAACTCCCAACCTTTCTTCTGTCTTTCTATTTTTGATTTAATATCACACTCAGTTCTATTTAACCTGTTTATTTTGTTTCCTGTTTTCTCTTCTTCTTCATTGTAATTTAAATCGACAGAGGCTAAACAAATTACTAACAATGAGTATTAAGTTGTGTTTTTGGACTTGAAAACGAAATATAATCAATCCATATTGGTTCCTAATTTAATAAAAAAATAAAAAAATTATAGAATATATGCTGTACCGTCGCTGTTTATGAAGAAAGGAAAAAAATTGATTAAGCGAATTCGAATGTTTTAGGCTATGATTATAAAATGAAATAGTTTGTAAATCATTCATAGAAACTATTGGAATCATAAATTTGAGTGGAGATATCAAAACGATTACGAATTTTGCGATGAACGATTTGTTTGACTTTTGACTTCAAAACTTTGACTCCAAAATTCGATTTCAATTCAATGAATTAAAGATTGAAACTTTGCTGATACTTTAAGTACAAGATCCTCAACACTTCTGCATTTTTACATTTTTAAATCTAATATGAAATCGGGTTTTTGATGTTTTGAGTAATGACAGAGGATATCGAGGTTTTTAAAAAAAAAATTAATTTTCAGTTATAATTGCTATTTGTTGAAAGTAAATTGATTGAGTTCAATAAAATCACAAGTTGTCGATTGTTATATAAGGATTAAGGTGTCCATATGAATTTGACATGAAACATTCATACAAAAACAAAATATATATATATATATATATATATAAAATAAAAACTCGATATTGACTCTCAACATATTTTGGCTTCATCCTGACTTATAATCTGTGATTGAAATTGGATTTTAACAGATTAGAGACAACAAAGAAAAAGCCCGATAGTGACATTAAACAAAATTGTACGAGTTCTTGATTTTTGTAATTGATATAATTAAACTAATATTAATAATAAATAAATATTTTAATAATAATAATAATAATAATATTAATAACAATAATAATATTTATTGATAAAGATAAATAATAATGATATGGTAATATTATTAATAACACTAATGATCTCTTTAAAAAATATAATAGGTTTGATAATAATTAATACTAATGATAATTATTATAATAATAATGACTTTTAATAATAATGATAATAATAATTATAAAAGTAATAATATTAATATTAATAATTATAATAATGCTAATAATATTTAAATTACAATTATAATTTTTAATTATTCTTATAACCTTTTTATCATACCTTACAATTATAATAATATTAATAATGATAATAATAATACTAATTTTAATAGTAATACAGAGAGTAATAATAATATTATTACAACGACTATCTCTTAATTTGTAATTAAATTTAATATATTAATATCACATATTTTTAATTATGTAATATGTAATAATGTATATGTATAATCACATATATTAAATATTGAATATAATACATTTTACAATATACATATATTATAATGAATGGAAATCATATATATGTGTTCATAACAACTTTTATCTTGTATATGTATATTTTTACATTTTTAACTCTGATGATTAAATGGTATTTTATTATTTCAATTTATTATATAAATTTATATTCATATATACATATACATATTTATTTATAACAATCGTTCGTGAATCGTCGGGAATAGTCAAAGGTTAACTGAATCCATCTAAACAATTCAAAAATTTTAAGACTCAACATTACAGACTTTGCTTATCGTGTCGAGATTATATAAAGATTTAGTTTAAATTTGGTCGGAAATTCCCGGGTCGTCACAGCCGCTTCTTTCTTTATCCTTCCTGTAATTTGGCCTATCAATCTGTGGGCTATACGGCTCGCTTTCTGCATTGTTGCAGGGTCGTTAGCACCTACATGCTCTTGGATTCGTTCCGGCAACCCTTTTATGAATGCTTCAATTTTTGCTTCTTCGTCCTCAAATGCTCCAGGACACATTAAAGCCAGTTCATTGAAACGTCGCTTGTAGGTAGTGACATCTAACCCTTGGGTTTTCAGTGCTTTAAGCTCTGCCTTGAGCTTGTTGATTTCGGTTCTGGGACGGTACTCTTCCATCATCATGTGCTTGAAAGCGGACCATGGAAGTGCGTAGGCGGTATTCTGTCCTACGTAATCCATGTAGGTATTCCACCATGTCAAAGCAGTACCCCTGAAAGTATGTGTGGCATACTTAACTTTATCCTCTTCTGCGCAGTTGCTGATTGCGAACACAGCTTCAACCTTCTCTGTCCACCGCTTTAGTCCAACGGGTCCTTCGGGTCCTTCAAACTCATTGGGTTTGCAGGCCATAAAAGCTTTGTAGGAACATCCTATCTGGTTGCCATTGTTTCTTCCACTGCTGGAACCCGATTGGTTATTGTTGTTTATTGCATTCACCACTGCAGCCACATTTGCAGCGAAAGCTTGAAGTTCTTCTGTGTTCAATTGTTGTTGTCTAGTAGCTGGAGGAGCCATTTCCTTCAAAAATAGCCGAATGAGTTAATCATATAGAATTTTTTTAGTAGTAGCCAAAAAGTATTTTGTAGCTTAATATGAACTTATTATTATAAAAACCTTTTCTTCATATTAGCGTTTTATAATTGTAATAATGTTCATACTTAGCAGCTAACACACAAATTAACTAATAAAATTCTAATATGAAAAACTATGGTAAGTTATTACGTTACTACGTAATAATAAGTTGTAATAATAATAATAAACCTTCCATGCTTATTCTTATTATTATACAATCATAAGGAAAATTACATTGCGGATTTTCCTACAAACTTAAACACACAATATAATACATATTTCACAATGCATGGAATACAGGATAGCTGCCGATGGTTCAAGAATGGCGAGATTTCTTAGATGTTGACGTTGTTTCTTTCTCGGCCAAACGTTTGGATTTTCGTTTGGATAGTTCTTTTTCAATTTCCTCCCAATTGGTTCTTTCGGCTAATTGTTTGGGAGCAAAACCAACAGTCGTTATACGAGCGGTCATTTTATAAACTGGTCTCTTAGGTGGTTCAGGTGGATGATCATAAACATTTTGGGTCATAATAGGTTCATCGGGTTTGGGATCGGGTATAACAGCCAAAGATTTTCCCAAATCACGTTGTGATTCGGTAATTTCCACAACTTCTTCATGATCCTCTTCTTCGGGTTCCTCTTCGGGATCTTCTTATGGATCCTCTTCTGGAACCTCTGCTGGCAATTGTGAATCTTCCCAATTTTCCCAACAATTTTCCACTTTAATGGTAGCACCAAAAGTTAACTTTTCCGTTGGTTCATAAGTCGTATGCTTTGACTCAGCCTCCGAATCACTTGATAAGTAAATGAAATCTGAATCACTAGAGATGTTTATATGATCGGATGAAGTCATCTATCATATAATAGCAGGCACGTTAAGAGAATGATATATCTTATAATATTTATATGTTAATAATCTTATGTTTCCAACAATTATATTAAGCAATCATTTTTAAAACAATTACGGTCGAAGTCCAGACTCACTAATGCATCAAAAATTAGTTAGACACACTAATGAAAAATTTTCTGATTCTTTAAGACCAACGCTCGGATACCAACTGAAATGCCCCGTTCATATTAATTATAAATGTTTCATATTAATTGGTTTCTTTGCGAGGTTTTGACCTCTATATGAGACGTTTTTCAAATCTTGCATTCGTTTTTAAAAACAACCATAACCTTTATTATTGAATAAAGGTCTTAATGACATAATTTAGATTGTCTATCAAAGACAATCTCCTCAAATAAATAAGTTTTTACACAATTCATTACAATATGATCAAATATATTACAATAAATACTCCGAATGCAAGTTTAAACAATATAAACAATTATGGCGACTCCAAATCTTGACCTTGGATTGGCATACGACAGCGGAAGTGTTTTTAATATTCACCTGAGAATAAACATGCTTAAAACGTCAACAAAAATGTTGGTGAGTCATAGGTTTAATTTCTATATAATAATCATAATATTTAATAAGCCACAAGATTTCATTTAATTAAATGCGCAGGATCATTACAACTGCAAAAATAATCATTCATACGATGAGTCACCTGGTAACCGACCTTAACATAGAGTGCTTAAGATATCTGGCATCATACATTCCACAATTCAAATGTATGACAAGAACCCTTCGAAGTACTAAAGCATTTTCACTATTCGAAAATGGGGGTGGTTGGTGCCCGTAGATCTACCTTTAGGATTCGCGTCAATTAGTGTTTTTCACTAATTCTTAGGTTATCAAGCATAATAATAATAAGTACAGATATCCGGTATAACAAATCAATCGTAGAATGTAGTTCCATGAACTTGTGCTTATTTTGTAAAACATTTATAAATTTTGCATGTATTCTCATCCCAAAATAATTTAGATAGTAAAAATGGGACTATAACTCATTGTGATGATTTCCGAATAGATGGTGGTAAGACTTGGCCTTTGACAAATTCACGAACCTAATAATAATATTCTTGTGTCAAGATATATATATATATAATTAATATTCCATACTTATGATACTTGTGATAATTTTAATTGTCCATTGTTAGTAGTCCAACGTTCGTAGTCCAATAGTCCAATAGTCCAACAGTATGAATATATATAAATATAAATGCGTATATTGTGTTAGAATTCACTAACACTATAATATATTGTCTTAATATAATAAAACACATAATATGTATATTGTCTGAAGCAATCCGCGACCCATTGTATACATGTCTCAGGCTCGATCACAACTCAAAGTATATAATATTTTGGAATCCACTTCGACCCACAGCTAACTCGAGATTACTGCCAATGGTGTCTAATAGTTCATTCCAATAATATATATAGAAGAAGTCAAAATGATATGTCAAAACTTTGTATACGAATCCACGGTGATCAAGTCATATATATATATGGTGTCTTACGATCTTTATTAAGACTATAATATATTGTCGTAGAACTTAATCACGACTATTATAAATTGTATTTCCATAAGTTAGGGAACATGACATGTATAAATACATGTAGGATACAAGCTAAGTTAGCTAGGATAAGGTTAGCATCCATTTTTATGAATTATGTTCGTAGCTAAAAATTAAGAAAAATATCCAATTTTGTTTTACCCATAATTTCTTCGTTACGAATCCGTTTTTAGTGATTCAAATTGCCATGGTTTCGTATCGAACTCAAAATTATTAATCTTAACAGAAAAAGTATAGGTTTATTGTCAAAAGTACAGCTTAGGTGTCAAATAAGAGAAGATAGTCATATCCGTCGTAAGAACGACATCTTGATGACCCATTTGAAAAACATACTTTCACTTAGAGTTTAACCATGGATTTTGGATATATTTCATATCCATATAAAATAAGATTTTTCACCAAAAGAAATCTTTTAATTTAAAGTTTAAGATAGGTTTTTAAAATTAAACCCAAAACAGCCCCCGTTCGACTAAGACGACGTATATTCGATTTTAAGGTGTTCTTCGTGTTTACAAGTTTTATATCCTTATGTTATCTTGACATATAGTCATAATACATGTTTTGAAGTATTTTAAAAGTCAAGTTAGAAGTATTAAGTTTATTTTCAAATAAGTTTAGAAATAATCTAAACTATGTTCTTGTTGTTATTAGTTATAACTCAAAATAAGATAGCTATATGAATATGAATCGAATAAGATTATGAATAAGGTTACTACCTCAAATCAAATGAATAAAGTTACTGGAGAAATAAGGAGAATATCTTGAGTTCAAAGATATCCTTGATGGCTTGGAATTCTTGAAGTAAAATCATGAAATGAACAAAAGTTCGAATAAGAATTTCTATCTTGAAATAAGATAGTTATAAGTATATGAATTGAACTAAAGCTTATATATGATTCTTACCTTGATTATAAGATAAAAAGCTACTGGAAAGAAAGTATATTTCTTGATCCTAAAGAGTGGTGGAGTTGGATTGAAAGGTTGGAAGTAAGCTAGTAAACTTGAAAGTATTTGTGAAGTGTTCTTGATGTGTTCTTGAATATTGATGTTTCTTGATTGTAATTGAAGCTAGATTGACCTAGATGATCAATATTACTGAAGTAGAGATGTTCTTGAGTGTAGAGAGAGTTAGGATGGAGAAAATTTGGATTAGAAAATCAAGGAAATGTGATGTGTGTGTTGTTTGAAAAAAATGCCTAATGCTTAGTCAATATAAGGTTACTAGTTTTTGTTTTTATGCATAAATATCAAGTATAAGTTAAAACAAGTCATGATCATGGTTTATGACTCATTCATGGCTGATCATTGGAGTTTGCTATTGGTATGTACCAATAGTAAATAATCTAGAAACTCTGTATTGTACGAGTACAAATACGGTTGCATACGAGTAGAATTGTTGATGAAAATGAACGAGAATGTAATTGTAAGCATTTTTGATAAGTAGAAGTACTTTGATATGTGTCTTGAAGTCTTTCAAAAGTGTATGAATACATCTTAAAATACTACATGTATATACAATTTAACTGAATCGTTAAGTCACTGTTAGTCGTTACATGTAAGTGTTGTTTGAAGCCTTTAAGTTAACGATCTCATTTAATGTAGTTAACCTAATATTTATTATATCTAATGAGATGTTAAATTATTATATTATCATGATATTATGATGTATGAATATATCTTAATATGATATATATACATTAAAATATCATTACAACGATAATCGTTACATATATGTCTCGTTTCGAAATCCTTAATTTAGTAGTCTTGTTTTTACATATGTAGTTCATTGTTAATACACTTAGTGATATGTTTAATTGTCATTTATCATGTTAAACATTGTGTATCAATATCTTAATATGATTCATATGTATTTAGTAAGACGTTGTTATAACGATAATCGTTATATATATGTATATAGTCTTGAAGTCTTTAAGTTAGTAATATCATTTTATGTATATAACCAATTGTTATTATATGTAATGAGATACTTAAATATCATTTTATAAAATCATAAGTATATATATCCATATATACATCATTATATAATTATTTCGAGTTATGACGTTCGTGAATCGTCAGACAAACTGGGTGGCCAAACATTTGTATAAAATTCATTTCAAATAACCAAATCTTAATGATTTTGATTGCTTAACATGTTGGAAACATTAATTATGTAAATATTAATCTTCTATATATTATCGGAAAAATCCGGGTCGTTACCGAGTTTTTGGAGGATTGTACGCTTTCTTTCCTCTTGATCTCGCATCCTTGGTATTCCATACGATAAATTTTTTTTTTAATAATACACATTTACGCGCCATTTAAATATGTAAACCATTCCACAAGTTCCATTTAAACGTACATCAATTTAAATGTTTACAAAAGGCATGAAGGCCATTAATTAAGTTTTATACAAGTTTGACCCACTACAATGATAGTTTATAATCCAAACGACACTCGAGCACGGTTTGGGGCTAAACTACCAAAAACGTTAGGCCAACTTCAAAAAGCTAACACCAAAAGCACCCCCTGTTAACACAAATGAGAGATAACTAATCAATCCAACCGTATGCCCTTACCCTTGTCCAAGCCGGAACCTATAAAATGATAAACAACGAGAGGGTAAACAATGCTTAGTGAGTGCAACAATTATACATACATATATATATATATATAACCTATCCATTTGCAATCACAATACCAAATACCTCATACGAACTTGTAACTCAAATAGCATGTCAACATACCCGTAACACTAACACGTCGTACATTATCACACCACTTCATTAGCATATACTCAAGTCAATATATATATATATATATAATATGCTAAACAAAACAACAATCTCAATATGGTTAACCAATATCGCTATGGTGCTACCGGCTCGTGGTTCACACCATACGCTTTTGAGTCACACTCGTTTATAGTGCTACCAGCTCGTGGTTCACACTCGATACTACCGGCTCGTGGTTCACATCTTAGTTTATAGTGCTACCGGCTCGGGGTTCACACTCGATGCTACCGGCTCATGGTTCACATCCTAACCCACACATGTTATGGCACTACCGGCTCGGTGGTTCATACCATAACATTCACAAATAAATACGCTATATACACATATGTATAATTACTCCACTCACCTTGTCACAAGGAAGATGATTTAGCACTTCCGAGCTTCAACGCAATGTACCTAAATCATTAAGTGCACATTCAATTTCACAACTAGTGGGATTAACCACGATACTCCCACTTGATCATTTAATGACCCAATTTGCATTAAATGACTCAAATACACACAACCGCCCATAAATGGCCAAGACTCGACTTTAACCACTAAGGCTAGTGAATTAAAGTTTACTAACTTCAATTAACACAAAACTTAGGGTAATCCATACCCATTTCATCTAATTAGGTCAACTAGTACATTTTGACCCATTTTATATTACTTAGACTCACAATCAAGTCAAACTTACCCATTTACACTTATTTCATTAATCTTAAAGTGCATTAGTGACTAACAACACCATTTGACACTTACAACCTCAAATCATAATGCCAAAACCCTAGATTGTGGCTATTAGGGTTTCATTACAACAACACAACCGAAATTCACCCATTTTACCCTCAAATGGGTCATACAAATCTCTAGTAACCAAAACCCTAGTCATTAACCAATTAAAACTTAAAACATAAAGTTAGAACTTACCAAGACTATCCTCTTGTAGCTAACAACAAGGAGAACAACTTTAACTCTTGCTCCTAGGATTGATCCACAAATCTTCACCTCCAAATCTTAAGTTTATTCTAAGTGGGTTTTGTGTTTTGGGAGAGAAATTGGAAAGAAAAGAGAAAAGGAAATGAAATAAATGGAATAAGTGGCTGTGATTTAATGCTCCAATCTGATCTACAAGCAAAAAGACCAAATTACCCCTAAAACCCTTTTAAATTGAGTAGAAATCGGAGTCAGAGCAGCAGAGATGCCGCGGCGCGGCCCATTTGTCGCGGCGCGACGTATCGAAGGAAAAACGACCCTTGTTAACCTGCTTTCGGATCCAGATTTGCTTGATATGCCGCGGCGCGGACCCAATTGTCGCGGCGAGGCATAAGGCTGTATCTGAACAGTTCGACCAACCTAAACAATTTTCGATTTTATTTAGTTTGTACATTCCAAACCCGCTTCCTATATTCACCTAGCCTTCAACAATAGTCTCACAAGACTTAACGCTATCCAAACCCATGTTTAAACTTATACATGCACACATTATCAAGTATACATATATGTGTATATATATATATATATATATATATATATATATATATATATATATATATATATATATATATATATATATATATATATATATATATATATATCTACACATATATTCATACATTTACGCATAAGCTAACGAGTTATAAATATACAAATGATTAAGTAAGTACCTTTCGATACATACGGGAAAACGGGATGTTACAACTCTCCCCCACTTGAATCGGAGCGCGTCCTCGCGATCCAAGCCGCATGACAAGAAGGAAGATAAACCAACACAAACTCTTCGGGCTCCCAAGTAAACTCGGAACCCTTACTACGATGCCATTGAACTTTAAAAGTCCTAACCTCTTTATGCCTCAACCTTTTGACCTTCTCATCAAGTATGGCAATCGGTTCCTCGATATACTCTAACTTATTATTTAGCTCAATCTCGTCTAATGGGACCCAAGATGAATCGTCTGCAAGACACTTACGGAGATGGGAGACATGAAATGTATTATGGATCCCCGTAAGCTCTTCGGGTAATTCCAAACGATGCGCGATTTCACCAACACGAGCTAAAACCTTAAACGGCCCAATAAACCGAGGAGCTAACTTTCCCCGTTTTCGAAATCGAATAATACCTTTCCATGGCGAAACTTTGAGCATCACCATGTCACCTTCTTGAAATTTGATCGTTCGTCTACGTTTATCGGCATACGACTTTTGCCTATCTTGAGCCTTTTTCAAATGCTCTCGAATCATATCAATCTTGCTATTCGTCTCTAAAACCAAATCGGTACTCCCGATTTCCTTTTGTCCCACTTCACCCCAACAAATCGGGGTTCGACATCTACGCCCATAAAGCATCTCATATGGCGGCATCCCGATACTAGTATGATAACTATTATTGTACGAGAATTCCACCAAAGGTAAATGCTCGTCCCAACTACCACCAAAATCGATAATACATGCCCATAACATATCCTCCAACGTTTGATTCGTACGTTCAGTTTGACCGTTCGTTTGAGGATGATACGCCGTGCTCAATTTCAATTGTGTACCCATATCCTCATGAAACTTTTCTCAAAATCGAGATGTAAAACGAGTATCTCGATCCGAAACAATCGATATAGGAACACGGTGTTGAGAGATGACTTCCTTGATAAACAACTTAGCCAAGGTCTCCGACAATATCGCTTCCTTGATGGGAAGAAACAAAGCACTCTTCGTCAGTCTATCAACTATAACCCAAATCGAATCAAACTGGGTTCTCGCCGTTTTAGGTAACTTTGTGATGAAATCCATGGTAATGTGCTCCCATTTCCATTTCGGAATTTCTAACGGTTGTAACTTACCATACGGCTTTTGGTGCTCGGCCTTAACTTGCAAACACGTGACGCATTGCTCAACATACTTCACAACATCACATTTCATGCCCGGCCACCAATAATCTTTCTTTAAATCAAGATACATTTTCGTCGCGCCCGGATGAATGGAATACTTTGACTTATGTGCTTCATCGAGTAGCACTTATCGGTAATCACCCATCTTAGGCACCCACACTCTTCCTTGAAAAGACAACAAACCACGCGAGCCCATAGTAATGAACTCCGATTGTCCCACAATTCACTCCGCATGCTTGTTGTGAACGTAAGCCTCTATTTGAATCACACCGAGTTTTTCAAGAAAATCGTTAGTAATAATCATATGTAACAATCCCAATCGTAACGCCGGGTGATTACTCTTTTGACTTAACGCATCCGCGACCACATTCGCCTTGCCCGGATGATAAAGTATTTCACAATCATAATCTTTCACCACATCCATCCACCTACGTTGACAATAATTCAAATCTCGTTGATTAAAGAGATGTTTCAAACTCTTATGATCCGAATAAATCGTACACTTGACACCATACAAGTAATGGCGCCAAATTTTCAACGCATGCACAACCGACGCCAACTCAAGATCATGAGTCGGATATCTTGTCTCGTGTTCCTTTAATTGTCGAGAGGCATAAGTGATGACTTTACCTCTTTGCATTAGAACACACCCGAGTCCATTTAAGGAAGCATCACAATAAACCGTCATGTCTTCCACTCCTTCCAACAACACTAACACCGGAGCTTGACACAACTTCTCTTTTAACAGTTTAAAAGCAATTTCTTGCTCGTTCTCCCAATTAAACCTCGCGTTCTTCCTCGTTAATTTCGTCAATGAAGAAGCGATCTTAGAAAAGTCTTGGATAAACCGACGATAATAACCGGCCAATCCGAGAAAACTTCAGATTTCCGTAGGCGTAGTCGGTTGTCTCAAACTCTTCACCGTCTCTATCTTCCCCGGATCTACTTGAATGCCGTCTTTGTTCACAATGTGACCAAGGAATTGAACCTCCCTTAGCCAAAATTCACATTTGGAGAACTTGGCATACAACTTCTCCTTTCGTAACGTCTTCAATACTTCACGCAAATGACGTTCATGCTCGTTCATACTTTTCGAGTAGACTAGTATGTCATCAATGAACACAATCATCGACTTGTCCAACATAGGTTGGCACACTCGGTTCATAAGATCCATGAATTCCGCCGGTGCATTCGTAAGACCAAAAGGCATAACTACAAACTCAAAATGCTCATAACGCGTTCAAAAAGCCGTTTTCTCAATATCTTCCTCACGGATCCGCATTTGGTGATAGCCGGACCGTAGGTCAATCTTTGAGAAATACGTTGCACCTTGGAGTTGGTCAAACAAATCGTCAATCCTAGGCAATGGATAACGATTTTTGATCGTCACTTTATTCAACTCTCGATAATCGATGCACATCCGCATACTACCATCCTTCTTTTTCACGAATAAAACCGGAGCGCCCCATGGCGAAGCACTCGGTCGAATAAAACCCTTCTCAAGCAACTATTGGGTTTGATTTAACAACTCTTGCATTTCCGTTGGTGCTAAACGATAAGGATTTCTAGCAATGGGAGTAGCTCCCGGAACCAACTCAATGCGAAATTCAACTTGTCTTTCCGCCGGAACACCCGGTAACTCGTCCGGGAAAACGTCTTCGAATTCACTAACCACCAGAATTTCACGAATGGGTGGTGGCTCATCACGAGTATCAACAACATGGGCAAGAAAATCCATGCCACCACTAACAAGAAAACGACGTGCCCATGCAAAAGAAGATATCGGCACAAGTCTTCTTCGTTTATCGCCGTGAATAATTAACTCTCCCCCACGTGGGGTCGTCACATGGATAAATTTCTTATGGCATGCAATATCAGCTCTATTGTGATCAAGCCAATCCATGCCCACAACAATATCAAAGTCGCCCAAGGTCATAGGGATAAGATCAATTTTAAAGTCTTCGGCACCAAAAACAACATCACAATTTTTACACACATCAACCACTAGCACCATCTTGCCGTCTGCTATTTCGACTTCTACCGGATGACTTAACTTAGCTAATGGTCTATCAAGTTTAGGCACAAATTTTGGAGACACAAACGACAAATTTGCACCGCTATCAAATAAAATCCTTGCCGGATTAGAGTTAACCATAAAAGTACCTGAGACAACTTCGTTGGATTGTTTGGCTTCGTCATTGCTCATCAAGTAGTTGCGACCCCTAGCCGTGCCCGCCGCTTTCTCTAACTTCTTAGCATGATCATTATTCAAATCGGGGCATTCCGGCCTCTTGTGCCCCTCTTTACCACAATTAAAGTAAGTGATTTTGGTCGACGCCTTGGTGCAATAACGGGCCATGTGCCCTCTTTGGTTACAATTATAACACATGGGCCCGAAACCCCCGGAAGTACCCTTCTTCACATTATTAACGCTCTCGGAGCCTTTCTTGTTCTTTTTATTTGAAAAATTCGAATGACTCGAACCTTCAAACTTTCTCTTTGAAAAAGTGAAATCACTCTTCCTTGGAACCTCCGGCTCAAAACCCCGAGCTAACTCGAATCGCTCTTCAAAGGTCTTAGCCATTCCCCGACTAATCTTACCCTTTAACTCATTGTTCAAGGTACGGTAGAAATCTTTCATTAGCTTGTGATCGTCACCAACGTATTCCTGGCAAAAACGAGTCTTTGCCAAAAAGGTAGACTTAAGAGTAACCAAGTCCATTGAACCTTGTTGCAAATGATGCAACTCGTCCCAGATTCTATCAAGGTCGAAAGAAGTTCGGTATTCTTGGAAAAATTCCTTCTTAAACTCATCCCATGTCAAGCTCATGCATTGCTCTTCACCATATAAATTGATTTTATCATCCCACCACAATTTTCCTTCTTCACGTAACATGCTAGACCCATACCTCGTCTTCTTCTCGGGAGGACACTCCGCGGTACGGAACGCCCCCTCGATATCGGAAATCCAACAAGTACTTTTCAATAGATCCCTCACCCCATTAAACATCGGAGGTTGAGTATCCTTGAAATTTTTGTAGTGGAAGTCCCGCCTTCCTTCACCTCCTTCACCACGAGGATAAATGTTTCTAGCGTCAAGAGCCTCATCGACAGTGGCCTTCATTCGTTCATTAATTAAATCGGTTATCTGCTCGTCAACCGATTCCTTGAAAACTTTTCTCACGCTAACAAGAAAATCCTCCTTATAGTTCTTCAAGATGGCCTCAACTTTGGCCGTGAATTCGGGGTCCTCGCTTGTACCACCGATATCATTATCGTGTCCGTTTCTCGTCTTCATTCTATAAAACGGAAAAGGTTAAACCATGAACGAAAAGGCATAACACGTAAGTATATACATGCGTACCACACTACCCCATCTTGCTCAACAATCGTCGTACATTACTCGTTTGACACGATTTGCACCCGTAACAATGGTAGCTAATCTTTGTTACGCGAGCACGTCACATTAACTTGCTAGTACAACGTCCGTCTTGCTTGATGATTGCTAAACACAACACAAAACAATTAGCACAAGGTTAGCTCACATAAACCAAAGCACTAACAATTCCCGATTAGACCCAAAGTCCTACAAGTCCCGTATAAAGCGCTCACACAATAAAGCCCAAGTCTAGGCACCTATCTCAAGTCGCCTAAATCCCTTACACCATGCTCTGATACCACTTGAAACAACCCAACCTGTATTCCATACGATAAATTTTTTTTTATAATACACATTTACGCGCCAATTAAATATGTAAACTATTCCACAAGTTCCATTTAAACGTACATCAATTTAAATGTTTACAAAAGGAACGAAGGCCATTAATTAAGTTTTATACAAGTTTGACCCACTACAATGATAGTTTATAATCCAAACGACACTCGAGCACGGTTTTGGGCTAAACTACCCAAAACATTAGGCCAACTTCAAAAAGCTAACACCAAAAGCACCCCTTGTCAACACAAACGGGAGACAACTAATCCAACCGTATGCCCTTACCCTTGTCCAAGCCGGAACCTATAAAATGATAAACAACGAGAGGGTAAGCAATGCTTAGTGAGTGCAACAGTTAAACATACATATATATAACCTATCCATTTGCAATCACAATACCAAATACCTCATACGAACTTGTAACTCAAATAGCATGTCAACATACCCGTAACACTAACAAGTCGTATATTATCACACCACTTCATTAGCATATACTCAACTCAATATATATATATATATATATATATATATATATATATATATATATATATATATATATATATATATATATATATATATATATATATATATATATATAATATGCTAAACAAAACAACAATCTCAATATGGTTAACCAATATCGCTATGGTGCTACCGGCTCGTGGTTCACACCATACGCTTTTGAGTCACGCTCGTTTATAGTGCTACCGGCTCGTGGTTCACACTCGATGCTACTGGCTCGTGGTTCACATCTTAGTTTATAGTGCTACCGGCTCATGGTTCACACTCGATGCTACCGGCTCGTGGTTCACATCCTAACCCACACATGTTATGGCACTACCGGCTCGGTGGTTCATACCATAACATTCACAAATAAATACGCTATATACACATACATATAATTACTCCACTCACCTTGTCACAAGGATGATGATTTAGCACTTCCGAGCTTCAACACAATGTACCTAAATCATTAAGTGCACATTCAATTTCACAACTAGTGGGATTAACCACGATACTATTACTTGAGCATTTAATGACCTAATTTGTATTAAATGACTCAACTACACACAACCGCCCATAAATGGCCAAGACTCGACTTTAATCACGAAGGCTAGTGAATTAAAGTTTACTAACTTCAATTAACACAAAACTTAGGGTAATCCATACCCATTTCATCTAATTAGGTCAACTAGTACATTTTGACCCATTTTATATTACTTAGACTCACAATCAAGTCAAACTTACCCATTTACACTTATTTCATTAATCTTAAAGTGCATTAGTGACTAACAACACTATTTGACACTTACAACCTCAAATCATAATGCCAAAACCCTAGATTGTGGCTATTAGGGTTTCATTACAACAACACAACCCAAATTCACCCATTTTCCCCTCAAATGGGTCATACAAATCTCTAGTAACCAAAACCCTAGCCATTAACCAATTAAAACTTAAAACATAAAGTTAGAACTTACCAAGACTATCCTCTTGTAGCTAACAACAAGGAGAACAACTTTAACTCTTGCTCCTAGGATTGATCCACAAATCTTCACCTCCAAATCTTAAGTTTATTCTAAGTGGGTTTTGTGTTTTGGGAGAGAAATTGGAAAGAAAAGAGAAAAGGAAATGAAATAAATGGAATAAGTGGCTGTGATTTAATGCTCCAATCTGATCTACAAGCAAAAGGACCAAATTACCCCTAAAACTCTTTTAAATTGAGTAGAAATCGGAGTCAGAACAGCAGAGATGCCGTGACGCGGCCCATTTGTCGCAGCGCAACGTATAGAAGGAAAAACGACCCTTGTTAACCTGCTTTCTGATCCAGATTTGCTTGATATGCCGCGGCGCGGACCCAATTATCGCGGCGCGGCCTAAGGCTGTATCTGAACAGCTCGACCAACTTAAAAAATTTTCGATTTTATTTAGTTTGTACATTCCAAACCCACTTCCTATATTCACCTAGCCTTCAAGAATAGTCTCACAAGACTTAACGCTATCCAAACCCATGTTTAAACTTATACATGCACACATTATCAGGTATACATATATGTATATATATATATATATATATATATATATATATATATATATATATATAGATCTACACATATATTCATACATTTACGCATAAGCTAACGAGTTATAAACGTACAAATGATTAAGTAAGTACCTTTCGATACGTACGGGAAAACGGGATGTTACATTCCTATACAATAACATTTCAACTTAATTAAAAGTGAATGTATAAATAACACAATTGTGTAATCGATATTTTGCAAACTTAGTTTACATGAACACAAGATCATTTTGATGTTAACTACCTTCACATTGTCACTCTCTTATGGTGGAAAAGTGTTGCAATTGTATGAATGCTCATTCTCATAACATTCATACATGACAGTGATTTGCAAACTTGGTTATCATCAATACCTAGTATTTTGATGTTAACATTCTTCACATTTTCTCCCTCTTTTGGTGATAATGCGTTTGCACTTTATATTATTAGTGATTTTCATAATGTTCACACGATTTAGTAGTTTGCAAGCTTGATTTTCATCAATACACGAGTGTTTTGATGCTACCATTTTCTATATTATTACTCTTCATTAGTGATAATGTGCTTGAACCATGCGAACAATGAACTTATGAAAACCTAATCTAGTTGTATGATGAAACCTAGAATTCATAACTTGAACTTATGCATTGTTAATCATGATTTCAAAATTTTAGAAGATTCATTAACACATTTGATTGTTAGCATCAATTTTGAGTAGAATTTTCTAATTAGGGTTTCTTCAAACAATGTTTGAAGATTTCATCATACCAACACAATTGGATGAAGGGAAATCATAGATTAATCTTACCGAGAGTGAAGATTAAGGATGAGTGAGAGCAAATTCTTCAGCATGCGGTATGAGGTCTTGAGCCGTGGGAGAGAGTGAGTGAAAATAGATTTTGAATAGAATGAGAAATGAGGGCTAGAGATTAGAATATAAGGTTCTATTTTGAATAGAATGAGAAATTAGGGCTAGAGATTAGAATAAAAGGTCTTTAGGACCCGTGCGGTCGAACTGCGGTCGACTGTAAGGTAGGCCGTGGAGAAGGAATGCTCTGCGGTTGAGCATGCGGTCGGTCGTAGTTCAACCATGCATCTTAGGATGGTAAACTTTGTCCGTTTCTTCAAGTCGAGCGCATTTTGGCGATTTTATCGTTCTATAGAATACTTGAGGATAAGTTTTCTTTGCCTAAACATTGTATGATGTATACACATAAGGCACTTTGACCTACATCTAGCATGCAATCTTTTCCAGTAAGCATTCATTACTAATGTAAGCATAATTATATTGAGTAACCTTCATAATTACTTTGAGGATGTGTAAATTGAAATAATGACACTTTAACTAAGTATCTTAAGAAACATTATGTTTTAAATGCACAATCCTCTTTGCTTATCGTTTGAACATTGATTCTTATTGATTTGAAGGTTACCCAACCCTTGAATTATCCCTCCCATTGAATTGCTAGATTTGTTTAACCTTCTTAAGTTTTCAACTTTCCTAATGATTGACAGTGGACTTAGAGTACCTTACGAGATTTCAAAACAATTTTATCTTTAAAACAATTTTTGTCATTTAAAGACATTTTCAAATAATTGTTTTCATCAATTAAAACTTTGTTGAGTTGATTAACCATTTATAATTCCTTTTCCAACAATTTTACTTTGTCACAACTTCTAGTATACATAAATTTTACCTCTTTGTACGCATATAGCAATCTTCATAATTTGAAAGATAGAATACATGTACCTCATTGCTTTGAACTCTTGCGTTCTCGCCATCTTCTTTTGGAAGCATGATTCAACCTCATCTTCACTACTAGCATCTTGACTTGGAGAGTGCCTTGAAGCCATGAGACAAAAGTATTCATCTTCATTCCCATCTTGATCATCTAACTAATTCCCTCCAAGACATTTAACTCTTGTTAACTCTTCCTTGAACCCATTCTTCTTCAAGCAACTTGAGGCTTCTTCAACTTGAGGACATAATGTATCCCAACATTCCTTTGCACTTTCACAAGAAAGCATTTTAATTATTTCTTCACTTGGAAGAAATCTATGAAGTAGTGATATAGCATCAAATTGCTTTATCACTTTGTTTACTACTTCATCATTTTGGAATGTTAAGTGCACTATATTCAAAGATTCTTGAGGAACAAGGTTTCCTCCCATGATGATCCTCCATATGTCATAATCCTAAGATTTAACATATATCTCGAATCTTAATTTTGACACATAGACATCCTCTCTATCAAAGATTGGTGCTTCTCTAGCCAATCCTTCAAGGTATGCCATTTGTTTGAGTTGATCCCAAGAATGTTTGATTAGGGTTTTTGCACAAAATGATTTTTGACTCAATCAAAAACGTTTCTAGAGCAATAATCGAGTAACCGCTCTAATACCAATTGTAAGTAACTAGAGGGGGTGAATAGTTACTTGATACGATTGTTAACACTTTTTCGATGATCAACAAGATTTGAACAATCCTTGATCAACTTAATCAACTCAAACCCAATGTGTGTTGTGTTTATGTTTGTAGTAATGCGGAATGTAAAGTAAAGAACATAAACTATATGATTTATAGTGGTTCGGGTAGATGTTAACTAATTCACCTTAATGCACTCCACGATTCACTGATCGGGAGTTTTAGCTTCACTAAGCCTCTTTCTTCAAATTCGGTGGAGATTCGATTTACAAGTCTTGTACTCCTTTGTAGACAACAAATCTAATCTTTCTATCTCTTTGACAGATTACCTCTAACTTAGATCAACTTTTCTTCACCTTGGACAAGTACTAACCCCCAACAGAATTAATCAACTTCCTAGTTCCCTTTAAGGAAGATGATAGCTAAGCTAGTATATGCTTCTAATTACAAAGTACAAGACTCACCCTTTCTAGTGATGATAATCCTAAGACAATTCTAAGGATAATAAAACACTAAGTAAACTCACAAAGATAGTAATTTTATAGTAAGTTTACAACCCCCCTTCTACAATCTATGAGATTGTAGAACTTCTCTTGCTAATCACAAACACATGTATATGAATTATGATCTTGTGATTCTCTGATGATTTTGAGTTGAAGCATGCAAGAGGGTCAAGTCTTCAAAGTTCTTCAAGTCTTGCTATTTATATGGAGAGATAAAGAATATAGCTGTTACTGCAGCTTGGATCACGGTCGACTGTGGGTTGACCACACGCAGTCCAGTCCTATAGATATATCCGTTGTATAGCCGTTTGAATTAGTTTTGAACTTGAATCTTTGGACTCTTTACTTCATTTAATACCTGCAAAAGATACCCAACATCCTATACAAGTACTATATGCATTAAGTCTTCATTTACCTTGGATGTATTGCCTTGATAGTGACTTGTCATGTTCAAAGTGGTAAGTCTAACATTCTTGGATACAAGTCATGATAATCATTTGAGACAATCTTAGTTTTTGTCATAATCTTTTGTTTGTAATCAACACATTTGCTAAAGTCCTAGTGGTTGGTTAACATGTCATTATGACAATAACCCACTTAATCACAAAACACGTTAATATTCATCTGTAAGCTTATTTGTGAATTAATTAAGTGTGTTCATGATGTCTTAACAATTTAAACAAGTAATATCAATTAAGCATGTTATAAGACATCAAGTTAATCAAGTCTAAATCATTCTTAAACTTGTTTCTAGACTTAAGCAAATCCTATGTGTGTTAATGATTTTTCATCCTTAGTGAATTTCATCCTTTTAAGATCACTAGATTATTACACTTTAATTGTTATCCAAGTAGCGTATATTGAAGTAGTCCAAATACAAGTTTATGGTTTTCCAACTTGTAACACATAGCAAGAAAAAGTTCATACATATATATTAAGTAACTACTTAGCAAGTTAGCATTTAACACATACTCAAATAATACTCATGTATTAATAGCAAGTAGTCAAGTAATATTCATGTAATGACTAGTAAGAGATCACTAATTAATCTAGGATTAAACATATAGTGATGACATAGCATTAAACCAAGGCTATATATGTCTTACTTGCAAAGTGGCATATGCAAGATTAATGTATAAGTATACATTAATGTCCAACACATGCACAAGGAATGAGCAACTCTTGGTTGGGACTTGATGACCATTCTAAGTATGTCTAAATACGTTTTAGGAGTACTTGTTTTCCTATAACACTTATGTGTTATCCTTAATCAAGGTTAAATCATCATTAATGTGTCATTAGGTGTGATTAGCGTTCTAGTGACCAAAACCCTTTTGGATATGAATTAGGCAACTATTCTAAGCATGTTTAAACAGGTTTCATAAATTATAGAAGCCCCTAAGTGGTCGAACTAAATTTGTAGAAAATTCGGACAAAACCTTCTGCGGTCGACCCACGGTTGACCGTGGAGTCGAACATGTACCCCTGGTTTTACAAACTAGAGTGCAGGGTTCCACGGTCTGACCTGCGGTCGACCGTGGACCAAACCGTGAAGCTTATATTCTCATTCTAAGCTTTGTTTAGTTTTGGTCTTTTACTAGAGTAAGTGTGGATTAGTGAACTTGTATATTTATATCAAGATGTCTACCATCACCTCTAGTTATTTGCATGTGTCATCATCAAAACATTTATTGTTATGGGTTAAAATTAGTATAATCGTTAAGCATAAACCCACAGTCTCCCCCAACATAGTATATTCTTAAAAAAAAATTCTGGCATAGAAATTCATAGAATCTAACTAACGGTCGTTAAGTATTTACCAGAAAAAGTCAGGTTATTACAGCTTATTAGCCCTATCATGAGATTCCAGAGAAGAAGGGTTGAATTTTTTAAGCAAGGGATATTGTACAATAGGTTGCTTAAATTGTTCATCATCAATCGATGATTGAGAGTCATTAACACTCAAATGAGCAAAAGAAGTAAAAACAACATTTTTGCTAGTAGAATAGATGGTTTTGAAATGAAGAGAAAACAACATAACTAACCTGATTCTATGATGAATTTTGCAAAACAAATGCAATTGAAGGCGATTAACAAGACGAATGACAAACGACTGAAAGAGCAATTTGTGAAAATTTGAAATTTTACGGAAAATACAAATGGTAACTTTTTAAGAGATTTTATAATGCAAATAAAAAAGAATCATGACCGTCGTGTGTGTCAATTAAATTATATGTATTTATATTTAATATCAATTAATGGCGCGTGAGTATTTGATTAGACGTGTTTATTCAATCAGCATATAAGTCCTGACAAAATAATGATTATCGATAATAATGTGTTTGTGCGTTTCAATGCAAAACACAAGATTATTCTTTTGCAAACAAGCGGGTAAAAGACATTTTTAACAGTTTGACATGCTAAAGTTATCACTTTAACGTATCAAAACTGGCGGGACTTGATTATATATGCGGCCGCACATATTTAATTCCGCAACATGGTGATGCGCAATCATGATGCGTATGTCCGTTAATAGAAGCGCACATTGCAATAGGCATACTTGAGTAATTTTCAGAGTACTATAAATAGAAGTGTTATCATCTCATTAAGGGGTTAGCCACTATTATTTGTAATAAGCTACGTCTTTACATTAAAGATAATATCCTCTCAAGAAGCATGAATATGATTAGGTGGATCTTCATGTTTGGGGACGTGGTAGTTACATACTTGAAGACAAATAATTTTCAAATTTTGATAGTAGA
This sequence comes from Rutidosis leptorrhynchoides, assembly GCF_046630445.1. Taxonomy (NCBI): domain Eukaryota; kingdom Viridiplantae; phylum Streptophyta; class Magnoliopsida; order Asterales; family Asteraceae; genus Rutidosis; species Rutidosis leptorrhynchoides. The sequence goes on along the minus strand of NC_092334.1, from coordinate 241,785,698 downwards.
GTCTTTAAAACATCGAAACACTCCCAATCGCGATTCTTTTGAACTCCAGTTTGTTTTAATGAAAGAAATACACTCGATCAATTGCTACCTAGCTATAGTCTTATTAAACTACATTCAAATCAAATGAGAACTTTATATGTCTGATATTAAGTATAATACTAATTTATTATTACACCATGTGATTAACCAATGTCAATCACCATGAAGCAAAAAGCCAAGATTACTTGTATATATAAAGATTGAAAATATTCCATGACTTCGTCATCTTCATATTTATTTTATACTTCTATTCTCACTATTTTACTCCAACAACATATATATGGATCAAACCACCACAACTTCCATAATTACCACCACGGCTAAAGATGGCGATATTAGCCATGAACACAACAAAAAGATCAAGAAAACCAAAACTCAAGATGGAGATGACCCCGTTTATCGTGGTGTCCGTAAACGAAGTTGGGGAAATGGGTATCTGAAATCCGTGAGCCAAGAAAAAAATCAAGAATATGGCTCGGCTCATTTGACAACCCTGAAATGGCGGCTCGAGCCCACGATGTAGCCGCTATAGCAATCAACGGTTGTTCGGCTATCCTAAACTTCCCTCACTTGGCTCACCAACTTCCCAAACCGGCTTCTACTCCACCTATAGACATCCGAACCGCTGCTGTTAAAGCCGCTACTTTATCCATTGGTGAAATTGTCACTCCAATAACCTGTGACTCAAGTAACAACCAAACTGAGCTTGAGCCTCAAGCTGGTGGATTGGATTTATGTGATGACACATTTCTTGATTTACCTGATCTCTTTATAGACCTTGGAGCTCGTATCGATAAAAATTTACTTACATTTCCGGAGAAATATTCCGGAGTTGATGCAAGTGGTGACGGCCAGTTTTGGGTGGAAGAACATATCATGTCGAATTATTATCAAGGAGTTGGACATTATTTATTTTGGTAAAAATTAAAAGAATCTTTTAATGATCGATTATGGAAATTGTATTACTTTTTGTCATAAGGTATCATTACGTTGTATACTACTTATCTTGAACAAAATTAGATAGTTAAATATAAAAGTTTTAATAACTTTTTCTAAGTATATTTTTTTTTTACAATATATAAAAATATGTGCAATATGCTAATGTATTATCTTCTTATAAAAAATATTACATGTCAACTTCTCTGGTAAATCTTTTCTTTATTATTGTTATTTTCGTATTATTGTCATATAAGTCCTTTATTTAATTTTCTTCTTAAAATTGATGACAATCATTTTAAATTTCAACATGATTTAATGTGGGTATATAAGATATAAGGAATATTGAAATGAATCCAACTTTTAAGTTGAGATTCATGGGATCAATGTGACATTAGGCGAGCCAATCATATGTGATTGAAAAAACAATTTTTTTCGAAAAAGAGATTTTTATTTCTTAAAAAAATATTCGAAATTTTTTTTTTTCAATCACATGTGATTGAATTTGACATTCAGTAAATCACATTTGATTCTGCATGCCAATCACAAGTGATTGTAAAATTCAATCACATGTGATTCTGCATGTCAAATCTAATCATATGTGATGGAAAATTTTTTAAAACATCGGATTTGACATGCTAAATTTTTTGAAAAAAAAAATTGAAAACAAAAATTTTTTTTTGAAATTTTTTTTCTTTTGTTTTAATCACATGTGATTGCCGCGCCACATGTCGCGCTCTGATTGATCCATTGAATTTCAAGCAATTTATTAGATTCAAGGGATTACAACTTTATAAGATATTATTATTACGGTTCATCTTCAAACTAACTTACCGATTATATATATATATATATATATATATATATATATATATATATATATATATATATATATATATATATATATTCCACTCCCAAACTTTCATTTTTGTTGTTTTTTTTTCAAATTTACAATTTACTCCTTTCAAAGACACGAACTTCAATGAAGTTCACAACCTTCAAAGTCAAGTAAAAGCATTTTCTACTATCATACATCAATTACCTGTAAAAAAAAAAAAAAAAGTACAATATGAAGTTTGAAATTGATTTTAACTACACAGTAATCAGCCTATCCACCACCCACCACCTAGATTAATAATTTGAGTTGCTTAGTATATAATCAAACCAAATTAATTGGACATATTTTATGAAACCCAAGAATATAATAAAAATGAACCTAATCAGTATTAATATCATAATAGCTTAAAACGTTAAAAAATCATAAAGTAGTATCAGTGTTCTAAAAAAAGTAAGAAAAACCCGTCCTTTTTTTTCCAGCAATCAGAAAAATATCTGGCGAACCTTGAGGATTCAAATCGATTGCACTATAAGAACCCTAATTTGATTTTAAAACTTGAAGGAGCGTTTTGGATTGATGATTGCAACCTACGAATCCTAATGCTCCATGAACCCTAATTTCTAATTCCAAATTGAATAAAACTTAACCCTAATTGCATCATTTATTTTCTTTATTTTCTGGTTCTCACTCACCGGCCTAAACGACGAGCAAACACTCGAACGTGAGAGCAAGGGATCAGCCAACGAATGGACGAGCTCAAAGGGGTTGTTATGCCAATAGCAGCGCCGGGCAGCTAAGTTGGTATGGAAGAACTGCTGCGCCGCAGGAAATCCTTCTCTATACAAGTTCTCTTAAGAATTTTACAGAGAAAGGGAGAATCGTGAATGGTGAATGGTGTTTTTTTTCTTCTTTATTTGTGATAATGGGAAAAGAGCATAGACCCCGTAATTTCATAAGGGATGGACGGGGTATTTAGAGGCTAATTTTGTCAATAAATAATAAAAAGAGATGAAAGAGACAGTTGACGAGTGATCAAAGTAATCAACAATTGTTATTGAAAGTTGATATTAAATCCAGTGATCTTTATTTTGCCAACTAAAGTTTTTAAAAAATGATTAGCTAAAATAAACTTTGTTATTATATATAAATATAGATAAATATAAATAGATAGATAGATAGATAGATAGATAGATAGATAGTAGACATTCAATATTCATATAACCATACTATTAAGTTAGTGTACTAATATGACTTCTATTCAGTGTAATTTTAGTAATATTTAAATTCGAGAGTGAAAACGACTTTAACATAATATATTAACGTGTGAAACAATATTAGTATTTATTTTATATCAATATAATATTAGAGCTCGTGCGTTGCAAAAATAATTGAATTTATCAAACTCTTATCGTTTTAAGGTATATATACTACTTATGCAAAGAAAACTTATTCAAACATTTTGAACCTAATGCCTAAACTCGATCTTGTTAATAGAATTCACAAAGACGTCCATCATTTTGTGACCTTATTAGCCTCCAACAAATATATAAGTCAAAATATGTAATTACATAAAGCATAGATATAGTTAGGACCTATAATTTAATTATTGTGTATGAACCCGTACGTTATACAGTAGTTAAATAAACAATAAAATAAAAAGTCCTAACCTAGACAACTAGTATTACAAATTAAAATGTGTAAGTGCCAATGAAAACCTAAAGATCTATAAAATAAATCACTATATAAGAAAAAAATACTTATTAAGTTACATAAATAAAAATAAAGAAATATTTGTGACGACCCGGAAATTTCCGACCAAATTTAAACTTAATCTTTATATAATATCGACATGATAAGCAAAGTCTATAATATCGAGTCTCAAAAAGTCTGAACTGTTTCATATATTCAATTGACCTTCGACTGCTCTCGACGATTCACAAACAATTAATTGTAAATAGATATGTGTGTACGTATATATAAATAATAATTCAAAATATAATTTGAAGTATTATATGTTGTTGTTATTAAAAATTAATAAAATAAAAATAGGATATTATAATAATTTTTATTTAAAATGTATATATATATATATATATATATATATATATATATATATATATATACATACATAAATAAAGTATATTAAAAATAAATATTAAATGATTGTAATACTCGTTTGATGTTTCGATTGATATTAAGCAAGTTAAAATTAAACTTATGTAATTTTAAAATAAACGGTGATTCGAAAATGAGTTTTATAAATTTTAGACTTATTAATAATATATTTTGATGTTGTTTGTCAAATTTTAAAACTTTTTATATTTTATTTGGGGTTGGGAGTGAATAATTAATGTAATTTTTATTTAATAATATATGATCGAATTTTATACCATAATGATAAAAATAAATAAATATAGTTAATTTAAAAATATGGGATTTTTCTAAACACTTTTATCCGCCACTGGTTCCGACGATACACAGTCCGTGAAAACTGTCGGCAAAAAACCAAATAAGGTGTTCGAGATGTTTACTGTTTTTCTGTGCTCACACATGTGATTTAGTTGTATTATTATTATATTATTATTATTAATCATTATTATTATTATATTATTAAATTATTAAATTATATAACTAATATATAACTAATATATATATATATATATATATATATATATATATATATATATATATATATATATATATATATATGTGTGTGTGTGTGTGTGTGTGTGTGTGTGTGTGTGTGTGTGTATGTACACATGTAGATAGAAGTATCACCACTAGTTCATTTTCCTTCCTTCCTTTCTTTTGATCGGCAATCACCATGGAACACCATCGATATCACAATAATGTTACTTATTTTATGTTTTAATATTAACCGAATCATCACCATAAAATCACAACCTTCACCTTTCTCCTAATACCACCATCGAAAACCATCACCTTTCTTAAACCCATCACTGTTGCAAACCGGTCATTTCTGTTTTGTTTATTCGTCACCACCCATATACCATCAAAACAGCCACCACATAATAACGTAATATATCTGCTTTACTATTACTGCTGCTTGCTCGCTATTATAATCAAAAACCCATTAAAGAGGATGATGAACAGTGAAGTGAAGGAGGGTATAACGATGATGAACGAGGTCGGAGATAAAGATGATGAAGTTGATAATAGAAATGATTAACGATGGTGCAGAGATGTTAATGATGATGATTAATGGCGATGATGAAAATGATGATGAACGATGACGGTGTATCATGAAGATGGTGATGAATGTGATAAGTGATGACGATAAAAATGATGTCGATGTTGATGATGACATGATGTATGATGATGATGGAATTGGTCGATGTTAGAAGGATGAACAAGAGAAGATTTCGAAGATGATATTTCTATTTTTTTTTTCTTTTCTTCATTGCAGTTCGCATCAACAGAGGTATATAACTGAATTTATGCATGGGCTGCTCTATTCTGTTGGGCCAATTTAAACATTGGGTTGCGGTTTCTCTGTTGGGCCGAATTGGCCATGGAGTGTTTTGTTAAGTGGGTCTTAAGGAAGCACTAAAACATGGGTTAAATAGATGAGGCGGTGAATTAAATCAGAGAAAACGGAAACAGAGGGACGGTTTGGGGGTGAAAGCAGGTGATCAAGAGGTCTCAGGTTCGAGCCCGGGCTATGGCATTTTATTTTTGAAAGCTTATACACTCTTGAGGTAGTATTCATTATTATTATTATTATTATTATTATTATTATTATTATTATTATTATTATTATTATTATTATTATTATTATTATTATTATTATTATTATTATTGATAATGCTAAAAACGAACATATAATAAAAGGTGAAGACAAAAGACAGATTCGACGAATTGAAGACGCAAACGACCAAAAAGCTCAAAAGTACAAAAGACAATCAAAAAGGTTCCAATTATTGATAAGAAACGTCTCGAAATTACAAGAGTACAAGATTCAAAACGCAAAGTACAAAATATAAAATTGTATGCAAGGACGTTCGAAAATCCGGAACCGGGACCAGAGTCAACTCTCAACGCTCAACGCAACGGACTAAAAATTACAAGTTAACTATGTATATATATATAATATAATATATAATTAATTATATTAATTATATATATATTATATATATATATTAAAAACCGTCGGCAGAGAAACTCCAAGGGTGTGAGCTGTAAATTCATCCTCCGCGACTCGCGGAGTTTGAAGAGGCTTTTGCCGCGAGTCGCGGAGCCCCAAATTTCAACTCTGGCTATAAAGCAAACCGAATTCTGATCAAAATTTCATATTCTATTTTCTCTCTTCTCTAACTATACGATATATATATATATATAATTTATATTTTAATTTTAATTTTAATTATAATTCTAATAATAAGGGTATGTTAGCGAATGTTGTAAGGGTGTAAGTCGAAATTCTGTCCGTGTAACGCTACGCTATTTTTAATCATTGTAAGTTATGTTCAACCTTTTTATATTAATGTCTCGTAGCTAAGTTATTATTATGCTTATTTAAAACGAAGTAATCATGATGTTGGGCTAATTACTAAAAATGGGTAATTGGGCTTTGTACCATAATTGGGGTTTGGACAAAAGAACGACACTTGTGGAAATTAGACTATGGGCTATTAATGGGCTTTATATTTGTTTAACTAAATGATAGTTTGTTAATGTTAATATAAAGATTTACAATTGGGCGTCCCTATAATTTACCATATACACTCAATCGGACACGATGGGCGGGGTATTTATATGTACGAATAATCGTTCATTTAACCGGACACGGGAATGGATTAATAGCCACTAGAATAATTAAAACAGGGGTGAAATTACATTCAAGGGTAATTGGTGTAATTGTTAACAAAGTAGTAAAACCTTGGTTTACACGCAGTCGATAACCTGGTGTATTCATTAAACAAAGTATTAAAACCTTGTTACAATTCGAATCTCCAATTAGTTGGAATATTTATCTTCGGGTATAATAATAATTTGACAAGGACACTTGCAATTTATATTTATGACTGATGGACTGTTATGGACAAAAACCAGACGGACATATTAAATAATCCAGGACAAAGGACAATTAACCCATGGGCATAAAACTAAAATCAACACGTCAAACATCATGATTACGGAAGTTTAAATAAGCATAATTCTTTTATTTCATATTTAATTTCCTTTATTTTATATTTAATTGCACTTCTAATTATCGCACTTTTATTTATTGTTATTTAATCGCACTTTTAATTATCGTACTTTTTAATTATCGCAATTTTATTTTATCGCACTTTTATTATTCGTAATTTCATTATCGTTATTTACTTTACGCTTTAATTTAAGTCTTGTATTTATTTTATATTTTACATTAGGTTTTAACTGCGACTAAAGTCTTAAAATCGACAAACCGGTCATTAAACGGTAAAAACCCCCCTTTTATAATAATAATATTACTTATATATATATTTGTATTTTTAATAAAAGTAAACTAATATAGCGTTGAGCTTTGTTTAAAGATTTCCCTGTGGAACGAACCGGACTTACTAAAAACTACACTACTGTACGATTAGGTACACTGCCTATAAGTGTTGTAGCAAGGTTTAAGTATATCCATTCTATAAATAAATAAATATCTTGTGTAAAATTGTACCGTATTTAATAGTATTTTCCTAGTAAAATATAAACTATTTTATATACACCTCGCAGAACATCAAGTATTTTTGGCGCCGCTGCCGGGGAACTATCTTAAAAGCCGGAAGCGCAACGCTAATATAAAAAAAAAAGATTTTTTTTTGTTTACTTTTATTAAAATTCGTTTTTGTAAAAATACGTTTTAAATATTCGAAAAATATAAAAAGAAAAACAAAAATATATGTATTTTTAAGATTTTGTTAAATATTTAAGTTTTATAAGTTTCTTTATTTTTATTTTAGTTTATAAAAATATAAGTTTAATTTTAATATCTTTTATTTATATAAAAATTAAAAAAAAACAGAAAATAATAAAAAAAATAAATAAAGAAAAACGCGTAAAAATTCAAACCTGTCAACTGAATTTCTGAACCCCGCGACTCGCGGGGTTTAAAGCTTTAATTGCCGCGACTCGCGGAGCCTTTCTGACAGGCGACAGGAAGCCCTAAACCTGCATTAATTACGGGTTATTATTAATTATAATTATTATTTAAACCTAATTATTATTATTATTATTATTAGTTTTATTTTTATTTTTACTTTTTATTTAATTTATGTATTTAGTATTAATTAGTTTTATTAAATTATAAAATTAGTAGTTTTATTAAATAAATAATATAAAAATAATATTTTTATAAAAATTGTAATTTTTTACAACTTTTTGTATATTTTTATATTTTGTCCCTTTTTAATCGTTGTAGCATAACTTTTGTATTTTTAGCTCATATTTAATTTTAAACTTAGTTTTTGCTATAGTTATTTTTACTCCTAGATTTTTAGGCTTTGCCGTAGAATTCCTTAAGTGCTTTTTCTTTAGACTAAGATTTAGGTACTTTAGAATTTTGCGACGCCTTTTTAAGATTTAGTTTCTTTTTAAGTTATTTCCATTTGGGATTTAGTTTTTCCTGTAAGCTTTAATATTTTTAGACCTTTTACTATGTACCAATTATCATTCCAATTAGTAATATCAATTTGCGATTATAATTTTAAGTTAGTTGTAGTAATAAGGTTAAATTAGTTAAGTATTTTTAAGTTTTTATAAGTTTCTTTTATTTTTCCGTCACCTTTTATTTTTCAACCATTTTTCTTTTTCGACCTTTTGCGACGAACTCTTTTTCTCTCTTATTTCTCGCTATTCTAGTTTTTAGGACTTAGATTTTTATTCTACTTCTTATCTAAATTTCTTAAAATTACGAAAATTTATTTTAAGTGGTTAAATTAATAGACATCAAAATTTTCTGGTTCGTAGTAATAGTTGGATTTGTACGTGGACCGGGTTATTAGAGCCAAACAGTCCTCAATTATATTGAGACCAAACGAATCCTGCCCCTCTGCTGCATCTTTTGGCTATTCGAAACGTGGGCAAAATCAGAAAAGTCTATTGATTGGATAACTTATTATAATTTTTCTTTCCTTTTTAAAAAAACTAATAGGATATTCAGTGAATGCACCGAGCAAGACGTTCACCACCTTTTGTACGTTCACCACCTGTAACTCGATCAAGACATCGTTTAACAAATATAACCGTCGTTGATTTTTCTTTAGAATCGTCATCCAGTCAACCAAGTACTTCAGTTCAAATTTCCGATAATCCATTTTTTGAACCCAACATCACAATTGAGAATCCAGAGAATATTCAGGAACGGTTCATAGATCCTGAACCACTAAACTTTCCTCCGGAGCCACCAATCATTCAAACAGAGATTGTTGAGGAATGAACTATTAAATCAGAATCATCTAGTGATACCGATTCAACAAATTCAATTATGGAGAATTTGGAACCTTTAAGTATGGAAGACCGAATGAGAGCTAAACGCACTGGCCAAGGTCACGCAATTACTCATCCAGACATTAATGCGCCAGATTATGAAATCAAAGGACAAATTCTACACATGGTGACTAATCAATGCCAATTTAGTGGTGCGCCGAAGGAAGATCCAAATGAACATCTACGTACCTTTAATAGGATCTGCACACTATTTAAAATCCGAGAAGTGGAGGATGAACAGATATATATCATGTTATTTCCCTGGACTTTAAAGGGAGAAGCCAAAGATTGGTTGGAATCGTTACCTGAAGGGGCGATTGATACATGGAATGTTTTAATTGACAAATTTCTTAAACAATTCTTTCCTGCATCTAAAGCCGTAAGACTTCAAGCAGAAATTGTTACGTTCACACAGAAGCCAAATGAAACTCTATATGAGGCGTGGACAAGATATGGAAAGTTGTTAAGAGGATGTCCGCAACATGGTTTAGACACCTGTCAAATAGTACAAATATTCTACCAAGGATGCGACATCACTACAAGAAAAGACATAGATATAGCAGCTGGTGGTTCTATTATGAAGAAAACCGAAACTGATGCTTACAAAATTATTGATAATACTGCTTCCCACTCACATGAGTGGCACCAAGAAAAAGATATCATTAGATCATCTAAAGCAGCTAGAGCCGATTGTAGCCATGACTTAGATTCCATTTCCGCAAAGATAGATGCTGTGGAACGACGAATGGAAAAGATGACTAAAGATATTCACTCAATACGAATTAGTTGTGAGCAGTGTGGAGGACCACATTTGACAAAAGATTGTCTCAGTATTGAATTAACAATGGAACAAAGAGAGAATATTTCATACATAAACCAAAGGCCTGGAAATAATTATCAGAATAATTATCAACCGCCAAGACCGATTTACAATCAAAACCAAAATTATAACCGAAATATTCCATACAACAACCAACAAGGTCCTAGCAATCAACAAGTATCCAATAATAATTACAATCAGCAAAGACCAAATTTTCAAAACAAACCACCACAACAAACCGATGATAAAAAGCCGAATTTAGAAGATATGATGACGAAGCTAGTTGAAACTCAAACGCAGTTTTTCACATCTCAAAAACAAACTAATGAACAAAATGCTCAAGCATTTAGAAATCAACAAGCTTCTATTCAAAATCTGGAACAAGAAGTAAGTAACCTAGCAAGGTTAATAGGTGAAAGAAAACCGGGAAGTCTACCTAGTGATACAAACGCTAATCCCCGGAATGAAACAGCTAAAGCCATTACCACAAGAAGTGGTACAACACTTAAACCACCTGAAATACCTGTAACTTCTGATGAAACTATTCCTACTCCACAAGAACCACAACCTGATCAAGATAAGGAAGAAGAACCGGTAGTTGAAAAGGTTAATGAAGATAACACAGTTAAGGATAAACCTTATGTTAAACCATACCAACCACCACTTCCTTATCCGAGTAAAATGAAGAAAGAGAAACTTGAAGCCGAGAAATCCAAATTTTTGGATATGTTTAAACAGATAAATGTAAATCTTCCTTTCATTGATGTGATTTCAGGAATGCCTAGATATGCTAAATTCTTGAAAGATCTAATCACAAATAGAAAGAAAATGGAAGAACTCTCGGCTGTCACTATGAATGCAAATTGTTCAGCAGTGCTGTTGAATAAGATACCAGAAAAATTATCTGATCCAGGAAGTTTCACAATTCCATGTTTTCTGGGTTGTCTTAGTTCAATAGAAGCATTGGCAGACTTAGGTGCTAGTATAAATCTAATGCCGTATTCACTATACACTAAACTAGACCTTGGAGAATTGAAACCAACCAGAATAAGCATACAACTAGCCGATAGATCAATAAAATATCCTAGAGGAATAATGGAGAACATGCTAGTTAAAGTTGGTACTTTAGTATTTCCAGTAGATTTTGTTGTTTTGGACATGGAAGAAGATTCTCAAGTTCCTCTCATATTAGGAAGACCATTCTTAAACACGGCTAAAGCAATGATAGACGTGTTCGGTAAGAAACTGACCCTAAGTATAGAGGATGAGAGTGTTACCTTTTCAGTTGATAGAGCAATGCAACAACCACAATCTGCAGATGATACATGTTATTATATTCAAACTATAGATGCACATGCAGAATTATTAGAAGAATTTCCAGAATTACAAGGGACAGGAGAATGTTCTTTAGGAGAAGGTAATGAACCAATTGATGAAGCTGAAATGTTAGCTACACTTATAGCTAATGGATATGAACCAACAACAGAAGAAATTCAAATACTAAAAGAAGAAGACAGATATCGATATAAATCATCGATAGAAGAACCTCCGAAATTAGAGTTAAAGCCACTTCCAAACCATTTGGAATACGCTTATTTACATGGTGAATCTGAATTACCTGTAATAATATCGTCTTCTCTTACTGAAAATGAGAAATCACAACTCATTTCTGTGTTGAAAGCTCATAAACCAGCCATTGCATGGAAGATTCATGATATTAAAGGAATAAGTCCTTCGTATTGCACACATAAAATCCTTATGGAAGAAGGTCATAAAACGTATGTGCAACGCCAACGAAGACTAAATCCTAATATGCAAGATGTAGTTAAGAAAGAGATATTTAAACTGCTAGATGCAGGTTTAATTTATCCAATCTCTGATAGTCCATGGGTAAGCCCAGTTCAATGCGTGCCTAAGAAGGGTGGCATGACTGTCATTACAAATGAGAAAAATGAGCTTATTCCTACTAGGACTGTAACAGGATGGCGTGTATGTATTGATTATAGAAAATTAAATGACGCCACCAGAAAAGATCACTTTCCCTTACCTTTCATAGATCAAATGTTGGAAAGATTAGCCGGAAATAGTTACTATTGTTTTCTAGATGGATTTTCCGGATATTTTCAAATTCCAATAGCACCCGAGGACCAAGAGAAAACCACATTCACGTGCCCTTATGGTACTTTTGCTTACAAAAGAATGCCATTTGGACTTTGTAACGCCCCTGCAACCTTTCAAAGGTGTATGATGGCGATTTTTCATGACATGATAGAAGAATGCATGGAAGTATTCATGGATGACTTTTCAGTCTTCGGTGATACATTTAAATCATGTCTAGTTAATCTGGAACGAATGCTAATTAGATGCGAAAAATCAAATCTAGTACTTAATTGGGAGAAATGCCATTTCATGGTTAAAGAAGGCATCGTTCTTGGACATAAAATTTCAAAAGAAGGGATTGAAGTGGATAGAGCTAAAGTAGATGTAATTGCTAAACTTCCACATCCCACCAATGTTAGAGGAGTTAGGAGTTTTCTAGGGCATGCCGGTTTTTACCGACGTTTTATAAAAGATTTTTCTAAAATTGCCACTCCTATGAATAAACTCCTAGAAAAGGATGCGCCATTCATCTTTTCAGATGAGTGTATCAAATATTTTAATATTCTTAAAGAAAAACTCACTAATGCACCAATCATGATAACACCAAATTGGAATCTACCATTTGAACTAATGTGCGATGCAAGTGATTTTGCAATGGGAGCCGTTTTAGGACAAAGGATTGAAAACCGATTTCAACCTATATATTATGATAGTAAGACGTTACAAGGAGCACAAACGAACTATACAACTACTGAAAAAGAACTCCTTGCTATTGTCTTTGCTTTTGACAAATTTCGGTCATATCTCGTTCTAGCAAAAACGGTGGTCTATACCGACCATTCTGCTCTTAGATACCTATTTTCAAAACAAGATGCTAAACCAAGATTAATCCGTTGGATCTTACTCTTACAAGAGTTTGATATTGAAATCCGAGATAAAAGAGGAGCAGAAAATCTCGCCGCTGATCAACTTTCTCGTCTTGAAAATCCCGAATTAGAAGTTCTAAATGAATCGGCCATACAAGACAACTTTCCTGATGAATATCTATTGAAGATAGATTATAAAGAAATCCCATGGTTTGCAGACTATGCAAACTACTTAGTTTGTGGATTCCTTGAAAAAGGATTATCGTACCAAAGACAAAAGAAATTCTTCAGTGATATAAAACACTATTTCTGGGAAGATCCACATCTGTTTAAAAGTTGTCCCGATAGAATAATACGCCGATGTGTATTTGGAGATGAAGCTAGTAAAATTTTAAACCATTGTCACACAGGACCAACAGGAGGGCATTATGGGCCTCAACTAACAGCAAGAAAAGTTTATGAAGCTGGATTCTATTGGCCTACAATTTACAAAGATGCACACCTTCTTTGCAAATCCTGTGATGCATGTCAAAGGGCCGGAAAAATAAGTCAACGTGATGAAATGCCACAAAATGTCATCCAAGTATGTGAAGTATTTGACATTTGGGGTATTGACTTTATGGGTCCATTTCCAAAATCTCATAATAATCTATATATACTCGTAGCCATTGATTATGTATCTAAATGGGCGGAAGCACAAGCTCTCCCAACTAACGATGCACGAGTTGTAGTCAACTTTTTAAAACGTCTTTTTGCAAGGTTTGGAACACCAAAAGCTTTAATAAGTGATCGGGGTACTCATTTCTGTAATAATCAACTTGAGAAAGTTCTTAAAAGATATGGAGTAACTCATAAAATCTCCACCGCATATCATCCACAAACAAGTGGACAAGTTGAAAATACCAACCGAGCTTTAAAACGTATTCTAGAGAAAACCGTAGGATCAAATCCGAAGGAATGGTCCATTAAATTGGAGGATGCACTCTGGGCTTTTAGAACAGTCTACAAAACTCCAATTGGAACCACACCTTTTAGACTTGTTTATGGAAAAGCATGTCATCTTCCAGTAGAAATTGAACACAAAGCATTTTGGGCTTTGAAGACATGTAATCTTGATTTACATGAAGCCGGACGTCTACGATTAAGTCAACTAAACGAATTAGAAGAATTAAGACATGAAGCATACGAAAATTCGTTAATCTATAAAGAAATAACGAAGAAATGGCATGATAAAAGAATCAGAAGTTCAAAGGAATTTAAAGAAGGAGACAGAGTTCTTCTTTTCAATTCACGATTCAAGCTATTTCCTGGAAAATTGAAATCAAGATGGTCTGGACCATTCATAATCAAAAGAGTTTTCCCATACGGAACGATAGAATTAATAAATTCAAATGGGATTGAATTTAAAGTTAATGGTCACAGAGTTAAACATTACATACATGGTCCGATGGAAGTCGACAACGAAGTTAATCACAATTTCGACACCACAGCTAACTAAGTGTGGGGAGAATCAAGTCTTTAAAGGATAATATGTATTTCTGTTAGAGTTAGATTGTCTGTTTTCGTGTAGTTCTCGAAAATGGAACACGTATGGTCTTTCCCTAGCAGACCCTAAAGAACTAGTCTTCTCCCCCCATTCTGAATTTTTATTTTTTTTAGGTTTCTACGAAATGAAGACTGCCTGTGAACTAAACCATGGTCTAATGCTACACGCTTTGATCACTAAAAGAAATAATGATATACTCCCGAGCGAATTAGTATCAGTAATCAGAGAAAGAATGGACGGAGTTAGAAAAGAATCCAGATGCGAAGATAATAAGTTACAATTTGGTAAAGGAAAATCAAAATCCGCAGCGAAAAGAAGAGCACGACACCTAGAACGATGTCACAAATGCGGAAAATGGTCACATGGAGGTAAATGTTCAAATAATCAAACCTATTCAAATACCGAATTTGTTACTTTATGCAGAGACGGACCATTCATATGTTTAGAAGAAAAGACACTGAATGCTCGAGGTTACGCCTATGTAGCCATGGAAAACCAATTAAACCGACTATCTTATGAATGGAATAGATCATATAACTAAGAAATCTATTTCACAGGTATGTCTGTACAGTTTTTATTTTTATTTTTATTTTTAACCTTTTGATAATAAACGCTAATTTGTTCGCTAAAAAGTATTAAATTGGTATTGAATAAAATTAGGTTTGGCGACCGAAATTATTGATATCATTCAAAAATTTATTACATCACTGCGAAATTTAACGTTTATTCTTAAGGTATAAATATCTTTAATCAATCAACCCAAAATATTTCAAAAATTCGTCATGAGTTAAATTAGGTCTTGGAACCGAAATTACTTTACCGAAAAGAGGGGCGCATATTTTTGATAATATTTGATTGATTAAAGTGGGATAAAAAGACAAAAAGATTTTTAATTTTATTTTTACCATGTTTTTAAAATTAATATTTAAATCTTAAATTAATATTGTAAACTTTGTAAAAACAATATATTTAAAATTGTAAATATTTGAAAAATTAATATAAGTTTGATATGAATTTATAAATTTTTAAATTAAGTTTGGTATGAATTTTTAATTTTTAAAATATTAAATTTTAATTTTATGCATTTTAAATTTTGAGTTTGGTGTGAATTTTTAATATTAATTTTGAATTTCATATTTAAGTTGTGTGAATTTAAAAACAAAAATTTACTTTATCTCATTAAGTTAAGAATATGATTTTTAAAATTCGTCGTAAGTTGAAGACTAGGTCTTTGAACCGAAATTGCTTTACCCGAGGGAGGGACGAGAACTTTTATTATCATTATTTTTAATCTTATTGATTTAAAGTATGCCAAAAACATTAAAAAACCCAAAAATCTTAGCTTTTAAAACAATCGCTACAAAAAGACAAATTTTAAAATTTTGTCGAAGGACGGACTAGGACATCGATCCGAAACGACCTCGTCCTAAATAACAAGGGAAACAAAATTTTAAAATTAATTACTTAATTGTTTTAATAAGTTAATGATATAAAAAAAAAAAAAAAATACCAAACTCCGCGACTCGCGGAGTTTGGTGCTTAAATCTCCGCGACTCGCGGAGGGACCGAAAATCAGAAAAAAAAATATAAAGAGCTGAACGATCAGTTCACTCAACCACAAAAACACAGCGAATTAAACTGCGAAAAAACCCCGAAAATACACCCAAAAACACCCCAAAAATCCCAATTTTTAACCGTTAATCACCAAATCTTTTGCTAAAATCATGTTAAGAAGGATGCTATCTAAGAATTACTCAAGAAAAACGGTAAATTTCTACACCTAAACACCATTTAATTCGAAATTTGGTGTTCTTGAGCTATTTTTTCCCCAATTTGATTTTGATGCTTTTTAGTGTAATTAGACTTAAATTGTTTATGTATTATGCTTGTATAACCTAGATTGATGCTGTTTAACATGATTAGAAGCCTTAAACTTCAAATTTTGAATAATCTAGGGTTTGTGTTCTTGAGCAAATTTGGGGCTTTTTGATATAAACAGGTTATGGCCGATTTTTGTCATGAATTGTTGCTAAATTGAGTAGTGTAACATGTCTAGGTAGTTAAATGATCCAAACTTTGAGCCTAAACATGATTTTGAGAATTAAAGTGGACTTTTTCAAGTCTAAAATTCATGAACTTGATTTTTGAAAGATAATGCCATTTGAGACCTATTTAATTGCTAGTAATGATTATTTTGACATGTTATTTGAGTTGAATGCTTATGAACTTGGCGAACATTTTCGTATATGCTTATTTGAAAAAGTGTAGATTTGATAAAAATGTGAAAATGAGCTTAAGTTTGATATAAATTGATAATGTCATTGTAATTATTTTGATTGATGATTTTGCTGACACTAATGCATATTTGGATGCACAAAATTTGTGTTTGATGTGTTTTGCAGAATGAAAGGGGTGAATCTTCATCCCAAGCCGCAATGCTCCTGCTGAGAATTTGGAACAACAGGAGGTGGATAACTACTACAAGCAGGATGTACCTCATCCAGTCATGACCTTTTCCGATATGCATTTGGAAGAGTTGCACCCGAACCTGAGATTTGACAAACTTTGGATAGATTATCCAAAATATCAACGGGGTTTGCATACTCTTCACTCTAAGGTTGTTGAGGTACCGAGGGTCATAGAATGGGGACCCTTAGAAGCTGTAGAATTGGCCGGGCCAATTAGGGAATTACTTGTACAGAGGTATGGTAATTCTTCTTTTAATGACTGGATATGTTTATTCACCATACGCAGACCTGTATATAAAGTATGGTGTGAAGAGTTGTTATGTAGTATAGAGTTGAATGATCGGGTAGCTAGTTTAACCGATCGTTCTTTTATTAGATTTTTGTTAGGCGGTTCGATGCGACACATGTCTTTACTGGACATGGCTCAGGCTTTACGTATATATACGCCTGAGGAGTTAGCGTCTGCCGATTGTAGAGGATTGATACTAAACGGTAGAAAGATAGATGAGAATTTTGATACACACGGTGTGTGGAGTCAAATGACAAGCCATCACCGTTTCAAAGGGGGAAACTACTCTTATTTGGATATAGATAGAGCCGAATTAAGAGTGATACATAGGTTTTTAGCTAATTCGATTACACAAAGGGGTAAAAACAAAGAAAAAGTAAATGAACAAGATTTGTTTTACCATATGTGTATTCGAGACCCATAGAGCGCTGTAAGTATACCATATTGTGTGGGTTATTATTTATCAGCTATGGTTCGGGGGATGCGACCACATAGCATAATAGGAGGTGGTATTTTTATTACTTTGATTGGTGAATATCTCGGTGTGGATATAAGTCGGGGGGGATTATTACTAGAAGAGCCGGAACCCCGCGATACTATAGGTTTAAATGTATACCATGGTGCGAAAGTTTTGAAGAGGCGAAATAACGCCGCAGTACGATACCATGGTAGACATCCACAGGTGGAGAGAAACCAGCAGCAAGGTAATGTAGGAGGGGGGAATGAGATGCAAGAAATGCATAGGTTTATAGCTTCTCAGGAATACGAAAATGCTAGACAGAGAGCATTTGAAGATTGGCAAGTTCATCAGAACCAGATCATAGCTCATTGCCAACATATAGGTAGAAACTATATTCCTACACCGAAACCCGTCTTCCCTCCTTGGTCGATAGAGATGCAGCCACCATATCCTACGTATGACCCTGCCGAAGCATTCTATAGCACTTATGGTTATGCCTGGAACCCCTATTGGTACCAATATCATCCTTAGTTTACTTATTATTTTTTTTATTTTGTAATTTGTAATTATTGATACATTTAATATTTTTGTTAATATTGTAATCATTTTTATAATTATCTAACTTTTATTTTTAGATTTTAATAATTTTTGAATGTGGGGTAATATACCAAACTTCAAAAATATGTATATATGTTTGCAGTTTATCTTATGTACACAACAGGGTAAAACAACGCATTTTCAAAGACTGGCATTAAGTTCAGCAAAAGCAACTAATTTTGACGACAAGATGCAAAATATATGTGAAATAACAAGACGGAATGAACAAATGATGTGCACCATTTATCATTCAGCAAACAAACGCCAATATATTTGGAAACTTTGGTAAAAATTTAATCATTTTCACACAAATCACCCTCAATAATTTAAATTGTTACTGATTTCTTGCAAATGAGGGCATTGCGAGATCTTAAGTGTGGGAAGGGATTAAATTCTTTCGGATTTTAAAAATTTTTTACTTTATACACTTGGTTACCATTAAAAATACTAGTAAAGCAGTAGTTATATTAGAATCTAGTGCTCTCTGATAAAAAAGAACAGCCCTAGTCTTATATACTGACTACCCAATTCTAGTAAAAATTTTCAATTAAATGAATTCAAAATCATGTTTATACATATTTATGAACGATAAAACTAGGTTTTAACACCGAAATTATTGTTACCTCGGAAAGGACATAAATTAAGAAACAAACTAAAATGTTAAAATTCATTTAAAATGGAATAGAGGACGATAAAAAGGAAAATAAAAGCCAAGTGTGGGAAAATTTACCAAGTTATTTTAAACATATGTCACATATATCTGTAACAAATAACTGAAAATACTTTTGCTTTGAACTAAACTAAACTGTTTTACCCAATGAAAGAAAAGAAGAGATGGATCTACACGATGAATCAATTCCATCACTAAAAGGAAGTAAAGTCTTCCGAAAAAGACACGCGCTTCTTGATTTAGGTCATGAAGTTGTCGTCCAGACCAGCTGTAGGTTGACGAAAAATCTAGAAAAGTCATCACTAAAATCAGCAGGAAATCCACGGACCTCAGCATTAAACAGGGTCGCCAAGTGGTCAGATTTATCCTAACCATGAGAAGGATTTATCTCGTACAATGGGGGGGCACCATGCAAATTAGCTGGATAAGACTAATGAATCAGATCCCCAGAAAGGATAATCTCCTTAAAGATTAAAAATCAGCTTTTAAGACTGATATTACTCAATCCTAGAGATTGACCTTAAAGATTGAGAATTACAAACTCATGGAATTCGATGATATCTAAACTCGAACTTAAACGAGAAAATATTTTGATCAAAATTATAAACCGATTTGTTTTCTGAAAACCCTATTTTCAATGCGTTCATTACCATTGAACGTAAAATCCTAGGAATTCACCTGGAATTCATTAGGTCACCTGAACTAAATCGGGTGTCAACCGTAAGAACGGTGGTTGCATAGTGGTCAAAGACAGGACCTTGTGCCATACCGAAAAATTATAAGGGTGAGCTTTACTATTGCTCCTACCAAGGATAGTAATTGCGTCCGACACGTTATAGACCATAATCAAAAGCACGTCACGGGACATTGCCTTAACAGTTGCTTGTTCAACGCTTTCCTTTACAACCGGACGGTAGTTTGCTGAAAGGTAATACACGGAACAAGTAAACTGGACGTGTTGCTTTCCAAATACAAGGATAGCAAGTGGGTGACACAAAACAGCAAGTTTTGAGCTAAAATTTTCAAATCTAAAACCCACCAAACCCACAAAAATATTTTGCAAACACCGGTAAAGGGTTATTCCGGAAAACTTATCTAGGGTAAAAACTAGATTTCAAAAGATCAAATGTTTTCATAAAGATCCAATTTCCTTAATGGATCTAAATTTCTATAGTCATGTGGGACTGTAAACCATATCGTTACTACCATTGTTTATACCGCCGTATAGAAATCACTGATGTACAAAGTGTGAAGAATAAAGAAGTGATTCTAGTATTTCAAGACGATATTGCTTGAGGACAAGCAACGCTCAAGTGTGGGAATATTTGATAATGCTAAAAACGAACATATATTTCATAGCATTATTCCTCAAGAAAGACAAGCTTTTAGTTGCAATTGTTCTATTTACAAGAGATATTCGTTTAAATAATAAAAGGTGAAGACAAAAGACAGATTCGACGAATTGAAGACGCAAACGACCAAAAAGCTCAAAAGTACAAAAGACAATCAAAAAGGTTCCAATTATTGATAAGAAACGTCTCGAAATTACAAGAGTACAAGATTCAAAACGCAAAGTACAAAATATAAAATTGTACGCAAGGACGTTCAAAAATCCGGAACCGGGACCAGAGTCAACTCTCAACGCTCAACGCAACGGACTAAAAATTACAAGTTAACTATGTATATATATATAATATAATATATAATTAATTATATTAATTATATATATATTATATATATATATATTAAAAACCGTCGGCAGAGAAACTCCAAGGGTGTGAGCTGTAAATTCATCCTCCGCGACTCGCGGAGTTTGAAGAGGCTTTTGCCGCGAGTCGCGGAGCCCCAAATTTCAACTCTGGCTATAAAGCAAACCGAATTCTGATCAAAATTTCATATTCTATTTTCTCTCTTCTCTAACTATACGATATACATATATATATATATATATATAATTTATATTTTAATTTTAATTTTAATTATAATTCTAATAATAAGGGTATGTTAGCGAATGTTGTAAGGGTGTAAGTCGAAATTCTGTCCGTGTAACGCTACGCTATTTTTAATCATTGTAAGTTATGTTCAACCTTTTTATATTAATGTCTCGTAGCTAAGTTATTATTATGCTTATTTAAAACGAAGTAATCATGATGTTGGGCTAATTACTAAAAATGGGTAATTGGGCTTTGTACCATAATTGGGGTTTGGACAAAAGAACGACACTTGTGGAAATTAGACTATGGGCTATTAATGGGCTTTATATTTGTTTAACTAAATGATAGTTTGTTAATGTTAATATAAAGATTTACAATTGGGCGTCCCTATAATTTACCATATACACTCAATCGGACACGATGGGCGGGGTATTTATATGTACGAATAATCGTTCATTTAACCGGACACGGGAATGGATTAATAGCCACTAGAATAATTAAAACAGGGGTGAAATTACATTCAAGGGTAATTGGTGTAATTGTTAACAAAGTAGTAAAACCTTGGTTTACACGCAGTCGATAACCTGGTGTATTCATTAAACAAAGTATTAAAACCTTGTTACAATTCGAATCCCCAATTAGTTGGAATATTTATCTTCGGGTATAATAATAATTTGACAAGGACACTTGCAATTTATATTTATGACTGATGGACTGTTATGGACAAAAACCAGACGGACATATTAAATAATCCAGGACAAAGGACAATTAACCCATGGGCATAAAACTAAAATCAACACGTCAAACATCATGATTACGGAAGTTTAAATAAGCATAATTCTTTTATTTCATATTTAATTTCCTTTATTTTATATTTAATTGCACTTCTAATTATCGCACTTTTATTTATTGTTATTTAATCGCACTTTTAATTATCGTACTTTTTAATTATCGCAATTTTATTTTATCGCACTTTTATTATTCGTAATTTCATTATCGTTATTTACTTTACGCTTTAATTTAAGTCTTGTATTTATTTTATATTTTACATTAGGTTTTAACTGCGACTAAAGTCTTAAAATCGACAAACCGGTCATTAAACGGTAAAAACCCCCCTTTTATAATAATAATATTACTTATATATATATTTGTATTTTTAATAAAAGTAAACTAATATAGCGTTGAGCTTTGTTTAAAGATTTCCCTGTGGAACGAACCGGACTTACTAAAAACTACACTACTGTACGATTAGGTACACTGCCTATAAGTGTTGTAGCAAGGTTTAAGTATATCCATTCTATAAATAAATAAATATCTTGTGTAAAATTGTATCGTATTTAATAGTATTTTCCTAGTAAAATATAAACTATTTTATATACACCTCGCAGAACATCAAGTATTATTATTATTATTATTATTAATTATTATTGTTATTACTATGATTATTATTATTATTATTGTTATTATTATACTTATTATTACCATTATCATTATTATTATTATTATTATTATTACAAAGTATTAGTATTATTAATATTAGGTATTATAAATATTATTGTTATTATGAAAATGATAATAACTTGAGATGTTTTGATGAAAAAGAATATTTGTATGATATGAGTATTACTAGTATTATTATCATGAATATTAAGATTATAATTTTATTTAAAATTAACACTTTTTTTCTTATTATTATTACATTATTAATATATTTATTATTAACACTATCATTATAACTAAAACTAAAGCGACAAATGTTCTTATCCAAAATTATTATTTTTGACATCATTATTAAATCTGATTAATTATTAACA
This sequence comes from Rutidosis leptorrhynchoides, assembly GCF_046630445.1. NCBI lineage: Eukaryota > Viridiplantae > Streptophyta > Magnoliopsida > Asterales > Asteraceae > Rutidosis > Rutidosis leptorrhynchoides. The sequence continues at coordinate 241,762,842 of NC_092334.1, read as the reverse complement.
TTATTTGGTATTATCATTAATTTAACAACTAAATGAGATTTACATAAAAATATATTTGAATACACATAACTTAACTATATTACTAGTTTTAGTTATTAAAAATATATATATAATGAATATAAACAATGAAACATATAAGTCATTAATATAAAATGAAATAACTAATAAATTTATATATATATATATATATATATATATATATATATATATATATATATATATATATATATATATATATATATATATATATATATATATATATATATATATATATTGTTCGATTTCAATTATGTGTATTAATATATAAATAAATGATATAGGTTCGTGAATCCGAGGCCAACCCTACATTGTTCAATATCGTCATATGTATTTTTACTACAAAATACAGAATAGTGAGTTTCATTTGCTCCCTTTTTAAATGTTTTTGCAATATATATTTTTGAGACTGAGAATACATCCGCTGCTTTTATAAATGTTTTATGAAATAGACACAAGTACTTGAAACTACATTCTATGGTTGGATTATCGAAATCGAATATCACCCTTTTAGCTTGGTAGCCTAAGAATTAGGGAACAGACACCCTAATTGACACGAATCCTAAAGGTAGATCTACGGGCACTAACTCCCCCCATACTGGAAAATGGTATGCTTTAGTACTTCGAGTTTATATTATACAGATGGATTTCTGTTTTGGGGATATTCTATATGCATGATGTTAATGTCAGTTACCAGGTGTTCAATCCATATGAATGAATTTTAAACACTTGCGAGTGTATGATTATTCAATAAATGAAATCTTGTGGTCTATTAAAATTATGGAAATGATTGATTACGATAAACTAATGAACTCACCAACCTCTTGGTTGACACTTTAAAGCATGTTTATTCTCAGGTATGAAAGAAATCTTTCGCTGTGCATTTGCTCATTTTAGAGATACTACTTGGAGTCATTCATGACATATTTCAAAAGACGTTGCATTCGAGTCGTTGAGTTCATCAAGATTATTATTAAGTCAATTATAATTTGATATATTTTGAAATGGTATGCATGTTGTCAACTTTCGGTGTAATGAAAGTTTGTCTTTTAAAAACGAATGCAATGTTTGTAAAGTGTATCATATAGAGGTCAAGTACCTCGTGATGTAACCAAATGTAATGTATTCGTCCAGATGGATTAGGACGGGTCATTAGAGTTGATATTGAAATGTCCCGTTCTTAATGATTAAAAACGTTCCATATTAATTGATTTCGTTGCGAGGTTTTGACCTCTATATGAGACGTTTTTCAAAGACTGCATTCATTTTTAAAACAAACCATAACCTTTATTTCATAAATAAAGGTTTAAAAGCTTTACGTAGATTATCAAATAATGATAATCTAAAATATCCTGTTTACACACGACCATTACATAATGGTTTACAATACAAATATGTTACATCAAAATCAGTTTCTTGAATGCAGTTTTTACACAATATCATACAAACATGGACTCCAAATCTTGTCCTTATTTTAGTATGCCACAGCGGAAGCTCTTAGTATTCACCTGAGAATAAACATGCTTTAAACGTCAACAAAAATGTTGGTGAGTTATAGGTTTAACCTATATGTATCAAATCGTAACAATAGACCACAAGATTTCATATTTCAATACACATCCCATACATAGAGATAAAAATCATTCATATGGTGAACACCTGGTAACCGACATTAACAAGATGCATATATATAAGAATATCCCCATCATTCCGGGACACCCTTCGGATATGATATAAATTTCGAAGTACTAAAGCATCCAGTACTTTGGATGGGGTTTGTTAGGCCCAATAGATCTATCTTTAGAGTTCGCGTCAATTAGGGTGTCTGTTCCCTAATTCTTAGATTACCAGACTTAATAAAAAGGGGCATATTCGATTTCGATAATTCAACCATAGAATGTAGTTTCACGTACTTGTGTCTATTTTGTAAATCATTTATAAAACCTGCATGTATTCTCATCCCAAAAATATTAGATTTTAAAAGTGGGACTATAACTCACTTTCACAGATTTTTACTTCGTCGGGAAGTAAGACTTGGCCACCGGTTGATTCACGAACCTATAACAATATATACATATATATCAAAGTATGTTTAAAATATATTTACAACACTTTTAATATATTTTGATGTTTTAAGTTTATTAAGTCAGCTGTCCTCGTTAGTAACCTACAACTAGTTGTCCACAGTTAGATGTACAGAAATAAATCGATAAATATTATCTTGAATCAATCCACGACCCAGTGTATACGTATCTCAGTATTGATCACAACTCAAACTATATATATTTTGGAATCAACCTCAACCCTGTATAGCTAACTCCAATATTCACATATAGAGTGTCTATGGTTGTTCCGAAATATATATAGATGTGTCGACATGATAGGTCGAAACATTGTATACGTGTCTATGGTATCTCAAGATTACATAATATACAATACAAGTTGATTAAGTTATGGTTGGAATAGATTTGTTACCAATTTTCACGTAGCTAAAATGAGAAAAATTATCCAATCTTGTTTTACCCATAACTTCTTCATTTTAAATCCGTTTTGAGTGAATCAAATTGCTATGGTTTCATATTGAACTCTAGTTTATGAATATAAACAGAAAAGTATAGGTTTATAGTCGGAGAAATAAGTTACAAGTCGTTTTTGTAAAGGTAGTCATTTCAGTCGAAAGAACGACGTCTAGATGACCATTTTAGAAAACATACTTCCACTTTGAGTTTAACCATAATTTTTGGATATAGTTTCATGTTCATAATAAAAATCATTTTCTCAGAATAACAACTTTTAAATCAAAGTTTATCATAGTTTTTAATTAACTAACCCAAAACAGCCCGCGGTGTTACTACGACGGCGTAAATCCGGTTTTACTGTGTTTTTCGTGTTTCCAGGTTTTAAATCATTAAGTTAGCATATCATATAGATATAGAACATGTGTGTAGTTAATTTTTAAAGTCAAGTTAGAAGGATTAACTTTTGTTTGCGAACAAGTTTAGAATTAACTAAACTATGTTCTAGTGATTACGAGTTTAAACCTTCGAATAAGATAGTTTTATATATATGAATCGAATGATGTTATGAACATCATTACTACCTCAAGTTTAGTAGGTAAACCTACTGGAAGTGACAAGAAATTATCTAGCTTCAAAGGATCTTGGATGGCTTGAAAGTTCTTGAAGTAGGATCATGACACAAAAACAAGTTCAAGTAAGATCATCACTTGAAATAAGATTGTTATAGTTATAGAAATTGAACCAAAGTTTGAATATGATTATTACCTTGTATTAGAATGATAACCTACTGTAAGAAACAAAGATTTCTTGAGGTTGGATGATCACCTTACAAGATTGGAAGCGAGCTAGCAAACTTGAAAGTATTCTTGATTTTATGTAACTAGAACTTGTAGAATATATGAAGAACACTTAGAACTTGAAGATAGAACTTGAGAGAGATCAATTAGATGAATAAAATTGAAGAATGAAAGTGTTTGTAGGTGTTTTTGGTCGTTGGTGTGTGGATTAGATATAAAGGATATGTAATTTTGTTTTCTTGTAAATAAGTCATGAATGATTACTCATATTTTTGTAATTTTATGAGATATTTCATGCTAGTTGCCAAATGATGGTTCCCACATGTGTTAGGTGACTCACATGGGCTGCTAAGAGCTGATCATTGGAGTGTATATACCAATAGTACATACATCTAAAAGCTGTGTATTGTACGAGTACGAATACGGGTGCATACGAGTAGAATTGTTGATGAAACTGAACGAGGATGTAATTGTAAGCATTTTTGTTAAGTAGAAGTATTTTGATAAGTGTATTGAAGTCTTTCAAAAGTGTATAAATACATATTAAAACACTACATGTATATACATTTTAACTGAGTCGTTAAGTCATCGTTAATCGTTACATGTAAGTGTTGTTTTGAAACCTTTAGGTTAACGATCTTGTTAAATGTTGTTAACCCAATGTTTATAATATCAAATGAGATTTTAAATTATTATATTATCATGATATTATCATGTACGAATATCTCTTAATATGATATATATACATTAAATGTCTTTACAACGATAATCGTTACATATATGTCTCGTTTAAAAATCATTAAGTTAGTAGTCTTGTTTTTACATATGTAGTTCATTGTTAATATACTTAATGATATGTTTACTTATCATAGTATCATGTTAACTATATATATATATATATATATATATATATATATATATATATATATATATATATATATCCATATATATGTCATCATATAGTTTTTACAAGTTTTAACATTCGTGAATCACCGGTCAACTTGGGTGGTCAATTGTCTATATGAAACATATTTCAATTAATCAAGTCTTAACAAGTTTGATTGCTTAACATGTTGGAAACATTTAATCATGTAAATATCAATCTCAATTAATATATATAAACATGGAAAAGTTTGGGTCACTACAGTACCTACCCGTTAAATAAATTTCGTCCTGAAATTTTAAGCTGTTGAAGGTGTTGACGAATCTTCTGGAAATAGATGCGGGTATTTCTTCTTCATCTGATTTTCACGCTCCCAGGTGAACTCGGGTCCTCTACGAGCATTCCATCGAACCTTAATAATTGGTATCTTGTTTTGCTTAAGTCTTTTAACCTCACGATCCATTATTTCGACGGGTTCTTCGATGAATTGAAGTTTTTCGTTGATTTGGATTTCATCTAACGGAATAGTGAGATCTTCTTTAGCAAAACATTTCTTCAAATTCGAGACGTGGAAAGTGTTATGTACAGCCGCGAGTTGTTGAGGTAACTCAAGTCGATAAGCTACTGGTCCGACACGATCAAAAATCTTGAATGGTCCAATATACCTTAGATTTAATTTCCCTCGTTTACCAAATCGAACAACGCCTTTCCAAGGTGCAACTTTAAGCATGACCATCTCTCCAATTTCAAATTCTATATCTTTTCTTTTAATGTCAGCGTAGCTCTTTTGTCGACTTTGGGCGGTTTTCAACCGTTGTTGAATTTGGATGATCTTTTCGGTAGTTTCTTGTATAATCTCCGGACCCGTAATCTGTCTATCCCCCACTTCACTCCAACAAATCGGAGACCTGCACTTTCTACCATAAAGTGCTTCAAACGGCGCCATCTCAATGCTTGAATGGTAGCTGTTGTTGTAGGAAAATTCTGCTAACGGTAGATGTCGATCCCAACTGTTTCCGAAATCAATAACACATGCTCGTAGCATGTCTTCAAGCGTTTGTATCGTCCTTTCGCTCTGCCCATCGGTTTGTGGATGATAGGCAGTACTCATGTCTAGACGAGTTCCTAATGCTTGCTGTAATGTCTGCCAGAATCTTGAAATAAATCTGCCATCCCTATCAGAGATAATAGAGATTGGTATTCCATGTCTGGAGACGACTTCCTTCAAATACAGTCGTGCTAACTTCTCCATCTTGTCATCTTCTCTTATTGGCAGGAAGTGTGCTGATTTGGTGAGACGATCAACTATTACCCAAATAGTATCAAAACCACTTGCAGTCCTTGGCAATTTAGTGATGAAATCCATGGTAATGTTTTCCCATTTCCATTCCGGGATTTCGGGTTGTTGAAGTAGACCTGATGGTTTCTGATGCTCAGCTTTGACCTTAGAACACGTCAAACATTCTCCTACATATTTAGCAACATCGGCTTTCATACCCGGCCACCAAAAATTTTTCTTGAGATCCTTGTACATCTTCCCCGTTCCAGGATGTATTGAGTATCTGGTTATATGAGCTTCTCTAAGTACCATTTCTCTCATATCTTCAAATTTTGGTACCCAAATCCCTTCAGCCCTATACCGGGTTCCGTCTTCCCGAATATTAAGATGCTTCTCCGATCCTTTGGGTATTTCATCCTTTAAATTTCCCTCTTTTAAAACTCCTTGTTGCGCCTCCTTTATTTGAGTAGTAAGGTTATTATGAATCATTATATTCATAGATTTTACTCGAATGGGTTCTCTGTCCTTCCTGTTCAAGGCATCGGCTACCACATTTGCCTTCCCCGGGTGGTAACGAATCTCAAAGTCGTAATCATTCAATAATTCAATCCACCTACGCTGCCTCATATTCAGTTGTTTCTGATTAAATATGTGTTGAAGACTTTTGTGGTCGGTATATATAATACTTTTGACCCCATATAAGTAGTGCCTCCAAGTCTTTAATGCAAAAACAACCGCGCCTAATTCCAAATCATGCGTCGTATAATTTTGCTCGTGAATCTTCAATTGTCTAGACGCATAAGCAACCACCTTCGTCCGTTGCATTAATACACAACCGAGACCTTGCTTTGATGCGTCACAATAAATCAAAAAATCATCATTCCCTTCAGGCAATGACAATATAGGTGCCGTAGTTAGCTTTTTCTTCAATAATTGAAACGCCTTCTCTTGTTCATCCTTCCATTCAAATTTCTTCCCTTTATGCGTTAATGCAGTCAAGGGTTTTGCTATTTTGGAGAAATCTTGGATGAATCTTCTGTAGTAACCAGCCAATCCTAAAAATTGACGTATATGCTTCGGAGTTTTTGGGGTTTCCCACTTTTCAACGGTTTCGATCTTTGTCGGGTCCACCTGGATACCTTCTTTGTTCACTATGTGACCGAGGAATTGAACTTCTTCCAACCAAAATGCACACTTTGAAAACTTAGCGTACAGTTTTTCTTTCCTCAATACTTCTAGCACTTTTCTCAAATGTTCTTCGTGCTCTTGATCATTCTTTGAGTAAATAAGTATGTCATCGATGAAAATAATGACAAACTTGTCAAGATATGGCCCACACACTCGGTTCATAAGGTCCATGAACACAGCTGGTGCGTTAGTCAATCCAAACGGCATAACCATAAACTCGTAATGACCATAACGCATCCTAAAAGCAGTTTTTGGAATATCATCTTCTTTCACCCGCATTTGATGATACCCGGAACGTAAGTCAATCTTTGAATAAACAAACGAGCCTTGTAGTTGATCAAATAAGTCGTCGATTCTCGGTAGTGGGTAGCGGTTCTTGATGGTAAGTTTGTTCAACTCTCAGTAGTCGATACACAACCTGAATGTACCATCTTTCTTCTTGACAAACAAAACAGGAGCTCCCCACGGTGATGTGCTTGGTCGAATGAAACCACGCTCTAAAAGTTCTTGTAATTGGCTTTGCAGTTCTTTCATCTCGCTGGGTGCAAGTCTGTAAGGAGCACGAGCTATTGGTGCAGCTCCTGGTACAAGATCTATTTGAAATTTAACGGATCGATGTGGGGGTAATCCCGGTAATTCTTTCGGAAATACATCGGGAAATTCTTTTGCAATGGAAACATCATTGATGCTCTTTTCTTCAGTTTGTACTTTCTCGACGTGTGCTAGAACAGCATAGCAACCTTTTCTTATTAGTTTTTGTGCCTTCAAATTACTAATAAGATGTAGCTTCGTGTTGCCCTTTTCTCCGTACACCATTAAGGGTTTTTCTTTTTCTCGTATAATGCGAATTGCATTTTTGTAACAAACGATCTCTGCTTTCACTTCTTTCAACCAGTCCATACCGATTATCACATCAAAACTCCCTAACTCTACTGGTATCAAATCAATCTTAAATGTTTCGCTAACCAGTTTAATTTCTCGATTCCGACATATATTATCTGCTGAAATTAATTTACCATTTGCTAATTCGAGTAAAAATTCACTATCCAAAGGCGTCAATGGACAACTTAATTTAGCACAAAAATCTCTACTCATATAGCTTCTATCTGCACCCGAATCAAATAAAACGTAAGCAGATTTATTATCAATAAGAAACGTACCCGTAACAAGCTCCGGGTCTTCCTGTGCCTCTGTCGCATTAATATTGAAAACTCTTCCGCGGCCTTGTCCATTCGTGTTCTCCTGGTTCGGGCAATTTCTAATAATGTGGCCCGGTTTTCATCATTTATAACAAACTACATTGGCATAACTTGCTCCGACACTACTTGCTCCGCCATTACTCATTCCAACACCATTTGTTCCTTTCGTTCTATTAACCCCTGGTCCGTAGACCTCACACTTCGCCGCGCTATGACCATTTCTTTTACACTTGTTACAAAATTTGGTGCAGAACCCCGAGTGATACTTTTCACACCTTTGGCATAGCTGCTTCTGATTGTTGTTGTTGTTGCGGTTGTTATTGTTGTTGGGATGATTGTTGTAGTTGATGTTGTTGTTATTGTTGTTGTTGTTGTTGTTGGGCCGTTTGTTGTAGTTGCGATTGATGTTGCGATTGTTGGGATAATTGTTGCGATTATTGTTGTAATTGCTGTTGTTGTTGTATTGGTGATTCTTATCACCGTTTTCCTCCCACTTTCTTTTGACTTGCTTCACATTGGCCTCTTCAGCAGTCTGTTCTTTAATTCTTTCTTCAATCTGGTTCACTAGTTTGTGAGCCATTCTACATGCCTATTGTATGGAGGCGGGCTCGTGTGAACTTATATCTTCTTGGATTCTTTCCGGTAATCCTTTCACAAACGCGTCGATCTTCTCTTCCTCATCTTCGAATGCTCTCGGACACAATAGGCACAATTCTGTGAACCGTCTTTCGTACGTGGTAATATCAAATCCTTGGGTTCGTAACCCTCTAAGTTCTGTCTTGAGCTTATTGACCTCGGTTCTGGGACGGTACTTCTCGTTCATCAAGTGCTTGAATGCTGACCACGGTAGTGCGTACGCATCATCTTGTCCCACTTGCTCTAGATAGGTATTCCACCATGTTAATGCAGAACCTGTGAAGGTATGCGTAGCGTACTTCACTTTGTCCTCTTCAGTACACTTACTTATGGCAAACACCGATTCGACCTTCTCAGTCCACCGTTTCAATCCGATCGGTCCTTCGGTTCCATCAAATTCCAAAGGTTTGCAGGCAGTGAATTCTTTGTAGGTGCATCCTACACGATTTCCTGTACTGCCAGATCCAAGGTTATTGTTGGTATGTAGCGCAGCCTGTACTGCGGCTATGTTTGAAGCTAGAAAAGTACGGAATTCCTCTTCATTCATATTCACGGTGTGTCGAGTAGTCGGTGCCATTTCCTTCAAAATAGTCAAATGGAACAAGTTAATCATACAGAATATTAAGAGTAGTTAATAGTATTTCGTAGCATAATATGAACTCATTTATAAAAGCTTTTTCTTCATATTAGCATTTTATAAGTTTAAATTCGGGTAGTACCTACCCGTTAAGTTCATACTTAGTAGCTAATATACAATTCAACTACTACAATTCTATATGAAAAACTGATTATAATAATATTTCGCGTTCAAACTTTTACACAATATTTTACAAACTTACAATACCGCTTATTTTACATATAGCATGAAATATAGCACACAATAAATTTGATACAAGATGGTTGTGAAGATAATTCTAGCTAGTACACAAGTCGTTCAGCAAAGGCAATAAAGACACGTAATTCATACGTCCAGAAACAAGTCATGCATTCTGGTTTTACTAGGATTACTTCCCATCCTTGGTCTTGTGGAACATAACCGTTATGGCCGTTGATAAGACAGCGTGTTGTAACGTCGTCAAAGGGACGAGGGTTACGTAATGTCCAACAGTCCCGTAACAATCTAAAAACCTCATTTCTTACCCCAATTACCGACTCCGTCACTTGTGGGAACGTTTTTTTTAATAGTTGTAGCCCGATGTTCTTGTTCTCACTTTGGTGAGAAGCGAACATTACTAATCCGTAAGCATAACATGCTTCTTTATGTTGCATGTTAGCCGCTTTTTCTAAATCACGAAGTCCAATATTCGGATATATTGAGTCAAAATAATTTCTTAACCCATTGCGTAAAATAGCATTTGGATTCCCCGCAATATATGCGTCAAAGTAAACACATCGTAACTTATGGGTTTCCCAATGTGATATCCCCCATCTTTCAAACGAAATCCTTTTATAAACCAAGGCATTCTTGGAACGTTCTTCGAATGTCTTACAAACTGATCTCGCCTTAAATAGTTATGCCGAATAATTCTGACCGACTCTAGACAAGATTTCATCAATCATGTCTCCGGGTAGGTCTTTTAAAATATTGGGTTGTCTATCCATTTTGTGTTTTTATACTTTAAAATAGACAAGAGTTAGATTCATAAAAAAAATACTTATTAATACAAGCAATTTTTACGTATATCATAAAGCATAAGCACACTATATTACATATATTACACCACACGAATACAACTATCTTATTCCGACTCGCTCGTTTCTTCTTGTTCGGTTTTGGTTCGTTTTGCCAAGTTTCTAGGGATATATGATGTTCTCCTAATACGAGCAGTCGTTGTCCACATTGGTTTAGAAAAACCTGGTGGTTTAGAGGTTCCCGGGTCATTGTTACATCTTAAAGACTTCGGGGGTTGATGATACATATAAAGTTCATCGGGGTTGGAATTAGATTTCTCTATTTTTATGCCCTTTCCCTTATTATTTTCTTTTGCCTTTTTAAATTCAGTTGGGGTAATTTCTATAACATCATCGGAATTCTCGTCGGAATCCGATTCATCAGAGAATTGGTAATCCTCCCAATATTTTGCTTCCTTGGCGGAAACACCATTGACCATAATTAACCTTGGTCGTTTGGTTGAGGATTTTCTTTTACTTAACCGTTTTATTATTTCCCCCACCAGTTCTATTTCTTCATCTGGTTCCGATTCTTCTTCCGGTTCCGATTCTTCTTCCGGTTCCGACTCTTCTTCCGGTTCCTCTTCGGGAACTTGTGAATCAGTCCACGAATCATTCCAATTTACATTTGACTCTTCATTATTATTAGGTGAGTCAATGGGACTTGTTCTAGAGGTAGACATCTATCACATAATATCAAACGCGTTAAGAGATTAATATATCACATAATATTCACATGTTAAAAATATATAGTTTCCAACAAAATTTGTTAAGCAATCATTTTTCAAGTAAACACGGTTGAAGTCCAGACTCACTAATGCATCCTAACAAACTCGATAAGACACACTAATGCAAATTTTCTGGTTCTCTAAGACCAACGCTCTGATACCAACTGAAATGTCCCGTTCTTATTGATTAAAAACGTTCCATATTAATTGATTTCGTTGCGAGGTTTTGACCTATATATGAGACGTTTTTCAAAGACTGCATTCATTTTTAAAACAAACCATAACCTTTATTTCATAAATAAAGGTTTAAAAGCTTTACGTAGATTATCAAATAATGATAATCTAAAATATCCTGTTTACACACGACCATTACATAATGGTTTACAATACAAATATGTTACATCGAAATCAGTTTCTTGAATGCAGTTTTTACACAATATCATACAAACATGGACTCCAAATCTTGTCCTTATTTTAGTATGCCACAGCGGAAGCTCTTAGTATTCACCTGAGAATAAACATGCTTTAAACGTCAACAAAAATGTTGGTGAGTTATAGGTTTAACCTATATGTATCAAATCGTAACAATAGACCACAAGATTTCATATTTCAATACACATCCCATACATAGAGATAAAAATCATTTATATGGTGAACACCTGGTAACCGACATTAACAAGATGCATATATATAAGAATATCCCCATCATTCCGGGACACCCTTCGGATATGATATAAATTTCGAAGTACTAAAGCATCCGGTACTTTGGATGGGGTTTGTTAGGCCCAATAGATCTATCTTTAGAGTTCGCGTCAATTAGGGTGTCTGTTCCCTAATTCTTAGATTACCAGACTTAATAAAAAGGGGCATATTCGATTTCAATAATTCAACCATAGAATGTAGTTTCACGTACTTGTGTCTATTTTGTAAATCATTTATAAAACCTGCATGTATTCTCATCCCAAAAATATTAGATTTTAAAAGTGGGACTATAACTCACTTTCACATATTTTTACTTCGTCGGGAAGTAAGACTTGGCCACCGGTTGATTCATGAACCTATAACAATATATACATATATATCAAAGTATGTTTAAAATATATTTACAACACTTTTAATATATTTTGATGTTTTAAGTTTATTAAGTCAGCTATCCTCGTTAGTAACCTACAACTAGTTGTCCACAGTTAGATGTACAGAAATAAATCGATAAATATTATCTTGAATCAATCCACGACCCAGTGTATACGTATCTTAGTATTGATCACAACTCAAACTATATATATTTTGGAATCAACCTCAACCCTGTATAGCTAACTCCAACATTCACATATAGAGTGTCTATGGTTGTTCCGAAATATATATAGATGTGTCGACATGATAGGTCGAAACATTGTATACGTGTCTATGGTATCTCAAGATTACATAATATACAATACAAGTTGATTAAGTTATGGTTGGAATAGATTTGTTACCAATTTTCACGTAGCTAAAATGAGAAAAATTATCCAATCTTGTTTTACCCATAACTTCTTCATTTTAAATCCGTTTTGAGTGAATCAAATTGCTATGGTTTCATATTGAACTCTATTTTATGAATCTAAACAGAAAAGTATAGGTTTATAGTCGGAGAAATAAGTTACAAGTCATTTTTGTAAAGGTAGTCATTTTAGTCGAAAGAACGACGTCTAGATGACCATTTTAGAAAACATACTTCCACTTTGAGTTTAACCATAATTTTTGGATATAGTTTCATGTTCATAATAAAAATCATTTTCTCAGAATAACAACTTTTAAATCAAATTTTATCATAGTTTTTAATTAACTAACCCAAAACAGCCCGCGGTGTTACTACGATGGCGTAAATCTGGTTTTACGGTGTTTTTCGTGTTTCCAGGTTTTAAATCATTAAGTTAGCATATCATATAGATATAGAACATGTGTGTAGTTAATTTTAAAAGTCAAGTTAGAAGGATTAACTTTTGTTTGCGAACAAGTTTAGAATTAACTAAACTATGTTCTAGTGATTACGAGTTTAAACCTTCGAATAAGATAGTTTTATATATATGAATCGAATGATGTTATGAACATCATTACTACCTCAAGTTTAGTAGGTAAACCTACTGGAAGTGACAAGAAATGATCTAGCTTCAAAGGATCTTGGATGGCTTGAAAGTTCTTGAAGTAGGATCATGACACAAAAACAAGTTCAAGTAAGATCATCACTTGAAATAAGATTGTTATAGTTATAAAAATTGAACCAAAGTTTGAATATGATTATTACCTTGTATTAGAATGATAACCTACTGTAAGAAACAAAGATTTCTTGAGGTTGGATGATCACCTTACAAGATTGGAAGCGAGCTAGCAAACTTGAAAGTATTCTTGATTTTATGTAACTAGAACTTGTAGAATATATGAAGAACACTTAGAACTTGAAGATAGAACTTGAGAGAGATCAATTAGATGAAGAAAATTGAAGAATGAAAGTGTTTGTAGGTGTTTTTGGTCGTTGGTGTATGGATTAGATATAAAGGATATGTAATTTTGTTTTCATGTAAATAAGTCATGAATGATTACTCATATTTTTGTAATTTTATGAGATATTTCATGCTAGTTGCCAAATGATGGTTCCCACATGTGTTAGGTGACTCACATGGGCTGCTAAGAGCTGATCATTGGAGTGTATATACCAATAGTACATACATCTAAAAGCTGTGTATTGTACGAGTACGAATACGGGTGCATACGAGTAGAATTGTTGATGAAACTGAACGAGGATGTAATTGTAAGCATTTTTGTTAAGTAGAAGTATTTTGATAAGTGTATTGAAGTCTTTCAAAAGTGTATAAATACATATTAAAACACTACATGTATATACATTTTAACTGAGTCGTTAAGTCATCGTTAATCGTTACATGTAAGTGTTGTTTTGAAACCTTTAGGTTAACGATCTTGTTAAATGTTGTTAACCCAATGTTTATAATATCAAATGAGATTTTAAATTATTATATTATCATGATATTATCATGTACGAATATCTCTTAATATGATATATATACATTAAATGTCTTTACAACGATAATCGTTACATATATGTCTCGTTTAAAAATCATTAAGTTAGTAGTCTTGTTTTTACATATGTAGTTCATTGTTAATATACTTAATGATATGTTTACTTATCATAGTATCATGTTAACTATATATATATATATATCCATATATATGTCATCATATAGTTTTTACAAGTTTTAACGTTCGTGAATCACCGGTCAACTTGGGTGGTCAATTGTCTATATGAAACATATTTCAATTAATCAAGTCTTAACAAGTTTGATTGCTTAACATGTTGGAAACATTTAATCATGTAAATATCAATCTCAATTAATATATATAAACATGGAAAAGTTCGGGTCACTACAGATATCAGAGCGGTGGTCTTAGCGAACCAGGTCTTGCATTAGTGTGTCTAACTAGTAGTTGTTAGGATGCATTAATGAGTCTGCACTTCGACCGTGCCTGCATGTCAAAAGTTTTGCTTATCATTTCTAGTCGGAAATCATCTGCTTATCATCCTTAAGAAATTACATGCTTATCATTTGTAACGACCCGACTTCAATTCACCAAAACGTGTACAAAAAAAAAAATTCTGATGTAGTACAACTGGACGGCGTCCAGTTATCTGGACGGCATCCAGCACTTAAGACCGGGACGGCGTCCATCATATCTGGACGGCATCCAGATTTCCTGAAAGCTGCTGTCCCCGGGTCCAACTCACGTGAGCGGAAATCCCGCGTCCCGACACTTTTAAACGAAACCCCTTTCACAACATAACACAATATAATAAAATAAGAGGTTTCCATCAACAAAGCAAGTTTTACATCATCGGGCCCACAACGGCCCGAAATGCGCGTTTCGATTAAAAAAATGCAAGTTTCTACCGCTACAAGTTTAATTTACCAAACGACACTAGAGCATGGTGTTTGGGGTTAAACTACCCAAATCTCGGCCGAATTTCAAAAGCTAATAACCTAAAAGCATCCCCTATCAAAGCGAGCGGGAAACCACTAATCCAACCGTATACCTTTGCCCTTGTCCACGCCAGAGCCTAAAAAGGTAAACAACGAGAGGGTAAGCTAAAGCTTAGTGAATGCAATAATTACACATACATATATATAACCCATCTATTTGCAATCACATTCATCAAATACCTCATATGAACTTGTAACTCAAATAGCATGTCACCAAACCCGTAATACTAACAAGTCGTACATTATCACAAAAGCGCATTAGCATACACTCAACTAAATATATATATATAATATGCTAACAATCAACAATCTCAATATGGTTAACCATAAACGCTATGGTGCTACCGGCTTGTGGTTCACACCATACGCAATTGAGTCATACTCTTTTATAGTGCTACCGGCTTGTGGTTCACACTCGATACTACCGGCTCGTAGTTCACATCTTATTTTATAGTGATACCGGCTCGTGGTTCACACTCGATGCTACCGGCTCGTGGTTCACATCTTATTTTATAGTGCTACCGGCTCGATGGTTCACACTCGATGCTACCAGCTCGTGGTTCACATCTTGTCGCACACATGTTATGGCACTACCGGCTCGATGGTTCATACCATAACACCCATAAATAAACACGTCATATACACATACGTATAATTACTCCACTCAACTTAGAGTCTTCTGCGAAAGATAACCGAGCTTGCAACTTCAATGTAACGTACCTATTACATTTAGCACATAATCAATCACAACTCAAGTTGGTCAACCAACTTACTCCCCATTCTAGTGCCATTTTGACCCAAGGTGAAATTCCGATCCATTTGAGCCCTTAACCCTAATACTTGCCAAATATGGTCTTAAACACTTTAAAATCACAAGTTTAGTGTGTTCTCATACACATTTAACAACCTAGGTCGCCCAAGACCCATTTGACCCATTTCGAGGTCAACACGCCCATTTGGGTCACCCACAACCCAAATGACACCCACTAACATTAACTACAAATGTGCTAGGGATTTATTAAGCCTTTAAGACCCATTTACACACTTTAACTTTTTGAAACCCTAGGTTAGTCATCTTTTGGGTCTTCATGACCCAAACTTACCCAAAACCCCCATATCACTAATAAATGAGTTTTAAGTGCAACACTAACCCAAACCCTAACCCTTAACACAATTTAAGTAAGGAAATTAGGTTCTATAACTTACCAACACAATCACCACGTAGCTAGCGACTAGATGAGCAACTTTAGAACTCGCACTAAGACCCGATTCAACCTCTTTCTTCCTTTAATGGGGCTCTCTCACTCTAGAACCTCCTCTCTCTCTAGGTTTTAATGGAAGATGATGAAGTAGATGGAAAAGGAGTAATGAGGCTCACCAAAACTGATCTAGGGCCTTAAAGTCGTCCACAAAGTGAAATTACCAAACCACCTCTTTTTAAATAACAAAAATACCAAAGCTGGCTCGCCAGTCCATCTAGACGGCGTCCAGATTTCTGGACGGCGTCCAGATTTCTGGACGGCGTCCAGCCCTTCAAAACGGGACGGTGTTCAGCCCTTTTGGACGGCGTCCAACATAACTGATAAAAACTGGATCTTACAACTCTCCCCCACTTGAACCGGATTGCGCCCTCGCAATCCACGCCGCATGACAAGCAGGAAGATAGACCAAAACAAACTCTTCGGGCTCCCAAGTGAACTCGGAACCTATACTTTGACACCATTGAACCTTATAAGTTCTCACCTATTTATTTCTCAATCTTTTCACTTTTTCGTCAAGTATAGCAATCGGCTCCTCAACATACTCTAACTTATTGTTTAGCTCAATTTCGTCTAATGGCACCCATGAAGAATCATCCGCAAGACACTTACGGAGATGGGAAACATTAAATGTATTATGGATCCCCGCAAGTTCCTCGGGTAATTCCAAATGGTATGCAATTTCGCCAAATACGAGCTAAAACTTTAAAAGGGCCAATAAATCGAGGAGCTAACTTTCCCCGTTTTTGAAACCGGATAATACCTTTCCATGGCAAAACCTTAAGCATCACCATGTCGCCCTCTTGGAATTCGATCATTCGCCTACGTTTATCGGCATACGACTTTTGTCTATCTTGCACCTTTTTCAAATGATCCCCAATCACATCAATCTTGCTATTCGTCTCTAAAACCAAATCGGTACTCCCGAATTCCTTTTGTCCCACTTCACCCCAACAAATTGGAGTTCGACATCTTCGTCCATAAAGCATCTCATAGGGTGGCATCCCGATACTAGTATGATAACTATTATTGTACGAGAATTCCACCAAAGGTAAGTGCTCGTCCCAACTACCACCGAAATCAATAATATACGCCCGTAACATATCCTCTAATGTTTGATTCGTACGTTCGGTTTGACCGTCCGTTTGAGGATGATACGCCGTGCTCAATTTTAATTGTGTACCCATATCGTCATGAAACTTTTCCCAAAACTGAGATGTAAAATGGGTATCTCGATCCGAAATAATAGATATAGGAACCCCGTGTCGAGCGACCACTTCTTTGATAAACAATTTAGCCAAGGTCTCCGACAATATCGCTTCCCGAATGGGAAGAAACAAAGAACTTTTTGTCAATCGATCAACTATCACCCAAATTGAATCAAATTGGGTTCTCGCCGTCTTCGGTAACTTTGTGATAAAATCCATGGTTATGTGCTCCCATTTCCACTTCGGAATTTCTAACGGTTGTAACTTACCATACGGCTTTTGGTGTTTGGCTTTAACTTGCAAACACATGACGCATTGCTCGACATACTTAACAACATCACGTTTCATGCCCGGCCACCAATACTCCTTCCTTAAATCAAGATACATTTTTGTTGCGCCCGGATGAATTGAATACTTTGACTTATGTGCTTCATCAAATAGCACTCGTCGATAATCCCCCATCTTAGGCACCCACACTCTTCCTTTAAAAGACAACAAACCACGCGAGCCCATAGTAATGAACTCCGATTGTCCCACTATCCGTTCCGCATGCTTGTTGTGAACGTAAGCCTCTATTTGAATCACACCAAGTTTTTCAAGAAAATCGTTAGTAATAATCATACGTAACAATCCCAATCGTAATGCCGGGTGATGACTCTTTCGACTTAACGCATCCGCGACCACCTTCGCCTTGCCCGGATGATAAAGTATTTCACAATCATAATCCTTTACCACATCCATCCATCTACGTTGACGATAATTCAAATCTCTTTGGTTAAAGAGATGTTTCAAACTCTTATAATCCGAATAAATCGTACTCTTGACACCATACAAGTAATGGCGCCAAATTTTCAAAGCATGCACAACCGCCGCCAACTCAAGATCATGAGTCGGATATCTCGTTTTGTGCTCCTTTAATTGTCGAGAGGCGTAAGCAATGACTTTACCTCTTTGCATTAGAACACACCCGAGCCCATTTAGAGAGGCATCACAATACACCGTCATGTCTTCCACACCTTCTGGCAACACTAACACCGGAGCTTGACATAATTTTTCTTTTAACAATTGAAAAGAAATTTCTTGCTCGTTCTCCCAAATAAACCTCGCGTTCTTCCTCGTCAATTTCGTTAACGAAAAAGCAATCTTAGAAAATTCTTGGATAAACCGACGATAATAACCGGCCAATCCGAGAAAACTTCGGATTTTCGTAGGCGTAGTCGGTCGTCCCCAACTCTTCACCCTCTAAATCTTCCCCGGATCTACTTGAATACCGTCTTTTTTCACAATGTGACCAAGGAATTGAACTTCCCTTAGCCAAAATTCACATTTGGAGAACTTTGTGTACAACTTCTCCTTAAGCAGCGTCTTTAACACACACCGCAAATGATCTTCATGTTCCTTCATACTCTTCGAATAGACAAGTATGTCATCAATGAACACAATTACCGACTTGTCCAACATAGGTTAGCACACTCGGTTCATAAGATCCATGAATGCCGCCGGTGCAATCGTAAGACCAAAAGGCATAACAACAAACTCAAAATGCCCATAACGCGTTCGAAAAGCCGTCTTCCCGATATCTTCCTCGCGGACCCGCATTTGGTGATAGCCGGACCGTAGGTCGATTTTAGAGAAATACGTTGCACCTTGGAATTGGTCAAACAAATCATCAATCCGTGGCAATGGATAACGATTCTTGATCGTCACTTTATTTAACTCCCGATAATCGATGCACATCCGCATACTACCATCCTTTTTTTTCACAAATAAAACCGGAGCACCCCACGGCGAAGCACTCAGTCGAATGAAACCCTTCTCAAGTAACTCTTGGGTTTGATTTAACAATTCTTGCATTTCCGTCAGCACTAAATGATAAGGAGTTTTAGCAATGGGAGTAGCTCCCGGAACCAACTCAATGCGAAATTCAACTTGTCTTTCCGCCGGAACACCCGGTAACTCGTCCGAAAAACGTCTTCGAATTCACTAACCACAGGAATTTCACGAATGGGTGGTGGCTCATCACGAGTATCAACAACATGGGTAAGAAAAGCCATGCTACCACTATCAAAGAAACGACGTGCCCGTGCAAAAGTGAATATCGGCACAAGTCTTCTCCGTTTATCACCATGAATAATTAACTCTCCCCCATTTGGGGTCTTCACACGAATAAATTTTTCATGGCATGCAATATCGGCTCTATTATGACCAAGCCAATCCATACCAACAACGATATCAAAATCACCCAAAGTCTTTGGGATAAGATCAATCTTAAAGTTTTCGGCACCAAAAACGACATCACAATTTTTACACACATCAACCACTAGCACCGTCTTGCCGTCTGCTATTTCTACTTCTACCGGACGACTTAACTTAGCTAACGGTCTATTAAGTCTAGGCACAAATTTTGGAGACACAAACGACAAATTTGCACCGCTATCAAATAGGATCCTTACCGGATTAGAGTTAACCATGAAAGTACCTGAGACAACTTCGTTAGATTGTTTGGCTTCCTCATTGGTCATCAAGTAATTACGACCCCTAGCCGTACCCGCCGCTCTCTCCAACTTCTTCACATGATCATTATTCAACTCGGGACATTCCAGCCTCTTGTGTCCCTCTTTACCATAATTATAACAAGTAAGCTTGGTCGACACCTTGGTACAATCAAGGGCTATGTGCCCTCTTTGATTACAATTATAACACGTGGGTCCGAAACCCCCAGAAGCACCCTTCTTCACACTATTAACGCTTTCGGAGCCTTTCTTGTTCCTTTTATTTGAAAAGTTCGAATAACTCGAACCTTCAAACTTTCTCTTTGAAAAATTGAAATCGCTTTTTCTTGGAACCTCTGGCTCAAAACCCCTCGCTAATTCGTATAAATCTTCAAAATACATAGCCATTCCCCGGCTAATATTACCCTTCAACTCATCACCTAAAGTACGGTAGAAATCTAGCATCAACTTGTGATCATCACCGACATACTCCAGATAAAAATGAGTCTTTTCCAAGAAGGTAGACTTGAGAGTAACCAAGTCCATTGAACCTTGTCGCAAATTGTGCAACTCGTCCCGGATTTTATCAAGATCGGAAGAAGTTCGGTATTCTTAGAAAAATTCCTTCTTAAACTCCTCCCATGTCAAGCACATGCATTGCTCTTCACCATATAATTTGATTTTATCGTCCCACCACAACTTGCCTTCTTCGCGCAACATGCTAGACCCATACCTCGTCTTCTTATCGAGAGGACACTCTGTGGTACGGAACGCTCCCTCGATATCGGAAATCCAATAAGTGATTTTCAATGGATCCCTCACCCCATTAAACATTGGAGGTTGAGTATCCTTGAAATTTTTGAAGTGGAAGTCCCGCCTTCCACCCCCACCATTTCCTTCACCCCCTTCGCCTCGAGGATAAATGTTTCTAGCCTCTAAAGCTTCCTATATCGCGGCTTTCATTCGTTCATTGATCATTTTGGTCACTTGTCCATCAACCGACTCTTGGAAGACCTTTCGGACATTGTCAAGAAAATCCTTCTTTAGCCTTTTAACGATGGCCACAACCTTTTCCGTGAGTTCAACGTCCTCACTCGTACTTCCGTCATTGGTGTCGTGTCCATTTCTCATCTTCATTCTATAAAACGAAGTAAATTTAGCAACAAAACGAAAGGACTTAACACATAAGTATATACACATACACCACACTACCCCATCTTGCTCAACAATCGTCGTACATCGCTTGTTTGACACGATTTGAACCCGTAACAACGGTAGCTAATCGTTGTTACGCGAGCACGTCACATTAACTTGCTAGTACATCGTCTGTCTCGCTTGATGATTGCTTAAAAAACACAAAACAATCAGTGCAAGGTTAATCCACCTAAACACTAGCACTTACAATTCCCGTTCCGACCCAAAATCCTACAAGTCCCGCATAAAACGCGTACACACTAAAGTCTAAGTCTAGGCACCTATCTCAAGTCGGCTAAATCCCTTAGACCATGCTCTGATACCACTTGTAACGACCCGACTTCAATTCACCAAAACGTGTACCAAAAAAAAAAAAATTCTGATGTAGTACAACTGGACGGCGTCCAGTTATCTAGACGGCGTCTAGCACTTAAGACCGGGACGGCGTCCAGCATATCTGGACGGCGTCCAGATTTCCTGGAAGCTGTTGTCCCCGGGTCCAACTCACGTGAGCGAAAATCCCGCTTCCCGACACTTTTAAATGAAACCCCTTTCACAACATAACACAACATAATAAAATAAGAGGTTTCCATCAACAAAGCAAGTTTTACATCATCGGGCCCACAACGGCCCGAAATGCGCATTTCGATTAAAAAAATGCAAGTTTCGACCACTACAAGTTTAATTTCCAAATGACACTAGAGCATGGTGTTTGGGGTTAAATTACCCAAATCTCGGCCGAACTTCAAAAGCTAACAACCCAAAAGCATCCCCTATCAAAACGAGCGGGAAACCACTAATCCAACCGTATACCTTTGCCCTTGTCCACGCCAGAGCCTAAAAAGGTAAACAATGAGAGGGTAAGCTAAAGCTTAGTGAATGCAATAATTACACATACATATATATAACCCATCTATTTGCAATCACATTCATCAAATACCTTATACGAACTTGTACCTCAAATAGCATGTCATCAAACACGTAATACTAACAAGTCGTACATTATCACAAAAGCGCATTAGCATACACTTAACTCAATATATATATATATATATATATATATATATATATATATATATATATATATATATATATATATATATATATATATATATATATATATATAATATGCTAACAATCAACAATCTCAATATGGTTAACCATAAACGCTATGGTGCTACCGGCTCGTGGTTCACACCATACGCAATTGAGTTATACTCTTTTATAGTGCTACCGGCTCGTGGTTCATACTCGATGCTACCGGCTCGTGGTTCACATCTTATTTTATAGTGCTACCGGCTCGTGGTTCACACTCGATGCTACCGGCTCGTGGTTCACATCTTATTTTACAGTGCTACTGGCTCGTGGTTCACACTCGATGCTACCGGCTCGTGGTTCACATCTTGTCGCACACATGCTATGGCACTACCGGCTCGATGGTTCATACCATAACACCCACGAATAAACACGTCATATACACAAACGTATAATTACTCCACTCACCTTAGAGTCTTCTGCAAAAAATAACCGAGCTTGCAACTTCAATGTAACGTACCTATTACATTTAGCACATAATCAATCACAACTCAAGTTGGTCAACCAACTTACTCCCCATTCTAGTGCCATTTTGACCCAAGGTGAAATTCTGACCCATTTGCGCCCTTAACCCTAATACTTGCCAAATATGGTCTTAAACACTTTAAAATCACAAGTTTAGTGTGTTCGCGTACACATTTAACAACCTAGGTCGCCCAAGACCCATTTGACCCATTTCGAGGTCAACACGTCCATTTGGGTCACCCACAACCCAAATGACACCCAATAACATTAACTACAAATGTGCTAGGGATTTATTAAGCCTTTAAGACCCATTTACACACTTTAACTTTTCGAAACCCTAGGTTAGTCATCTTTTGGGTCTTCATGACCCAAACTTACCCAAAACACCCAAATCACTAACAAATGAGTTTTAAGTGCAACACTAACCCAAACCCTAACCCTTAACACAATTTAAGTAAAGAAATTAGGTTCTATAACTTACCAACACAATCACCATGTAGCTAGCGACTAGATGAGCAACTTTAGAACTCGCACTAAGACCCGATTCAACCTCTTTTTAAATAACAAAAATACCAAAGCTGGCTCGCTAGGCCATCTGGACGGCATCCAGATTTCTGGACGACGTCCAGCCCTTCAAAACGAGACGGCGTCCAGCCCTTTTGGACGGCGTCTAACATAACTGATAAAAACTGGATCTTACATCATTCTTAGTCTAGACACATTTTACTTCATTGATTGCATGAATAGTGTATAGACAAATTCATATGTTAGCGTATCTTCTAATCCATATTTTAGCGTATCTGTTACTGTAGACTTTATCTGACATGTTCCCGTAATTCCCTCCATAATCTACGGGATCTTTTGTACTATATATAGATATTCTATGTCATTAGAATATCATCCAATAGCCGGAAATCATTTCCTATCGAAAAATCCTTTACTCAATCGTACAAAATGGAACTCGTCACTAATTCAAGTTCTTCGGAACCCGACAGCTATTCCGACATGGATGTTCACCTAAGCTCCGGAAGCAGCGTCACCAGAATGAATCAACCAATCAGCCATCCCCAATTCATCTGATGGGTTCGTAGTCGACTTAACCAATGGAGAGGCGAAGAAGGCGATCCTTTCCACCAACCGAATTCACCTCTTGACGAAAAACCTGAATCACATACCGGCGAACCTATTCGTAATACCATTTTCTCTCTCATTTCCAGAGTATCTCGTCACGATTATATACTATCTCAGATTCTAGATCTTATTCATCCGCTCGTTCGAACCGACAATCATCCTGAGGTAATGGAAGAAATCAACGAGCGTCGCCCTCGAGTAATCAATTTGGAGAATATGGTGCAAAATTTACCTGCTTCAGCAACATCACCGACATCAACAGTACCATCAGTAACAGCACCAGTACCACCAACAACCCAAGTGTCAACATCATATGCCTCAATATCACATTTTGTACCACGAGCATAATCATCGTTCTACGTATCGTTCTATCTATTTTATCTTCGTTCGACATGGCGATTATGTAATCTCTAATGTTTTAGAGATTATATATTCTTGTTCTAATGTAAATCAAATGAGATTAATATCATGTTAACTCATTAAATCCATGATTACATCTGAAGAAAATATATATGTTTATATGTTTTCATAAAGATTGTAATTAAAAATTCTTTTGTACAAACGGATTATGGTGAAAATATTTTAACGGGTAGGTAATAACCGAGGAATATTTAAATTTCACATTAATAAGTTACACTGTACATTCTTCGAATCTGACTCGACGGTCATTTACTATCCTATTTACATCCACAGATATACATATCCGTTCACCACAAAATAACATTCAATTTCATATTTGGATTTCGACTTACCAGAATCCAACAAGTGGCATAATGAAGAAAACATTGGACAAAAATAAAATTTGTTAGAAACAAACAAATTAACTACGAGAAATTTTGTTAAGAATCCACGCTAACTGTTCCTAGCTAACTGTTTGTAGCTAACTGATTACATTTTATTTATCGCAATTTATTTATCGCAATTTATATTCTCGTAAATTAATTTATTGTCATTTAATTTCTGTTATTTATTTTACGCACTTTAAATATCGGGACATGTATACAAGGTTTTGACATATGATATCGACGCATCTATATATATTATTTGGAATAACCATAGACACTCTATATGCAGTAATGCTTGAGTTAGCTATACAGGGTTGAGGTTGATTCTACAATAATATATATAGTTTGAGTTGTGATCGAGTCTGAGACATGTACACGGGTCACGATACGTATTAATAATTCGAAGATTATATATTAAACTATATATGAATTATTGGACTGTTAACTGTGGATTATCGACTGTGGACTAATAACATGGGACAATTAAAATGAATTAAAATATTGATTATAACATACGAAACTAAACATTTCTTCAAGTTTGCCACTTGATTTCATCTTAAACCTCATTTGTATCTTGACGATTACAATCTGCGTTCAAACCTTTCATAATTCTTGAAAACACCTCAATCGATAGGATGAACCAACCGCACTTCATCTACGGAAGAAAAAGATTGATGCATATAGTTATGCACCTGAAAAAAAAAACAAAACTCTCGGAAACTGAGTAAACGTTTAGCACGTATCTGTGCTAGCTTTTTTGGCGTTGTTATTACCAAAAATAATTTACAATCCCTCTCCAAATTAGCCAATTTTATCACAGCTCCAGCAAATCAACTTCAACTTTTCGTTCGAAACAACCTTATTATAACTTTGATATATATGCATGCTGTTTTATTGTTACCATGGAACCTTTTATATTCCACCATATTACCATCCGCGTTTAATCATCTAAAAACACAATTCTCTTGAAACCACCTCGGATTGATAACCAATGATTCAGATATCGTACCATTAAATGCAATGGAAAGAGAAAAATTGTAGATGGTCTAAACGGCCAAAAGTTTGATGATAAAGAATGGAGTGTTAGGAACACTCGATAAAAAAAATTGGTATTGAAAAACATATTGAGCAAACCATGAAGGAGACCAAGGCTAAATACAAGTATCATACCATATATTCAAAGAATCCAGGTAATTCTGGATCCGAGGAAACCTTCAACGAATATCTTGCTCCGTACTCATGTTAAAAACTTGCGGAAAATCTTTCTTCATCAACAATCAAACTTAGAAATTCCAAAATATCATCATAAATATCTTCGATATTTCTGAAGATATTTTCATAAATATTCTCGTCCGATATTAATTATCTCTCCGCGCTATCTGTGTTATATCATAAAAGGAAACTGTTTTAGTTTCTAAATCACTGAAAACTCAGAATTTAAAATATGAATGTTTTTGAAGTAGTGTTGGAAATTGATGCGTGAGTTAGTATAATATAATGACACTTGATCAACGTGATTATATTACATTAAGTCATGCTGAGTTTCTAATGGAACGTGATGATTCATAGACCATAACGTCATCATGTGCCATTTTACATGACTCTTACATTCTATCTAATATATAAACATATCAAGGACATGTCTTCCTGATAATTCTATCTTTTCTTTTGAATTCTGGTAATTTAACCAATCAAGATCGTGCTATTACAATTTCTCTCTTAGAACGTTAGCTATGTTCATTTCGAATTTCATATCTACGAATTCTGGACCATTATTCGCTTGACTTGAAATAAGATGAGAGTGGTGACAATATGGAAACAAAAAGGGGTGGATTTATAGTGAAAATATCCGACAGAGAAAATCGAGACAGATCATCGCATTTAATTAAAGAGATCCTAATTTCCTCATTTAACGAAGAATCAAATCTTTTAGATTTCGAAGATTTTCTTTAAATCCCTTGAATTCCGAAATTCAACCAAGACAACGTCAAAAGTTAAGACGAACCTTATTTTGTAAATTCAACCAAGACAACATCAAAAGTTAAGACGAAACTTATTTTCTAAATTCAACCATGACTACGTCAAAAGTTATGACGAAACTTATTTTCCTCATTTCACTATTTTGTGATAGCTTCACTCGTACTCTTCACATAAACGATTTGTTTTATCCATATCAGTCACTGATGATAAAACTCTAAATTCCAGCTCATATAAGTCATGAAGACATACTTAATGTCAACCATGACCATTCCAATCAAATTTCGGGACGAAATTTTTTTAACGGGTAGGTACTGTTACGACTCGGAAATTTCCAACCAAATTTAAACTTAATCTTTATATAATATCGACACGATAAGCAAAGTCTATAATATCGAGTCTCAAAAAGTTTGAACTGTTTCATATATTCAATTGACCTTCGACTTCTCTCGACGATTCACGAACAATTAATTGTAAATAGATATGTGTGTACGTATATATAAATAATAATTCAAAACATAATTTGAAGTATTATATGTTGTTATTAAAAATTAATAAAATAAAAATAGGATATTATAATAATTTTTATTTAATATATATATATATATATATATATATATATATATATATATATATATATATATATATATATATATATATATATATAATAAAGTATATTAAAAATAAATATTAAATGATTCTAATAATCGTTTGATGTTTCGATTGATATTAAGCAAGTTAAAATTAAACTTATGTAATTTTAAAATAAACGGTGATTCGAAAATGAGTTTTATAAATTTTAGACTTATTAATAATATATTTTGATGTTGTTTGTCAAATTTTAAAACTTTTTATATTTTACTTGGGGTTGAGAGTGAATAATTAATGTAATTTTTATTTAATAATTTATAATCGAATTTTATACCATAATGGCTAAAATAAATAAATATAGTTAATTTAAAAATATGAGATTTTTCTGAACACTTTTATCCGCCACTGGTTTCGCACGATACACAGTCCGTGAAAACTGTCGGCACAAAAACCAAACAAGGTGTTCGAGATGTTTACTATTTTTCTGTGCTCACACATGTGATTTATTTGTATTATTATTATATTATTATTATTAATCATTATTATTATTATATTATTAAATTATATAACTAATATATATATGTACACATGTAGATAGAAGTATCACCACTAGTTCATCTTCCTTCCTTCCTTTCTTTTGATCGGCAATCACCATGGAACACCATTGATGTCACAATAATGTTACTTTTTTTTTTGTTTTAATATTAACCGAATCATCACCATAAAATCACAACCTTCACCCTTCTCCTAATACCACCATCGAAAACCATCACCTTTCTTAAACCCATCACTGTTGCAAACCGGTCATTTCTGTTTTGTTTATTCGTCACCACCCATATACCATCAAAACAGCCACAACATAATAACGTAATATATCTGCTTTACGGTTACTGCTGCTTGCTTGCTATTATAATCAAAAACCCATTAAAGAGGATGATGAACAGTGAAGTGAAGGAGGGTATAACGATGATGAACGAGGTCGGAGACAAAGATGATGAAGTTGATAATGGAAATGATTATCGATGGTGCAGAGATGTTAATGATGATGATTAATGGCGATGATGAAAATGATGATGAATGATGACGGTGTATCATGAAGATGGTGATGAACGTTATAAGTGATGACGATAAAAATAATGTCGATGTTGATGATGACATGATGTATGATGATGATGGAATTGGTCGATGTTAGAAGGATGAAGAAGAGAAGATTTCGAAGATGATATTTATATTTTTTTTTCTTTTCTTCGTTGCAGTACACATCAACAAAGGTATATAACTGAATTTATGCATGGGCTGCTCTATTATGTTGGTCCAATTTAAACATTGGGCTACGGTTTCTCTGTTGGGCCGAATTGGCCATGGACTGTTTTGTTAAGTGGGTCTTAACGAAGCACTAAAACATGGGTTAAATAGATGAGGCTGTGAATTAAATCAGAGAAAACGGAAACAGAGGGACAGTTTGGGGGTGAAAGCAGGTGAGCAAGAGGTCTAAGGTTCGAGCCCGGGCTATGGCATTTTATTTTTGAAAGCTTATACACTCTTGAGGTAGTATTCATTATTATTATTATTATTATTATTATTATTATTATTATTATTATTATTATTATTATTATTATTATTATTATTATTATTAATTATTATTATTGTTATTACTATGATTATTATTGTTATTGTTATTATTATACTTATTATTACCATTATCATTATTATTATTATTATTATTATTATTATTATTATTATTACAAAGTATTAGTATTATTAATATTAGGTATTATAAATATTATTGTTATTATGAAAATGATAATAACTTGAGATGTTTTGATGAAAAAGAATATTTTTATGATATGAGTATTACTAGTATTATTATCATGAATATTAAGATTATAATTTTCTTTTGAATTAACAATTTTATTCTTATTATTATTACATTATTAATATGTTTATTATTATCACTATCATTATAACTAAAACTAAAGTGACAAATGTTCTTATCCAAAATTATTATTTTTGAAATCATTATTAAATCTTATTAATTATTATCATTATTTCGTATTATCATTAATTTAACAACTAAATGAGATTTACATAAAAATATATTTGAATACACATAACTTAACTATATTAGTAGTTTTAGTTATTAAAAATATATATAATGAATATAAACAATGAAACATATAAGTTATTAATATAAAATGAAATAACTAATAAATTTATATATATATATATATATATATATATATATATATATATATATATATATATAAATTTTGTTCGATTTCAATTATATGTATTAATATATAAATAAATGATATAGGTTCGTGAATCCGAGGCCAACCCTACATTGTTCAATATCGTCATATGTATTTTTACTACAAAATACAGAATAATGAGTTTCATTTGCTCCCTTTTTAAATGCTTTTGCAATATATATTTTTGGGACTGAGAATACATGCGCTGCTTTTATAAATGTTTTACGAAATAGACACAAGTACTTGAAACTACATTCTATGGTTGGATTATCGAAATCGAATATCACTCTTTTAGCTTGGTAGCCTAAGAATTAGGGAACAGACACCCTAATTGACGCGAATCCTAAAGGTAGATCTACGGGCACTAACTCCCCCCATACTGGAAAATGGTATGCTTTAGTACTTCGAGTTTATATTATACAGATGGATTTCTGTTTTGGGGATATTCTATATGCATGATATTAATGTCGGTCACCAGGTGTTCAATTCATATGAATGAATTTTAAACACTTGCGAGTGTATGATTATTGAATAAATGAAATCTTGTGGTGTATTAAAATTATGGAAATGATTGATTACGATAAACTAATGAACTCACCAACCTCTTGGTTGACACTTTAAAGCATGTTTATTCTCAGGTATGAAATAAATCTTCCGCTGTGCATTTGCTCATTTTAGAGATACTACTTGGAGTCATTCATGACATATTTCAAAAGACGTTGCATTCGAGTCGTTGAGTTCATCAAGATTATTATTAACTCAATTATAATTGGATATATTATGAAATGTTATGCATGTTGTCAACTTTCGGTGTAATGAAAGTTTGTCTTTTAAAAACGAATGCAATGTTTGTAAAATGTATCATATAGAGGTCAAGTACCTCGCGATGTAACCAAATGTAATGTATTCGTCCAGATGGATTAGGACGGGTCATTAGAATATTACCATAGATAAAGATATCGAATAACATTATAATAAAATAAAGAACTTCACAGTTTTGTGTCCTAGGAAAAAAAGAGTGTTGCAAGTAAAAATTGAAATAAACAATTATCAATAGCAACATAATAAAATTAAATGTATAAAAGATAAATATAAATATATTATCATTTAATTTAAGAAAGTTAATCAAAATAGATACATGAAAAAATAATAATTCAAAGTTAGATGCAGTCCTACATTTTACGTGGATTTATTATATATAATATATATAATCATTTACTTTATTTATTTAAAATCTCTTTGCACGGAAGTTGTTAATTTATATTTCCATAATGTATATATATCGAGTTTTGAGCTTGTGCGTTGTACGAAAGTTGTAAACTTATATTTTAAAACGTAAATGTCGAGCTTTGAGCCCGTGTGTTGCACGGCTGTTAATGAGCAAAAAAGTTACATGTAATAGTATTGAATGATTAAGGTATTTCAAAACCGTTAACTATTTTTAAAAACATCATGATCATCATCCAATATATTCACAAAAAGAAATTCAAACCCAAATAAATCACTAAGGTGATGAGTTATCAAACAAAAGTGATAATGTTGTATAGTGAATTATTGTAATTAATTAATACGATGTTGTAGGTAATAAATAAATATAATATAATTTACGGTGTAATCAGAGAAAATAAACTAATTTATCTAATTAGATTTATAAATATAAGTATAAATAATCAAAAATTTTAAATATAATTATTTATATTTAAACATTCTATAATAATAATATTTTATGTATCCATAACATTGCAACGGAATACTGTTTTAAGTTTCATTGTATATTTTATTTTGACTTTACATAGATTAACTCATTTATAAATCGATAACATTGCAATGTTTTAATCGATAACATTATAAAGTCATGGAATTCATTTTTCAAAAAAGGAAGGCAAAGTATTATTTTTATATTTCGTCTTTACCATGATAAGTATATTACATAATATTATTTATAAGTCAAATTATTAATAATCATTATGATGAGTTTATAATCATTCGATTTTTCCAAAAAAAACGCTTATGGAAATTTATGTATCGTAAATATGTTTGGGAAACTTATGGCATGATTCCTAAAAAGCAGGTAACTTTATTTAATCATTCGGAGCATTTGATATCCAAACATAATCTAATCGCCGCATTAATTGGTAAGTAGGTTATAAATATATTATAATTATATAAAATTATAAATAGATATATATACACACTGATAATTGAAAAAATTACACGTATAATTATTTAAATCAGATTAATTAAGAAATTCACACGCAGGATTATTGGCACACATTTTATAATATATATATATATATATATATATATATATATATATATATATATATATATATATATATATATATATATATATATATATATATATATATATATATATATATATAGGGGCAGGATCAATGGAGAAGTAACCAATCGGGGGGAAGCAAGGGGAAGAAAAAAAATTTCATTTTTTTGGAAAAAAAAATTCAGGCATCAAGATCACACGAAAATATAAACATTTAAAAAAGACATTTCGTGATGAATGTTATTATTTAGGCGGAAAAACGATCGACAACAATAACATTCAAGATAATATTGATCGTGAAGAATGTTAACGTTTTTTTCATGTTTTGTGAAGTACATTTTGTCAAAATTTTGCCCGATTTAGAGTTTAGGGTTTTGGGTTTAGTCCCTAAACCTAAAACCCTAAACCCTAAACCCTAAATCCTAAACTCTAAACTGTTCATGTTAAAAACTCAATCTAAACCCTAAATCTAAACCCTAAACCCTAAATTTCTGAACCCTAATATCTAAACCCTAATATCTAAAACCTCAAAAGACGCTCGAAAAACACGATAATTGTTATATATTAATTCTTCGAGCGTTTCCTCGACAAAATAAAAACATTTAGCACAAAGTATCTTTATTAAATGTTCATATTTTCATCCAATATTAAATGTTTATGAACAAAGTTATATTAAAAAACGAAGAAAAAAAATTTACTTCCCCCCGCTTCCCCCGATTGGTTACTTCCCCTTGATCCTACCACTATATATATATATATATATATATATATATATATATATATATATATATATATATATATATACATACATACATACATATAGTGGTAGGATCAATAGGGAAGTAACCAATCGGGGGAAAGCGGGGGGAAGCAAAAACTTTTTTTTTCGTTTTTAAAAAAATCTTTGTTCACGAACATTATAGATGAGATGAAAATATGAACATTTAGTAGAGACACTTTGTGATAAATGTTTTTATTTTGGCGAGAAAACGCTGGAAGAAGTAATATATAACAATTATCGTGTTTTTCGAGTTTATATTGAGGTTTTAGCTATTGGGGTTTAGATATTAGGGTTTAGATATTAGGGTTTATAGGGTTTAGATATTAGGGTTTAGAAATTTAGGGTTTAGGGTTTAGATTTAGGATTTAGATTGAGTGTTAACACAAACGGTTTAGAGTTAAGGGTTTAGGGTTTGGTGTTTTGGGTTTATGGAATAAACCCAAAACACCAAACTCTAAACCCTAAACCCTAAACCCTAAACTCTAAATCGGGCTAAATTTTACTTCACAAAACATGAAGAAAAAAAAACGTTCATATTCTTCACGAATAATATTATCTTGAAAGTTATTTTTGTCGATCGTTTTCCCGCCTAAATAATAACATTCATCAAGAAGTGTCTCTTCTAAATGTTCATATTTTCATATGATCTTGATGCCGGAAAAAAAAAATTCCAAAAAAAAGGAAAAATAACAAAACTTGCTTCCCCCCGCTTCCCCCCGATTGGTTACTTCCCCATTGATCATGCCCATATATATATATATATATATATATATATATATATATATATATATATATATATATATAAAGGATCCTGAGAGAACTTGACTAGGGAGAGAACCAAGAGCACCATGTTATTTCACTGACATACCCATCGTATTTCAATCTGTATCTTCAAAAAAACAAAATCCATGATATTGAAGCACAAAATTACATCGTCACTTATTCTACTCAACAAACCTCACAACATCATCTGAGATCTATCGTTCATATCAGATTTATTCATTCTCAGATTCATCAATTGACCTATATTGAGACCTAAATTTTAGAATCATCAATTGATGATTATGACCACAAATTGAGAAAAAAACTGTGATCCTTACATGAATCCTAACACTCGATCATCAACAGATTATCTCAACAACAATAGCTTCAGTGATTTTCGATCCATGCTCTTCGTTCTTCATAAATTTGAGCTGTGTAGGTCTCTGGATCAAAGTGACACGAGTTGAGGAAATGTAAAAGTGTAGATATGTTCTAATTCTTTTCATGAAACTATCTGCAACATTACAGATCCAAACATGAAGAATTACTTTCGAATTCGAAAAGTCAACGTTGATGTTCTTCTGGTCAACAAATTAATTGGCGAGATTCTATTGAATTTAGATGTTATCAACATATATCGAGTGTTTTTTGGATGATTTTGAGCACATTTCATGAAGAAATCATTCGCTGAAAACATCTAGATCATAAAATTCGATTTTATGTTCATGAGAAGCAATAGCGACTGTTCATCTTTGATTTATCACTTTTGATGATGTTATGGATTAAATTCCTCAATAAAAGTTGTTTTTCATTGCTCTTAGATGTTGTTTCAATTGAATTCTCAATTCAAACTGATGAATATGATAGGTGAAAATGGTAGATGAACTCAATCTGTGTGCAGATTGAGTTCAATCTGTACGTAGATTGAACATACAGACTGAATTTTTTTAAAAAAAAAAAAATTTCAAGCTGTAAACAGATTTAGTTCAAGCTGCATACAGATTGAGTTTCAATCTGCATACAGATTGAAGGTCTGAAGATAGATCGAAGGTAGTGTGTGTTTGTTCTTTGGGTTCTCTCCCACCATTGGTTCTCCCTCACTCCCCCCCCCACCCAAAGAAAGTGCTTTCGTTTTGATTAAATCACTATATATATATATATATATATATATATATATATATATATATATATATATATATATATATATATATATATATATATATATATATATATATATATATATATATATATATAGTGATTTAATCAAAACGGAAGCACTTTCTTTGGGTTGGGGGGGGGGGGGGGAAGTGAGGGAGGTAAGTTTTTTTCTTTTCTTTTTTGAAATTTTTTTTTGAAGCATTAAAATCACATGCATGTTATCAGTTTTTTCTTCGAACGTTTATCAAAAAGTGTCTTTTTAAATGTTCATATTTTCGTGTGTTCTTAATGTTGAGAAAAAAATGAAAAAATTTTTTTTTTACTTCCCTCCAAAAAAGTGCTTCCCTCTTGATTATGACCATATATATATATATATATATATATATATATATATATATATATATATATATATATATATATATATATCTTCCAAAAGTGAGAAAGCAAACATGCGATAATGACATATAATCTGCTTTTCTTCTCCGCCTATACTTGCCAACCTTCGAACCATGCTATCCATTCGGATCAAGCGATGAAATTTGGCATTTGAATACCAATCCAGACTCGAATCATTCTCCATACTTCGACCGCAACGTTTAATCCATACATTACATGATCCAAACTTTCTAGTCGATAACCGCATAAAGCACAACCAATATCTTCAATCTCTAGACCCATTTGAAACAACTTCAAACACAGGAAGCCGATTAAAAAACAAAAGCCAAATAAAACTGTTTACCTTTCGCGGTAACAGTTTTACCCATCTTGTACTCTGATCCGCCGATAGCAATATAATATCATCTACATGTCTTCTAGTGTCCTCAACAGAAAACAAACCATCCACCCCTACACACCATTCCCATATGCCATCCCCTTGAGCAATATTCACATGAGCAATCTCACTTTGCATCTGGTCAATTAAAGAAGTTGTTCTCGATCCCATATCATCCCTTTTCCAAGCCCACATCCAAACACTATTATTACATCTGTCTGAAATGTAACAATCGACATTAGACTCTAAGTGATATAGACGACTATATTTGTCTTTCAACGACCCATCATCGAGCCAATTATCCTTCCATAATCGAATCGAACTACCACTAACAACCTTTTTTCGCAACACGTTTGCGGGATACGTCCCAAAACTTTAGACTTTTTGAATGTATCCGTAATGTGCACCCAAAAATTAGTCTCCTTCAATTTCGATCCATCAAGACCAGCATGCTCGCCATGAATTGACTGAACGAATTTAACCTAAATCGCTTCACTTTCAAAAAGCAACCTCCATACCCATTTACATATCAATGCTAAATTTAGAGCTCGAAGACTCCCTATATCCAACCCACCTTTATCGAATGATGTTTAAGTTTGTTCTTAACTTATCCAATGCATTTTCGTCATACCCCAGAAAAACGATGCACGCATTCTCTCCAAATCGTTTAACACCTCATCCGGACATTTAAATAATGAAAAAAATAAATGCTCAAACTTCCTAAAATGGATCTTATAAGTGTGTAACAACCTCCGATCGATAATAAGTTTCCTTTCCATGTCGATAACTTTTTCTGGAATTTATCACACAATGCATTCCAATTCGATATCAAATTCATACTAACCCCCATCGGGACTCCCAAATCCACGAAAGGGAAGTCACCTTTCACACATCCAACTTCACGAACCCAATCATACAGTTCATCCCAAACCATACACACATGACTTCCCCACATTCATATTTAAACTCGATATATTATAAAAAGAAGAAAAAACGTCCATAATTTGCATAAAACTTTCCTTATTCCAATCTGTAGCGACCTGACAAAATTGTCATTGACGGCGCCGTCTACTTAGGTCCCGTCACGTGGTCATAAGTCTTTAAAACAACGTTTGACCAAAATATGTCGCATTCATTTCAAAAGTAAGGAAGTTTCAAGGTTTACAAAGTAGTTCAACGACTAAACATGTTACAACGTTTTAAGTACAATTGAAACCTATGCGACACAATTTAAGTTAAGTCAAAAGACGCTCCATGTATGCATGTATACTCGACATCCAATCAAGTATCAAAAAGAGTGCGAAAGCATGTAGCACATAGCATTCAAGGTCCTGAGAAAACATATAGAAAACTGTCAACGAAAATGTTGGTGAAATCACAGGTTTAGTAAGTGAGTATGTAAGTTGAACCACAAGATTTATAACGTTGAAATAATAGTAAACCATTCTAAAATTTGTTATCAGGAGCACCCAATTATCAAGGCTTAACTAACGTTACCCCATACACATAGTGTTAGAACCTACACTTATTCTCGAAAATATATTTCATCCGCATAACGGTAGCGAACCGTCTGAATGAGGGTTTGTCAAACCCATATGGCTATACAACATAAGTTCTCGCTTACACCCGGTAAGTGTAACTAATGATAATTGAATTGAGGCATTTTTATTCTAACTCGTACGTAGAATGTTTATTTTCGTACTTGTGTTCACTTGTAAATTAAAATGTTTATGTTTTCTCATCCCAATTGTAAGTATAAAAGAGTAAAAGTGGGACTATAATCTCACCTTGGGTGTACGGGTAAATAGGTACTTTACAAAGTAAACGTGTGCTAGAACAAATGCTAGTATTGACCTAAACAAATAGGTTGTATCAATATCGGTAAACACAGTTGGTCAAAGTTGTTCAATTAGTCCTATGGCTCGTTACGACTCGATTAATATAGCATGTGAGTCAAATTATCAAGCTTCATGCAAGATATAAGTATAAACGCAAATTAGAACGATTGCATAAGAGTTTGGTTAAGTTTGACTAAAAGTCAAACTTGGTCAAAGTCAAAGTCAACGGGGTCGGGTCGGGTTTTCGACCATTACACATAAAACGTAGTCATATATAAGCATGTTGGCAAAATTTCATGTTAAACAGAGTTGCGAATAAGCGGGAACGGAATTGCAAAATCAAAAATTGATTTTGGTCAGGGAGAATCTCGCGACCGCGAGCCCAAACCTCATGACCGCGAAGTGGCCTTTTTTAGCATCTGGTGACCGCGAGCCCAAACTTCGTGATTGTGAAGTACCCTTTTTCAGCAGCTGGTGGTTGCAAATTGTGATATGCACGAACCAAACTTCAAATAACCATAAATCATGAACCGTAAACATTTATAACACGTATCTTATCTCGTTGGAAAGGTAATTTAATGAGGAATAAAACTAGCCACATTTAATCAAACAAAAACATCATTTACAATAACCGAATTCTCGATGAATGATCATTTAACGCTCAGCATTCAATGTTTCAAGCTCATAAATACAAGTGATGATTCGGGAACTTAATACACACATATAATACGCCGTTTCGTAGGTAATTATGCATACAACACTAATAAACACTTACAAACAACATTGCAAAGCATTCAATGCATCAAAATTTCATATTAAATCTATTAAACCCTAACCAAGAATCACAAAATCAATAATCATGTTAATGTAAGGTTTTCATGTCATCCAACATACTAAATCGAAGCTTATGAAGTTAGTAACACAATTAACACATGAACTTTAACATCTAACAACATTTCATTAACCAAAATCAAGGATTAAACTAACCCATTTTTTATATTCAATCTAGTTACATCAAAATGACAAGAACAAGCAAATAATTCACATAATCATGTTAGACTTGAGCCATAGACACTAATTAACACACTTTTAAGTTTTAAAGATCAAGAACAAGAAATTTAGTATTTTTAGAAAGTTACCCAAACGAGATGAAGTTGTATGGAATCGAAGAGGAAGTTGCAAGGATTTCAAATATGTAATTTGTTTTGAAGAACGCTTGCTAGATCTGATTTGGATGATGAAGTTGTGTTTGAGGGTTTGAGAGCATAAAGGTGGAAGTAGTGAAAAATGGTGGATGAAATGAATGGAGGAGGGAGGAGTTTGACTAGTTGACCTAGTCAACTCTTTGGTCTCCTGGCAAGTCTAGTCCCTCAAGTTTAAAAGCGGGTGCGTGAATTACCTAAACGAAATATTTCAAAAACGCGTCTTAACTGGTGATGTTATAATTAAATAACGGACTTTAAATTAAGTAGACAGAAAGTAAACGGAAAAAGGTGGGTCATTACATTACCTACTCCTTAAAAGAAATTTCGTCCCGAAATTTAAGTAGCTGTAGTTGTCGTTGTTTCTTCCTCGGGATCTTGCGTTGCCAACTCTACGAATAAGTGAGGATACTTTCTTTGCATTTGATCTTGTCTTTCCCAAGTAAACTCGGGTCCCCATTTGGCATTCGAACGAACTTTGACAATCAGGATTTTGATTTGTTTTAGCGTTTTGACGGAGTGGTCCACAATTTCAACCGGTTCTTCCACAAAATGAAGTTTGTCATCAATAGTAAATTCCTCGAGAGGGATGACGAGTTCGGGTTAGGTAAAACACTTCTTCAAATTTGATACATGGAAAGTAGGATGAACGGAGCTCAGTTGAGGCGGAAGATCTAAACGATAAGCAACGGTTCCAACACGCTCTAAGATTTCGAAAGGACCAATATACCGTGGATTTAGCTTCCCGCGTTTCCCAAAATGGATTACACCTTTCCAAGGTGCGACTTTTAACATTACGTGGTCACCAACTTGGAATTCGAGGTCGTTGCATCTAATGTGAAATGTCCCGTTCTTATTGATTAAAAACGTTCCATATTAATTGATTTCGTTGCGAGGTTTTGACCTTTATATGAGACGTTTTTCAAAGACTGCATTCATTTTTAAAACAAACCATAACCTTTATTTTATAAATAAAGGTTTAAAAAGCTTTACGTAGATTATCAAATAATGATAATCTAAAATATCCTGTTTACA
Organism: Rutidosis leptorrhynchoides; assembly: GCF_046630445.1. Taxonomy (NCBI): domain Eukaryota; kingdom Viridiplantae; phylum Streptophyta; class Magnoliopsida; order Asterales; family Asteraceae; genus Rutidosis; species Rutidosis leptorrhynchoides. Next base: position 241,723,594 of record NC_092334.1, on the reverse strand, counting down.
CACGACCATTACATAATGGTTTACAATACAAATATGTTACATCGAAATCAGTTTCTTGAATGCAGTTTTTACACAATATCATACAAACATGGACTCCAAATCATGTCCTTATTTTAGTATGCAACAGCAGAAGCTCTTAGTATTCACTTGAGAATAAACATGCTTTAAACGTCAACAAAAATGTTGGTGAGTTATAGGTTTAACCTATATATATCAAATCGTAACAATAGACCACAAGATTTCATATTTCAATACACATCTCATACATAGAGATAAAAATCATTCATATGGTGAACACCTGGTAACCGACATTAACAAGATGCATATATAAGAATATCCCCATCATTTCGGGACACCCTTCGGATATGATATAAATTTCGAAGTACTAAAGCATCCGGTACTTTGGATGGGGTTTGTTAGGCCCAATAGATCTATCTTTAGGATTCGCGTCAATTAGGGTGTATGTTCCCTAATTCTTAGATTACCAGACTTAATTAAAAGGGGCATATTCGATTTCAATAATTCAACCATAGAATGTAGTTTCATGTACTTGTGTCTATTTTGTAAATCATTTATAAAACTTGCATGTATTCTCATCCCAAAAATATTAGATTTTAAAAGTGGGACTATAACTCACTTTCACAGATTTTTACTTCGTCGGGAAGTAAGACTTGGCCACTGGTTGATTCACGAACCTATAACAATATATACATATATATCAAAGTATGTTCAAAATATATTTACAACACTTTTAATATATTTTGATGTTTTAAGTTTATTAAGTCAGCTGTCCTCGTTAGTAACCTACAACTAGTTGTCCACAGTTAGATGTACAGAAATAAATCGATAAATATTATCTTGAATCAATCCACGACCCAGTATATTCGTATCTCAGTATTGATCACAACTCAAACTATATATATTTTGGAATCAACCTTAACCCTGTATAGCTAACTCCAACATTCACATATAGAGTGTCTATGGTTGTTCCGAAATATATATAGATGTGTCGACATGATAGGTCGAAACAATGTATACGTGTCTATGGTATCTCCAGATTACATAATATACAATACAAGTTGATTAAGTTATGGTTGGAATAGATTTGTTACCAATATTCACGTAGCTAAAATGAGAAAAATTATCCAATCTTGTTTTACCCATAACTTCTTCATTTTAAATCCGTTTTGAGTGAATCAAATTGCTATGGTTTCATATTGAACTCTATTTTATGAATCTAAACAGAAAAAGTATAGGTTTATAGTCTGAAAAATAAGTTACAAGTCATTTTTGTAAAGGTAGTCATTTCAGTCGAAAGAACGACGTCTAGATGACCATTTTAGAAAACATACTTCCACTTTGAGTTTAACCATAATTTTTGGATATAGTTTCATGTTCATAATAAAAATCATTTTCCCAGAATAACAACTTTTAAATCAAAGTTTATCATAGTTTTTAATTAACTAACCCAAAACAGCCAGCGGTGTTACTACGACGGCGTAAATCCGGTTTTACGGTGTTTTTCGTGTTTCCAGGTTTTTAAATCATTAAGTTAGCATATCATATAGATATAGAACATGTGTTTAGTTGATTTTAAAAGTCAAGTTAGAAGGATTAACTTTTATTTGCGAACAAGTTTAGAATTAACTAAACTATGTTCTAGTGATTACAAGTTTAAACCTTCGAATAAGATAGCTTTATATGTATGAATCGAATGATATTATGAACATCATTACTACCTCAAGTTCCTTGGATAAACCTACTTGAAATGAGCAAAATAGATCTAGCTTCAAAGGATCCTTGGATGGCTTGAAAGTTCTTGAAGCAGAATCATGACACGAAAACAATTTCAAGTAAGATTTCCACTCGAAATAAGATTGTTATAGTTATAGAAATTGAATTAAAGTTTGAATATGATTATTACCTTGTATTAGAAAGATAACCTACTGTAAGTAACAAAGGTTTCTTGATCTTGGATGATTACTTGGAATGGATTTAGAAAACTTGGAAGTAAACTTGCAATCTTGGAAGTATTCTTGATTTTATGAAACTAGAACTTTTGGAATTTATGAAGAACACTTAGAACTTGAAGATAGAACTTGAGAGAGATCAATTAGATGAAGAAAATTGAAGAATGAAAGTGTTTGTAGGTGTTTTTGGTCGTTGGTGTATGGATTAGATATAAAGGATATGTAATTTTGTTTTCATGTAAATAAGTCATGAATGATTACTCATATTTTTGTAATTTTATGAGATATTTCATGCTAGTTTCCAAATGATAGTTTCCACATATGTTAGGTGACTCACATGGGCTGCTAAGAGCTGATCATTGGAGTGTATATACCAATAGTACATACATCTAAAAGCTGTGTATTGTACAAGTACGAATACGGGTGCATACGAGTAGAATTGTGATGAAACTGAACGAGGATGTAATTGTATGCATTTTTGTTAAGTAGAAGTATTTTGATAAGTGTCTTGAAGTCTTTCAAAAGTGTATGAATACATATTAAAACACTACATGTATATACATTTTAACTGAGTCGTTAAGTCATCGTTAGTCGTTACATGTAAATGTTGTTTTGAAACCTTTAGGTTAACGATCTTGTTGAATGTTGTTAACCCATTGTTTATTATAACAAATGAGATGTTAAATTGTTATATTATCATGATATTATGATATATAATATATCTTAGTATGATATATATACAGTTAAATGTCGTTACAACGATAATCGTTACATATATGTCTCGTTTCGAAATCATTAAGTTAGTAGTCTTATTTTTTACATATGTATTTCATTGTTAATACACTTAATAATATATTTAATTATCATTTAACATAATTAACCAAGTGTATCAATATATTAATATGATTCATATGTACCTAGTAAGACGTTGTTATAACGATAATCGTTATATATATCGTTTTTGAGTTTCTTAAATTAATAGTCTCATTTTTATGTATATAACTCATTGTTAAAATACCTAATGAGATACATACTTATAATAAAAGCATGTTAACTATATATATACCCATATATATGTCATCGTATAGTTTTTACAAATTTTAACGTTCGTGAATCACCGGTCAACTTGGGTGGTCAATTGTCTATATGAAACCTATTTCAATTAATCAAGTCTTAACAAGTTTGATTGCTTAACATGTTGGAAACAATTAATCATGTAAATAACAATTTCATTTAATATATATATAAACATGGAAAAGTTCGGGTCACTACAGTACCTACCCGTTAAATAAATTTCGTCCCGGAATTTTAAGCAGTTGGAGGTGTTGACGTATCTTCTGGAAATAAATGCGGGTATTTCTTCTTCATCTGATCTTCACGCTCCCAGGTGAACTCGGGTCCTCTACGAGCATTCCATCGAACCTTAACAATCGGTATCTTATTTTGTTTAAGTCTCTTAACCTCACGATCCATTATTTTGACGGGTTCTTCAATGAATTGAAGTTTTTCATTGATTTGGATTTCGTCCAACGGAATATTGAGATCTTATTTAGCAAAACATTTCTTCAAATTTGAGACGTGGAAAGTGTTATGTACAGCCGCGAGTTGTTGAGGTAGCTCCAGTTGGTAAGCTACTGGTCCGACACGATCTATAATCTTGAATGGTCCAATGTACCTTGGATTTAGTTTCCCCCATTTACCAAATCGAACAACGCCTTTCCAAGGTGAAACCTTAAGCATGACCATTTCTCCAATTTCAAACTCTATATCTTTTCGTTTACTGTCCGCGTAGCTCTTTTGTCGACTCTGGGCGGTTTTCAATCTTTGTTGAATTTGGATGATTTTCTCGGTAGTTTCTTGTATTATCTCCGGACCCGTAATCTGTCTATCCCCCACTTCACTCCAACGAATCGGAGACCTGCACTTTCTACCATAAAGTGCTTCAAACGGCGCCATCTCAATGCTTGAATGGTAGCTGTTGTTGTAGGAAAATTCTGCTAACGCTAGATGTCGATCCCAACTGTTTCCGAAATCAATAACACAAGCTCGTAGCATGTCTTCAAGCGTTTGTATCGTCCTTTTGCTCTGCCCATCAGTTTGTAGATGATAGGCAGTACTCATGTCTAGACGAGTTCCCAATGCTTGCTGTAATGTCTGCCAGAATCTTGAAATAAATCTGCCATCCCTATCAGAGATAATAGAGATTGGTATTCCATATCTGGAGACGACTTCCTTCAAATACAGTCGTGCTAACTTCTCCATCTTGTCATCTTCTCTTATTGGCAGGAAGTGTGCTGACTTGGTGAGACGATCAACTATTACCCAAATAGTATCATAACCACTTACAGTCCTTGGCAATTTAGTAATAAAATCCATGATAATTTTTCCCATTTCCATTCCGGGATTTCAGGTTGTTGTAGTAGACCTGATGGTTTCTGATGTTCAGCTTTGACCTTAAAACACGTCAAACATTCTCCTACATATTTAGCAATATCGGCTTTCATACCTGGCCACCAAAAATGTTTCTTAAGATCCTTGTACATCTTCCCCGTTCCAGGATGTATTGAGTATCTGGTTTTATGAGCTTCTCTAAGTACCATTTCTCTCATATCTCCAAATTTTGGTACCCAAATTCTTTCAGCCCTATACCGGGTTCCGTCTTCCCGAATATTAAGATGCTTCTCCGATCCTTTGGGTATTTCATCCTTTAAATTTCCCTCTTTTAAAACTCCTTGTTGCGCCTCCTTTATTTGAGTAGTAAGGTTAGTGTGAATCATTATATTCATCGATTTTACTCGAATGGGTTCTCTGTGCTTTCTGCTCAAGGCGTCGGCTACCACATTTGCCTTCCCCGGGTGGTAACGAATCTCAAAGTCGTAATCATTCAACAATTCAATCCACCTAAGCTGCCTCATATTCAGTTGTTTCCGATTAAATATGTGTTGAAGACTTTTGTGGTCAGTATATATAATACTTTTGACCCCATATAAGTAGTGCCTCCAAGTCTTTAATGCAAAAACAACCGCGCCTAATTCCAAATCATGCGTCGTATAATTTTGCTCGTGAATCTTCAATTGTCTAGACGCGTAAGCAATCACCTTCGTCCGTTGCATTAATACACAACCGAGACCTTGCTTTGATGCGTCACAATAAATCACAAAATCATCATTCCCTTCAGGCAATGACAATATAGGTGCCGTAGTTAGCTTTTTCTTCAATAATTGAAATGCCTTCTCTTGTTCATCCTTCCATTCAAATTTCTTCCCTTTATGCGTTAATGCAGTCAAGGGTTTTGCTATTTTGGAGAAATCTTGGATGAATCTTCTGTAGTAACCCGCCAATCCTAAAAATTGACGTATATGCTTCGGAGTTTTTAGGGTTTCCCACTTTTCAACTATTTCGATCTTTGCCGGGTCCACCTGGATACCTTCTTTGTTCACTATGTGACCGAGGAATTGAACTTCTTCCAACCAAAATGCACACTTTGAAAACTTAGCGTACAGTTTTTCTTTCCTCAATACTTCTAGCACTTTTCTCAAATGTTCTTCGTGCTCTTGATCATTCTTTGAGTAAATAAGTATGTCATCGATGAAAACAATGACAAACTTGTCAAGATATGGCCCACACACTCGGTTCAGAAGGTCCATGAACACAGCTGGTGCGTTAGTCAATCCAAACAGCATAACCATAAACTCGTAATGACCATAACGCGTCCTAAAAGCAGTTTTTGGAATATCATCCTCCTTTATTCGCATTTGATGATATCCAGAACGTAAATCGATCTTCGAATAAACCGACGAGCCTTGTAGTTGATCAAATAAGTCGTCAATTCTCAACAGTGGATAACGGTTTTTGATGGTAAGTTTGTTCAACTCTCTGTAGTCAATACACAACCTAAATGTACCATCCTTCTTCTTGACAAACAAAATAGGAGCTCCCCATGGTGATGTGCTTGGTCGAATGAAACCACGTTCTAATAGTTCTTGCAGTTGGCTTTGCAGTTCTTTCATCTCCCTGGGTGCGAGTCAATAAGGAGCACGAGCTATTGGTGCAGCTCCTGGTACAAGATCTATTTGAAATTCAACAGATCGATGTGGAGGTAGTCCCGGTAATTCTTTCGAAAATACATCGGGAAATTCTTTTGCGACGGGAACATCATTGATGCTCTTTTCTTCAGTTTGTACTTTCTCGACGTGTGCTAGAACAGCATAGCAACCTTTTCTTATTAGTTTTTGTGCCTTCAAATTACTAATAAGATGTAGCTTCATGTTGCCCTTTTCTCCGTACACCATTAAGGGTTTTCCTTCTTCTCGTACAATGCGAATTGCATTTTTATAATATACGATCTCTGCTTTCACCTTCTTCAGCCAGTCCATGCCAACTAATACATCAAAACTCCCTAAATCTACTAGTATCAAATCAATCTTAAATATTTCGCTATCCAGTTTAATTTCTCGATTCCGGCATATATTATCTGCTGAAATTAATTTACTGTTTGCTAATTCGAGTAAAAATTTACTATTCAACGGTGTCAATGGAAAACTTAATTTAGCACAAAAATCTCTACTCATATAGCTTCTATCCGCACCCGAATCAAATAAAACGTAAGCAGATTTATTATCAATAAGAAACGTACCCGTAACAAGCTCCGGGTCTTCCTGTGCCTCTGCCGCATTAATATTGAAAACTCTTCCGCGGCCTTGTCCATTCGTGTTCTCCTGGTTCGGGCAATTTCTAATAATGTGGCCCGGTTTTCCACATTTATAACAAACTACATTGGCATAACTTGCTCCGACACTACTTGCTCCACCATTACTCGTTCCGACACCATTTGTTCCTTTCGTTCTGTTAACTCCTGGTCCGTAGACCTCACACTTCGCCGCGCTATGACCATTTCTTTTACACTTGTTGCAAAATTTGGTGCAGAACCCCGAGTGATACTTTTCACACCTTTGGCATAGCTGCTTCTGATTGTTGTTGTTGTTGCGGTTGTTATTGTTGTTGGGATGATTGTTGTAGTTGCTGTTGTTGTTGCTGTTGTTGTTGCTGTTGTTGTTGCTGTTGTTGTTGTTGTTGTTGTTGTTGTTGTTGTTGTTGTTGTTGTTGTTGTTGTTGTTGTTGTTGTTGTTGTTGTTGTTGTTGTTGTTGTTGTTGTTGTTGTTGTTGTTGTTGTTGTTGTTGGGCCGTTTGTTGTAGTTGAGATTGATGTTGCGATTGTTGGGATAATTGTTGCGAATATTATTGTAATTGCTGTTGTTGTTGTATTGGTGATTCTTATCACCGTTTTCCTCCCACTTTCTTTTGACTTGCTTCACATTGGCCTCTTCAGCCGTCTGTTCTTTAATTCTTTCCTCAATCTGGTTCACTAGTTTGTGAGCCATTCTACATGCATGTTGTATGGAGGCGGGCTCGTGTGAACTTATATCTTCATGGATTCTTTCCGGTAATCCTTTCACAAACGCGTCGATCTTCTCTTCCTCATCTTCGAACGCTCCTGGACACAATAGGCACAATTTTGTGAATCGTCTTTCGTACGTGGTAATATCAAATCCTTGGGTTCGTAACCCTCTAAGTTCTGTCTTTAGCTTATTGACCTCGGTTCTGGGACAGTACTTCTCGTTCATCAAGTGCTTGAATGCTGACCACGGTAGTGCGTACGCATCATCTTGCCCACTTGCTCTAGATAGGTATTCCACCATGTTAACGCAGAACCTGCGAAGGTATGTGTAGCGTACTTCACTTTGACCTCTGCAGTACACTTACTTATGACTAACACCGATTCGACCTTCTCGGTCTACCGTTTCAATCCGATCGGTCCTTCGGTTCCATCAAATTCCAAAGGTTTGCAGGCAGTGAATTCTTTGTAGGTGCATCCTACACGATTTCCTGTACTGCTAGATCCAAGGTTATTGTTGGTATGTGGCGCAGCCTGTACTGCGGCTATGTTTGAAGCTAGAAAAGTACGGAATTCCTCTTCATTCATATTCACGGTGTGTCGAGTAGTCGGTGCCATTTCCTTCAGAATAGTCAAATGGAACAAGTTAATCATACAGAATATTAAGAGTAGTTAATAGTATTTCGTAGCATAATATGAACTCATTTATAAAAGCTTTTTTTCATATTAGCGTTTTATAAGTTTAAATTCGGGTAGTATCTACCCGTTAAGTTCATACTCAGTAGCTAATATACAATTCAACTACTACAATTCTATATGAAAAACTGATTATAATAATATTTCGCGTTCAAACTTTTACACAATATTTTACAAACTTACAATACCGCTTATTTTACATAAAGCATGAAATATAGCACACAATAACTTTGATACAAGATAGTTGTGAAGATAATTCTAGCTAGTACACAAGTCGTTCAGCAAAGGCAATAAAGACACGTAATTCATACGTCCAGAAACAAGTCATGCATTCTGGTTTTACTAGGACTACTTCCCATCCTTGGTCTTGTGGAACATAACCGTTATGGCCGTTGATAAGACAGCGTGTTGTAACGTCGTCAAAGGGAGGAGGGTTACGTAATGGCCAACAGTCTCGTAATAACCTAAATACCTCATTTCTTACCCCAATTATCGGCTCCGTCACTTGTGGGAACGTTTTGTTTAATAGTTGTAGCCCGATGTTCTTTTTCTCACTTTGGTGAGAAGCGAACATTACTAACCCGTAAGCATAGCATGCTTCTTTATGTTGCATGTTAGCCGCTTTTTCTAAATCATGAAGTCCTATATTCAGATACATTGAGTCAAAATAATTTCTTAACCCATTGCGTAAAATAGCATTTGGGTTCCCTACAATATATGCGTCAAAGTAAACACATCGTAACTTATGGGTTTCCCAATGTGATATCCCCCATCTTTCAAACGAAAGTCTCTTATAAACCAAGACATTCTTGCAACGTTCTTCGAATGTCTTACAAACTGATTTTGCCGTAAATAGTTGTGCCGAAGAATTCTGACCGACTCTAGACAAGATTTCATCAATCATGTCTCCGGGTAGGTCTCTTAAAATATTGGGTTGTCTATCCATTTTGTGTTTTTATACTGTAAAATAGACAAGAGTTAGATTCATAAAAAAAAAATACTTATTAATACAAGCAATTTTTACATATATCATAAAGCATAAGCACACTATATTACATATATTACACCACACGAATACAACTATCTTATTCCGACTCGCTCGTCTCTTCTTCTTCGGTTTTGGTTCGTTTTGCCAAGTTTCTAGGGATATATGATGTTCCCCTAATACGAGCTGTCGTTTTCCACAACGGTTTAGAAAAACCTGGTGGTTTAGAGGTTCCTGGGTCATTGTTACAACTTAAGGGCTTCGGGGGTTGACGATACATATAAAGTTCATCGGGGTTGGAATTTGATTTCTCTATTTTTATGCCCTTTCCCTTATTATTTTCTTTTGCCTTTTTAAATTCAGTTGGGGTAATTTCTATAACATCATCGGAATTCTCGTCGGAATCCGATTCATCGGAGAATTGGTAATCCTCCCAATATTTTGCTTCCTTGGCGGAAACACCATTGACCATAATTAACCTTGGTCGGTTGGTTGAGGATTTTCTTTTACTTAACCGTTTTATTATTTCCCCCACCGGTTCTATTTCCTCCTCCGGTTCCTCCTCTTCCGGTTCTGATTCTTCTTCCGGTTCTGATTCTTCTTCCGGTTCTTCTTCGGGAACTTGTGAATCAGTCCAATATATATTCGACTCTTCGTTATTATTAGGTGAGTCAATGGGATTTGTTCTAGAGGTAGACATCTATCACACAATATCAAACATGTTAAGAGATTAATATATCACATAATATATACATGTTAATAATATATAGTTTCTAACAAAAATGTTAAGCAATCATTTTTAAAGAAAACATGGTCGAAGTCCAGACTCACTAATGCATCCTAACAAACTCGATAAGACACACTAATGCAAATTTCTGGTTCTCTAAGACCAACGCTCGGATACCAACTGAAATGTCCCGTTCTTATTGATTAAAAACGTTCCATATTAATTGATTTTGTTGCGAGGTTTTGACCTCTATATGAGACGTTTTTCAAAGACTGCATTCATTTTTAAAAAAACCCATAACCTTTATTTTATAAATAAAGGTTTAAAAAGCTTTACGTAGATGATCAAATAATGATAATCTAAAATATCCTGTATACACACGACCATTACATAATGGTTTACAATACAAATATGTTACATCGAAATCAGTTTCTTGAATGCAGTTTTTACACAATATCATACAAACATGGACTCCAAATCTTGTCCTTATTTTAGTATGCAACTGCGGAAGCTCTTAGTATTCACCTGAGAATAAACATGCTTTAAACGTCAACAAAAATGTTGGTGAGTTATAGGTTTAACCTATATATATCAAATCGTAACAATAGACCACAAGATTTCATATTTCAATACACATCCCATACATAGAGATAAAAATCATTCATATGGTGAACACCTGGTAACCGACATTAACAAGATGCATATATAAGAATATCCCCATCATTCCGGGACACCCTTCGGATATGATATAAATTTCGAAGTACTAAAGTATCCGATACGTTGGATGGGGTTTGTTAGGCCCAATAGATCTATCTTTAGGATTCGCGTCAATTAGGGTGTCTGTTCCCTAATTCTTAGATTACCAGACTTAATAAAAAGGGGCATATTCGATTTCGATAATTCAACCATAGAATGTAGTTTCACGTACTTGTGTCTATTTTGTAAATCATTTATAAAACCTGCATGTATTCTCATCCCAAAAATATTAGATTTTAAAAGTGGGACTATAACTCACTTTCACAGATTTTTACTTCGTCAGGAAGTAAGACTTGGCCACTGGTTGATTCACGAACCTATAACAATATATACATATATATCAAAGTATGTTCAAATATATTTACAAAACTTTTAATATATTTTGATGTTTTAAGTTTATTAAGTCAGCTGTCCTCGTTAGTAACCTACAACTAGTTGTCCACAGTTAGATGTACATAAATAAATCGATAAATATTATCTTGAATCAATCCACGACCCAGTGTATACGTATCTCAGTATTGATCACAACTCAAACTATATATATTTTGGAATCAATCTCAACCCTGTATAGCTAACTCCAACATTCACATATATAGTATCTATGGCTGTTCCGAAATATATATAGATGTCTCGACATGATAGGTTGAAATATTGTATACGTGTCTATGGTATCTCAAGATTACATAGTATACAATACAAGTTGATTAAGTTATGGTTGGAATAGATTTGTTACCAATATTCACGTAGCTAAAATGAGAAAAATTATCCAATCTTGTTTTACCCATAACTTCTTCATTTTAAATCCGTTTTGAGTGAATCAAATTGCTATGGTTTCATATTGAACTCTATTTTATGAATCTAAACAGAAAAAGTATAGGTTTATAGTCGGAAAAATAAGTTACAAGTCATTTTAGTAAAGGTAGTCATTTCAGTCGAAAGAACGACGTCTAGAGGACCATTTTAGAAAACATACTTCCACTTTGAGTTTAACCATAATTTTTGGATATAGTTTCATGTTCATAATAAAAATCATTTTCCCAAAATAACAACTTTTAAATCAAAGTTTATCATAGTTTTTAATTAACTAACCTAAAACAGCCCGCGGTGTTACTCCGATGGCGTAAATCCGGTTTTACGGTGTTTTTCGTGTTTCCAGGTTTTTAAATCATTAAGTTAGCATATCATATAGATATAGAACATGTGTTTAGTTGATTTTAAAATCAAGGTAGTAGGATTAACTTTTTTTTGCGAACAAGTTTAGAATTAACTAAACTATGTTCTAGTGATTACAAGTTTAAACCTTCGAATAAGATAGCTTTATATGTATAAATCGAATGATGTTATGAACATAATTACTACCTCAAGTTCCTTGGATAAACCTACTGGAAATGAGAAAAATAGATCTAGCTTCAAAGGATCTTTGGATGGCTTGAAAGTTCTTGAAGCAGAATCATGACACGAAAACAATTTCAAGTAAGATTTCCACTCGAAATAAGATTGTTATAGTTATAGAAATTGAATTAAAGTTTGAATATGATTATTACCTTGTATTAGAAAGATAACCTACTGTAAGTAACAAAGGTTTCTTGATCTTGGATGATTACTTGGAATGGATTTAGAAAACTTGGAAGTAAACTTGCAATCTTGGAAGTATTCTTGATTTTATGAAACTAGAACTTTTGGAATTTATGAAGAACACTTAGAACTTGAAGATAGAACTTGAGAGAGATCAATTAGATGAAGAAAATTGAAGAATGAAAGTATTTGTAGGTGTTTTTGGTCGTTGGTGTATGGATTAGATATAAAGGATATGTAATTTTGTTTTCATGTAAATAAGTCATGAATGATTACTCATATTTTTGTAATTTTATGAGATATTTCATGCTAGTTGCCAAATGATGGTTCCCACATGTGTTAGGTGACTCACATGGGCTACTAAGAGCTGATCATTGGAGTGTATATATCAATAATACATACATCTAAAAGCTGTGTATTGTACGAGTACGAATACGGGTGTATACGAGTAGAATTGTTGATGAAACTGAACGAGGATGTAATTGTATGCATTTTTGTTAAGTAGAAGTATTCTGATAAGTGTCTTGAAGTCTTTCAAAAGTATATGAATACATATTAAAACACTACATGTATATACATTTTAACTGAGTCGTTAAGTCATCGTTAGTCGTTACATGTAAATGTTGTTTTCAAACCTTTAGGTTAACGATCTTGTTGAATGTTGTTAACCCATTGTTTATTATAACAAATGAGATGTTAAATTGTTATATTATCATGATATTATGATATATAATATATCTTAGTATGATATATATACAGTTAAATGTCGTTACAACGATAATCGTTACATATATGTCTCGTTTCGAAATCATTAAGTTAGTAGTCTTATTTTTTACATATGTATTTCATTGTTAATACACTTAATAATATATTTACTTATCATTTAACATAATTAACCAAGTGTATCAATATCTTAATATGATTCATATGTACCTAGTAAGACGTTGTTATAACGATAATCGTTATATATATCGTTTTCGAGTTTCTTAAATTAATAGTCTCATTTTTATGTATATAACTCATTGTTAAAATACCTAATGAGATACATACTTATAATAAAATCATGTTAACTATATATATACCCATATTTATGTCATCGTATAGTTTTTACAAGTTTTAATGTTCGTGAATCACCGGTCAACTTGGGTGGTCAATTGTCTATATGAAACCTATTTCAATTAATCAAGTCTTAACAAGTTTGATTGCTTAACATGTTGGAAACACTTAATCATGTAAATAATAATTTCATTTAATATATATATAAACATGGAAAAGTTCGGGTCACTACATAATGTCGGTCTTTTGACGACTACGGGCCGTCCTGAGCCTATCTCGGATTTGAACGATCTTCTCAGTCGTTTCATGAATGAGTTCTTGTCCGGTGATTTGTGTGTCGCCTACTTCAGCCTAATAAAGAGGTGAACGACATTTGCGACCATATAAGGCTTCGAAAGGTGCGGCGTTGATACTTGATAATGCTAAAAAGGAACATATATTTCATAGCAATATCCTTCCAATATGTAAAGCTTTTAGTTGCAATTGTTCTATTTTTATATAATATTCGTTTAAATAAATAAGTGCGAAGACAAAAGAAAAAAATGACGATTTGAAGACGCAAATGACCAAAAAGCTAAAAAGTACAAAGTACAATCTAAGTGGTTCAATTTATTGATGAGAAACGCCTAAAAACGACAAGAGTACAAGCCGTAAAACGCAAAGTACAAGATATCTAAGCATACGAAAAGGCGTTCGAAAATCCGGAACAGAGACATAAACCAAGCATCAACGTACAACTCAATGGAGCTAAAATTACAAGTCAACTATGCACAAGAATATAATATAATATATATATAATTATATATTATTATATTATATATTATAATATTCAGTAGCCCACGTTTAACTCAATTTGGTGAGCTGGAATCCGAGGCTCCGCACTCGCGGAGCTGTAAGGCACAAAAGTACCGCAACAAAAGTACCGCACTCGCGGAGCTGTACAGTTCAAAGTGGGCCTATAAAAGCTCACGCATTCTGCTCGAATTATGCATCCCTTTTTCACTCAATCTCTCTATCTATATACGATATATATATTTATATTTATACTATTAAAGTTTAATATTAATAATAATTTGGGTTATTGTAAGAAATGTTTTACGGGTTTTAAAGTCGAAATTCTGTCCGTGTAACGCTACGCGATAAATAATCACTGTAAGCTATGTTCTTCCTTTTTAAATTAATGTATCATAACTAAGTTATTATTATGCGTATTTGAGCCGAAGTAATCGTGATGTTAGACTAAATATTAAAGACGGTATTATTGGGCTTTGGACCATAATTGGGGTTTGGACAAAAGACCGACACTTGTGGAAATTGGACTATGGGCTATTAATGGGCTTTATATTTGTTTAACTGAATGATAGTTCGTTAATTTAATATAGAGATTTACAATTTGAGGTAATTATAAATAACCACATACACTCGATCGGACACGATGGGCGGGATATTTATAAATACTAATAATTGTTCATTTGACCGGACACGAGGATGGATTAATAGTCAATGGACTCATTAAAACAGGGGTGGATTACATACAAGGAAAATTGGTGTAATTGTTAACAAAGTATTAAAACCTTGGATTACACGCAGTCGATAACCTGGTGTAATTATAAACAAAGTATTAAGACCTTGTTACAGTTTAAGTCCCCAATTAGTTGGAATATTTGACTTCGGGAATAAGGTTAATTTGACGAGCATTTTATAATTATGACCGATGGACTATTATGGACAAAAACCAGATAGGTATCAAATAAATCCACGACAAAAGACAATTAACCCAGATAAATAAATTAAAATCAAAACATCAAACATCATGATTACGGAAGTTTAAATAAGCATAATACTTTTATTTCATATTTCATCGTACCTTTATTTACTGTCATTTTAATTACTGCAATTTACTTTATCGCAATTTAAATTCTATCATTTATATTATCGTCATTTATCTTTACGCTTAAAATATAAAATCGACAAACCGGTAATTAAACGTTAAACCCCCCTTTTATAATAATATTACTACTTTATATATATATATATATATATATATATATATATATATATATATATATATATATATATATATATATATATATATGGTTGTTAAAAATATAGTACGTAATCGCTAGCTCCCTGTGGAATGAACCGGACTTACTAAAAACTACACTACTCTACGATTAGGTACACTGCCTATAAGTGTTGTAGCAAGGTTTAGGTATATTCCGTCTATATAAATAAATAAAACTTGTATCATATTACTCCGTATTTCATATTAAAAATAATACTATTACACCTCGCACACATCAAGTTTTTGGCGCCGCTGCCGGGGACTCGGTGAAAATCGCTATTTTTATTATTACTATATTTTTGTAAAAATATATTATTTCTTATTTCGTAAAAATATTTTGTATTTATAATAAGTGTAAAAAAAATTTTAGTTTGTAATCTATTTTTGTAAAAAAAAATATAATTTTATATAAGTTTTAAATTTAAATATAAAAATTAAAAAAAATTAAAAAAAATTATATATTTTTAAGATTTTGTTTATAAAATATAAGTTTATTTTTATAAAAATTATATATCTATTATTTTATAAAACTAAAAAATCAAATAAATATAAAAAACAAACTGGGCCGACCAGTTTTTAGCCCAGTACCGGATCCAACACTGTTCAGCTCCGCGATTGCAGAGCAAAACAGACATAAAGCTACGCGATCGCGTAGCAGTGTCTGACAGCTTATACCTAGTACGCATTATGAAATGTCCCGTTCATATTGATTATAAACGTTCCATATTAATTGATTTCGTCGCGAGGTTTTGACCTCTATATGAGATGTTTTTCAAAGACTGCATTCATTTTTAAAACAACCATAACCTTTATTTTATCGATAAATGTTTAAAAGCATTACGTAGATTATCAAATAATGATAATCTAAAATATACCGTTTACACACGACCATTACATAATGGTTTACAATAAGAATATATTACATGAAAAATAAGTTTCTTGAATGCAGTTTTACATAATATCATACAAGCATGGACTCCAAATCTTGTCCTTATTTTAGTATACAATAGCGGAAGCTCTTAACAATCACCTGAGAATAAGCATGCTTAAAACGTCAACAAAAATGTTGGTGAGTTATTGGTTTAACCTAGATATTATCAAATCATAATAATAGTCCACATGATTTCATATTTCAATATACATCCCATACATAGAGATGTAAATCATTCATATGGTGAACACCTGGTAACTGACATTAACAAGATGCATATATAAGAATATCCCCATCATTCCGGGACACCCTTCGGATATGATATAAATTTTGATGTACTAAAGCATCCGGTACTTTGGATGGGGTTTGTTAGGCCCAATAGATCTATCTTTAGGATTCGCGTCAATTAGGGTGTGTGTTCCCTAATTCTTAGATTACCAGACTTAATAAAAAGGGGCATATTCGATTTCGATAATTCAACCATAGAATGTAGTTTCAAGTACTTGTGTCTATTTTATAAATCATTTATAAAACCTGCATGTATTCTCATCACAAAAATATTAGATTTTAAAAGTGGGACTATAACTCACTTTCACAGATTTTTACTTCGTCGGGAAGTAAGACTTGGCCACTGGTCGATTCACGAACCTATAACAAATATGTACATATATATCAAAGTATGTTCAAAATATATTTACAATATTTTTAATACATTTTACTGTTTTAAGTTTATTAAGTCAGCTGTCCTTGTTAGTAACCTACAACTAGTTGTCCATAATTAGATGTACAGAAATAAATCGATATATATTATCTTGAATCAATCCACGACCCAGTGTAAACACGTCTCAGGCTAGATCACAACTCAAACTATCTATATTTTTGGAATCAACCTCAACCCTGTATAGCTAACTCCAACATTACTGCATATAGAGTGTCTATGGTTGTTCCAAATAATATATATAGATGGGTCGATATGATATTTCAAAACATTTGCATACGTGTCTATGGTATCCCAAGATTATATAATATATTAGAAAACATGTATAATACAATATAAGTTAGCTAGGATATGATTAATATAGATTTGTTACCAATTTTCACGTAGTTACAACAAGCAAAAATAACCAATCTTGTTTTACCCATAACTTCTTCATTTTAAATCCGTTTTGAGTGAATCAAATTGCTATGGTTTCATATTGAACTTAAATTTATGAATCTATACAGAAAAAGTATAAGTTTATAGTCAGAATTATAGGTTACAAGTTATTTTTGTAAAGGTAGTTATTTCAGTCGAAAGAACGATGTCTAGATGACCTTTTGGAAAACATACTTCCACTTTGAGTTTAACCATGATTTTTGGATATAGTTTCATGTTCATAAGAAAAATCATTTTCCCAAAAGAACAACTTTTAAATCCAAGTTTATCATAGTTTTTAATTATCCAAACCAAAACAGCCATCGGTTTCACTACGACGGCGTATATCCGATTTTATGGTGTTCATCGTGTTTCCAGGTTTTAAATAATTAAGTTAGCATATAATATAGATATATAACATGTGTTTAGTTGATTTTAAAAGTCAAGTTAGAAGGATTAACTTTTTTTTGCGAACAAGTTTAGAATTAACTAAACTATGTTCTAGTGATTATAAGTTTAAACCTTCGAATAAGATAGCTTTATATGTATGAATCGAATGATGTTATGAACATCATTACTACCTCAAGTTTTATGGATAAAACCACTGGAAATAAGAAAAATGGATCTAGCTTCAAAGGATCCTTGGATGGCTTGAAAGTTCTTGAAACAGAATCATGACACGAAAACAGTTCAAGTAAGATTTTCACTCAAAATAAGATTGTTATAGTTGTAGAAATTGAATAAAAGTTTGAATATTAATATTACTTTGAATTAGAAAGATAACCTACTGTAAATAACAAAGGTTCCTTGATCTTAGATAATTACTTGGAATGGATTAGAAAGCTTGGAAGTAGACTTGCAAACTTGGAAGTATTCTTGATTTTTATGAAACTATACTTATGGAATTTATGAAGAACACTTAGAACTTGAAGACAGAACTTGAGAGAGATCACTTAGATGAAGAAAATTGAAGAATGAAAGTGTTTGTAGGTGTTTTTGGTCGTTGGTATATGGATTAGATATAAAGGATGTGTAATTTTGCTTTCATGTAAATAAGTCATGAATGATTACTCATATTTTTGTAATTCTATGAGATATTTCATGCTAGTTGCCAAATTATGGTTCCTACATGTGTTAGGTGACTCACATGGGCTGCTAAGAGCTGATCATTGGAGTGTATATACCAATAGTACATACATCTAAAAGCTGTGTATTGTACGAGTACGAATACGGGTGCATACGAGTAGAATTCTTGATGAAACTGAACGAGGATGTAATTGTAAGAATTTTTGTTAAGTAGAAGTATTTTGATATGTGTCTTGAAGTCTTCCAAAAGTGTAAGAATACATATCAAAACACAACATGTATATACATTCTAATGGAGTCGTTAAATCTTCGTTAGTCGTTACATGTAAGTGTTGTTTTGAAACCTTTAAGTTAACGATCTCAATTAATGTTGTTAACCTAATGTTTATTATATCAAATGAGATGTTAAATTATTATATTAACATGATATTATGATGTATGAATATCTCTTAATATGATATATACATTAAAATATCGTTATAACGATAATCGTTACATATAAGTCTCGTTTCGTAATTCTTGGGTTAGTAGTCTTGTTTTTGCATATGTAGTTCATTGTTAACACACTTAAGGATATATTTATATATCATTTTATCATGTTAAATATAGTGTATCAATATTTTAATATGATACATATGTATTTAGTAGACGTTATCATAACGATAATCGTTATATATATCATTTCGAGTTTCTTAACTTAGTAATCTCATTTCTTATGTATATCACACATTGTTAATATACTTAGTGTGATACTTACTCATCATAATCTTATGTCGACCATATATATATGTCTATATATATACCACAACATGTAGTTTTTACAATTTTGTAACGTTCGTGAATCGCCGGTCAACATGGGTGATCAATTGTCTATATGAAACTTATTTCATTTAATCAAGTCTTAACAAGTTTGATTGCTTAACATGTTGGAAACATTTAGTCATGTAAATATCAATCTCAATTAATATATATAAACATGGAAAAGTTCGGGTCACTACAGTACCTACCCGTTAAATAAATTTCGTCCCGAAATTTTAAGCTGTTGAAGGTGTGGACGAATCTTCTGGAAATAGATGAGCGTATTTCTTCTTCATCTGATCTTCATGCTCCCAGGTAAACTCGGGTCCTCTACGAGCATTCCATCGAATCTTAACAATCGGTATCTTGTTTTGCTTAAGTCTCTTAACCTCACGATCCATTATTTCGACGGGTTCTTCAATGAATTGAAGTTTTTCATTGATTTGGATTTCGTCCAACGGAATAGTGAGATCTTCTTTAGCAAAATATTTCTTCAAATTAGCCACGTAGAAAGTGTTATGTACAGCCGTGAGTTGTTGAGGTAGCTCTAATTGGTAAGCTACTGGTCCGACACGATCTATAATCTTGAATGGTCCAATGTACCTTGGATTTAGTTTCCCCCATTTACCAAATCGAACAACACCTTTCCAAGGTGAAACCTTAAGCATGACCATTTCTCCAATTTCAAACTCTATATCTTTTCTTTTACTGTCCGCGTAGCTCTTTTGTCGACTCTGGGCGGTTTTCAATCGTTGTTGAATTTGGATGATTTTCTCGGTAGTTTCTTGTATTATCTCTGGACCCGTAATCTGTCTATCCCCCACTTCATTCCAATAAATCGGAGACCTGCACTTTCTACCATAAAGTATCTCAAACGGTGCCATCTCAATACTAGAATGATAACTGTTGTTGTAGGAAAATTCTGCTAACGGTAGGTGTCGATCCCAACTGTTTCCGAAATCAATAACACATGCTTGTAGCATGTCTTCAAGCATTTGTATCGTCCTTTCGCTCTACCCATCAGTTTGCGGATGATAGGCAGTACTCATGTCTAGACGATTTCCTAATGCTTGCTGTAATGTCTGCCAGAATCTTGAAATAAATCTGCCATCCCTATCAGAGATAATAGAGATTGGTATTCCATGTCTGGAGACGACTTCCTTCAAATACAGTCGTGCTAACTTCTCCATCTTGTCATCTTCTCTTATTGGCAGGAAGTGTGCTGATTTGGTGAGACGATCAACTATTACCCAAATAGTATCAAAACCACTTGCAGTCCTTAGCAAATTAGTGATGAAATCCATGGTAATGTTTTCCCATTTCCATTCTGGGATTTCGGGTTCTTGAAGTAGACCTGATGGTTTCTGATGCTCCGCTTTGACCTTAGAACACGTCAAACATTCCCCTACGTATTTAGCAATATCGGCTTTCATACCTGGCCACCAAAAATGTTTCTTGAGATCCTTGTACATCTTCCCCGTTCCAGGATGTATTGAGTATCTGGTTTTATGAGCTTCTCTAACTAGCATTTCTCTCATATCTCTAAATTTTGGTACCCAAATTCTTTCAGCCCTATACCGGGTTCCATCTTCCCGAATATTAAGATGCTTCTCCGATCCTTTGGGTATTTCATCCTTTAAATTTCCCTCTTTTAAAACTCCTTGTTGCGCCTCCTTTATTTGAGTAGTAAGGTTAGTGTGAATCATTATATTCATAGCTTTTACTCGAATGGGTTCTCTGTCCTTTCTGCTCAAGGTGTCGGCTACCACATTTGCCTTCCCCGGGTGGTAACGAATCTCAAAGTCGTAATCATTCAACAATTCAATCCACCTACGCTGCCTCATATTCAGTTGTTTCTGATTAAATATGTGTTGAAGACTTTTGTGGTCGGTATATATAATACTTTTGACCCCATATAAGTAGTGCCTCCAAGTCTTTAATGCAATAACAACCGCGCCTAATTCCAAATTATGCGTCGTATAATTCTTTTCATGAATCTTCAATTGTCTAGACGCATATGCAATTACTTTCATTCGTTGCATTAATACACAACCGAGACCTTGCTTTGAGGTGTCACAATATATCACAAAATCATCATTCCCTTCAGGTAATGACAATATAGGTGCCGTAGTTAACTTTTTCTTTAACAATTGAAACACTTTCTCTTGCTCATCTTTCCATTCAAATTTCTTCCCTTTATGCGTTAATGAAGTTAAGGGTTTTGCTATTCTGGAAAAGTCTTGGATGAACCTTCTGTAGTAACCAGCTAGTCCTAAAAACTGGCGTATGTGTTTCGGAGTTTTCGGGGTTTCTCACTTTTCAACGGTTTCGATCTTTGCCAGGTCCACCTGGATAACTTCTTTGTTCACTATGTGACCGAGGAATTGAACTTCTTCCAACCAAAATGCACACTTTGAAAACTTAGCGTACAGTTTTTCTTTCCTCAATACTTCTAGCACCTTTCTCAAATGTTCTTCATGCTCTTAATCATTCTTTGAGTAAATAAGTATGTCATCGATGAAAACAATGACAAACTTGTCAAGATATGACCCACACACTCGGTTCATAAGGTCCATGAACACAGCTGGTGCGTTAGTCAATCCAAATGGCATAACCATAAACTCGTAATGACCATAACGCGTCCTAAAAGCAGTTTTTGGAATATCATCCTCCTTTACTCGTACTTGATGATATCCAGAACGTAAATCGATCTTCGAATAAACAGACTAGCCTTGTAGTTGATCAAATAAGTCGTCGATTCTCGGTAGTGGGTAGCGGTTCTTGATGGTAAGTTTGTTCAACTCTCGGTAGTCGATACACAACCTGAATGTACCATCTTTCTTCTTCACAAACAGAACAGGAGCTCCCCATGGTGATGTACTTGGTTGAATGAAACCACACTCTAAAAGTTCCTATAACTGACTTTGTAATTCTTTCATTTCGCTGGGTGCGAGTCTGTATAGAGCACGAGCTATTGGTGCAGTTCCTGCTACAAGGTCTATTTGAAATTCAACGGATTGATGTGGGGGTAATCCCGGTAATTCTTTCGGAAATACATCGGGAAATTCTTTTGCAACGGGAACATCACTGATGCTCTTTTCTTCAGTTTGTACTTTCTCGACGTGTGCTAGAACAGCATAGCAACCTTTTCTTATTAGTTTTTGTGCCTTCAAATTACTAATAAGATGTAGCTTCGTGTTGCTCTTTTCTCCGTACACCATTAAGGGTTCTCCTTCTTCTCGTACAATGCAAATTGAATTTTTGTAACATACGATCTCTGCTTTCATCTCCTTCAGCCAGTCCATGCCAACTATTACATCAAAACTCCCTAACTCTACTGGTATCAAATCAATCTTAAATATTTCGCTACCTCGTTTAATTTCTCGATTACGGCATATATAATCTGCTGAAATTAATTTGCCGTTTGCTAATTCGAGTAAAAATTTACTATCCAACGGCATCAATGGACAACTTAATTTAGCACAAAAATCTCTACTCATATAGCTTCTATCCGCACCCGAATCAAATAAAACGTAAGCAGATTTATTGTCAATAAGAAACGTACCCGTAACTAGCTCCGGGTCTTCCTGTGCCTCTGCCGCATTAATATTGAAAACTCTTCCGCGGCCTTGTCCATTCGTGTTCTCCTGGTTCGGGCAATTTCTAATACTGTGGCCCGGTTTTCCACATTTATAACAAACTACATTGGCATAACTTGCTCCGACACTACTTGCTCCGCCATTACTCGTTCCGACACCATTTGTTCCTGTCGTTCTGTTAACCCCTGGTCCGTAGACCTCACACTTCACCGCGCTATGACCATTTCTTTTACACTTGTTGCAAAATTTGGTGCAAAACCCCGAGTGATACTTTTCACACCTTTGGCATAGCTGCTTCTGATTGTTGTTGTTGTTGCGGTTGTTATTGTTATTGGGATGATTGTTGTAGTAGTTGTTGTTGTTGTGGTTGTTGTTGTTGTTGTGCCGTTTGTTGTAGTTGCGATTGATGTTGCGATTGTTGGGATAGTTGTTGTTGTTTTGGTGACTCTTATCACCGTTTTCCTCCCACTTTCTTTTGACTAACTTCACGTTGGCCTCTTCGGTCGCCTGTTCTTTAATTCTTCCCTCAATCTGGTTCACTAGTTTGTGAGCCATTCTACATGCCTTTTGTATGGAGGTAGGCTCGTGTGAACTTATATCTTCTTGGATTCTCTCCGGTAACCCTTTCACAAACGCGTCGATCTTCTCTTCCTCATCTTCGAACGCTCTCGGACACAATAGGCACAATTCTGTAAATCGTCTTTCGTACGAAGTAATATCGAATCCCTGTGTTCGTAAACCTCTAAGTTCTGACTTGAGCTTATTGACCTCAGTTCTGGGACGGTACTTCTCGTTCATCAAGTGCTTTAATGCTGACCACGGTAGCGCGTAAGCAGCATCTTGTCCCACTTGCTCTAGATAGGTATTCTACCATGTTAACGCAATACATGTGAAGGTATGTGTAGCGTACTTCACTTTGTCTCCTTCAGTACAATTACTTATGGCAAACACCGATTCGACTTTCTCGCTCCACCGTTTCAATCCAGTTGGTCCTTTGGTTCCATCAAATTCCAAAGGTTTGCAGGCAGTGAATTCTTTGTAGGAGCATCCTACACGATTTCTTGTGCCGTTAGCTGCATTGCTAGATTCAGAGTTATTGTTGGTATGTAGCACGGCCTGTACTGCGGCTATGTTTTAAGCAAGAAAGGCACGAAATTCCTCTTCGCTCATATTCAAGGTGTGTCGAGTAGTCGGTGCCATTTCCTTCAAAATAGTCAAATGAAACAATTTAATCATACAGAATATTAAGAGTAGTCAATAGTATCTCGTAGCATAATATGAACTCATTTATAAAAGCTTTTTCTTCATATTAGCGTTTTATAATTTTAAATTCGGGTACTACCTACCCGTTAAGTTCATACTTAGTAGCTAATATACAATTCAACTACTACAATTCCATATGAAAAACTGATTATAATAATATATCACATATAAATATT
Organism: Rutidosis leptorrhynchoides; assembly: GCF_046630445.1. Classification (NCBI taxonomy): domain Eukaryota; kingdom Viridiplantae; phylum Streptophyta; class Magnoliopsida; order Asterales; family Asteraceae; genus Rutidosis; species Rutidosis leptorrhynchoides. The sequence goes on along the minus strand of NC_092334.1, from coordinate 241,699,381 downwards.
CTTCAAACTTACAACTTCGCTATATTACATATAACATGAAATATAGTACACTATGATACAGGACAGTTTTGAAGATAAATCTAGTTAATACGCAAGTTGTTCAGCAAAGGAAATAAAGACACGTAATTCATAAGTCCAGAAACAAGTCATGCATTATGGTTTTACTAAGACGACTTCCCATCCTTGGTCTTGTGGAAAATAACCGTTATGACCATTAGCTAGGCAGCATGTTGTAATGTCGTCAAAAGGACGAGGGTTTCGTAATGTCCAACAGCCCCGTAATAATCTAAAAACCTTGTTTCTCACCCCAACTACTGAATCCGTCACTTGTGGGAAGGTTTTATTTAAAATTTGCAATCCGATGTTCTTTTTCTCACTTTGGTAAGAAGCGAACATCACTAACCCGTAAGCATAACATGCTTCTTTATGTTGCATGTTAGAAGCTCTTTCTAATTCATGAAATCCTATGTTGGGATATGTTGAGTCAAGATAGGTTCTTAACCCGTAGCGTAAAATTGCATTTGGGTTCCTCGCATTTAATGCTTTAAAGAAAACACGGCGTAACTTACGGTCTCCTCAATGTGATATACCCCACCTATTAAAGGAAAGCCTTTTATAAACTAAGGCATTTCTGGAAAGTCTTTCAAATGTTTGACAAGTTAATTTCGCCATAACTAAATGTGCTGATGAATTCTGACCGACTCTAGACAAGATTTCCTCAATCATATCCTCTGGTAGGTCTTCTAAAATATTCGGTTGTCTACCCTTAACGTCCATTTTGTTTTTATACTGTAAAATAGACAAGGATTAGATTCGTAAAAAATAATTAACAAACAATACAAGCAATTTTTACATTGTACATAAAAGTACAAGCACACTACAATACATATAATACACAACATGATTACAACCTTTTATTCTGAATCACTGGTTTCTTCTTCTTCGGACTTGGTTCGTTTTCCTAATTTTCTAGGAATATATGGTGTTCCTCTAATACGAGCCGTCGTTTTCCATAATGGTTTAGAAAAACCTGGTGGTTTAGAGGTTCCCGGATCATTGTTACATTTTATGAAATACGGATGTTGTCGATACATATAAAGTTCATCGGGGTTGGAATCGGTTTTCTCTATTTTTATACCTTTTCCGTTATTATTTTCTTTTGCTTTATTAAATTGGGTCGAGGTAATTTCTATAACATCATCGGGATCCGATTCATCGAAAAATTGTTAATCTTCCCAATATTTTGCTTCTTCGGCGAAAACACCATTGACCATTATTAACTTTGGTCCGTTGGTTGAGGATTTTCTTTTATTTAATTGATTTACTATAGGTATCAATATCTCTTCCTCCGGAACCTCTTCTTATTCTGGTTCGTCCTCTTCCGATTCATGCTCTTCTGGTTCCTCTTCTTCCGGTCCCTCCTCTTCTGGTTCCTCCTTTTCCAGTTCCTCTTCGGGAATTTGTGAATCTTCCCAAAATATATTCGACTCTTCATTATTATTAGGTGAATCAATGGGATTTGTACTAGAGGTAGAAATCTATCACACAATATCAAACACGTTAAGAGATTAATATATCACATAATATTTACATGTTAATAATATATAGTTTCCAACAAAAAAATGTTAAGCAATCGTTTTTGAAGAAAAACACGGTCGAAGTCCAGACTCACTAATGCATCCTAACAAACTCGGTAAGACACACTAATGTAATTTTCTGGTTCTCTAAGAGCAATGCTCGGATACCAACTGAAATGTCCCGTTCATATTGATTATAAACGTTCCATATTAATTGATTTCGTCGCGAGGTTTTGACCTCTATATGAGACGTTTTTCAAAGACTACATTCATTTTTAAAACAACCATAACCTTTATTTTATTGATAAAGGTTTAAAAGCATTACGTAGATTATCAAATAATGATAATCTAAAATATACCGTTTACACACGACCATTACATAATGGTTTACAATAAGAATATATTACATCAAAAATAAGTTTCTTGAATGCAGTTTTTACATAATATCATACAAGCATGGACTCCAAATCTTGTCCTTATTTTAGTATGCAACAGCGGAAGCTCTTAATAATCACCTGAGAATAAACATGCTTAAAACGTCAACAAAAATGTTGGTGAGTTATAGGTTTAACCTATATATTATCAAATCATAATAATAGACCACAAGATTTCATATTTCAATATACATCCCATACATAGAGATAAAAATCATTCATATGGTGAACACCTGGTAACTGACATTAACAAGATTCATATATAAGAATATCCCCATCATTCCGGGACACCCTTCGGATATGATATAAATTTCGAAGTACTAAAGCATCCGGTACTTTGGATGGGGTTTGTTAGGCCCAATAGATCTATCTTTAGGATTCGCGTCAATTAGGGTGTCTGTTCCTTAATTCTTAGATTACCAGACTTAATAAAAAGGGGCATATTCGATTTCGATAATTCAACCATAGAATGTAGTTTCACGTACTTGTGTCTATTTTGTAAATCATTTATAAAACCTGCATGTATTCTCATCCCAAAAATATTAAATTTTAAAAGTGGGACTATAACTCACTTTCACAGATTTTTACTTCGTCGGGAAGTAAGACTTGGCCACTGGTCGATTCACGAACCTATAACAAAAATGTACATATATATCAAAGTATGTTAAAAATATATTTACAACATTTTTAATACGTTTTACTGTTTTAAGTTTATTAAGTCAGCTGTCCTTGTTAGTAACCTACAACTAGTTGTCCATAATTAGATGTACAGAAATAAATCGATATATATATTATCTTTAATCAATCCTTGACCCAGTGTATACACGTCTCAGGCTAGATCACAACTCAAACTATATATATTTTTGGAATCAACCTCAACCCTGTATAGCTAACTCCAACATTACTGCATATAGAGTGTCTATGGTTGTTCCAAATAATATATATAGATGGGTCGATATGATATGTCAAAATATTTGCATACGTGTCTATGTTATCCCAAGATTACATAATATATTAGAATACATGTATAATACAATATAAGTTAGCTAGGATATGATTAATATAGATTTGTTACCAATTTTCACGTAGTTACAACAAGCAAAAATAACCAATCTTATTTTACCGATAACTTCTTCATTTTAAATCCGTTTTGAGTGAATCAAATTGCTATGGTTTCATATTGAACTTAACTTTATGAATGTATATAGAAAAAGTATAAGTTTATTGTCGAAATTATAGGTTACAAGTCGTTTTTGTAAAGGTAGTCATTTCAGTCGAAAGAACGACGTCTAGATGACCATTTTGGAAAACATACTTCCACTTTGAGTTTAACCATGATTTTTGGATATAGTTTCATGTTCATAAGAAAAATAATTTTCCCAGAAGAACAACTTTTAAATCAAAGTTTTTCATAGTTTTTAATTATCCAAACCAAAACAGCCCCCGGTTTCACTACGACGGCGTATATCCGATTTTATGGTGTTCATCGTGTTTCCAGGTTTTAAATCATTAAGTTAGCATGTGTTTAGTTGATTTTAAAAGTCAAGTTAGAAGGATTAACTTTTGTTTGCGAACAAGTTTAGAATTAACTAAACTACGTTCTAGTGATTATCAGTTTAAACCTTCGAATAAGATAGCTTTATATGTATGAATAGAATGATGTTATGAACATCATTACTAACTCAAGTTTTCTGGATAAAACCACTAGAAATGAGAAAAATGGATCTAGCTTTAAAGGATCTTTGGATGGCTTGAAAGTTCTTGAAACAGAATCATGACACGAAAATAGTTCAAGTAAGATTTTCACTCGAAATAAGATTGTTATAGTTGTAGAAATTGAATCAAAGTTTGAATATGAATATTACCTTGAATTAGAAAGATAACCTACTGTAAATAACAAAGGTTCCTTGATCTTAGATGATTACTTGGAATGGATTAGAAAGCTTGGAAATAGACTTGCAAACTTGGAAGTATTCTTTATTTTTATGAAACTATACTTATGGAATTTATGAAGAACACTTAGAACTTGAAGATAGAACTTGAGAGAGATCACTTAGATGAAGAAAATTGAAGAATGAAAGTGTGTGTAGGTGTTTTTGGGCGTTGGTATATGGATTAGATATAAAGGATGTGTAATTTTGTTTTCATGTAAATAAGTCATGAATGATTACTCATATTTTTGTAATTTTATGAGATATTTCATGCTAGTTGCCAAATGATGATTCCCACATGTGTTAGGTGACTCACATGGGCTGCTAAGAGCTGATCATTGGAGTGTATATACCAATAGTACATACATCTAAAAGCTGTGTATTGTACGAGTACGAATACGGGTGCATACGAGTAGAATTGTTGATGAAACTGAACGAGGATGTAATTGTAAGCATTTTTTGTTAAGTAGAAGTATTTTGATATGTGTCTTGAAGTCTTTCAAAAGTGTAAGAATACATATCAAAACACAACATGTATATACATTCTAATGGAGTCGTTAAGTCTTCGTTAGTCGTTACATGTAAGTGTTATTTTGAAACCTTTTAGTTAACGATCTCAATTAATGTTGTTAACCCAATGTTTATTATATCAAATGAGATGTTAAATTATTATATTATCATGATATTATGATGTATGAATATCTCTTAATATGATATATACATTAAAATATCGTTACAACGATAATCGTTACATATAAGTCTCGTTTCGTAATTCTTGGGTTAGTAGTCTTGTTTTTACATATGTAGTTCATTTTTAACACACTTAATGATATATTTAAATATCATTTTATCATGTTAAATTTAGTGTATCAATATCTTAATATGATACATATGTATTTAGTAGACGTTATCATAACGATAATCGTTATATATATCATTTCGAGTTTCTTAACTTAGTAATCTCATTTCTTATGTATATCACACATTGTTAATATACTTATTGTGATACTTACTCATCATAATCTTATGTCAACCATATATATATGTCTATATATATATATATATACGACAACATGTAGTTTTTACAATTTTGTAACGTTCGTGAATCGCCGGTCAACATGGGTGATCAATTGTCTATATGAAACTTATTTCATTTAATCAAGTCTTAACAAGTTTGATTGCTTAACACGTTAGAAACATTTAGTCATGTAAATTTCAATCTCAATTAATATATATAAACATGGAAAAGTTCGGGTCACTACACATTAATTGCATTTGGGTTTTATTTTTTTATTATTTATTAATTAGGGTTTAATTTTAATTATTATTATTATTAATTAGTTTTTAGTTTTAATTCGTAATATTAAGTTTATTAATTATTATTAAATATATAGAATAATTTTTTTATAAAATAATAATATAAAAATAATATTTTTTATATAAAAATTGTATTTTATCACTTTAATTTCTTTTTATATTTTTTTTATCAGTAATTCGTAATTTGTATATTTATCGTTCGTAATTAGTTTTAAACTTAGTTTTTGCCGTAGTTATTTTATATTTCTAGTTTTTAGGCTTTGCCGTAAAATCCCATAAGTGCTTTTTCTTTAGATTAAGATTTAAGTGCTTTAGAATTTTGCGACGTCGCTTATCGCTTTAGTATTTAATAGATTTTAGTGCCTAATTAAGTTATTGTCATTTTGGATATAGAATACCTTTTAAGCTTTAATACCTTTAGACGCATTTTTAATTTTTGGTTTTTAGACTTTTAAGTTTCGACGCTCTACTTTCTTATTATTGTTTTTTCGACTTTAATTTTTCGACGTTTGTTTTTCGATTCTTATTTTTCGACGCGTTTTTTATTTCTCATTTCTACGCTCTAGTTTTTAGGACATAGAATTTTCTTTATGATCTTTAAACTTCGACGGAAAAATTATTTTAAGCGGTTAAATTGATAGACATCCAAAATTTTCTGCTTCGTAGTAATAGTTGGATTTGTTAGTGACTGAGTTGTGGATTTTCCGACTTAAAGGATCCTGGCTCCCTGCTGCATCTTTTAGCTATTCGAAACGTGGGCAAAAGCAGAAAAGTCTAGTAATTTGATAACTTTTATAATTTTTATTTTTATAACTAATAAGATATTCAGTGAATGCACCGAGCAAAACGTTCACCACCTTTCATACGTTCACCTCCTGTAACTCGATCAAGACATCTAGCTAATATTGCCGCCGTTGATTTTTTTTTTAGAATCATCATCTAGTCGAACGAGTACTCCAATTTGAATTTCCGATAATCCATCTTTTGAACCCGACTTCACAATTGAGAACCCGGAGGATATTCAAGGACAATTCTAAGATCTTGAACCACTAATTATTACTCCTGAATCGCAAACCGCTAAATCAGAATCCTCTAGTGATTCGTATTCAATAAATTCAATTATGGAAGTAACGGAACCTCAAAGTATGGAAGACCGAATGAGAGCCACACGCACGGGCCAAGGTCACATCATTATTAAGCCAGATATTAATGCGCCAGATTATGAAATCAAAGGACAAATCCTACACATGGTAACTAATCAATGCCAATATAGTGGTACGCCAAAAGAAGATTCAAACGAACATCTTCGAACCTTTAATAGGATCTGTACTCTATTTAAAATCAGAGAAGTTGAGGATGAACAGATCTATCTCATGTTGTTTCCCTGGACTTTAAAGGGAGAATCCAAAGATTGGTTAGAATCGTTACCTGAAGGGGCGATTGATACATGGGATGTTTTAGTTGAGAAATTTCTTAAAAGATTCTTTCCGGCATCTAAAGCTGTAAGACTTCAAGGAGAAATTGTTACGTTCGTGCAAAAGCCAAATGAAACATTATATGAGGCATGGACAAGATTCGGGAAGTTGTTGAGAGGATGTCCTCAACACGGTTAAGACACTTATCAAATAGTACAAATATTCTACCAAGGTTTCGAAGTCGCTACACGAAAAGACATCGACACAGCAGCTGGTGGTTCCATTATGAAGAAAGCTCACAAAATTATTGATAACACAGCCTCTCACTCTCATGAGTGGCATCAGGAAAAAGATATTTTTCGTTCATCTAAAGCGGCTAGAGCCGATTCTAGCCATGACTTTGATTCCGTTTCCGCAAAAATAGATGCTTTCGAGAGACGAATGGAAAAGATGACTAAAGATATTCACGCAATACGAATCAGTTGTGAGCAATGCGGTGGACCACACTTAACGAAAGATTGTCACATTGAGCAAATGATGGAACAACGTGAGAATGTTTCCTACATGAACCAAAGGTAGGGAAATAATTATCAAAATAATTATCAACAGCCAAGGCCAAACTTTAATCGAAATCAAAACATTCTTTACAATCCAAATGGACCCAACAACAACTCGTATAACCAACAAGGTTCGAATAACCAACTAACTCAAAACAACACTTTTAATCAACAAAGACCTGGCTTGTATAAACCACCACAACAAATCGAAGAGAAAAAGCCAAATCTGGAAGAAATGATGGCAAAGCTAATGGAATCTCAAACACAATTTATTACATCTCAAACCCAAACAAATGAGAGGTTTGATCAGTCATTAAGAACTCAACTAGCTTCCATTTTGGATCTAGAAAAACACGTAGGTACTCTTGCTAGCATGATGAGTAAGAGGGAACAAGGAAAGCTACCAAGTAATACTGAAGTAAATCCTCGGAATGAGAATGTTAATGTGGTATCAACGAATTCTAAAAAAGCAGCATCAGAAGATGGGAAGGTTTTAGATGTAAGTAACAATGAAGAAGTTACGCCACCACCACTACCCGAGTATGTAAAGCCAGTGGTGGCACCATACAGACCACCCATCCCATTTCCAAGAAAAGGAGTTGAGTATGAGCAAGTGATAGGTAATAAAGTTTATGATACCTTTGGAAAGAATAAGAAGAATAAGAAAGTGCAAGAAACAAAAACCGTAGAAGTAAACCCGATGAAGACAGTTCCACCGAAACCTCCACCCAGGTTGGGTGATCCGGGTGAATTTATTGTTCCTTGTCTACTTAGTGATTGCGTCATGTATGATGCACTAGCAGATTTAGGTGCGAGTGTGAGTGTTATGCCTCTTTCATTATATAAGAGATTAGGAGTAGGTAAGTTAAGTCCAACAGAGATGAGTGTTCGACTCTTTGATCAAACCATTAGGCACCCAGTTGGAATTACTGACAACCTACCAATTCAAGTAGGTAATTTAACCTTTCTAGTCGAATTTATTGTCATTGACATAGAAGAGGACTCAAACATTCCTCTAATTTTAGGTCGACCATTCTTATCATCCACCAGGGCATTAATTGATGTAAGAGAAGGTAGAATGACACTTAGTGATGGTGAAAAATCTGTCACCTTTGTTTGTCGAAAGACTAAATCTCCACCAACCAAAGCCGTTGAACCAACAAAATTGATTGGTAAGAACCATGTTGTTATACCAACTCCAACAGTAGTGCTTTACAATAATAAAACGCCTAAGTGTGGGGAAAATGAAGTAACACCTAATGATGACTTGATAACAAAGAACCCCGTTGTTGATACGAAATTAAATGACCCCGTTATTAATAGTTCAATGAAGAAACTTATTAAATGGATTCTCGATGCTAGAACCAAGGGGAACTTTAAGTTATGTTACCGGTTAGTATCCAATCTATCGCCTAAAGAAAAGGCAAAACTAGTTGAATTTGTGGATATTACACAGGAATCCAACCAATGGCTTAAAGCAAAAGTCAAAGATATGCAAGTTGATTATGGTCCAAAAGAAATTGACAATGAAGTTAATTAAAAATTCGACACCACAGCTACCTAAGTGTGGGGAGATTTAAATGTTCTAAAAAGAAAACGTTGTCTAGAGTTAGTTGTTCTGTTCTCGTGTAGTTCCGAGAATGGAATCCGATTGGTCTTTTCCACTAGCAGACACTAAAGAACTAGTTTTCTCCCTCCATTCTGAATTTTTGTTTTATAGGTTTTGTATGAAATTAATATGCATTTTAAATTTAAATTTTGTGTCAATTTAAAAACAAAATTTACTTTATTTCATTAAGTTTAAAAAATGATTTCTAAAATTCGTCGTAAGTTAAAGACTAGGTCATGGAACCAAAATTGCTTTACCCGAGGGCGGAGCGAAAAATTTTGTTATCATTATTTTTAATTTTATTGATCTAAAGTATACCAAAAAAATTAAAAAACCCAAAAATCTTTGCTTTTAAAACAATCGCTTTAAAAATGACAAATTTTAAATTTTGTCGAGGGACAGACTAGGTAAACGTACCAAAACTACCTCTACCTAAAGTAAAAGGAAACAAAATTTTAAAAAATTATTCATTTAAATTGTTTTAATAAATAAAGGTTTTATAAAAAAAATATATGTATATATATGTTTGTAGTTTATCTCATGTAAAACAGGGTAAAACAGCGTACTTTCAAAGACTGGCATTAAGTTCAGCAAAAACTACTAATTTTGACGATAAGAAGCAAAACATATGTAAAATTACAACAAAAGGAATGAACGATGAGGCGCGCCATCTATCATTCGACGAGCTTAGTAATTACAAACTGGGTATTTTTAATCACTTTTCTATACTAATCACCCTCATGAATTTATAATTATAGTTTGATTTCATGCAAATGAGGGCATTGCATGATCTCAAGTGTGGGGAAGGGTTATGAATTCTCTCGGGTTTACACTTGGTTTAATTGCCAAATTTTGTAAAAATTTGAAAAATTTTCAACTAAATGAATTCAAAATCATGTTTATATATATTTATGAACGATAAAAACTAGGTGTTAATACCGAAATTATTGTTACCTCGGAAAGGACAAAAATTGAGAAACAACCTAAAATGCTAGAATTCATTTAAAATGGAATAAAGGAGAATAAAAAGGCAAAGAAAGAAATAAAATAAAAGCTAAGTGTGGGAAGAATTTACCAAGTTCTTTAAAACATATATCACATATTTTGTACAAATTTATTGCAGGTACTTTTGCTTTGGAATAAACTAATCAGTTTTACCCGATTTACTGTAAAATATTTGAAAGAAAGATGGATCAACACGATGAATCAATTTCATCATTAAAAGAAAGTAAAGTCTTCCGAAAAAGACATGCGCTTCTTGATTTAGGTCAGGAGGTTGTCGTCCAGACCAGTTGTAGGTTGACGAAAAATCTAGAAAAGTCATCTCTAAAATCAGCAGAAAATCCACGGACCTCAGCATCAAACAGGGTCGCTAAGTGGTCAGACTTATCCTAACCATGAGAGGATCAATCTCATAAAATGGGAAGGGCGCCATGCAAATTAGCTTGATAAGACTAATGAATCAGATCCCCAGAAAGGATAATCTCCTTAAAGATTAAAAATCAGCATTTAAGCCTGATATTACTCAATCCTTGAGATTGACTTTAAAAGATTGAGAATTACAAACTCATAGAATTCGATGATATCTAAACTCGAGCTTGAACGAGAAAATATTTTGATCAAAAATAAAACCGATTTGTTTTCTGAAACCCTATTTTCAATGCGTTCATTACCATTGAACGTAAAATCCTAAGAATTCACCAGAATTCATTAGGTCACCTGAACCAAATCGGGTGTCAACCGTAAGAACGGTGGTTACATAGCACGGTCAAAGACAGGACCTTGTGCCAGACCAAAAAAATTATAGGGTGATCTTTACTATTTCTCATACAAAGGATAGTAATTGCATCTGACACGTTATGGACCATGAACATCTGCATGTCATTAGACATTGTCTTAACAGTTGCTTGTTCAACGCTTTCCTTTACAACCGGACGGTAGTTTACCGAAAGGTAATATACGGGACAAGTAAACTGGACGTATGCTTTCCTAATACAAGGTTAGCAAGTGGGTGACACAAAACCGCAAGTTTTGAGCTAAAATTTTAAAATATGAAACCCACAAAAACATTTTGCAAACAACGGTGAAGGGTTATTTCAAAAAACTTATCTAGGGTAAAAGCTAGAATGAATTTTCAAAAGATCAAATGTTTTCATAAAGATCCAATTTCCTTAAGGATCTAAATTTTCATAGTCATGTGAGACTGTAAACTACATCGTTATTATCATTGTTTATACCGCCGTATCAAAATCACTGATGTATAAAATGTGAGAATAAAAAAAATGATTCGAGTGAAGTGTGATTTTAATTTCAAGTTCTGTATTGCTTGAGGACAAGCAACGTTCAAGTGTGGGGGTATTTGATAATGCTAAAAAGGAACATATATTTCATAGCAATATCCTTCCAATATGTAAAGCTTTTAGTTGCAATTATTCTATTTTTATGTAATATTCATTTAAATAAATAAGTGCGAAGACAAAAGAAGAAAATGACGATTTGAAGACGCAAATGACCAAAAAGCTAAAAAGTACAAAGTACAATCTAAGTGGTTCAATTTATTGATGAGAAACGCCTAAAAATGACAAGAGTACAAGTCGCGAAACGCAAAGTACAAGATATCTAAGCATACGAAAAGGCGTTTGAAAATCCAGAACCGAGACATAAACCGAGCATCAACGTATAACTCAACGGAGCTAAAATTACAAGTCAACTATGCACAAGAATATAATATATATATATATATATATATATATATATATATATATATATATAATTATATAAAATTATATATTATTATATTATATATTATAATATTCAGCAGCCCACGTTTAACTCAATTTGGTGAGCTGAAATCCGAAGCTCTGCACTCGCGGAGCTGTAAGGCACAAAAGTACCGCACTCGCGGAGCTGTACAGTTCAAAGTGGGCCTATAAAAGCTCACGCATTCTGCATCCCTTTTTCACTCAATCTCTCTATCTATATACGATATATATATATATATATATATATATATATATATATATATATATATATATATTTATATTTATAATATTAAAGTTTAATATTAATAATAATTTGGGTTATTGTAAGAAATGTTTTACGGGTTTTAAAGTCGAAACTCTGTCCGTGTAACGCTACGCGATAAATAATCACTGTAAGCTATGTTCTTCCTTTTTAAATTAATGTATCGTAACTAAGTTATTATTATGCTTATTTGAGCCGAAGTAATCGTGATGTTAGACTAAATGTTAAAGACGGGGTTATTAGGCTTTGGACCATAATTGGGGTTTGGACAAAAGACCGACACTTGTGGAAATTGGACTATGGGCTATTAATGGGCTTTATATTTGTTTAACTGAATGATAGTTATTTAATTTAATATAGAGATTTACAATTTGAGGTAATTATAAATAACCACATACACTCGATCGGACAAGATGGGCGGGATATTTATAAATACTAATAATTGTTCATTTAACCGGACACGGGGATGGATTAATAGTCAATGGACTCATTAAAACAGGGGTGGATTACATACAAAGAAAATTGGTGTAATTGTTAACAAAGTATTAAAACCTTGGATTACACGCAGTCAATAACCTGGTGTAATTATAAACAAAGTATTAAGACCTTGTGACAGTTTAAGTCCCCAATTAGTTGGAATATTTGACTTCGGAAATAAGGTTAATTTGACGAGCATTTTACAATTATGACCGATGGACTATTATGGACAAAAACCAGATAGGTATCAAATAAATCCAGGACAAAGGACAATTAACCCAGATAAATAAATTAAAATCAAAACGTCAAACATCATGATTACGGAAGTTTAAATAAGCATAATATTTTTATTTCATATTTCATCGTACCTTTATTTACTATCATTTTAATTACTGCAATTTACTTTATCGTAATTTAAATTCTGTCATTTATATTATCGTCATTTATCTTTACGCTTAAAATATAAAATCGACAAACCGGTCATTAAACGGTAAACCCCCTTTTATAATAATATCACTACTTATATATATATATATATATATATATATATATATATATATATATATATATATATATATATATATATATATATATATATATATATACAAATATAGTTGTTAAAAATATAGTACGTAATCGCTAGCTCCCTGTGGAACGAACCGGACTTACTAAAAACTACACTACTCTACGATTAGGTACACTGCCTATAAGTGTTGTAGCAAGGTTTAGGTATATTCCATCTATATAAATAAATAAAACTTGTATCATATTACGCCGTATTTCATATTAAAAATAATACTATTTCGTACTACACCTCGCACACATCAATACTCGCGTGATAACTATTGTTGTAAGAGAATTTAGCGAGAGGCAAGTGCTTGTCCCAAGCTTTTCTGAAATCGATAACGCAAGCTCGTAACATATCTTCCAAAGTTTGAATCATGCGTTTGCTCTGTCCATCGGTTTGTGGATGATATGCGGTGCTCATGTCTAATCGTGTTCCCAACGCTTCTTGTAAGGTACGCCAAAATCTAGAAACAAAATGGCCATCTCGGTCAAAAAATTATCGATAAAGGTACACCGTGACGGGCTACGATCTCTTTAATGTAAAGTTGTGCAAGTTTTTCCATTTTGTCGGTTTCCTTCATAGCTAGGAAGTGGGCGGATTTAGTGAGACAGTCTACAATAACCCAAATGGTATCATAACCGCCCACCGTTTTTGGTAGTTTGGTGATAAAGTCCATCGTTATTCTTTCCCACTTCCATTGTGGGATTTTGGGTTGTTGAAGTAATCCGGATGGTCTTTGATGTTCGACTTTGAATTTGGAGAAAGTTAGTCACTTTTCCACATAAGTAGCAACGTCCCTTTTAATGTTCGGCCACCAATATTGTTCTTTAAGATCATGGTACATCTTGCCAGCCCCGGGATGAATCGAATACCTTGACTTATGGGCTTCGTCTAGAATAAGGCTTCGTAAATCCCCATAACTAGGCACCCAAATTCTTCCGGCGAAATATCGGAGTTCGGTCTCCTTAACTTCGAATCGTGAGGCGATAACGTTCAAGCGTTCGAGAGAGATGTTTTCATCCTTGAGAGCCTCGTCTTGGGCTACACGAATTTGATTATTGAGATTGGTGTGGATGGAGATGTTTAAAGCTTGGACACGAAGAGGCACCATTCTTTCCTTTCGACTTAAGGCATCGGCTACTACATTTGCCTTCCCGGGATGGTAACGAAGCTCACAATCGTAATCATTCAATGTTTCAATCCACCGTCGTTGTCTCATGTTTAGTTGCTTTTGATCGAAGATGTGTTGGAGGCTTTTGTGGTCGGTGAAGATGGTACTTTTGTTCCCATAAAGATAGTGTCTCCACATTTTGAGTGCAAAGACAACGGCTCCGAGTTCGATATCATGTGTCGTGTAGTTCCGTTCATGAATTTTCAATTGTCGGGAAGCATAAGTAATAACCTTCTTTCATTGCATCAATACACACCCAAAACCATGTTTCGAGGCATCACAATATACAACAAAATCATCATTGCCTTTGGGAAGTGACAAGATAGGGGCGGTGGTTAACTTTTTCTTCAAGATTTTAAACACGGACTCTTGCTCGGTTGACCAAATGAATTTCCTTCCCTTGTGAGTTAACGCGGTTAGAGGACGTGCAACCAAAGAGAAATTTTCCTTGAACCTACGATAATACCCGGCGAGGCCTAAGAATTGACGAATGTGAGTAGGAGTAGTAAGGGTTTCCCATTTGCTAATGGCTTCAATTTTTGCGGGATCGACCTTAATAACTTGGTCGCTTACAACATGACTAAGAAATTGAACTTCCTTCAACCAAAATTCACACTTGGAGAATTTGGCATAGAGTCATTCTTGTCGCAAGAGTTCAAGCACGAGTGGAAGGTGTTGTTCGTGTTCTTCTTCATTTTAGAGTAGACCAAGATATCATCGATGAATACAACAACGAACTTGTCGAGATACGATTTGCACACGCGGTTCATAAGATCCATGAACACCGCCGGTGCATTAGTTAGACCAAATGGCATGACAAGGAATTCGTAACTACCATAGCGAGTCTGAAAAGTGATTTTGGAGACATCTTCCCCCTTAACCCTTAGTTGATGATAACTCGAGTGGAGATCAATTTTTGAATGTATACAAGATCCTTGTAGTTGATCAAAGAGGTCATCGATGCGTGGAAGAGGATATCGGTTCTTAACCGTCAATTTGTTTAATTCACAATAGCCGATGCATGTCTGTAGGGATCCATCCTTCTTTTTAACGAATAAAATCGGTGCGCCCCATGGTGAATGGATAGGTTGGATAAAACCACGGTCAAGTAGTTCTTGAATTTGACTTTGCAATTCTTGCATTTTGAAGGGAGCAAGTCTATACAGTGCACGTGCTACGGTACCCTTCTGCAGTGCAAAATATGCTATAAGCATCGTACTGGGTACTGCAACGTGGTTTGTGAAAAGTGTAGGAGGACTGGACACATCGGCAAATATTGTAAGATCACCACCCCAGCTGTGAGGACAAACCCTATTGGACCCAGGAAGTGCTTTGAGTGAGGCCAGCAGGGCCACTTCAAAAATGAATGTCCGAACAAGAAGAAGGATGGCGGGCCACACCTGGAAGAGTCTTCAACATGAACACCCGAGATGCCCGTGAGGATCCTGACTTGATCACAGGTACATTCACTATCAACAATCTATTAGCTTCTGTCTTGTTTGACACTGGTGCCGATAGAAGTTATGTAGATAGACCCTTTTGCTCTAAGATAGATTGGTTGTTAGTACCTTTGGAGGAGAGTGTGCTTGTTGAGGTAGCCAATGGAAAACTTGAGAAAGTTGACCGAATCGGCCGAGGAGGTATAATAAACTTAGCTGGTAAAGATTTTGAGATTGAATTGATACCCATCAAGTAGGGAAGCTTTGATGTGATTGTCGGTATGGACTGGTTGTCCAAGGTAAGAGCCGAAGTTATCTGTGGTGAGAAGATTCTCCGTATACCACGTGAAGATGGTGAGCCTCTGATTGTTTACGGAGATACATATAGTCCGAAGTTAAACCTTATTAGTTGCTTGAAGGCACAAAAGGTTATGAAGAAGGGACGTTTTGCTGTTCTGGCACATGTGAAGAAGCTAGAAATTGAAGAGAAGAGCGTGGATGATGTGCGAATTGTGAACGAATTTCTCGACATCTTTCTAGAAGAATTAACGGGATCACCGCCGCTGAGATCAGTGGAGTTTAAGATCGACCTAGTACCAGGAGCTGCACCTGTAGCCAGTGCACCTTATCGACTTGCACCTTCCGAACTGCAAGAGTTGCAGAGTCAACTGCAGGAATTGCAGGACCATGGATTTATCCGACCAAGTTCATCGCCTTGGGGTACACCTGTTTTGTTCGTGAAGAAGAAGGAAGGATCTTTCCGTATGTGTATCAATTATTGTGAAGTGAACAATTTGACGATCAAGAATCGATACCCTCTTTCCAGAATTGACGATCTTTTCGATCAGCTGCAAGGATCCAGCGTTTACTCCAAGATTGATTTATGGTCAGGTTATCACCAGTTGAGGGTGAAGGAGAGTGATGTGATGAAGACTGCGTTCAGAACCCGTTATGGTCATTATGAGTTTCTTGTAATGCAATTCGGTTTAACCAACGCACCTGCCGTTTTTATGGATCTCATGAATCGCGTATGCAAGTCATACCTGGACAAGTTCGTTATCGTCTTCATAGATGATATCTTCATCTATTCCAAAAGCGAAGAAGAACATGAGCAACATCTTCAACTCATGCTAGAACTCTAGAGACAAGAGCAACTTTATGCCAAATTTTCCAAGTGCGAATTTTGGTTGAAGGAAGTTCAATTTCTCGGTCATATCGTGAGCGACCAGGGTATCAAATTCGATCCCGCAAAGATCGAAGCTATCAGCAAGTGGGAAACCCCCACTACTCTGACTCATATCCGCCAATTTCTAGGTCTCGCTGGTTACTTTTGTAGATTCATTGAAGGTTTCTCTCTGATTGCGCGTCCTTTGACTGCATTAACTCATAAGGGGAAGAAGTTCGTTTGGGAAGCAGAGCAAGAGTCGGCATTTCAAACCCTGAAGTAGAAGTTGACCTCCGCACCTATCTTATCACTTCCTGAAGGCAGTGACAACTTCATCGTGTACTGCGATGCCTCGAAACATGGATTTGGTTGTGTATTAATGCAACGGAAGAAGGTTATTGCTTACGCCTCCCGACAACTGAAGATTCATGAGCGAAACTACACTACTCATGATCTTGAACTTGGAGCTGTTATCTTTGCACTCAAACTATGGAGACACTATCTTTATGGAACTAAGAGTACTATCTTCACCAATCACAAAAGCCTCCAACACATATTCGACGAGAAGCAGCTCAATATGAGATAGCGTCAATGGATTGAGACGTTGAACGACTATGATTGTGAACTTCGTTACCACCCTGGCAAGGCAAATGTTGTAGCCGATTCCTTGAGCCAAAAGGAGAGAATGGTACCACTTCATGTCCGTGCCTTGAACATCACCATTCAGACGAATCTCAATAACCAGATCCGCGTAGCTCAAGAAGAGGCTCCCAAGGAGGAGAATATTTCTCAAGAGTACTTGAACATTCTCGTTTCTCGATTCGAAGTCAAGGAGACTAGACTCCGTACTTTGCCGGAAGAATTTGGGTGCCTAAATATGGAGATTTACGGAGCGTTATTCTAGATGAAGCCCACAAGTCAAGGTATTCGATTCATTTAGGAGCTGGTAATATGTACCACGACCTCAAGGTTCAATATTGGTGGCCGAACCTCAAAAGGGATGTTGCAGCTTATGTTGGAAAGTGTTTAACTTGTTCCAAGATCAAAGCCGAACATCAGAAGCCGTCTGTATTACTCCAACAACCCGAAATCCCTCAATGGAAGTGGGAATGAATAACAATGGATTTCATCACGAAGCTACCAAATACGGTAGGAGGTTATGATACCATCTGGGTTATCGTTGACCGTCTTACCAAATCTGCTCACTTCCTAGCCATGAAGGAAACTGATACGATGGAGAAACTGGTGCAATTAGTCATAAAGGAAGTTGTATCTCGACACGGTGTACCCTTATCGATTATCTCAGATCGCGATACCCGTTTTGCTTCTAGATTTTGGCGTTCTTTACAAGAAGCCTTGGGAACACGTCTCGACATGAGTACATCGTATCACCCATAAACTGATGGACAGAGCGAGCGCACGATCCAAACCCTGAAGGATATGTTGCGTGCTTGTGTTATAGATTTCAGAAAAACTTAGGAGAAGCATTTACCCCTAGCCGAATTTTCTTACAACAATAGCTATCATTCGAGTATTAATGCCGCACCTTTCGAAGCATTGTATGGCCGCAAATGTCGTTCTCCTATTTGTTGGGCTGAAGTAGGTGAAAAGAAACTCACCGATCCCGAACTCCTCCATGAAACCGCCGAGAAGATTGTCCAAATTCAAGCAAGGCTCAAGATGGCCCGTGATCGTCAGAAGAGTTATGCCGACCTTAAACGTGGAGATCGCGAATTTCAAATCGGCGACTGCGTTATGTTGAAAGTCGCACCTTGGAAAGGTGTAATCCGTTTCGGAAAGCGTGGGAAGTTGAATCCGCGATATATTGGTCCTTTTGAAGTTTTGGAGCGTGTCGAACCCGTTGCTTACTGTTTGGATCTTCCGACTCAATTGAGCGCAGTTCATCCCACTTTTCACGTGTCGAATCTGAAGAAGTGTCTTGCTAAACCAGAACTTGTCATACCACTCGAGGAGCTTACGATTGATGACAAACTCCATTTCATGGAAGAACCTGTCGAAATTATGGACTGTGAGGTCAAGACCTTAAAACGCAACAAGATTCCGATCATCCGAGTACGATGGAATGCAAAACGAGGACCTGAGTTTACTTGGGAGCAAGAGGATTAGATGAAGTAGAAGTATCCTCACCTCTTCACAACTCTACCATCTACCTCAGCTTAAAATTTTGGGACAAAATTTCCATTAACAGGTGGGTAATGTAACGACCAGACTTTTTCGACTTGCTTTTGTGCTTTGTGCTTTCTGCGAAACTGCGTATTTGTGCGTACTGAGCTATATTATACTCTGGGAAATTACTACATGTGGATTACTTTCATTTATATATTAAAATGTTCCTTTAAGTACGTAGGTTACTTAACTTGAACCCCGGAAGCCTTTATGACCGTTAGTGTCACTTGACGTTTAGAACGAACTGCGTACTGTTTACACGTTTAACTTTTGTCGTAACCGGAATATTACGACTACGAAATACTAATTGTTATTTTATAATAACAATTACTTGGGTTTTTGGTAGCTTAATTACGCTTAGTAATTTACTTGAGCACACTAGTTGGTCTTGTTAGACTTTCTACCTTGTTGGACTTTAGCCCACCCTACACTAGCTAGTGGACTATTTAATTAGCCCAATTTAAATAAGGTAGTGTCCCATATTAATGAAAGACAAATGCCCATTTATTAGAGGGAACATACTAGCATTTTTGTTAAGCATTATCCTTAATGTTGCATGGGATCCTAACATAAGCACCTACTTTAGACAACCATTAACCAAAAAGCAAAAAGTTGTCCCCCTTGAAACCTACGGCCATCACCACCCCACCCTCACCTCACCACCTATAAATACAAACCTTATTTCACTCATTTCACACTTGATCACATTTGCAATTTACACACTTACTCTCTAATTCTCTCTCTAGTTTTTCCCACTCTAAAAAGTGTAAGTATTTGATTTTTCTTCTTCTTCTTCCCTTCTCTTTCATGAATTCATCATCATCATCAAAGGGTCTAGCTTTTTAGCTTTTGATCTTGGTTACATTTTGTAGATTCAAACTTGGGTTTGAATCCTTCAAGAACATGGAAGATTCAAGCTTTATAGCTTTGAATCTTTACTTATTTTGTAGATCTAAATCTTTTTAGCTTTAATCTTGTTATTTTGTTATAAAGATTCAAACTTGTGTTTGTAGTCTTCATGTGTCTTAAAGATCCAAGCTTTATGCTTCAAGATCTTCAAGAACACTAAATATCCAAGTTTTTTAGCTTAGGGTTTCATTATTATGTTAAAGATCTTATCTTTTTAGCTTATGGTCTCATTACTTTCATTAGTTTGTTAAAGATCTTAGCTTCCTAGCTTATGGTCTCATTAATATTGTAAAGATCCAAGCTTTCTAGCTTAGGGTTTTCTTAATACTTGAGATCTAAGTTATTATTGTAGATCTCACTTACTTGGAACCTTTTTGTATTTTTTGTGATGATAAAGATCAAGTCTTCATCATCACATATGATATAGATGCATGAACTTGTGTAAATGGACAAAGGTTGAAGCTTTATTAGATTAATGCAATAAAGAGGCAATCTTGATGTTAAAAAATTGTAGAATGATAGATTTTGCTTTTAGTTGTGTGTTGATGGTTGAACCTTGGTCAAAGTGATGCTAAAACATCAACGATTTGTACACTTGAAGCTTACAAGCATCAAGGATGAGAACCGTGATGAGCATCAAGCACCAAGAACCTCACCAGAGCACTTGTTTGCTGTTTTACTGGGTCTGATCAGACTCCTAGAATTCTAGAAAATTGATTTTCAGATATTTCCTTTCGATTATATGACTTTTCGTTTTGGCCTCGACTTAATCCGATATACGGTTTAGGATTTATGGCCTTCTGAAAATCACTACGCCTTTGTAACGTTGTGCTGAAATTTCTGACCTACTCTCACTTAAACCATCGCCACGGTCAAAAAAAGACAATTTAGGTTCTGAAAATTGGTCAGCAGTTAGAGGACTCACATACGGAGCCATAGCCACTAACTACGCGTCTTTTTGATTTGTATAGAGGTCGTAACAGCTGTCCAAATTCAGCCTTTTGTTTCGATCTCTATTCTTGTTAAACTTGCCTTAGTGTTGATGAATGATGATGTCGATTATGACACTTAAACTTAATTTATTCACTTTAAACCTTTTAGGACAACATACTGACCTAGTGACCTTTGACTTAGGTTGACGACCTTTCGGACCGACTTACTACCTGCATACGTTTCGTATCGACTTTTACTGCTTATTCACTGTGAGTTATAGCTTCCCTCTTTACTTATACTATTTTTGGGACTGAGAATACATGCGATTTTTATGTTTTACTTACTTGACACGAGAACTTAAACTTTACATATGTGTGGGTTATATAACGGCATAAAGATTCCCCTTAGCACGGTAACGTTTAATCATTGGTTTTGAACCGGTGAACGCGAATATTAGATATCGATCCATAGGGTTTGACATCCCCACTCGGGCTAGTCGCGCTAGCATTTAACGGGTGTTTGATACTTCGAGGACATACGCACTCGCCAAGTGTACTTTTAGGGGGTATTACTATTACGTTAAGTTAGTTACCGGGTGCCCACGGATAAGCATATACTTTTCATACTATTTTGAATACGATAACTCGTGGTCTACATTACTTTACTGATTACAAACTATAGCTCACCAACATTCGTGTTGACTTTTTAAGCGTGTATTTCTCAAGTGCTTAGACATTGTTGCTTCCGCTGTTAGACTTGCTGTCTTGGTGTTAGACTTGCTGTTATGGACCTGCTGTGTTAGATTTCCGCTGCATTACTTAGAGATGTCTCAATCATGGAACTTTTATCTTGCATTCGTAACTTATATTATTTTCAAATAATGACTTTGTAACGACCTTTGTGTCACGTTACCTTTTGTAAACGCTATCTTTTTATGAATGCAAAACTGGTTTTCAAACAGCATGTAGCACTTGACCCTGTAAAGATCCTGTTGTTGACGAATCGTACACGATGGTTTTGTACGGGGCGTCACAAACAGGTTGTATCAATATTGGTAAACACGGTCAGTCAAAGTTGTTCAATTAGTCCTATGGCTCGTTACGACTCGATTAATATAGCATGTGAGTCAAATTGTCAAGTTTCATGCAAGATATAAGTATAAACGCAAGTTAGAACGATTGCATAAGGGTTTGGTTAAGTTTAACTAAAAGTCAAACTTGGTCAAAGTCAAAGTCAAAGTCAACGAGGTCGGGTCGGGTTGGGTTTCCGACCATTACACATAAAAACGTAGTTATATATAAGCATGTTGGCAAAATTTCATGTTAAACGGAGTTGCGAGTAAGCGGGAACGGAACTGCAAAAATCAAAAAATTGATTTTGGTCAGGGAGAATCTCGCGACCACGAGCCCAAACCACGCGACCGCAAAGTGGCCTTTTTCAGCATCTGGTGACTGCGAGCCCAAACTTCGCGATCGCGAAATGCCCTTTTTCAGCAGCTGGTGGCTGCAAATTGTGATATGCACGGACCAAACTTCAAATAACCATAAATCATGAACCGTAAACATTTAGAACACGTATCTTATATCGTTGGAATGGTAATTTAATGAGGAATACAACTAAACACATTTAATCAAACAAAAACATCATTTACAATAATCAAATTCCCAACGAATGATCATTTAACGCTCACCATTCAATGTTTCAAGCTCATAAATGCAAGTGATGATTCGAGAACTTAATACACACATATAATATGCCGTTTCGTAGGTAATTATGATACAACACTACTAAACAATTACAAACAACATTGCAAAGCATTCAATGCATCAAAAGTTCATATTAAATCTATCAAATCCTAACCAAGAATCACAAAATCAATAATCATGTTAATGTAAGGTTTTCATGTCATCCAACATACCAAATCGAAGCTTATGAAGTTAGTAACACAATTAACACATGAACTTTAACATCTAACAACATTTCATTAACCAAAATCAAGTATTAAACTAACCCATTTTTCATATTCAATCTAGTTACATCAAAATGACAAGAACAAGCAAATAATTCACATAATCATGTTAGACTTGAGCCATAGACACTAATTAACACACTTTTAAGTTTTAAAGATCAAGAACAAGAAATTTAGTGTTATTAGAAAGTTACCCAAACGAGATGAAGTTGGTATGGAATTGAAGAGGAAGTTGCAAGGATTCCAAATATGTAATTTGTTTTGAAGAAAGCTTGCTAGATCGGATTTGGATGATGAATTTGTGTTTGAGGGTTTGAGAGCATAAAGGTGGAAGTAGTGAAAAGTGGCGGATGAAATGAATGGAGGAGGGAGGAGTTTCACCAGTTGACCTAGTCAACTCTTTGGTCTCTTGGCAAGTTTAGTTCCTCAAGTTTAAAAGCGGGTGCGTGAATTACCTAAACGAAATATTTTAAAAATGCGTCTTAACTGGTGATGTTATAATTAAATAACGGACTTTAAATTAAGTAGACAGAAAGTAAATGGAAAAAGGCGGGTCATTACACAATCCGATAAGTCTACGACATCATCCGCAAAAAATTGATGAGACACTTTCACATTGTTATAACCGATGCGTGTACCTCTAATGGCTCCCGAATTCACCCTTTCCTGTATACACAAATGCAATCCTTCCACAATTATTAAAAATAAGAAAGAGCTAATTTCATCACCTTGTCGCAGGCCACGTTGCAAATTGAATTCTCCGGTTGAACTTCCATTCACAAGAATAGATGTACGGGCAGACCTGATGATCATATTGATCCACGATCGCCATGTATACCCGAACCCTAATATTTCGAACATGTGATCCAATATTTGATGTCCCGAAATAAAAACCGATTGCGCTTAACGTATTATTTTATCGATCACCATTGCTAGCCTATTAGCTAGAATTTTTGTAATAATTTTATATTGCACCCTAATCAACGATATCGGCCTATAATCTTTAATACTCGTAGTGTTTGTTACTATTGGTAAAAGAGTTATAAAAGCTAACGATGCACACTTTCATTATCTAGCCAATGGCCTAATAAAATTGACAAAAACCAGAATTTCTAAGAAGAAGAGAACTTCAAAAGCCAAACAACTAAAGTCTTTAGAAACTACTAATGAGAGTGCTTTTCATTCTACATGCTGTAAACATAATTTGAAAACGAAACAAGTGTGGATACCTGAGTCGTGCTTAGTCCAAGCATCGGAGAGTCTTACTAGCGGCACTAAAATACCAAAACTTGTTATAGTTTTTAATTTCAGCACCATGAATGTTAACTCAATTTGAAATAAGTTGGTTGCAACATGTAAGACAAAAATGGTTATTTTCAAACTCGCCTTTCTTATGTTGATAATGCATGTAATGTTATGAATGTGGATTTGAATTCGAAATTTCATGCTACTCTGAATGCTAAAGTTCTCGATAATTTTGATTTCAAGGTCTTACGAACGTAAAAGGACCAAAGAAAATATGGGTACCTAAGTGCTAGGAACTAATCCGTTTGATGGTTTTTGACATATTGACTCTGGATGTTAACGACACATGACGGGCGATAAATCACTGATTATCAATTATGTGGAAAATTTACATGGTATTGTTACTTCCAGAAACGATGAGGTAGCAACAATTGTTTGCTATGGTAGCTACTTGAAGAATGGAATTACAGTAAAGTGTGTATCTTACGTGAAAGAACTCGGTTGATTCTTGTTTATTGTGAGTCAATTTTATGATGGAGATCTGAAAGTCCTTGATATCGGCCAAAAAGTCACGTTTTCACCCCGATATTGAGCCCTAAAACCCATAAATTTCTAAACTTTATCACAAAAAAAAATCACTTTGTCGGTTGATTTTGTTGATTAAGTAATTACAAAGGCGATGCAAGAAGAATCAAGTAAAACGGAGCTAAAAAGAAGAATCTAGAGCGAAAACAGTGAAAGACAAGAAAACAAGTTACGATCCAGAAAATCAGGCTGACCAGGCAAGCCAAACGGCCTGCCAAACGGCCTGCCTGGCTCAGAAACGGCCTGCCAAATGACTTCAGCAAACGGGCCTTGCAAACGGGCAGGCCTGGAAAACGGCCTTGGCAAACGGCATGCCAAACGGCCGGCCAGCCGTTTGCAGGCAGAATTCAAGTCTATTTATAGGGCCTTCTCCATCCATTTCAACACACACTCAATTTACAATTCATTTTATTTTCAAGTTTTAGGTTAGTTTTTAGTAGTAGCTAGCTTAGATTTTATTTTCCGGAGGATATCCCGGCGAGTCCCTGCGATCTCGGGCAGATATTTTTGGCCTTTTCAGGTTTTTATCCGAAACGCTTGTCTTTTGTATTAAACATGTATTCTTACCTTTTATGTTTAATAATGCATTCCGATATTACCATGATAGCTTAATTAATCTGTATGTTGCCATGATAGAAGTTTGGGTTAGCGTAATTATGTTAAAGTAGTAAGGTTATCGTTTTTATGTTGAACTAGGAAGTCTGATAGATTTTTATGCTAGCATCTTAAGGATTGGCCAACCTAGATTGTGATCAGGACTTGTCCACCTATATGAACTTAGTTACTTCATAGGATTAAGACCCCTGGTTATACTGTATCTGAAGATTCTATGAACTCGGTATGGTCGGAGTTCCCGAGAGGCATTTAATGCGCTTTTAGGACACGGAACCTATGAATTGAGACATGAATGACCTAGTATGCCTATTGAGTGTTCCGAAGAGACCTCTTAGGAGTTGTTAAGATCTAGCTAGTGCCCTGACTGTATGGCACAAACCTATTGCATGTTCTTGTTTGATTGTTGCTTTAGGATTAAGCCATATCAACGGTTAAGGTACTTGTTAGGTTTCTATCTGCTTTACTACCAGTATATTAACTTTAATGCTGTATAATGTTTGTCTTGGTTTGATCTCATTAGTATGACGAAATGGTTGTTAGTTTTCATTTAAGGTTTTGCCAACTTAATAATGACGGACTCCTTCCGTTTGTGATCAGTGTTCAATCAACACGGCACGTTCTTATTCAGTTAACCAAACTGATAATGAGGATTAGGATTAGAATCAACTCACTAATAAACCTAGTGCTTTACTAAGGATAACCTCTGAGGTATAGTCACGTTTCAGTTATACAACCACGTAACATAATTCTCACAACTCAACGAGAACTCTAAGAGTTTAGAGATAAGTAGGTCTGTGTAATTGGCTCATCCAACCAGATCTACACCATTTCAATCACAAGCTTCAATATCAACGTAATTACCTTTCCCTAGCCCAAACTAATATCTTGGTCAACATTTCCTTGATCTGCATACTCCGGACATCCTCCTACTTTATTTTCTTTTCTGCAATTAGGGCATTAGCTTAAACCAACAACTATCCTTTATACAGGTAATTTAAATAAAAGACAATTATCCACTTGATCTTTAATTCGTTAAACCATTCAAAAGCACGACCCTAGGTTAACTTACAGCTTCTACATTTGAAAGTTAAAGTAAATTTAGACCCCGCACAATATAAATTAAACGAACACCTCTGTATGTTATACGAATCCGACATCCTGCGACCTAATGACAAAAGTAGGTAGTAATCTTTTTGGCGCCGCTGTCTGGGACTGAATATTTTGGTTGAGAAAGATTTTAAGCAGACAAAAGTATCGTTTGGTGGTGTCTAAGAAAGACATTTATACACAGACTTGGTTGTTGAATTTTCTGAACAGTCTCCAATTATATTAGAACCAAAAGGATCCTGCCTCTCCGTAGTCGGTCTAGCCACCTAGATACCTAGTAATCTGTAAGAAATCCTATCAATTAGAAGATCGATAAGGTTAGCGACCGAATTTCAAGAATAATTGTTTTTATTAAATTATCGATCCTTTTAGTCAATTTACATTTTCTGAAAGTTACTTTTAAGTCTTTTTAAACAGAAAAATCAAAAATATGGAACAACAAAACATCGTTGCTTCTATGCAAAAACCATGCTTAGAAGGAAGAGGAGGACCAATCACCTTAGGAACTGATTGAACTCCTGAAATCAGTTCACATATGATCAAGCTGGTCAGTATGATCTGTAAATTTCAAAGATTACCAACTGACGATCCAAACTTTCACTTAAACAAATTTATCAGTCTGGTTGACTCTTTTAAGAAGGAAGCAAACGAGAAAAACCTTTTGAAACTTCATCTTTTTCAATATTCTCTGTCTTCACACGCTTTAGCATGGTTTGATGGTCTTCACCCGAATTCAATACACTCATGAGAAGAATTAGCCACTAAGTTTTTGAACAAATTTTATCCACCTTCCCTGCAAACCTGTTTAAAGAATGACATCACCAACTTTTCTCAAAAAGAAAACGAGTCATTGTGTCTAGCATGGAATAGAGTAAAAGTGATGCTTAAAAGATGCCGAATCACTCGTTAAGTCAGGCAGACATAATCTGCACGCTTTACATTAGTTTGACCAAGGATGATAAGTCTCTCCTAGACATGGCCTCGCAAGGTAATTTCATGTCACGAACAGTAGATGAAGCATGGGATCTTTTGAATACAATAGCTGCACAGCAGGAGGATTGGAACAATGAAGCTGCTGGAAACCAGGTTAAAAGATCCCACCCTCACTCTTCAAAGTTTATCAAATCCCTAAAAGTACCGATGCTACTAGAACCAATCTAAGGTATCCTTACCCTAGATGGGCATACAAACAGTAAAATAGCTCGTACTTTAATATACTCCTCCCACTACACCAACCTGCTATCCTCTCTAAAGAAACTTTAGTGGAATTTATGAAAAAGAAATACACGATAAACCTTCAAGTCATAGAATGCCAGAACAAATTTGATACCTTGATACATACTTTTGAAGAATTAATCATCAATTTTCAGCTTACACTTAAACGTTTAACCTCTAAAGTTGAAATAGAGAATAGTGAGCTTGATGCCCTAGTAGTAACTAGAGGTGGGAAGGAAACAACTGTTAATATACCCATATATACAAGATTTTTCCGATAAGGAACCTGTGCAAGTTGACCTAGTTGTCAATCCACCGGAACCTATCTCTCCTAAGGCCCTGGAAATCATTTTGCGTGCCCGCATACTTTTCCTAGGTAGGCTTAGGAAGGAAAAACAAGAAGCGCAATTCGCTAAGTATTGGGATATTATTAAGAATTTACATTTGAATGTGCGACTAGTAGATGCTTTAGTAGAAATGCCAAACTGCGCTAAATTTTTCAAAGAACTGCTTTCAAACAAAGAGAGATTAAGAGAGATAGTTAGCTTGCCCTTAAGTGAAGAATGCTCATTAGTGTTACAACATGGTATTCCCCCTAAGTTAGGAGATACAGGAAGATTTACAGTACCTTGCTACCTGCAAGATGTCCAGATTAGTAATGCTTTAGCAGACTTAGGAGCCAGTGTAAACCTAATGCCCTATTCGTTATTCAAAAAGCTAGGATTAAAAGACTTAAGACCAACCAGAATGACTATCCAACTCGCAGATAGATCAGTTAAGATTCCTCGAGAAATAGCTGAGGATGTCCTAGTCAGAGTGGATAATTTTGCATTTCCCGTCGATTTTGTCCTTATGGATATTGAGGAAGACACGAAGGTTCCCCTCATTCTTGGCAGACCATTCCTAAATACTGCCAAGGCCGTAATCGATGTTCACGACAAATCATTGAAACTAAGAGTTGGAAGTGAAGAAGTCACATTTAATGTCGACCAACTCATAAGCCACCCCCGTGAAGAAGATATCAATCTCTCTGATTCTTTTCAAGAACTCATCAATGAATACCTGGAAGAAACCATGGCCGTATGAAGTCGAGATCAAATTTCTAAGGATCTGTTCTTTACACCTCCTGAAGGAAATCTAGACACTAATTTAGCCGTAGATCTTGGTCGATATAAATCTCCCCTCTCTGAAAGTAACTTTCTCTGCAAAACTATCCAAATAGCACCACTAGGTCAAGGCATTCCCCTACCTCTCTTAAGGAGAAGACCGAATTGAGACGACCCGTCCTAATCCTTAAGGATGAATACAATAACATATGAATACATTGCGAGGTATTTGACCTCTATATGATACATTTTAGAAAACATTGCATTCGTTTTTAAAAGACAACTTTCATTTCATCGAAAGATGACAGCCATGCATACCATTTCATAATATCCAAACTATAAATGACCTAATCTGTCATTTACTTAATAATAATCTTTATTGAACTCAACGACTTGAATGCAACGTCTTTTGAAATATGCCATGAATGACTCCAAGTAATATCTTTAAAATGAGCAAATGCCCAGTGGAAGATTTCTTTAATACCTGAGAATAAACATGCTTTCAAATGTCAACCAAAAGGTTGGTGAGTTCATTATTTTATCATAAACAATCATTTTCATCATTTTAATAGACCACAAGATTTCCATTTTCATTTCTCATAAACATCATCTCATATCAGACATTTCGCACTGCATAGAGATAAAAATCATTCATGTGGTGAACACCTGGTAACCGACCTTAACAAGATGCATATAGAATATCCCCATCATTCTGGGACAACCTTCGGACATGATAAATTCGAAGTACTAAAGCATCTGGTATGTTGGATGGGGCTCGTTGGGCCCGATAGATCTATCTTTAGGATTCGCGTCAATTAGGGTGTCTGTTCCCTAATTCTTAGATTACCAGACTAAAAAGGGGCATATTCAGTTTAATAATCCAGCCATAGAATGTAGTTTTAAGTACTTGTGTCTATGTCGTCAAACATTTATAAAATCAGCGCATGTATTCTCAGTCCCAAAAATATATATTGCAAAAATATTAAAAAGTGAGCAAATGAAACTCACAATACTGTATTCCGTAGTAGAAATACATATGATGGCATTGAACAAGTGCAAGGTTGACCTCGGATTCACGAACCTAAATTAATTATATATATTTATATGTCGGTCAATATCTGTCTAACAATTTAGGTTAAACCGTAGTGTATCATAATCCTAATGCTCGAGACAAATATGTAAAAGTCAACAAAAGTCAACTTGACCCAAAATGACTTTCAAAATCTATACATGATTAATATATAACTTAATTATAGTCGTTTTATATATTTAATATATTTAACAGATTTTATTAGAGTAATAATATAATTCATTTATTAATAAATAAAATTTTATATTAAAATTTATATAATAAAATATACTTTCATATATTTTAAGTACTAAAATTTATAAAGTTCATTTAATATCATAAAAATATGATGATAGGTATTATTAATGTAATTATATTACATGTAGTAAAATATCTTTGTATCACATATTGATTTGATAAAATAATATCGATAATAACAATAATAAGTAAAAGTAGTATTATTTGGTAATAATAATTATTATTATTCTACTAATAAAAATATCAATATTTATATTTACTAAAAATGATATTATGATAAAATGATAATTTGTATTAATAATAAAACTAAAATGAATATAATAATAATAATATTTTATAATAACAATGATATTTCTATTAAAAATTGTAATTTTAGTAAAAATGATAGTTTTAATAATAATAATAATAATACTTTTAATAATAATAATAGTGACAAAAATAATGAAAATGATATTTTTATCTAAATCAATTACTTACAATATTTTTATTTCATCATGATACTTATACTCATTATTTCCTAATTGATTCGTTTAATAGCTTTTAGTACTCTTTTATATCGCATTCATAATAATAATAATAATAGCAATCATAATAATTAGATGATACAAATATTAGTTTTAATGATAATGATACTAATAAGTATTATAATAATATTAATGATAATACTAATAATTATAATAATAATAATGATAATATTAATAATAATTTTTAATGATAATAACAATACAAATAATAATAATGACAATAGTAATTTTTAATAATAATACTTATATTAGTAATGATAATATTAATAATAATAATAATAATAATAATAATAATAATAATAATAATAATAATAATAATAACAATAATAATTATTAGATAATAATAATAATAACGACGATAATAACGACGATAGTAATAATAATCATTTTTAACAATAATACTAAAATTCAGTTAACTATAACTTCTTATCCATTCATCGAAACCATTCGATATCTAAATGAAAAGTTATTAATTTTTCGCCAGCTTTCCAACGACATGCATATAATATACCTTATCACAATCGCATATATATCAAATTCATAATTTATCATAAGCTATCTAACGACAAAATTAAACATACAAGCTTGCACAATCATATATACTCGAGCACTAGTTACGGATACACTATTAATATATAAAAGTTAAGTTATGAGTGCTCACGTATCAATATTGAGATTCAATATTGCAGGAAAGTACGTAGACGCAACAGAAATGATAAACACTAGATTGACCTCACGAGCTACACTCCCGAATCATACCCATAACCTCCATAGCTATAACTCATAATTTCCTTAGTTTTATCCCTCTCGAAAATCCATTTTGAAAACATGCGAGCAGAACCTCGTCGTAGTATTTTATGTATAATACTAATAATACTACTACTACTAATAATAATGATAATATTTTTAATATTAATAATAATAATATTAATAATAATAATAATAATAATAATAATAATAATAATAATAATTAATAATATTACGGAGTACTTATTTATCTATCTATATGTGTGTGTGTTTTAAGCAAGAACGAATCGAGTTTTATAGACTTTTGCTAGGACCTGTCACCATGCGATCGCATGGGTACAAGAGGGGAAGGCCATGCGATCGCATGAGCCCCCTTACAGCTCACACTTCATTGTTTGAACCTTGCCGACAGTTTTATTATTATTATTATTATATATATTATATTTAATTCATATAATTAATTATATATTATATTATATTTATGTGCATACTTAAATTGTAATTTTAGTTCCAATGACTCGTATGTTGTCACTCGACTCATGTCGTGGTTCCGGTTTCTCGAATGACCTTTCGTACGCTTAAGAAACTAGCACTTTACGTTAAGTGATGTGTACCATTATCAAAAATTAGACTCATACATTGATAAATTATCTTATCATAAATGTAACTTATATATTTGAGTGTTATGGTCATTTACTTTTATAAATCATCGTCTCGTTATATATATAAAAGTATTATTTTAAATCAACACGTTCTATAACTAAATAAATATTATATCTTACCATTGTGCGAGATATATATATTCTCATTTAGAAATATAAATTTTGTACTTAAAATATTTACCTAATAATATAACATTTAGTTTTTCAAACTTATTATATTTCAAAGTTCATTTTTATTTCTTTTAGAAAATATCATAACACGTAACGTTTACACTTTAAAACTTAACTAAGTATAGTTCATTTATGTGCTAGCGTTTGTTCTAACTTCTTAACGTACTAATTGACATATCTAAATATCAATCGAATCAATAAACGAGTGTTACAATCGTTTTACTTAATTAATTTCAATATTCATAAACATATTTTAAATACACGTTACGAGTTTATTTATATATTTAATAACCAACATTTATATATTCAAATTATGTTATCAAAATCGTTTTAATAAATCAAATTATGTTGAATCGAAAAACGTTTCCGCATGTTTGAAAATAAATCAATTGAATATTATGAAACTCAATTTTCCACTAACGTTTGTCTAACTTTCGTTATTTGTCACCTTATGCCTACTTGTAGATCACTTTACCATTTATTTCGAATACCGTTAAAAATGAACGATTTCTTAAATCAAAGTGGACCTCTCAATGGAGACCCGTAATCATAACACAATGTATCAGATAACTCAATCATTTGATATTATATTTTAATCTTGTCAATAAATATATTAAACTTATATCGAAACAAATACGTTCATGTAAAGTATTATTCATTCAATACTTTGATAACGTTTTCAAGTTATAATATATATACATATATATAATCATATTTATTTATATAATGGTTCGTGAATCGTCGCAATTTGGTCGAGGTTTAATGAATGTATGAACACAGTTTTAAAATCCTTGAGATACAACTTAACAAACTTTGCTTATCGTGTCGGAATAATATAAAGATTGAAGTTTAAATTTGGTCGAAAAGTTCCGGGTTATCACAGTATCTACCCGTTAAAGAAATTTCGTCCCCGAAATTTGATCGAGGTCGTCATGGGTAACAATAAGAGTATTTTCATGACAAATGAGTTGATAAATAGAATTTTTATCATCATTGAGTAATATGGAATAAACAATCCGTTTATGTGAAGAGTATGAGTGAAGTTATCACAAAAGAGTGAAATAATTAAATGTAGGTTAATTTTAACCGGTGACGTAGTCACGGTTGGTTTCCGAAAATCAAGGAATTTAGAGAAAATCTTCGTAATAAGATTTGGTTCATCGGTAATTAAGGAAATTGGATCTTCTTTGGTTAAATGC
The DNA here is from genome assembly GCF_046630445.1 of Rutidosis leptorrhynchoides. NCBI lineage: Eukaryota > Viridiplantae > Streptophyta > Magnoliopsida > Asterales > Asteraceae > Rutidosis > Rutidosis leptorrhynchoides. The sequence continues at coordinate 241,666,196 of NC_092334.1, read as the reverse complement.
AATAATCTGTTTCGATTGCTCTGTCGGATATTTCACTATAAATCCACCCCATTCGTTTCCTTACAACTCACACCTTCTGTTCTTTTCCCCTCAATTCATACTTAAAACATTCGTCAATATGCTCCATCTCGTTCCGATCCTTGATATACTCTTAACTTTCATATCTATCATTCTTCTCTTTCATCTACCACCGGAGGATTTTATTTACTTTTACTATTACCTTGGGGTTATAGTGTTTTTAATTCTCCCGTGCCTTTACGTGGCAATACGTATTGATATGCACGGTTTGTAATTTATGTGTTATTGTCGAGTTTTATATTTTCTTTTATATTCAAGAGTTCCATACTTTTGTCTCCTCTTCTCGACTTCAAGTCAAGCGAATAATGGTCCAGAATTCGTAGGTATGGATTTCGGAATGAACATAGTTAATGTTATAAGAAGAAAATTGTAATGGCACGATCTTGATTTGTCAAATTACCAGAATACCTCGGAAAAGACCGAATCATCAAGAAAAATATTTTCTTGATATGTTTAGAGGTTAAGTAGAATACAAGAGTCGTGTAATATGGCACATGATGACGTTATGATCTGTGAATCATCACGTTCCATTTAGAAACTCAGCATGACTTACTGTAATATAATCACGTTGATCAAGTGTCATTATATTATACTAACTCATGCTTCAGTTTCCAACACTACTTCAAAACATTCATATTTTAAACTCGAAGGTTTCAGAATTTAGAACTAAAATAGTTTCTTTATAATATTACACAGATAGCGCAAAGAGGTAAATGATTTCGGATAACAATCGGTATGAAGATATCTTCAGGAACATCTAAGATATTTATAATGAAAGATATGATGATATCTTAGAATTTCTAATATCAGAGGATGATGAAGAATATTGTCCGTAAAAGTTGAGAGTAAGGAGAAAGGTATTCGCTAAAGACTTCAGCAGACACGGAATCATTTGGATTCTTTGAATGCAGGTTTAGTCTTTCTGATTTTTCCACAACCTCCTTCATGGTTTGCTCAATCCGTTTTCCAGTTCTAAACCTTCTCTTTTTCTGAGCTTTGCCAACACACTATTCTTTATCATCAAACTTTTGACTGTTACGGTTGTCTACAATTTATGCTGCTTCATTCAGCTTTTCTAAAAATTTGGAAATCTACTTCGTAGATTTAGGTATACAAGTTATGGAGATAGACGTTATATGTATATATATAACTGTTGGCGTAGAATTGTTGCGGAATTTGAGAATAGTGATTCAAGCTTTTTGGTATGAAAATTATGGTTACAGGATGCAGATGAGTAGATGATGGGGTTTTAATGAGTACATATAATGATTTTTCAGAGAGACTTACGCCATAGGGTAACGAAGTTGCTGGTACATCTGCTGATAATGTCGTGGAATATAAAAGGTTCTCCGGTAACAAAAGGGTAATCGTATATATCAGGATTATAATAAGGCTACTCCGGATGAAAAATCGAGGTTGACTTGCTGGAGCTGTGACAAAACTGGCTACTTTGAAAAGGAATCGCAAAGTTATTTTTGCTAATAAATTTCAAAGAATCTGACGCGGATACGTGTTTAAATGTTTACTTTGATTTCAAAAGTTTTTTAGGTACATAACTGTGGGTAACATGTGGTTGGATCATCATCTCGATTGTTCATTATTTGAAGTGTCTTCAGGTGTTTCGAAGGGTTTGAACACAGATTGTAATTGATGTGCGTAGAGGTGTATATGAAATAGCTTATATTTTACTAGGAAAAACTATTAAATACGATACAATTTTACACAAGATATTTATTTATTTATAGAATGGATATACCTAAACCTTGCTACAACACTTATAGGCAGTGTACCTAATCGTACAGTAGTGTAGTTTTTAGTAAGTCCGGTTCGTTCCACAGGGATACACTTAAACAAGCTTAACGCTATATTAGTTTTAATTTATAAAAATATAAATATATATATAAGTAATATTATTAATATAAAAAGGGGGTTTTTACCGTTTAATGACCGGTTTGTCGATTTTTAAAACTTTATTCGCAGTTAAAACCTAATGTAAAATATTAAATAAATAAAAGACTTAATTTAAAGCGTAAAGTAAATAACGATAATGAAATTGCGATAAATAAAAGTGAGATAAAATAAAATTACGATAATTAAAGAGTACAAAAATTAAAAGTGCAATTAAATACAATGATAATAAATAAAAGTGCAATTAAATACAATAACAATAAATAAAAGTGCAATAATTAGAAGTGCAATTAAATATGAAAATAAAGGAATTATGCTTATTTAAACTTCCGTAATCATGATGTTTGACGTGTTAATTTTAGTTTATTCCCATGGGTTAATTGTTCTTTGTCCTGGATTATTTAATATGTCCGTCTGGTTTTTTGTCCATAACAGTCCATCAGTCATAAATATAAAATGCGAGTATCCTCATCAAATTATCCTTATATCCGAAGTTAAATATTCTAACTAATTGGGGACTTAAACTGTAACAAGGTTTTAATACTTTGTTTAATAATTACACCAGGTTATTGACTGCGTGTAACCCAAGGTTTTAATACTTTGTTATCAATTATGTCAAGTGTCCTTGTACATAATTTCACCCCTGTTTTAATAAGTCTATTAATTATTAATCCATTCCCGTGTCCGGTTAAATGAACGATTATTCGTACATATAAATATCCCGCCCATCGTGTCCGATCGAGTGTATATAGTTATTTATAGGTACGTCCAATTGTAAATCTTTATATTAAAATTAACAAACTATCATTTAGTTAAACAAATATAAAGCCCATTAATAGCCCATAGTCTAATTTCCACAAGTGTCGGTCTTTTGTCCAAACCCCAATTATGGTACAAAGCCCAATTACCCAATTTTAGTTATTAGCCCAACATCATGATTACTTTGTTTTAAATAAGCATAATCATAACTTAGCTACGAGACATTAAATTAAAAAGTTTGAACATAACTTACAATGATTAAAAATAGCGTAGCGTTACACGGACAGAATTTCGACTTACACCCTTACAACATTCGCTAACATGCCCTTATTATTAGAAATTAAAATTAAAATTAAAATTACAATATAAATATATATATATATATATCTTACGTATGAATGAAGAAGAAAAAGATGTGTTTGATGTTCACCAAACTGCGAATTTTATAGGTATGTGGGCTGGAAAAGGGGCTCATGCGATCGCATGAGTTTTGCTCCTCCAGGCCATGCGATTGCATGGCCAGCTGGGGAGGCTCACATGTTGTTGTTTTCTTCTGCCGACGGTTTTTTATAATATAATATAATATATATATTAATTTTAAGAATTAAATATATATTATATTATATTCATGTGCATAGTTGACTTGTAATTTTTAGTCCGTTGCGTCGAGCGTTGAGAGTTGACTCTGGTCCCGGTTCTGGATTTTCGAACGTCCTTGCGTACAATTTAATATCTTGTATTTTGCATTTCGAATCTTGTACTCTTGTAATTTTGAGATGTTTCTCATCAATAATTGGAACCTCTTGGATTGTACTTTGTACTTTTGAGCTTTTTGGTCGTTTGCGTCTTCAATTCATCGAATCTGTCTTTTGTCTTCACCTTTTATTATTTAAACGAATATCAATTGTAAATAGAACAATTGCAACTAAAAGCTTGTCTTTCTTGAGGGATAATGCTATGAAATATATGTTCGTTTTTAGCATTATCAAATATTCCCACACTTGAGCCTTGCTTGTCCTCAAGCAATATAGTCTTGAAATATACTAGAATCACTTTGTTATTCTTCACACTTTGTACATCAGTGATTTCTATACGGCGGTATGAACAATGGTAGTAACGATGTGGTTTACAGTCTCACATGACTTTGAAAATTTAGATCCATTAAGGAAATTGGATCTTTATGAAAATATTTGATCTTTTGAAAATTAAATCTAGCTTTTACCCTAGATAAGTTTTCCGGAATAACCTTCACCGGTGTTTGCAAATTGTTTTTGTGGGTTTGGTGGGTTTCAAATTTGAAAATTTTAGTTCAAAACTTGCGGTTTTGTGTCACCCACTTGCTAACCTTGTATTGGGAAAACAACACGTCCAGTATACTTGTTCCGTATATTACCTTTCGGTAAACTACCGTCCGGTTGTAAAGGAAAGCGTTGAACAAGCAACTGTTAAGGCAATGTCCCCTGACATGCTTTTAATTATGGTCTACAACGTATCGGATGCAATTACTATTCTTGGTAGGAGCAATAGTAAAGCTCACCCTTATAATTTTCCGGTCTGGCACAAGGTCCTGTCTTTGACCATGCTATGCAACCACCGTTCTTACGGTTGACACCCGATTTGGTTCAGGTGACCTAATGAATTCCAGGTGAATTCCTAGAATTTTATGTTCAATGATAATGAACGCATTGAAAATGGGTTTTCAGAAAACAAATCGGTTTGTAATTTTGATCAAAATATTTTCTCGTTCAAGCTCGAGTTTAGATATCATTGAATTCCATGAGTTTGTAATTCTCAATCTTTAAGATCAATCTCTAGGATTGAGTAATATCAGGCTTAAAAGCTGATTTTTGATCTTTAAGGAGATTATCCTTTTCTGGGGATCTGATTCATTAGTCTTATCCAGCTAATTTGCACGACGTCCTCCCCAGTTACGAGACAGATCCTCTCATGGTTAGGATAAGTCTAACCACTTGGCGACCCTGTTTTATGCTGAGGTCTGTGGATTTCCTGATGATTTTAGAGATGAATTTTCTAGATTTTTCATCAACCTACAGCTGGTCTGGACGACAACTTCATGACCTAAATCAAGAAGCGCGTTTCTTTTTCGGAAGACTTTACTTTCTTTTAATGATGGAATTGATTCATCGTGTAGATCCATCTTTCTTTCAAATATATTACAGTAAATCGGGTAAAACTGATTAAAATCGTCCAAAACAAAAGTATCTTCAGTTATTTATTACAAAAATATGTGTGATATATGTTTTAAATAACTTGGTAAATTTTCCCACACTCGGCTTTTATTTTCCTTTTTATTGTCCTCTATTCTATTTTAAATGAATTCTAACATTTTGGGTTGTTTCTCAATTTATGTCCTTTCCGAGGTAACAATAATTTCGGTGTTAACACCTAGTTTTATCGTTCATAAATATGTATAAACATGATTTTGAATTCACTTAATTGAAAATTTTAAAATTTTTTACTAGAATTGGGTAGTCAGTATATAAGACTAGGGCTGTTCTTTATTATCAGAGAGCACTAGATTCTAATACAACTACTGCGTTACTAGTATTTCTAATGGTAACCAAGTGTACAAGTCAAAAATTTTTAAAATTCCGAAAGAATTTAACCCCTTCCCACACTTAAGATCTTGCAATACCCTCATTTGCAAGAAATCAGTAACATTTTAAATTATTGAGGGTGATTAGCGTAGAAAAATGATTAAATTTTACCAAAATTTCCAAACATATTGACGTTTGTTTGCTGAATGATAAATGGTGCACAACATTTGTTCATTCCGTCTTGTTGTTTCATCACATTTGTTTTTCATTTTGTCGTCAAAAGTACTAGCTTTTGCTGAACTTAATGCCAGTCTTTGAAAATGCGCTATTTTACTCTGTTTTGTACAATTGACAATATACATACAATACAAATATAAACATGCATGACAATTTGAAATGGGACTTAATATCCCACTTTCAAATCCTAAATGTGAAATATTAGTACACAATAATAATAAAAATGATAAAAATTACATAAATATATCCAATAACATAAGTTTAAACATGAAAAAGTAAAAAGATAAAAACATAAAAATCATAAAAATAACCAATGGAACCAAATCAGTCTGGATAGGGGTTCCAGTTCATCTCGTCAGGTGGGTTCCATTGTTGGTTATAGGTGTTCTGAGAAGCTTGGTTATAGTCATACCGGTTAAAGGGTGGTCGGATGTCGGGGCTGTGTGGCAGAAAATGAGCAGGTCGAGTAGGCACGTAGTTATTTGGTACCTGATATGATAGCTGGCTCATGATTTGGTGCTGATGAACTAACCAGCTATCATGTTGGCGTCCCCTATAGTCCTCGTATACTCGCTTGGAGTTCCACTGCTCGTACATACTATGTCTGGCCGCGTTCGTCATTGCTTCCTCATCTATACGAACGTGGACGTCAAGAATAGCATCTCAAAAGACATCCCTAATGTCTTCCTCTTCCTCCATTTCCTCGTCTGAACCTCTCTCTACCTGAGGATGATTACCTTCATAGGGAACTGCCTGGTTGCGTCTACTCTTTAATACCTTAGCACCCGCATAAACCCGCAATCCTATGGTCTCATCCTGTTCTCTACAAACCTGTAATGGACCCCCTTGGTTCCTATCAACACCTAAATACTCTCCAGTGAGAGTAACAAAAATACCTCCTCCTATTATACTCCCGTCCTGCATTCCTTCTACCATTTTAGATAAATAAAAACCAACACAGTAAGGGATATTAACAAAGCTTCTCGGGTCTCGAATACACTTTAGGTAAAATAAATCATGTAAGGTCATTTTCTCCTTATTGTGACCTCTCTGTGTAATCGAGTTAGCCAAAAATCTATGAATTACACGAAGCTCGGCTTTGTTAATATGTAAGTAGGAGTGTTTTCCTCCCAGTGTAAAAACATTATAGTTTGACATACACCTCCAAACGGCGTTCGCGTCAAAGTTCCTATCTACCCTTTCACCACGATAAATCAAACTCATACAATCGGGTAGTAGCAATTCACTAGGAGTGTAAATCTGTAATGCCCTGGCCATGTCCATCATGGACATTCTGTACATCCTACCGCCAAGGATAAATCTAAGAAAACTTCTATCGTCTAACCTATCTACATCTACATTTAACGCTATAGTACTCATCAGCTCAACACACCATTCCTTATATACAGGTCTACGAATGGTGATAAGACGTTCCCAATCTGTAAAAGAAGAACTGCCATACCTTTGAATCAAATGCTGTCTAACACGGTCAGCTAGATGGACTGTTTCCAACGGATTCCAATCAATTACCCTCGGCACCTCTACCTCTTTTGTTACCAATTTAAATTTATTACTTTGATATGCCGGGTAATCTCTTCATCGTCTATCGAATCTCAAATTAGGATGCAATGTGTGTTCAGGAATCGTTGGGTATTCTACAGGCGGATGCATCGGAAATACTATGAATTCATTAACATTCTGTAGCGGATCATAATAGGGTACATGTTGATCAGGCTGATGTTGTTGTTCCTGTTGTGGTACTTGTTCGGGTTCTGGCTCGTATTGCATTTCTGGTTCTGGTTCTGGTGCTGGAGCAGGTCATCTAGATGATGACGATGATGAACCTCCAGTATCAGCTTTCTGCAAAACACATTAAACACAAAGTTTGTGCATTCAAATATGCATTAGTGTTAGCAAAATAACAACTTAAAACAATCACAATAACATGTTAAATCAAAATTAAACTTATACACATTTTCACATTTTTTACAATTCTATACTTTTTCAAATAAGCACATATGAAAATGTATACAAAGTTCATAAGCATTTAACTCAAATAACATGTCAAAATAGTCATTACTAATAATTAAACAAGTCTCAAATTCCAATTATATCAAATTAATCAAGTTCATGAATTTTAGACTTAAAAAGTCCACTTTAATCTTCAAAAATCATGTTTAGGATCAATGTTTGGATCATTTAACTACCTAAACATGTTACACTACTTAATTTAGCAACAATTTATGACAAAAATCGGCCATAACCTGTTTATATCAAAAAGCCCCAAATTGCTCAAGAACACAAACCCTAGATTTCTAAAAATTTTGAAGTTTTTGGCTTCAAATCATGTTAAATAGCATCAATCTAGGTTATACATGCATAAAATACTAACAATTTAACACCAATTTCACTAGAAATTAACAAAATCGCATTAGGTAAAATATTGGTAATTTTCACAAAAACTAGCAAATTTATGAGTTTAGGGGTGTAATTTTTACCTTTTTGCTGAAGAATGCGAATCTAGGCATGATTAGAGCAAGAAATTTGACGAATTACGGTGAAAATTTGGTGAAATTTGGTAAAGTTTTGAGAGAGTTTCGTGTATGTGTGTGTTGTGGTTGAAGAACAGCTCGCTGGTTCTTTTTCTATCTGGCCTGATTTTCAGCTCCATGCGATCGCATGGAGTTGAAGTGTAAACCCCATGCGATCGCAAGGGGGTCCAGGTACAGTGAAAATTGTTTTTTTTTTTTTTATAAAAACTTTATAACTTCTAAAACATAAATTAATAGAATTAAAATTTTGCTTCTTTTTAGGATGAGGGCATTTCGGACCGTTGTCCTAGTCCGTCCCTCGACAAAATTTGTCAATTTTTAAGTGCGGTTTTAAAAGTAAAGATTTTTGAGTTTTTTAAATGTTTTTGGCATACTTTAATTCAATAAGATTAAAAATAATGATACTAAAAGTTCTCGTCCCTCCCTTGGGTAGAGCAATTTCGGTTCAACGACCTAGTCTTCAACTCACGACGAATTTTAAAAATCATATTTTTAACTTAATGAAATAAAGTAAATTTTTGTTTTTAAATTCACACCAAACTTAAATTTAAGATGCATAAAATTAAAAATTCATATTAATAAAATTTAAAGATTCTCACTAAACTTATATTATATTTTTGGTTTTATACATACAAACTTATATTAAAAATATTAATTTTCCAAATATTTACAATTTTAAATATATTGATTTAAAAAGTTTACAATATTATTTTAATATTAATTTTAAAAACAAAGTAAAAATAGAATTAAAAATCTTTTTGGTCTTTTATCCCACTTTAATCAATCAAATATTATCAAAAATATACGCCCCTCTTTTCAGTAAAGTAATTTTGGTTTCATAACCTAGTTTAACTCATGACGAATTTTTGAAATATTTTGGGTTGATTGATTAAAGATATTTATACCTTAGGAATAAACGGTAAATTTCACAGTGATGTAATAAATTTTTGTATGATATCAATAATTTCGGTCGCAAGACCTAATTTTATTGAATACCAATTTAATACTTTATAGCGAACAATTTAACGTTTATTATCAAAAGGTTAAAAATAAAAATAAAAATAAAAACTGTACATACTTACCTGTGAAATAGATTTCTTAGTGATATGCTCTAGTCCACTCATAAGATAGTCAGACTAATTGATTTTCCATGGCTACATAGGCGTAACCTCGAGCATTCAATGTTTTTTCTTCTAAACATATGAACGGTCTGTCTCTGCATAGAGTAACAAATTCGGTATTGGAATATGTCTGATTCGTCGAGCATTTTCCTTCGTGTGACCATTTTCCGTATTTGTGACATCTTTCAAGGTGTCGTGCTCTTCTTTTCGCTGCGGATTTTGATTTTCCTTTACCAAATTGTAACTTATTATTTTCGCATCTGGATTCTTTTCTTACTCCGTCCAATTTACCTCTGATTAATGATACTATTTCACTTAGAAGGGTGTCATTATTACGTTTAGTGATCAAAGCATGTAGTATTAGACCATGGTTTAATTCACAGGAAGTCTTCATCTCGTAAAACCTAAAAAAATAAAAATAGGGTGTCATTATTACGTTTAGTGATCAAAGCGTGTAGCATTAGACCATGGTTTAATTCACAGGAAGTCTTCATCTCGTAAAACCTAAAAAAATAAAAATTCAGAATGGGGGGAGAAGACTAGTTCTTTAGGGTCTGCTAGGGAAAGACCATTCGGGTTCCATTTTCGAGAACTACACGAAAAAAGAAAATCTAACTCTAACAGAAATAAATATTATCCTTTAAAGGCTTGATTCTCCCCACACTTAGTTAGCTGTGGTGTCGAAATTGTGATTAACTTCATTGTCGACTTCCATTGGACTATCTATGTAATGTTTAACTCTGTGACCATTAACCTTAAATTCAATCCCATTTGAATTTATTAATTCTATTGTTCCGTATGGGAAAAATCTTTTGACTATAAATGTTCTAGACCATCTTGATTTCAATTTTCCAGGAAATAGCTTGAATCGTGAATTGAAAAGAAGAACTCTGTCTCCCTCCTTCTTTAAATTCTTTTGAACTTCTGATTCTTTTATCATGCCATTTCTTCGTTCTTTCCTTATAGATCAACGAATTTTCGTATGCTTCATGTCTTAATTCTTCTAATTCGTTTAGTTGACTTAACCGTAGACGTCCAGCTTCATGTAAATCAAGATTACATGTCTTCAAAGCCCAAAATGCTTTGTGTTCAATTTCTACTGGAAGATGACATGCTTTTCCGTAAACGAGTTTAAAAGGTGTGGTTCCAATTGGAGTTTTGTGGGCTGTTCTAAAAGCCCAGAGTGCATCCTCCAATTTCATGGACCATTCCTTCGGATTTGATCCTACGATTTTCTCTAGAATGCGTTTTAAAGCTCGGTTGGTATTTTCAACTTGTCCACATGTTTGTGGATGATAAGCGGTTGAGATTTTATGAGTTACTCCATATCTTTTAAGAACTTTCTCAAGTTGATTATTATAGAAATGAGTACCCCGATCACTTATTAAAGCTTTCGGTGTTTCAAACCTTGCAAAAAGACGTTTTAAAAAGCTGACTACAACTCGTGCATTGTTAGTTGGGAGAGCTTGTGCTTCCGCCCATTTAGATACATAATCAATGGCAACGAGAATATATAGATTATTATGAAATTTTGGAAATGGACCCATAAAGTCAATACCCCAAATGTCAAATACTTCACATACTTGAATGACATTTTGTGGCATTTCATCACGTTGACTTATTTTTCCGGCCCTTTGACAAGCATCACAGGATTTGCAAAGAAGGTGTGCATCTTTGAAAATTGTAGGCCAATAGAATCCAGCATCATAAACTTTTCTTGCTGTAAGTTGAGGCCCATAATGCCCTCCTGTTGGTCCTGTGTGACAATGGTTTAAGATTTGACTAGCTTCATCTCTGAATACACATCGGCGTATTATTCCATCGGGACAACTTTTAAACAAATGTGGGTCTTCCCAGAAATAGTGTTTTATATCACTAAAGAATTTATTTCATTTTTGGTACGATAATCCTTTTTCAAGGAATCCACATACTAAGTAGTTTGCATAGTCTGCAAACCATGGAATTTCATTATAATCTATCTTCAATAGATATTCATCTGGAAAGTTGTCTTGTATGGCTGATTCATTTAGAACTTCTAATTCAGGATTTTCAAGACGAGAAATATGATCAGCGGCGAGATTTTCTGCTCCCTTTTTATCTCGGATTTCAATATCGAACTCTTGTAAGAGTAAGATCCAATGGATTAATCGTGGTTTGACATCTTGTTTCGAAAATAGGTATCTAAGAGCAGAATGGTCGGTATAGACCACCGTTTTAGCTAGAACGAGATATGAACGAAATTTGTCAAAAGCAAAGACAATAGCAAGGAGTTCTTTTTCAGTAGTTGTGTAATTTGTTTGTGCTCCTTGTAACGTCTTACTAGCATAATATATAGGTTGAAATCATTTTTCAATCCTTTGTCCTAAAACGGCTCCCATTGCAAAATCACTTGCATCGCACATTAGTTCAAACGGTAAATTCCACTTTGGAGTTATCATGATCGGCGCATTAGTGAGTTTCTCTTTAAGAATATTAAAAGATTTGATGCATTCATCTGAAAAGATGAATGGAGCATCCTTTTCTAGGAGTTTATTCATAGGAGTGGCAATTTTAGAAAAATCTTTTATGAAACGTCGATAAAAACCGGCATGTCCTAGAAAACTCCTAACTCCTCTAACATTGGTGGGATGTGGAAGTTTAGCAATTACATCTACTTTAGCTCTATCCACTTCAATTCCTTCCTTTGAAATTTTATGACCAAGAACGATGCCTTCTTTAACCATGAAATGGCATTTCTCCCAATTAAGTACTAGATTTGATTGTTCGCATCTAATAAGCATTCGTTCAAGATTAACTAAACATGATTCAAATGTATCACCGAAGACTGAAAAGTCATCCATGAAAACTTCCATGCATTCTTCTATCATGTCGTGAAAAATCTCCATCATGCACCTTTAAAAGGTTGCAGGGGCGTTGCAAAGTCCAAATGTCATGCGTTTGTAAGCAAAAGTACCATAAGGGCACGTGAATGTGGTTTTCTCTTGGTCTTCGGGTGCTATTGGAATTTGAAAGTATCCGGAAAAACCATCAAGAAAACAATAGTAACTATTTCCAGCTAATCTTTCCAACATTTGATCAATGAAAGGTAAGGGAAAGTGATCTTTTCTGGTGGCGTCATTTAATTTTCTATAATCAATACAAACACGCCATCCTGTTACAGTCCTAGTAGGAATAAGCTCATTTTTTTCATTTGTGATGACAGTCATGCCACCCTTCTTAGGCACGCATTGAACTGGGCTTACCCATGGACTATCAGAAATTGGATAAATTAAACCTGCATCAAGCAGATTAATAATTTCTTTCTTAACAACATCTTGCATATTAGGATTTAGTCTTCGTTGGCGTTGCACATACGTTTTATGACCTTCTTCCATAAGGATTTTATGTGTGCAATACGAAGGATTTATTCCTTTAATATCATGAATTTTCCATGCAATGGCTGGTTTATGAGCTTTTAGCACAGAAATGAGTTGTGATTTTTCATTTTCAGTAAGAGAAGATGATATTATTACAGGTAATTTAGATTCACCATGTAAATAAGCATATTCCAAATAGTTTGGAAGTGGCTTTAACTCTAATGTCGGTGGTTCTTCTATCGATGATTTATATCAATATCTGTCTTCTTCTTTTAGCATTTGAATTTCTTCTGTTATTGGTTCATATCCATTAACCATTAGTGTAGCTAACATTTCATTTTCATCAATTGGTTCAGTTTCTTCTCCTAAAGAACATTCTCCTGTTCCTTGTAATTCTGGAAATTCTTCTAATAATTCTGCATGTGATTCTATAGTTTGAATATAATAACAAGTATCATCTGCAGATTGCGGTTGTTGCATTGCTCTATCAACTGAAAAGGTAACACTCTCGTCCTCTATACTTAGGGTCAGTTTCTTACCAAACACGTCTATTATTGCTTTAGCCGTATTTAAGAATGATCTTCCTAATATGAGAGGAACTCGAGAATCTTCTTCCATGTCCAGAATAACAAAATCTACTGGAAATACTAAAGTACCAACTTTAACTAGCATGTTCTCCATTATCCCTCTAGGATATTTTACTGATCGATCGGCTAGTTGTATGCTTATTCGTGTTGGTTTTAATTCTCCAAGGTCTAGTTTAGCGTATAGTGAATACGACATTAAATTTATACTAGCACATAAGTCTGCCAATGCTTCTATTGAACTAAGACTACCCAGAAAACATGGAATTGTGAAACTTCCTGGATCTGATAATTTTTCTGGTATCTTATTCAACAGCACTACAGAACAATTAGCATTCATAGTAACAGCCGAGAGCTCTTCCATTTTCTTTCAATTTGTGATTACATCTTTCAGAAATTTAGCATATCTAGGCATTCCTGAAATCACATCAATGAAAGGAAGATTTACATTTATCTGTTTAAACATATCCAATAATTTGGATTGCTCGGCTTCAAGTCTCTCTTTTCTCATTTTACTTGGGTAAGGAAGTGGTGGTTGGTATGGTTTAACATAAGGTTTAGCCTTAACTGTGTTATCTTTATTAACCTTTTCAACTACCGGTTCTTTTTCCTTATCTTGTTCAGGTTGTGGTTCTTGTGGAGTAGGAATAGTTTCATCAGAAATTACAAGTATTTCAGGTGGTTTAAGTGTAATACCACTTCTTGTGGTAATGGCTTTAGCTGTTTTATTCCGGGGGTTAGCATTTGTATCACTAGGTAAACTTCCCGGTTTTCTTTCACCTATTAACCTTGCTAGGTTGCTCACTTCTTGTTTCAAATTTTGAATAGAAGCTTGTTGATTTCTAAATACTTGAGCATTTTGTTCATTGGTTTGTTTCTGAGATGTGAAAAATTGAGTTTGAGATCCAACTAGCTTCGTCATCATATCTACTAAATTTGGCTTTTTATCATCGGTTTGTGGTGGTTTGTTTTGAAAATTAGGTCTTTGCTGGTTGTAAGTATTATTGGATAGTTGTTGATTGCTAGGACCTTGTTGGTTGTTGTATGGAACATTTCGGTTATAATTCTGGTTTTGATTGTAGATCGGTCTTGGCGGTTGATAATTATTCTGATAATTATTTCCAGGCCTTTGGTTTAGATACGAAACATTCTCTCTTTGTTCCATTGTTAATTCAATACTGAGACAATCTTTTGTCAAATGTGGTCCTCCACACTGCTCACAACTAATTCGTATTGAGTGAATATCTTTAGTCATCTTTTCCATTCGTCTCTCGACATCATCTATCTTTGCGGAAATGGAATCTAAGTCATGGCTAGAATCGGCTCTAGCTGCTTTAGATGATCTAACGATATCTTTTTCTTGGTGCCACTCATGTGAGTGGGAAGCAGTGCTATCAATAATTTTGTAAGCATCAGTTTCTATTTTCTTCATAATAGAACCACCAGCTGCTATATCTATGTCTTTTCTTGTAGTGATGTCGCATCCTTGGTAGAATATTTGTACTATTTGACAGGTGTCTAAACCATGTTGCGGACATCCTCTCAATAACTTTCCAAATCTTGTCCATGCCTCATATAGAGTTTCATTTGGCTTCTGTGTGAACGTAACAATTTCTCCTTGAAGTCTTACGGCTTTAGATGCTGGAAAGAATTGTTTAAGAAATTTTTCAACTAAAACGTCCCATGTATCAATCGCCCCTTCAGGTAACGATTCTAACCAATCTTTGGCTTCTCCCTCTAACGTTCAGGGAAATAATATGAGATATATCTATTCATCCTCCACTTCTCTTATTTTAAATAGAGTGCAGATCCTATTAAAGGTACGAAGATGTTCATTTGGATCTTCCTTCGGCGCACCACTAAATTGGCATTGATTAGTTATCATGTGTAGGATTTGTCCTTTGATTTCATAATCTGGCGCATTAATGTCTGGTTGAGTAATTGCGTGACCTTGGCCAGTGCGTTTAGCTCTCATTCGGTCTTCCATACTTAGAGGTTCCAGATTTTCCATGATTGAATCTGTTGAATCTGAATCACTAGAGGATTCTGATTTAATGGTTCGTTCCTCAACAACCTATGTTTGAATGATTGGTGGTTCCAGAGGAAATATTAGTGGTTCAGGATCTATGAATTGTCCCTGAATATTCTCCGGATTCTCAATTGTGAGGTCGGGTTCAAAAAATGGATTATCGGAAATTTGAATTGGAGTACTTGGTCGACTGGATGACGATTCTTAAGAAAAATTAACGGCGACAATATTTGCTAGATGTCTTGATCGAGTTACAGGTGGTGAACATACAAAAGGTGGTGAACGTTTTGCTCGGTGCATTCACTGAATATCCTATTAGTTATAAAAAAGAAAGAAAAATTATATAAGTTATCCAATTAATAGACTTTTCTGATTTTGCCCACGTTTCGAATAACCAAAAGATGCAGCAGAGGGGCAGGATTCGTTTGGTCTCAATATAATTGAGTACTGTTTAGCTCCAATAATCCGGTCCACGTACAAATCCAACTATTACTACGAACCAGAAAATTTTGATGTCTATCAATTTAACCACTTAAAATAATTTTTCCTAATTTAAAGAAATTTTAGATAAAAAATAGAGAAAATTCCAAGTCCTAAAAACTAGGATGGCGAGAAATAAGAAAGAAAAAGAGCGCGTCGAAAAACGTCGAAAAAAATAAAAAGGGCGAAAAATAATAGGCGTCGAAAAATAAAAATAAGAAAGTAGCGCGTCGTAACTTAAAAGGCACTAAAATTTAAGAATTAAAAGTTGCGTCTAAAAATATTAAAGCTTAAAAGGAATTCTATATCCCAAATGGCAATAACTTAAAAAGGTACTAAAACTTAGAACAGCGTCGCAAAATTCTAAAGCATCTAAATCTTAGTCTAAAGAAAAAGCACTTAAGGGATTTTACGACAAAGCCTAAAAATCTAGAAATAAAAATAACTATGGCAAATACTATATTTAAAACTAAGTACGAGCGAAAAATAAAAATATTACGCTAAAACGAATAAAAAGGTACAAAATATAAAAAGATACTTAAAGTTGTAAAAAGTACAATTTTTTATAAAAATATAATTTTTATATTATTTATTTTATAAAACTATTAATTTTATAATTTATTAAAACTAAATAAACTAAAAATACAAAATAAACTTAAACTAAATAATAAATTAATTATAACCTAATTAGGGTTTTATAATAATAATTAAATATACACCGTAATTAATGCTGAATTAGGGTTGTTTGTGGCCTGTCAGAAGACCTCATGCGATCGCATGAGTTTTTGCCTTCGGACTCATGCGATCGCATGAGCTAGGTTTTTGGGCCACGGTCTGGGCTGCTACAGTACCAGGCCGAGAGTTTTTATATTTTTTTTCTATTTTAATGATTTATATATTTATAATATATTTATATAAATTAAATAAAACTTATATTTTTATAAAATAAAGATAAAGAAACTTTTATAGAACTTATATATTTAACAAACTCTTAAAAATATTTATATTTTTGTTTTTCTTTTTATATTTTTGCAATTTAAAACGTATTTTTACAAAATCGTATTTTTACAAAAGGAAACTAAAAATTAATAAAAATCTTATATATATATATATATATATATATATATATATATATATATATATATATATATATATATATATATATAGGGTTGCGCTTCCGGTGTTTAAGCAGAATTGTTCCCAGGCAGCGGCGCCAAAAATACTTGATGTGCGTAGAGGTGTATATGAAATAGCTTATATTTTACTAGGAAAAACTATTAAATACGATACAATTTTACACAAGATATTTATTTATTTATAGAATGGATATACCTAAACCTTGCTACAACACTTATAGGCAGTGTACCTAATCGTACAGTAGTGTAGTTTTTAGTAAGTTCCGTTCGTTCCACAGGGATACACTTAAACAAGCTTAACACTATATTAGTTTTAATTTATAAAAATTTAAATATATATATAAGTAATATTATTATTATAAAAAGGGGGTTTTTACTGTTTAATGACCGGTTTGTCGATTTTTAAAACTTTAATTCGGTAACATCCCGCCTTTTTCCGTTTACTTTTCCGTTATACTATTTTAAACTCTGTTATAAGTTTATAACATCTCCCGTTAATACGCGTTTTAAATTATCTCGTTTAGGTAATTCACGCACCCGTTTCCAAAGTTGAGGGACTAAGTTTGACAAAGGAGCAAAGAGGTGACTAGGTCAAAGAGTCAACACTCTTCCTCCTCCATTCATTATTTCTTTTCTTTTCCTTTTTTCTCTAATACTTTCACATATTCTCTCAAACACCATTTCAAAGATTCATCATCTAATCAAAATCTAGCAAGCTTCAATCTAAACTAATTTCATATTTGGAATCCTTGCAACTTCCTCTTCGATTCCATACCGATTACATCTCATTTGGGTAACTTTCTAAAATCACTAGATTTTGTGTTCTTGATGTTTTTAAGTTATAAAGTTGTTAATTAGTGTCTATGGCTCAAGTCTAACATGAATATATGATTTATATGTTTGATTTTGTTATTTGAAGTAACTAGTTTGAATATGAACTTTGGTGTGTTTGATTTGGTGATTTAGTTGTTTGAATGTTGTTAAAAGTTATAAATGCATGTATTAAATGTGTTCCTAGTATCACTAGCTTCAATTTGATGTGTAAGTTGTTTTAGAAAACTTCATAAACATGATTAGTGATTTTGATGTTGTTGGTTAGGGTTTGATAGAATTTAATGTGAACATTTAATGCTTTGAATGACATGAAATGTTATTTGTAAGTGTTAGGTTGTATTGTATGCTTGATCACCTTCGAAACGGCATATCATTCATGTAAATTGGTTGCCGAATCATCAAATTTCATTTATGAACTTGAATGCATTTAATGAGGAGCTTTGAATGTGATTTTGGTTGTTGTAAAAGTAAATGTGATTGTTGAAATGTGTTTAGTTGTTTTCCTTGTCAAAATACCTTTCCGATGATATAAGATACATGTTTTGGTTGTTTGCGGGTCATAAATGGTGATTGTTTGAAGTTAGGTTCGTGCATAAAACTTAAAAACTGCCAGATTTCTCTGTACAGGTAATGGCGCGGCGCGCCATATACCCGCGTGGCGCTCCAAAGTGGTCTGTCCAACTTTGTCAATTTTCGAATAATGTTTGCTATGCTATGCACCTCCGATTCACATGTAACTTGTTCTAACATGCTCATATATGATTAAAAACCTCAGAAAAATAGTTCGGGACCCGACCCGAATGTGTTGACTTTTTCGTTGACTTTGACCGACCAAAGTTTGACTTTTTGTCAAACTTAACCAAATGATTATGCAACATTCCTAACTTGTTTCTATACTTGTATCTTGCATGAAACTTGACAAATTGATTCACATGCTATATAATCGAGTCGTAACGAGCCATAGGACTAATTGAACATCTTTGACCAATCGTGACTATCGTTATTGATACAACCTATTTATTTAGGTCAAGACTAGCATTGTTCTTTGCACACGTTACTTGTCGAAGTACTTATTTACTCTTGCGCTCAAGGTGAGATCATAGTCCCACTTTTACTCTTTTGAACTTACATTTGGGATGAGAAAACATAAACATTTCTTTATAACTAAGTGAACACAAGTAGAGGAAAACAAACATTCTACATACGAGTTTAGAACGAAATCCTCAATTCGATTATCATTAGTTACACTTGCAGGGTGTAAGTGTAGGCGTGAACTTATGTTGTATGGCCATATGGGTTTGACAAACTCTCATCTCGGACGGTTCGCTACCGTCCACAGATGAAATATATTTTCGAGAAACAGTGTTGTTCTAGCACTATTAATAGGGTTCAACGGACGGAATGTTAAGCCTTGATAATTGGGTGCTCGTGAATATTAACTTTTAGAATGTATTACTATTTTATCATTGATGTAAATCTTGTGGTTCGACTTACTTTTACTCACTTACTTACTTAAACCTATGATTTCACCAACGTTTTCGTTGACAGATTTCTATATTTTTCTCAGGTCCTTGAACATTAGGTGATACATGCTTCCGCTCATTCTTTTGATACTTGCTTTGGATGTCGAGTATACATGCATATGTGGAGCGTCTTTTGACTACTTTAAACTGTGTCGCACGTGTTTCATTTGTACTTAAACATCGTTATGTACTAGTTATGGAAACTACTTTTGTAAACTTTGAAACATCCACACTTATGAAATGAATGCGACATATTTTTGGTCAAACTTTGTCTTAAAGACTTATGACCATGTAATGGGACCTACGTAGACGGCGCCGTCAAACATGATTTTGTCGGGTCGCTACAGATGGTATCAGAGCGTTGGTTGTAGGGATTTAGAGTTCACTGGTGTCAACCCCGAGTCATAAGGTACATTAGTGAGTCTAGACTACAACCGGCATATAGACTTGAAGTAGGAATTACTTGACTACTTGTGCATTATACTCGAACGTTTCTACTCACATCTACTTTTATTTCATCTTAATCTCACGTTGTTTAATTTGATTGACGCGCCACCTTGACTTAGTGAAATGATGTCGAATGCACATATGAATCAGGGTAATATAATTTTCGGGATTATATTACGGTGACTCATATGAACGTTCCGATATTGTGGCATAAAGAATTTAAGGCGAGTCAAGGAAAATTTTTTCTCTCTATCCTTATTCCATATCATGATTAGTATTATTGAAAATACTAATCAACGGTATTCTTGTGTTTTGAAGGAACAATGCCTCCTCGTCGTGTGCCACGCCATGAGACTCCCGAACAAGCTCTACAACGAATGATAGCCACCGCCGTGGAAACGGCTATGGCCGATCACTCCTCCAACAATAACAACAACCACAACAACAACAACAATGGAGCCGGTAACTCAAACGAAGGGTGCTCCTACAAATCCTTCATGGGGTGAAAACCTCACACTTTTGATGGAACCGGGGGACCGGTCGTGCTCACCCGATGGTTTGAGCAAACGGAATCCGTCTTTAGCATAAGCGGTTGTTGGGACCAAGACAAGGTCAAATACTCCTCACACACTTTCGCCGGTGTCGCCCTCACATGGTGGAACACCTATATACAATCGGTGGGTACCGATGAAGCTCATGCCCTCTCTTGGGCCGATTTAAGGGAAAAGATGATTGTTGAATATTTCCCTCGCGAAGAAACCCGAAAGCTCGAACAAGAGCTAAGAACTTTGAAGGCGGTCGGAAACGATCTCATGGCCTACAACCAACGCTTCGCCGAACTATCCTTGATGTGTCCTAATCTCGTGAACCCCGAAATGGACGGTCTTCCAAAAAGCATCAAACAAGGAGTGATGTCATCCAAACCCGTTAATCACCAAGCCGCTTTGAACATGGCCCGCCAATTGATTGAAACAGTTGATGAAATCGTAGTGCTGGCTCCTAAGGCCGAAGACAAATTGGGTGGCAACAAAAGGAAATGGGAAGCCACTCCATCAAGCAACTACAACAACAACACCTTCACCAAAAAGCCTTTCAACAACGACGGCAAGAAAGGTTATGCCGAAACTCAACCTTTTTGCAACAAATGTCACAAGCACCACTCGGGTGAATGCGGCAAGCTAATTTGCCACCGGTGCCAAGGAGTTGGTCATAAGGCCAACAATTGCACAAGCGCCGCCCCCATCGCTCGAAAAGGGCCCAATCCTCCAAAAACGGTCACTTGTTACGAATGTGGCCAAACGGGCCATTATAGAAATGCATGCCCGAAGAGGAAAGATAACCCCAATACGCGCGGCCGAGCTTTCAACATCAACACCGAGGAAGCCCGAGATGACAATGAATTGGTCACGGGTACGTTTCTTCTCAACAACACTTATGTTACTTGTTTATTCGATTCGGGTGCCGATAAGAGTTTTGTATCCAAGACTTTGACTCATTCTTTTAATACTCCACCATGTCCACTAGATACCACTTATACCATTGAAGTGGCCAACGGAAAACTATTGAGTGCCGACACATATTACCGGGGGTGTACGTTAAACATTTTGGGTAATGAGTTTGAAATTGACTTGATACCCATGGAACTAGGGAGCTTCGATGTAATAATCGATATGAATTGGCTAGCCAAAACGAAATCTCACATCCTTTGTGATCTTAACGCAATTCGAATCCCTATCGAGAATGGTGAACCTTTGATCGTCTATGGCGATAAGAGTTGCACCGGACTCAACCTCGTTTCGTGTATTAAAGTAAGAAAACTACTCCGTAAGGGTTGTTTTGCGATCCTTGCTCACGTTAAGAAAGTCGAGTCCGATGAGAAGCACATCGATGATGTGCCAATTGTTAGTGACTATTTAGATGTATTTCCCGATGAATTGCCGAGTCTTCCACCTCATCGACCGGTTGAATTCCAAATCGATCTTATTCCGGGAGCCACACCCGTAGCACGTGCACCATATAGACTCGCTCCATCCGAAATGCAAGAATTGCAAAGTCAAATCCAAGAACTACTTGATCGTGGTTTTATCCAACCTAGCCATTCACCTTGGGGCGCTCCGATTTTGTTTGTTAAAAAGAAAGACGGATCCCTACGAATGTGCATTGACTATCGTGAACTAAACAAATTGACGGTAAAGAATTGATATCCTCTTCCTCGCATCGATGACCTCTTTGATCAATTACAAGGGTCTTGTGTATATTCAAAAATCGATCTCCGCTTGGGTTATCATCAATTGAGGGTTAAGGGGGAAGATGTCTCCAAAACCGCTTTTCGAACTCGTGATGGTAGTTATGAATTTCTTGTAATGCCATTTGGTCTCACTAACGCACCGGCGGTGTTCATGGATCTTATGAACCGCGTGTGCAAACCGTATCTTGACAAATTCGTTATCGTGTTCATCGATGATATTTTAGTCTATTCAAAAAGTGAAGAAGAACACGAGGAACACCTCCGACTTGTGCTTGAACTTTTAAGACAAGAACAACTCTATGCCAAATTCTCCAAGTATGAATTTTGGTTAAAGGAAGTTCAATTTCTTGGTCATGTTGTAAGTGACCAAGGTATTAAAGTCGATCCAACGAAAATCGAAGCCATTAGTAAATGGGAGACTCCTACTACTCCTACTCACATCCGTCAATTCTTGGGTCTCGCCGGATACTACCGTAGATTCATCAAGGATTTTTCTTTGGTTGCTCGTCCTCTAACCACGTTAACTCATAAGGGAAGAAAATTCGTTTGGGCAACCGAACATGAATCCGAATTCCAAATCTTGAAAACGAAGCTAACCACCGCTCCTATCTTGTCACTTCCCGAAGGCAATGATGACTTTGTTGTATATTGCGATGCCTCGAAACATGGTTTTGGGTGTGTATTGATGCAACGAACGAAAGTCATTGCTTATGCTTCTCGACAACTCAAAATTCATGAACGAAACTACACGACGCATGATCTCGAACTCGGAGCCGTTGTCTTTGCACTTAAAATGTGGAGACACTATCTTTATGGAACCAAGAGTACTATCTTTACCGACCACAAAAGTCTCCAACACATTTTCGATCAAAAGCAACTAAACATGAGACAACGAAGGTGGACTGAAACCTTAAACGATTACGATTGCGAGCTTCGTTACCATCCCGGAAAGGTAAATGTAGTAGCCGATGCCTTAAGTCGAAAAGAAAGAGCGGTGCCTCTTCGTGTCCGAGCTTTAAACATCACCATTTACACCAACCTTAATAGCCAAATTCGGGTAGCCCAAGATGAGGCTCTCAAGGATGAAAACGTTTCACACGAGCTCTTGAACATTCTCGTCTCTTGATTCGAAGTTAGGGAGACCGGACTTCGATATTTTGCCGGAAGGATTTGGGTGCCTAGATATGGGGACCTACGAAGTCTTATTTTAGATGAAGCCCATAAGTCACGATACTCAATTCACCCCGGTGCCAATAAGATGTACCATGACCTTAAACAACAATATTGGTGGCCGAACATCAAAAGGGACGTAGCTACTTATGTTTCCAAGTGTTTGACATGTTCCAAAGTCAAAGCCGAACACCAAAGACCGTCCGGATTACTTCAACAACCCGAAATCCCGCAATGGAAGTGGGAAAGGATAACGATGGATTTTATCACCAAACTACCAAAAACGTCGAGCGGTTATGATACTATTTGGGTTATTGTTGACCGTCTCACCAAATCCGCACACTTCCTTGCCATGAAAGAAACGGAAAAAATGGAGAAACTTGCACAACTTTACATCAAGGAGATCGTAGCCCGACACGGTGTACCTTTATCGATTATCTCCGACCGAGATGGCCGTTTTGTTTCTAGATTTTGTCGTACCTTGCAAGAAGCGTTCGGAACGCGTTTAGACATGAGCACCGCATATCATCCTCAAACCGATGGACAAAGCGAACGTACAATTCAAACCTTAGAGGACATGTTACGAGCTTGCGTGGTTGATTTTGGAAAAGCTTGGGACAAGCACTTACCTCTCGCCGAGTTCTCTTACAACAATAGTTATCACGCGAGTATTAAAGCCGCACCTTTTGAAGTGCTATATGGCCGAAAATGTCGTTCACCTCTTTGTTGGGCCGAGGTAGGCGACGTGCAAATCACCGGACCCGAACTCATTCACGGAACCACCGAAAAGATCGTACAAATCCGAGATAGGCTTCGGACGGCCCGGAGTCGTCAAAAGAGTTATACCGACAAATGACGCAACGACCTCGAATTTCAAGTCGGTGACCGAGTAATGTTAAAAGTCGCACCTTGGAAAGGTGTAATCCGTTTTGGGAAACGCGGGAAGCTAAATCCGCGGTATATTGGTCCTTTCGAAATCTTGGAGCGTATTGGAACCGTTGCTTATCGTTTAGATCTTCCGCCTCAATTGAACTCCGTTCATCCTACCTTCCATGTATCTAACTTGAAAAAGTGTCTTGCCGAACCCGATATCATCATCCCTCTCGAGGAACTTACTATTGATGACAAACTCCATTTTGTGGAAGAACCGGTTGAAATTGTGGACACCTTCGTCAAGACGTTAAAACAAAGCCGAATTCCGATTGTCAAGGTTCGTTGGAATGCCAAAAGAGGACCCGAGTTTACTTGGGAAAGGCAAGACTAAATGCAAAAGAAATACCCTCACTTGTTCCCGGTTCCGGAAACGCAAGATTTCGAGGAAGCAACAACGACTACTACGCCTACTTAAATTTCGGGACGAAATTTCTTTTAAGGAGTAGGTAATGTAACATCCCGCCTTTTTCCGTTTACTTTTCCGTTATACTATTTTAAACTCTGTTATATGTTTATAACATCTCCCGTTAATACGCGTTTTAAATTATCTCGTTTAGGTAATTCACGCACCCGTTTCCAAAGTTGAGGGACTAAGTTTGACAAAGGAGCAAAGAGGTGACTAGGTCAAAGAGTCAACACTCTTCCTCCTCCATTCATTATTTCTTTTCTTTTCCTTTTTTCTCTAATACTTTCACAAATTCTCTCAAACACCATTTCAAAGATTCATCATCTAATCAAAATCTAGCAAGCTTCAATCTAAACTAATTTCATATTTGGAATCCTTGCAACTTCCTCTTCGATTCCATACCGATTACTTCTCATTTGGGTAACTTTCTAAAATCACTAGATTTTGTGTTCTTGATGTTTTTAAGTTATAAAGTTGTTAATTAGTGTCTATGGCTCAAGTCTAACATGAATATATGATTTATATATTCGATTTCGTTATTTGAAGTAACTAGTTTGAATATGAACTTTGGTGTGTTTGATTTGGTGATTTGGTTGTTTGAATGTTGTTAAAAGTTATAAATGCATGTATTAAATGTGTTCCTAGTATCACTAGCTTCAATTTGATGTGTAAGTTGTTTTAGAAAACTTCATAAACATGATTAGTGATTTTGATGTTGTTGGTTAGGGTTTGATAGAATTTAATGTAAACATTTAATGCTTTGAATGACATGAAATGTTATTTGTAAGTGTTAGGTTGTATTGTATGCTTGATCACCTTCGAAACGGCATATCATTCATGTAAATTGGTTGCCGAATCATCAAATTTCATTTATGAACTTGAATGCATTTAATGAGGAGCTTTGAATGTGATTTTTGTTGTTGTAAAAGTAAATGTGATTGTTGAAATGTGTTTAGTTGTTTTCGTTGTCAAAATACCTTTCCGATGATATAAGATACATATTTTGGTTGTTTGCGGGTCATAAATGGTGATTGTTTGAAGTTAGGTTCGTGCATAAAACTTAAAAACTGCCAGATTTCTCTGTACAGGTAATGGCGCGGCGTGCCATATACCCGCGCGGCGCGCCAAAGTGGTCTGTCCAACTTTGTCAATTTTCGAATAATGTTTGCTATGCTATGCACCTCCGATTCACATGTAACTTGTTCTAACATGCTCATATATGATTAAAAACCTCAGAAAAATAGTTCGTGACCCGACCCGAACGTGTTGACTTTTTCGTTGACTTTGACCGACCAAAGTTTGACTTTTTGTCAAACTTAACCAAATGATTATGCAACATTCCTAACTTGTTTCTATACTTGTATCTTGCATGAAACTTGACAAATTGATTCACATGCTATATAATCGAGTCGTAAGGAGCCATAGGACTAATTGAACATCTTTGACCAATCGTGACTATCGTTATTGATACAACCTATTTATTTAGGTCAAGACTAGCATTGTTCTTTGCACACGTTACTTGTCGAAGTACTTATTTACTCTTGCGCTCAAGGTGAGATCATAGTCCCACTTTTACTCTTTTGAACTTACATTTGGGATGAGAAAACATAAACATTTCTTTATAACTAAGTGAACACAAGTAGAGGAAAACAAACATTCTACATACGAGTTTAGAACGAAATCCTCAATTCGATTATCATTAGTTACACTTGCAGGGTGTAAGTGTAGGCGTGAACTTATGTTGTATGGCCATATGGGTTTGACAAACCCTCATCTCGGACGGTTCGCTACCGTCCACAGATGAAATATATTTTCGAGAAACAGTGTTGTTCTAGCACTATTAATGGGGTTCAACGGACGGAATGTTAAGCCTTGATAATTGGGTGCTCGTGAATATTAACTTTTAGAATGTATTACTATTTTATCATTGATGTAAATCTTGTGGTTCGACTTACTTTTACTCACTTACTTACTTAAACCTATGATTTCACCAACGTTTTCGTTGACAGATTTCTATGTTTTTCTCAGGTCCTTGAACATTAGGTGATACATGCTTCCGCTCATTCTTTTGATACTTGCTTTGGATGTCGAGTATACATGCATATGTGGAGCGTCTTTTGACTACTTTAAACTATGTCGCACGTGTTTCATTTTTACTTAAACATCGTTATGTACTAATTATGGAAACTACTTTTGTAAACTTTGAAACATCCACACTTATGAAATGAATGCGACATATTTTCGGTCAAACTTTGTCTTAAAGACTTATGACCATGTAATGGGACCTACGTAGACGGCGCCGTCAAACATGATTTTGTCGGGTCACTACAGATGGTATCAGAGCGTTGGTTGTAGGGATTTAGAGTTCACTGGTGTCAACCCCGAGTCATAGGGTACATTAGTGAGTCTAGACTACAACCGGCATATAGACTTGAAGTAGGAATTACTTGACTACTTGTGCATTATACTCGAACGTTTCTACTCACATCTACTTTTATTTCATCTTAATCTCACGTTGTTTAATTTGATTGACGCGCCACCTTGACTTAGTGAAATGATGTCGAATGCACATATGAATCAGGGTAATATAATTTTCGGGATTATATTACGGTGGCTCATATGAACGTTCCGATATTGTGGCATAAAGAATTTAAGGCGAGTCAAGGAAAATTTTTTCTCTCTATCCTTATTCCATATCATGATTAGTATTATTGAAAATACTAATCAACGGTATTCTTGTTTTTTGAAGGAACAATGCCTCCTCGTCGTGTGCCACGCCATGAGACTCCCGAACAAGCTCTACAACGAATGATAGCCACCGCCGTGGAAGCGGCCATGGCCGATCACTCCTCCAACAATAACAACAACCACAACAACAACAACAATGGAGCCGGTAACTCAAACGAAGGGTGCTCCTACAAATCCTTCATGGGGTGCAAACCTCACACTTTTGATGGAACCGGGGGACCGGTCATGCTCACCCGATGGTTTGAGCAAACGGAAGCCGTCTTTAGCATAAGCGGTTGTTGGGACCAAGACAAGGTCAAATACTCCTCACACACTTTCACCGGTGTCGCCCTCACATGGTGGAACACCTATATACAATCGGTGGGTACCGATGAAGCTCATGCCCTCTCTTGGGCCGATTTAAGGGAAAAGATGATTCTTGAATATTTCCCTCGCGAAGAAACCCGAAAGCTCGAACAAGAGCTAAGAACTTTGAAGGCGGTCGGAAACGATCTCAAGGCCTACAACCAACGCTTCGCCGAACTATCCTTGATGTGTCCTAATCTCGTGAACCCCGAATCTCAAAGGGTTGAACTATATATGGACGGTCTTCCAAAAAGCATCAAACAAGGAGTGATGTCATCCAAACCCGTTAATCACCAAGCCGCTTTGAACATGGCCCGCCAATTGATTGAAACAGTTGATGAAATCGTAGTGCCGGCTCTTAAGGCCGAAGACAAATTGGGTGGCAACAAAAGGAAATATGAAGCCACTCCATCAAGCAACTACAACAACAACACCTTCACCAAAAAGCCTTTCAACAACGACGGCAAGAAAGGTTATGCCGAAACTCAACCTTTTTGCAACAAATGTCACAAGCACCACTAGGGTGAATGCGGCAAGCTAATTTGCCACCGGTGCCAAGGAGTTGGTCATAAGGCCAACATTTGCACAAGCGCCGCCCCCATCGCTCGAAAAGGGCCCAATCCTCCAAAAACGGTCACTTGTTACGAATGTGGCCAAACGGGCCATTATAGAAATGCATGCCCGAAGAGGAAAGATAACCCCAATACGCGCGGCCGAGCTTTCAACATCAACACCGAGGAAGCCCGAGATGACAATGAATTGGTCACGGGTACGTTTCTTCTCAACAACACTTATGTTACTTGTTTATTCGATTCGGGTGCCGATAAGAGTTTTGTATCCAAGACTTTGACTCATTCTTTTAATACTCCACCACGTCCACTAGATACCACTTATACCATTGAAGTGGCCAACGGAAAACTATTGAGTGCCGACACATATTACCGGGGGTGTACGTTAAACATTTTGGGTAATGAGTTTGAAATTGACTTGATACCCATGGAACTAGGGAGCTTCAATGTAATAATCGATATAAATTGGCTAGCCAAAACGAAATCTCACATCCTTTGTGATCTTAACGCAATTCGAATCCCTATCGAGAATGGTGAACCTTTGATCGTCTATGGCGATAAGAGTTGCACCGGACTCAACCTCGTTTCGTGTATTAAAGTTAGAAAACTACTCCGTAAGGGTTGTTTTGCGATCCTTGCTCACGTTAAGAAAGTCGAGTCCGATGAGAAGCACATCGATGATGTGCCAATTGTTAGTGACTATTTAGATGTATTTCCCGATGAATTGCCGGGTCTTCCACCTCATCGACCGGTTGAATTCCAAATCGATCTTATTCCGGGAGCCGCACCCGTAGCACGTGCACCATATAGACTCGCTCCATCCGAAATGCAAGAATTTCAAAGTCAAATCCAAGAACTACTTGATCGTGGTTTTATCCAACCTAGCCATTCACCTTGGGGCGCTCCGATTTTGTTTGTTAAAAAGAAAGACGGATCCCTAAAATGTGCATTGACTATCGTGAACTAAACAAATTGACGGTAAAGAATCGATATCCTCTTCCTCGCATCGATGACCTCTTTGATCAATTACAAGGGTCTTGTGTATATTCAAAAATCGATCTCCGCTCGAGTTATCATCAATTGAGGGTTAAGGGGGAAGATGTCTCCAAAACCGCTTTTCGAACTCGTTATGGTAGTTATGAATTTCTTGTAATGCCATTTGGTCTCACTAACGCACCGGCGGTGTTCATGGATCTTATGAACCGCGTGTGCAAACCGTATCTTGACAAATTCGTTATCGTGTTCATCGATGATATTTTAGTCTATTCAAAAAGTGAAGAAGAACACGAGGAACACCTCCGACTTGTGCTTGAACTTTTAAGACAAGAACAACTCTATGCCAAATTCTCCAAGTGTGAATTTTGGTTAAAGGAAGTTCAATTTCTTGGTCATGTTGTAAGTGACCAAGGTATTAAAGTCGATCCAACGAAAATCGAAGCCATTAGTAAATGGGAGACTCCTACTACTCCTACTCACATCCGTCAATTCTTGGGTCTCGCTGGATACTACCGTAGATTCATCAAGGATTTTTCTTTGGTTGCTCGTCCTCTAACCACGTTAACTCATAAGGGAAGAAAATTCGTTTGGGCAACCGAACATGAATCCGCATTCCAAATCTTGAAAACGAAGCTAACCACCGCTCCTATCTTGTCACTTCCCGAAGGCAATGATGACTTTGTTGTATATTGCGATGCTTCGAAACATGGTTTTGGGTGTGTATTGATGCAACGAACGAAAGTCATTGCTTATGCTTCTCGACAACTCAAAATTCATGAACGAAACTACACGACGCATGATCTCGAACTCGGAGCTGTTGTCTTTGCACTTAAAATGTGGAGACACTATCTTTATGGAACCAAGAGTACTATCTTTACCGACCACAAAAGTCTCCAACACATTTTCGATCAAAAGCAACTAAACATGAGACAACGAAGGTGGACTAAAACCTTAAATGATTACGATTGCGAGCTTCGTTACCATCCCGGAAAGGCAAATGTAGTAGCCGATGCCTTAAGTCGAAAAGAAAGAGCGGTGCCTCTTCGTGTCCGAGCTTTAAACATCACCATTCACACCAACCTTAATAGCCAAATTCGGGTAGCCCAAGATGAGGCTCTCAAGGATGAAAACGTTTCACACGAGCTCTTGAACATTCTCGTCTCTCGATTCGAAGTTAGGGAGACCGGACTTCGATATTTCGCCGGAAGGATTTGGGTGCCTAGATACGGGGACCTACGAAGTCTTATTTTAGATGAAGCCCATAAGTCACGATACTCAATTCACCCCGGTGCCAATAAGATGTACCATGACCTTAAACAACAATATTGGTGGCCGAACATCAAAAGGGACGTAGCTACTTATGTTTCCAAGTGTTTGACATGTTCCAAAGTCAAAGCCGAACACCAAAGACCGTCCGGATTACTTCAACAACCCGAAATCCCGCAATGGAAGTGGGAAAGGATAACGATGGATTTTATCACCAAACTACCAAAAACGTCGGGCGGTTATGATACTATTTGGGTTATTGTTGACCGTCTCACCAAATCCGCACACTTCCTTGCCATGAAAGAAACGGACAAAATTGAGAAACTTGCACAACTTTACATCAAGGAGATTGTAGCCCGACACGGTGTACCTTTATCGATTATCTCCGACCGAGATGGCCGTTTTGTTTCTAGATTTTGGCGTACCTTGCAAGAAGCGTTGGGAACGCGTTTAGACATGAGCACCGCATATCATCCTCAAACCGATGGACAAAGCAAACGTACAATTCAAACCTTAGAGGACATGTTACGAGCTTGCGTGGTTGATTTTGGAAAAGCTTGGGACAAGCACTTACCTCTCGCCGAGTTCTCTTACAACAATAGTTATCACGCGAGTATTAAAGCCGCACCTTTTGAAACGCTATATGGCCGAAAATGTCGTTCACCTCTTTGTTGGGCCGAGGTAGGCGACGTGCAAATCACCGGACCCGAACTCATTCACGAAACCACCGAGAAGATCGTACAAATCCGAGATAGGCTTCGGACGGCCCGGAGTCGTCAAAAGCGTTATACCGACAAACGATGCAACGACCTCGAATTTCAAGTCGGTGACCGAGTAATGTTAAAAGTCGCACCTTGGAAAGGTGTAATCCGTTTTGGGAAACGCGGGAAGCTAAATCCGCGGTATATTGGTCCTTTCGAAATCTTGGAGCGTATTGGAACCGTTGCTTATCGTTTAGATCTTCTGCCTCAATTGAACTCCGTTCATCCTACCTTCCATGTATCTAACTTGAAAAAGTGTCTTGCCGAACCCGATATCGTCATCCCTCTCGAGGAACTTACTATTGATGACAAACTCCATTTTGTGGAAGAACCGGTTGAAATTGTGGACACCTCCGTCAAGACGTTAAAACAAAGCCGAATTCCGATTGTCAAGGTTCGTTGGAATGCCAAAAGAGGACCCGAGTTTACTTGGGAAAGGCAAGACCAAATGCAAAAGAAATACCCTCACTTGTTCCCGGTTCCAGAAACGCAAGATTTCGAGGAAGCAACAACGACTACTACGCCTACTTAAATTTCGGGACGAAATTTCTTTTAAGGAGTAGGTAATGTAACATCCCGCCTTTTTCCGTTTACTTTTCCGTTATACTATTTTAAACTCTGTTATATGTTTATAACATATCCCGTTAATACGCGTTTTAAATTATCTCGTTTAGGTAATTCACGCACCCGTTTCCAAAGTTGAGGGACTAAGTTTGACAAAGGAGCAAAGAGGTGACTAGGTCAAAGAGTCAACACTCTTCCTCCTCCATTCATTATTTCTTTTCTTTTCCTTTTTTCTCTAATACTTTCACAAATTCTCTCTAACACCATTTCAAAGATTCATCATCTAATCAAAATCTAGCAAGCTTCAATCTAAACTAATTTCATATTTGGAATCCTTGCAACTTCCTCTTCGATTCCATACCGATTACTTCTCATTTGGGTAACTTTCTAAAATCACTAGATTTTGTGTTCTTGATGTTTTTAAGTTATAAAGTTGTTAATTAGTGTCTATGGCTCAAGTCTAACATGAATATATGATTTATATATTCGATTTCGTTATTTGAAGTAACTAGTTTGAATATGAACTTTGGTGTGTTTGATTTGGTGATTTGGTAGTTTGAATGTTGTTAAAAGTTATAAATGCATGTATTAAATGTGTTCCTAGTATCACTAGCTTCAATTTGATGTGTAAGTTGTTTTAGAAAACTTCATAAACATGATTAGTGATTTTGATGTTGTTGGTTAGGGTTTGATAGAATTTAATGTAAACATTTAATGCTTTGAATGACATGAAATGTTATTTGTAAGTGTTAGGTTGTATTGTATGCTTGATCACCTTCGAAACGGCATATCATTCATGTAAATTGGTTGCCGAATCATCAAATTTCATTTATGAACTTGAATGCATTTAATGAGGAGCTTTGAATGTGATTTTGGTTGTTGTAAAAGTAAATGTGATTGTTGAAATGTGTTTAGTTGTTTTCGTTGTCAAAATACCTTTCCGATGATATAAGATACATATTTTGGTTGTTTGCGGGTCATAAATGGTGATTGTTTGAAGTTAGGTTCGTGCATAAAACTTAAAAACTGCCAGATTTCTCTGTACAGGTAATGGCGCGGCGCGCCATATACCCGCGCGGCGCGCCAAAGTGGTCTGTCCAACTTTGTCAATTTTCGAATAATGTTTGCTATGCTATGCACCTCCGATTCACATGTAACTTGTTCTAACATGCTCATATATGATTAAAAACCTCAGAAAAATAGTTCGGGACCCGACCCGAACGTGTTGACTTTTTCGTTGACTTTGACCGACCAAAGTTTGACTTTTTGTCAAACTTAACCAAATGATTATGCAACATTCCTAACTTGTTTCTATACTTGTATCTTGCATGAAACTTGACAAATTGATTCACATGCTATATAATCGAGTCGTAACGAGCCATAGGACTAATTGAACATCTTTGACCAATCGTGACTATCGTTATTGATACAACCTATTTGTTTAGGTCAAGACTAGCATTGTTCTTTGCACACGTTACTTGTCGAAGTACTTATTTACTCTTGCGCTCAAGGTGAGATCATAGTCCCACTTTTACTCTTTTGAACTTACATTTAGGATGAGAAAACATAAACATTTCTTTATAACTAAGTGAACACAAGTAGAGGAAAACAAACATTCTACATACGAGTTTAGAACGAAATCCTCAATTCGATTATCATTAGTTACACTTGCAGGGTGTAAGTGTAGGCGTGAACTTATGTTGTATGGCCATATGGGTTTGACAAACCCTCATCTCGGACGGTTCGCTACCGTCCACAGATGAAATATATTTTCGAGAAACAGTGTTGTTCTAGCACTATTAATGGGGTTCAACGGACGGAATGTTAAGCCTTGATAATTGGGTGCTCGTGAATATTAACTTTTAGAATGTATTAC
Source organism: Rutidosis leptorrhynchoides (assembly GCF_046630445.1). NCBI lineage: Eukaryota > Viridiplantae > Streptophyta > Magnoliopsida > Asterales > Asteraceae > Rutidosis > Rutidosis leptorrhynchoides. Next base: position 241,632,712 of record NC_092334.1, on the reverse strand, counting down.
TATTTTATCATTGATGTAAATCTTGTGGTTCGACTTACTTTTACTCACTTACTTACTTAAACCTATGATTTCACCAACGTTTTCGTTGACAGATTTCTATGTTTTTCTCAGGTCCTTGAACATTAGGTGATACATGCTTCCGCTCATTCTTTTGATACTTGCTTTGGATGTCGAGTATACATGCATATGTGGAGCGTCTTTTGACTACTTTAAACTGTGTCGCACGTGTTTCATTTGTACTTAAACATCGTTATGTACTAGTTATGGAAACTACTTTTGTAAACTTTGAAACATCCACACTTATGAAATGAATGCGACATATTTTCGGTCAAACTTTATCTTAAAGACTTATGACCATGTAATGGGACCTACGTAGACGGCGCCGTCAAACATGATTTTGTCGGGTCGCTACATAGTCGCAGTTAAAACCTAATGTAAAATATTAAATAAATAAAAGACTTAATTTAAAGCGTAAAGTAAATAACGATAATGAAATTGCGATAAATTAAAGTGCGATAAAATAAAATTACGATAATTAAAGAGTACGAAAATTAAAAGTGCAATTAAATACAATGACAATAAATAAAAGTGCAATTAAATACAATAACAATAAATAAAAGTGCAATAATTAGAAGTTCAATTAAATATGAAAATAAAGGAATTATGCTTATTTAAACTTCCGTAATCATGATGTTTGACTTGTTGATTTTAGTTTATTCCCATGGGTTAATTGTTCTTTGTCCTGGATTATTTAATATGTCCGTCTGGTTTTTTGTCCATAACAGTCCATCAGTCATAAATATAAAATGCGAGTATCCTCGTCAAATTATCCTTATATCCGAAGTTAAATATTCCAACTAATTGGGGATTTAAACTGTAACAAGGTTTTAATACTTTGTTTAATAATTACACCAGGTTATCGACTCCGTGTAACCCAAGGTTTTAATACTTTGTTATCAATTATGTCAAGTGTCCTTGTACGTAATTTCACCCCTGTTTTAATAAGTCTATTAATTATTAATCCATTCCCGTGTCCATTTAAATAAACGATTATTCGTACATATAAATCTCCCGCCCATCGTGTCTGATCGAGTGTATATAGTTATTTATAGGTACGTCCAATTGTAAATCTTTATATTAAAATTAATAAACTATCATTTAGTTAAACAAATATAAAGCCCATTAATAGCCCATAGTCTAATTTCCACAAGTGTCATTCTTTTGTCCGAACCTCAATTATGGTACAAAGCCCAATTACCCAATTTTAGTAATTAGCCCAACATCATGATTACTTTGTTTTAAATAAGCATAATAATAACTTAGCTACGAGACATTAAATTAAAAAGGTTGAACATAACTTACAATGATTAAAAATAGCGTAGCATTACACGGACAGAATTTTGACTTACACACTTACAACATTCGCTAACATACCCTTATTATTAGAAATTAAAATTAAAATATATATATATATATATATATATATATATATATATATATATATATATTACGTATGAATGAAGAAGAAAAAGATGTGTTTGATGTTCACCAAACTGCGAATTTTATAGGCATGTGGGCTGGAAAAGGGGCTCATGCGATCGCATGAGTTTTGCTCCTCCAGGCCATGCGATCGCATGGCCAGCTGGGGAGGCTCACATGTTGTTGTTTTCTTCTACCGACGATTTTTTATAATATAATATAATATATATATATATATATTAATTTTAAGAATTAATTATATATTATATTATATTCATGTGCATAGTTGACTTGTAATTTTTAGTCCGTTGCGTCGAGCGTTGAGAGTTGACTCTGGTCCCGGTTCTGGATTTTCGAACGTCCTTGCGTACAATTTAATATCTTGTATTTTGCGTTTCGAATCTTATACTCTTGTAATTTTGAGACGTTTCTCATCAATAATTGGAACCTCTTGGATTGTACTTTGTACTTTTGAGCTTTTTGGTCATTTGCGTCTTCAATTCGTCGAATCTGTCTTTTGTCTTCACCTTTTATTATTTAAACGAATATCACTTATAAATAGAACAATTGCAACTAAAAGCTTGTCTTTCTTGAGGGATAATGCTATGAAATATATGTTTGTTTTTAGCATTATCAGTAATCGTTAATATACCTATGATGTTCTAGAATTTTTGAATGATATGAATATTTTTCTGGGTTTTATGAATAGAAGTGATGTTCTATCACAGTTTTGAAGTCAAAGTATAGTTTTGAAAGACGTAGGAATCTAAGAGTGATGATACCGGTTATATCTCGAATTGAATTCTGAGATTTCAAAATCAAAATATGTAATTGGATTTGAATGAGTATGGTTATTTTTTTTATTTCCATAAAAGAATGTATATCGTTGTGAAGGTAGCGAGTATAGTTGGTGATTGCTATATCAGATTCGAAGAATGTAACATATTAATTGTGAATTTATATATCTCTCGTGTATTACCTACCCGTTAAAATTTTTTTCACAATTAATATTTTGTACAAAAGAATTTAATTATAGTGTTTGTGAAAATATATATGTGTATATTTTCTTCAGATGTAACATAGATTTCATGAATTAATATTAAATTAAACTCATTTGATTTACGGTTGAAACTAGAATTGAATAATTTCTAAAACTTTAGAAATTTTGTAATTTTCGCGGATTATGAAATTATGAATCAATACTTCATTATTTATTTTTAGTGATATTTCCTCGGTGAATGATGTTGGTGCTTGTGGAATTCTTGCGAACTTTGCATGGTACGAATGATGTTTTCTTAGAAAGTTTCGAGTACATTGAAGATGAAGGTGTAATATCAAACATATAATTGAATAATACACTTAGTTTATTATGAAATGGAATTTATTGAATTGAAACAGGAATTGTAGTTAACGATGGTTAAGTTGTTAACGAAGGATTATAGCATATTAGTAATATGAATTTAGCTGAGTAATATCTACCCTTTTTCAATTCATACATAATAGCTTAGTACGAAAAGATTTATGATGGTTTCAAAATTTATATATATAAGATATACATATAAATTTTTCAGAGGAATTGAGTTAATACTTCATAATTTTATTGATACAATATAATCGTTGTTGATTCGTAATGATGTCTACGGTGATTCTTGAAATGGCGGAGCTTGTGATGTTATAGGTGCTACTGATTCTGACGATGCTGACGGCACTGACTGTGCTGGTGATGCTAACACTACTGTTGATGCTGCTGGTAAAACAAGTCTAGCTTATAAATCACGCACCATTCTTGTCAGGGTTTCTATTCTTCCTTCTATTATTTTGGTTCATTCATATGATTTATGGTTAGGGCTAGAATAGATAATCTCTAAAATCTAAGACTTTAGAGATTACATAATCACCACAGAATGTTTCTCCAATGAAGTTATGAATCCATACTTCATCCGTTATTGTTGTTGGCACATCTTGGTATCTACAGTGTATATGACGTCGATGCTCGTGGGACGGATTATGAAGTTGAGGTTTGCGATGTGGTTATTATTGGTGGTGGTAATGGTACTGTTGGTGTTGTTAATGGTGGTACCTTTGATGCTGGTGTTGCTGCTGGTGCTTGTAACCTTTGTAACGTATTCTCTAAAGCCACTACCCGAGCGCGAAGCTCGTTGACTTCTTCTATTACACCGGAGTGATTGTCGGTTCGGAAGAGTGGATGAATAAGATCTAGAATTTAGATAGTATATAATCATGACGAGATACTCTGGAAATGAGGGAGAAAATGGTGTCTCGAACAGGTTCGCCGGTAAGTGCTTCAGGTTCATCGCCAAGAGGGCAATGTGGTGGATGGAAGGGATCACCTTCTTCTTGCCTCCAATGATTAACTAGGCTACGAACCCATCCCCAATTCATCCAGAATAGATGATGGCTGATTGGTTGATCCATTCCGGTCACACTACTTTCGGAGCTTGAGTGAAACTCCTTATCGGAATTCGAGGGACTTGAACTAGTGGCGAGTTCCATTTCGTACGATTGGATAAAGGATTTTTCGATATGAAATGATTTCCGGCTATCGGATGGTATTGTAATTATATAGAATATCTATATATATAGAACAAAACGTTTCGTAGATTACGGAGGAATTTACAGAATTTGCCAGGCAAACTTTACAGTAACAGATACGCTAAGATATGAATTAGCAGATACGCTAAGATATGAGTTTTGTCTATACACTATTCATGCAATCAATGCAGTAAGATGTGTCTAGACTAAGAATGATAAGCATTTAATTTTCCGAAAAATGATAAGCAAAACTTTTTGCCATGCAGCTAAGGTCGAAGTCCAGACTCACTAATGCATCCTAACGACTATCAGTTAGACACACTAATGTAGACCTGGTTCGCTAAGACCACCGCTCTGATACCACATGAGACGACCCGTCCTAATCCTTAAGTACGAATACAATAACATATGAATACATTGCGAGGTATTTGACCTCTATATGATACATTTTACAAACATTGCATTCGTTTTTAAAAGACAACTTTCATTTCATCGAAAGATAACAGGCATGCATACCATTTCATAATATCCAAACTATAAATGACCTAATCTGTCATTTACTTAATAATAATTTTTATTGAACTCAACGAATTGAATGCAACATCTTTTGAAATATGCCATGAATGACTCCAAGTAATATCTTTAAAATGAACAAATGCACAGAGGGAGATTTCTTTAATACTTGAGAATAAACATGCTTTCAAGTGTCAACCAAAAGGTTGGTGAGTTCATTATTTTATCATAAACAATCATTTTCATCATTTTAATAGACCACAAGATTTCCATTTCCATTTCTCATAAACATCATCTCATATGAGGCATTTCGCACTGCATAGAGATAAAAATCATTCATATGGTGAACACTTGGTAACCAACCTTAACAAGATGCATATACAATATCCCCATCATTCCAGGACAACTTCAGACATGATAAATTCGAAGTACTAGAGCATCCGGTACGTTGGATGGGGCTCGTTGGGCCAGATAGATCTATCTTTAGGATTCGCGTTAATTAGGGTGTCTGTTCCTTAATTCTTAGATTACCAGACTAAAAAGGGGCATATTCGATTTAATAATCCAGCCGTAGAATGTAGTTTTAAGTACTTGTGTCTATTTTGTCAAACATTTATAAAATCAGCGCATGTATTCTCAGTCTCAAAAATATATATTGCAAAAATATTAAAAAGGGAGCAAATGAAACTCACAATACTGTATTCCGTAGTAGAAATACATATGATGGCATTGAACAAGTGCAAGGTTGGCCTCGGATTCAAGAACCTAAATTAATTATATATATTTATATGTCGGTCAATATCTGTCTAACAATTTAGGTTAAACCGTAGTGTATCACAATCCTAATGCTCGAGACTAATATGCAAAAGTCAACAAAAGTCAACTTGACCCAAAATGACTTTCAAAATCTATACATGATTAATATATAACTTAAATATAGTCGTTTTATATATTTAATATATTTAACAGATTTTATTAGAGTAATAATATAATTCATTTATTAATAAATAAAATTTTATATTAAAATTTATATAATAAAATATACTTTTATATATTTTAATTAATAAAATTTATAAAGTTCATTTAATATCATAAAAATATGATGATAGGTATTATTAATGTAATTATATTACATGTAGTAAAATATCTTTGTATCACATATTGATTTGATAAAATAATATCGATAATAACAATAATAAGTAAAAGTTGTATTATTTTGTAATAATAATTATTATTCTACTAATAAAAATATCAATATTTATATTTACTAAAAATGATATTATGATAAAATGATAAATTTTATTAATAATAATACTATAATAATGATATTTTATAATAATAATGATATTTCTATTAAAAATAATAATTTTAGTAAAAATGATAGTTATAATAATAATAATACTTTTAATAATAATAATAGTGATAAAAATAATGAAAATGATATTTTTTTCTAAATCAATTACTTACAATATTTTTATTTCATCATGATACTTATACTCATTATTTCCTAATTGATTCGTTTAACAGCTTTTAGTATTCTTTTATATCGCATTCATAATAATAATAATAATAATAATAATAGCAATCATAATAATTAGATGATACTAATATTAGTTTTAATGATAATGATACTAATAAGTATTATAATAATATTAATGATAATACTAATAATTATAATAATAATGATAATATTAATAATAATTTTTAATGATAATAACAATAATAATAATAATAATAATAATAATGACAATAGTAATTTTTAATAATAATACTTATATTAGTAATGATAATAATAATAATAATAATAATAATAATAATAATAATAATAATAATAATAACAATAATAATTATTTGATAATAATAATAATAACGACAATAATAACGACGATAGTAATAATAATCATTTTTAACAATAATACTAAAATTCAGTTGACTATAACTTTTAATCCATTCATCGAAACCATTCGATATCTAAATGAAAAGTTATTAATTTTTCGCCAGCTTTCCAATGACATGCATATCATATACCTTATCACAATCGCATATATATCAAATTCATAATTTATCATAAGCTATCTAACTACAAAATTAAACATACAAGCATGCACAATCATATATACTCGAGCACTAGTCAGGGATACACTATTAATATATAAAAGTTAACTTATGAGTGCTCACGTATCAATATTGAGATTCAATATTGCAGGAAAGTACGTAGACGCAACGGAGATGATAAACACTAGATTGACCTCACGAGCTACACCCCCGAATCATACCCATAACCTCCATAGCTATAACCCATAATTTCCTTAGCTTTATCCCTCTCGAAAATCCATTTTGAAAACATGCGAGCAGAACCTAGTTGTAGTATTTTATGTATAATACTAATAATAATACTAATACTAATAATGATAATATTTTTAATAATAATAATAATAATAATAATTAATAATATTATTACGGAGTACTTATCTATCTATCTATATGTGTGTGTGTTTTAAGCAAGATCGAATCGAGTTTTATAGACTTTTGCTGGGACCTGTCACCATGCGATCGCATGGGTGCAAGAAGGGAAGGCCATGCGATCGCATGAGCCCCCTTACAGCTCACACTTCATTGTTTGAACCTTGCCGACAGTTTTATTATTATTATATATATATTATATTTAATTCATATAATTAATTATATATTCTATTATATTTACGTGCATAGTTAAATTGTAATTTTATTTCCAATGACTCGTACGTTGTCACTCGACTCATGTCCTGGTTTCGGTTTCTCAAATGACCTTTCGTACGCTTAAGAAACTAGCACTTTACGTTGAGTGATGTGTACCATTATCAAAAATTTGACTCATACATTGATAAATTATCTTATCCTAAATGTAACTTATATATTTGAGTGTTATGGTAATTTGCTTCTATAAATCATCATCTCGTTATATATATAAAAGTATTATTTTAAATCAACACGTTCTATAACTAAATAAATATTATATCTTACCATTATGCAAGATATATATATATATTCTCATTTAGAAATATAAATTTTGTACTTAAAATATTTACCTAATAATATAACATTTAGTTTTTCAAACTTATTATATTTCAAAGTTCATTTTTATTTCTTTTAAAAAATATCATAACACGTAACGTTTACACTTTAAAACTTAACTAAGTATAGTTCATTTATGTGCTAGCGTTTGTTCTAACTTCTTAACGTACTGATTGAAATATCTAAATATCAATCGAATCAATAAACGAGTGTTACAATCGTTTTACTTAATTAATTTCAATATTCATAAACATATTTTAAATACACGTTACGAGTTTATTTATATATTTAATAACCAACATTTATATATATATAAATATATAAGTAAAGCGAGTGTTACAATCGTTTTACTTAATTAATTCAAAATCATATATATATATATAAATATATATATATATATATATATATATATATATATATATATATATATATATATATATATATATATATATATATATATATATATATTCAATATTCATAAACATATTTTAAATACACGTTACGAGTTTATTTATATATTTAATAACCAACATTTATATCAATTGAATCGAAATTCTGTTGAATCGAAAAACGTTTCCGCATGTTTGAAACTAAATCAATTGAATATTATGAAACTCAATTTTCCACTAACGTTTGTCTAACTTTCATTATTTGTCACCTTATGCCTACTTGTAGATCACTTTACAATTTATTCCGAATACCGTTAAAAATGAACGATTTCTTAAATCAAAGTGGACCTCTCAATGGAGACCCATAATCATAAAACAATGTATCTGATAACTCAATCATTTGATATTACCTTTTAATCTTGTTAATAAATATATTAAACTTATATCGAAACAAATACGTTCATGTAAAATATTATTCATTCAATACTTTGATAACATTTTCAAGTTATAATATATATACATATATATATAATCATATTTATTTATATAATGGTTCGTGAATCGTCGAAATTTGGTCGAGGTTAAATGAATGTATGAACACAGTTTTAAAATCCTTGAGATTCAACTTAACAAACTTTGCTTATCCTGTCGGAATAATATAAAGATTGAAGTTTAAATTTGGTCAAAAATTTCCGGGTTGTGACACGAATGAACAATCAGACTTCATTCCGGTATTTCAGGAACCACAGTCAGAAGAAGACTGTGTGGGAAATCCTATCTTCGAAACTAAAGAAGACGTTTCGGAAGAAGAAGCTTTAAGAAGGACAATTTCTAGAACCGAAGAACAGATAGCATTAGTGACCGCCACTAAGGATGAAGAATCAGAATTTCAAGAGAGATATGACTCGTTAGACAGAGCAGAGATAGCAAGAATGAAGCCATCTATCGAGGAACCTCCGAAATTAGAATTGAAAAAGTTACCCGAGCATCTAGAGTATGCATTCTTAGAAGGAGAATTGCAACTCCCTGTAATCATCTCAAAAGACCTCACGCCACAGGAGAAGGCAAAATTGATTCAAGTAGTGAAATCACATAAGAAAGTGATTGTTTGGAAGATTTCCGACATAAAAGGAATCAGTCCCAACTATTGCACCCATAAGATCTTCATGGAAGATGATTTCAAACCATCAGTTCAGAGGCAAAGAAGGGTCAATCATATGATTCAAGAAGTCGTCAAGAAAGAAGTAATCAAACTTCTGGACGCCGGTCTGATCTATCCCATTTTCGATTCACCATGGGTCAGTCCTGTTCAAGTCGTACCCAAGAAAGGAGGAATGACTGTAATCCAAAATGAGAATAATGAACTTATTCCAACACGGGAGGTCACCGGTTGGAGGGTTTGCATAGACTATCCTAAACTTAACGATGCAACCCGGAAAGATCATTTTCCATTACCCTTCATCGATCAAATGTTGGAATGTCTATCAGGAAATGAATTCTATTATTTCCTTGACGGTTTTTCCGGCTACTTTAAAATTCCTCTCGATCCAAAGGACCAAGAAAAACAACTTTCACCTGTCCTTATAGAACATTTGCCTATCGATGCATGCCCTTTGGGCTATGCAATGCACCACTACATTCCAACGATGCATGATAGCCATATTCCACTACATGATTGAACGTTGTATGGAAGTCTTCATAGATGAATTCTCAGTTTTTGGTAGTACCTTTGATTCGTGCCTTTCTAACCTTGACAAGATGCTCACCCGGTGTGAAGATTCGAATTTAGTTCTGAATTGGGAAAAATGTCACTTCATGGTGAAAGAAGGCATAGTTTTAGGACATAAAATTTTAAAAGTAGGAATAGAAGTTGATAAGGCTAATATTGAGACCATTAATAAACTTCCAGAGCCTACCACAGTAAAAGCGGTAAGGAGTTTCTTAGGACACGCCGGTTTTTACGGCGTTTCATTAAGGATTTTTCAAAGGTCAGACGACCTCTCACTCATCTCCTAAGAAAGGAAGTTCCGTTTGTCTTCAACGAAGAATGCCGGAGAAGCGTTCAACTATCTGAAGGAACAGCTCACACATGCACCAATCATGATTGCTCCCGATTGAAGCTTACCATTCGAAATCATGTGTGATGCGAGGGACTTCGCAGTTGGGTCTATACTAGGATAATGGACGGATAAGCACTTTCATCCAATCTATTACGCCAGCAAAACCTTGACCGGAGCTCAAGAGAATTATACCACCACGGAAAAGGAGCTGCTAGCTGTATGTGACGACCCGAGAATTTCTGATCAAATTTAAACTTAAACTTTATATGATTTCGACATGATAAGCAAAGTCTGTAATGTTGAGTCTCTAAAATTTTGGAACGATGTTCATATATTCAATTGACCTTCGACTGCTCTCGACGATTCAAGAACAATTAATTGTAAATATATACGTGTGTAAGTATATATATAAATAATAATTCAAAATATAATTTGAAGTATTATATGTTGTTGTTATTAAAAATTAATAAAATAAAAATAGAATATTATAGTAATTATTATTTAAAATATATCTCTATATATAAATAAAGTATATTAAAAATAAATATTAAATGATTGTAATACTCGTTTGATGTTTCGATTGATATTAATCAAGTGAAATTCAAACTTATGTAATTTTAAAATAAACGGTGATATAAAAATGAGTTCTATAAATTTTAGGCTTATTAAAAATATAATTAGGAACTATTTGTTAAGTTTTAACACTTTTTATATTTCACCCATAAATGAGAGGGACAGCTGGTGAAATTTTTATTTAATAAAATTAATGATCAAATTTTATACCATAATGACCAAAATAAATAAATATAGTTAATTTAAAAAGATGGAATTTTTCTGAACACTTTTATCCGCCACTGATTTCGCACGATACACAGTCCGTGAAAACTGTCGGTAGAATAAACTAAATATATTCTAATGGCTTTACTCTGTTTAGTTTCACATGTGGTTTGTGAATTAGATATTTAGTTAAGTTATATTATTCTATTATTTTTGTCATCGACTTGTTTGATGTTATTCGATTACCTGCATGATTAATTACCAAACTCAATTTTTTTCAAATTGGACAAATGCAAGCTGTTCTATTTTCTTTTCTTTGTGATTGATACCCCACTTGATGTAGCATTTAACGTCTCCTTTCTTTCTTTTTGCAAGAGAACACCCACTATTAAAAATTCTCTGGTTTCTTTTCTATTTCCTTTTGCCATTCCAAATATCAAAACCATTGAACTATCTCATTTGGTTACTATAACAACAGAGAATAATGTGGATACTGCCGTTACTATATGTTGTGATGATGATGGTGATATTATGATCATATTACAGATTCATTGTTAATGAATCAGGAGGTTTAAATGGGTTTTTAATTTGGGTTTTATTTTAAGAAGAAGAGAAAGAAGAACAGACAGAAAGGAGGGTTATATAGTTTTAAATCAAGGATTATTTCAAAAAATTATAAGCAGAGGAATGGTTAAGGGGGTTGTGTGTTAAACGAGTGGTCTTGGGTTCGAGCCCGGGCTGCGACATCTTTTTAGTGGGAAGCTATTCTTTAAGGTAGTATTCTTGTTATTCATATTATTCATATTATTATTATTATTATTATTATTATTATTATTATTATTATTATTATTATTATTATTATTATTATTATTATTATTATTATTATTATTATTATTATTATTATTATTATTATTATTATTATTATTATTATTATTATTATTATTAATATTATTATTATTATTATTAAACATTATTAGTATTAATATTACTAACAATATCCTTATTAGTATTATCCTTATTATTAATATGATAATCATTATTAGTATTATTATTTTAAAAAATATTATAATTATTATCATTAGTAGTAAATTATTATTATAGTTATTATTATTATCAGTATTACTATTATTTTAATCATTATTACTAAAAGTATCACTATTTTTAAATTTATCTTTTTATTAAAGTTAGTATTATTTTTATCATTTTTATCATATTAATTAATATTACTAACTATAACTTTAGTTTTAAATATATTTCGTATATAAAATATAACTGTATTTTTATGATCTTAAACTAAAAAGATAGATATTATAAATTAGATACAAACTTTAAATATATAGAAGTATATATAATAAGTATACTACTTTTACTAATAAAATACTTTTTCTGTTCATTTACATTTTAATATAACACGAATTTATTATAAATGTTATCATATTAAAAATTATGAGTATTTAAAAATATTAATACTAAGTACTTATCCAAAATATTTTAATAAAATATATAATAGATTATTATGATAATTTAATAGAATATATATATAAAATAAATACACATAAGTAATTATTAATATTAAATTTAATATCACAAGTATATTACTAAAATCAAAATCAATATATATATATATATATATATATATATATATATATATATATATATATATATATATATATATATATTTGAATATTATTATATGTGTTAATATACATACTTGATATAGGTTCGTGAATCCAAGGCCAACCTTACGCTTGTTCAATGTCGTCATATGTATTTTTACTACAAAATACAGTATGGTGAGTTTCATTACTCCCTTTTTAAATGCTTTTGCAATATATATTTTTGGGACTGAGAATACATGCGTTTTTATAAATGTTTGACGAAATAGACACAAGTAATTGAAACTACATTCTATGGTTGAATGATCGAAGCTGAATATGCCCTTTTTGCTTGGCAGCCTAAGAATTAGTAAACCGATCTACTAATTGACGCGAATCCTAAAGATAGATCTATTGGGCCTAATAAACCCCATCCATGGTTGCAGATGCTTTAGTACTTTGATGTTTTTTTTATCATGTCCGATGGATGTCCCGAAATGATGGGGTTATTCTTATATGCATCTTGTTAATGTCGGTTACCAGGTGTTCAATCCATATGAATGATTTTTGTCTCTATGCATGGGATGTATATTTATGAGAAATGAAAATGAAAATCTTGTGGTCTATTAAAATGATGAAAATGATCGATTATGATAAACTAATGAGCTCACCATCCTTTTGGTTGACACTTTTAAGCATGTTTATTCTCAGGTATGAAAGAAATCTTTCGTTGTGCATTTGCTCATTTTAGAGATAATACTTGGAGTCATTCATGGCATATTTCAAAAGACGTTGCATTCGAGTCGTTGAGTTCATCAAGATTATTATTAAGTCAATTATAGTTGGATGTATTATGAAATGGTATGCATGCCGTCAATTTTCATTGAGATGAAAGTTTGTCTTTTAAAAACGAATGCATTGTTTATAAAATGTAACATATAGAGGTCAAATACCTCGCAATGAAATCAATTGATATGAATCGCTTATAATCGATATGAATGAGTCCTTTCAGTTGGTATCAGAGCGGTGGTCTTAGCGAACCAGGTCTTGAATTAGTGTGTCTAACTGATAGTTATTTAGATGCATTAGTGAGTCTGGACTTCGACCGTATCTGCATGTCAAAAGTTTTGCTTATCATTTCGTGTCAAAAATTACCTGTTTATCATTCTTAGGAAATCACTTGCTTATCATTCTTAGTTTAGACACATCTTACTGCATTGACTGCATGATTAGTGTATAGACAAAATTCATATCTTAGCGTATTTGCTAATCCATTTCTTAGCATATCTATTACTGTAAACTTTGCCTAATATATTCCGTAAATTCCTCCGTAATCTACGAAATCTTTTTTCATGACCCATCCTAATCTATCTTAACGAAGTCCATATTGATTATAAACGATTCACAATAGTTGTTTACATCGCGAGGTACTTGACCTCTATATGATACATTTTACAATCATTGCATTCATTTTTAAAAGACAAACTTTCATTTACATCGAAAGTTGACGGCATGCATACCATTTCAAAAGATATCCAACTATAATTGATTTAATAATAATCTTGATGAACTCAACGACTCGAACTCAATGTCTTTTGAAATATGTCATGAATGACTCCAAGTAATATCCTTAAAATAAGCAAATGCACAGCGGAAGATTTCTTTCATAACTGAGAATAAACATGCTATAAAGTGTCAACCAAAAGGTTGGTGAGTTCATTAGTTTAACATAAATAGTCATTTTTATCATTTTAATAGACCACAAGAATTTCATTTTCAGTTCTCATAAATATACGCCACATGCATAGAGACAAAAATCATTCATATGGATTGAACACCTGGTAACCGACATTAACAAAATGCATATAAGAATATCCCCTATCATTTCGGGAAATCCTTCGGACATGATAAAACAACATCGAAGTACTAAAGCATCCGCTACAACGGATGGGATTTGTTGGGCCCAATAGATCTATCTTTAGGATTCGCGTCAATTAGTAGACTGGTTTACTAATTCTTAGGTTACCAAGTAAAAGGGGCATATTCGGCTTCGATCATTCAACCATATAATGTAGTTTCGATTACTTGTGTCTATTTCGTAAAACATTTATAAAAATTTCGCATATATTCTCAGCCCAAAAATATAAAGGGTAAAAAGGCAAATGAAAATCACCTATTATATTTCGTAGTAAAAATACATATAACGTCATTGAACAAGTGCAAGGTTGGCCTCGGATTCACGAACCTATATCATTTGTATATTTATTAATACACATAATTGTAATCGAATAAGTTTATATATTATATCTTAAATTATATATTATATGTATTTAGTTTGTGTATATATTCAACATGTCTAATATTTATATAGTTATATTAATATATATTTGATTAGTATTTTAATAAAAATACTTAGCTTGTTATATATGAATATTTATATAAATATTGTTAATATGATTGAAATATACCGATAACCTTAATAGTATCTTCAAAACTTTTACTTTCATAAACGTGATTATTTTTAATAACAATGGTATAGACAATACTGATAATAATAATTTGATAGTTTTTAATGAAAACAAAATAATAATTTTAGTAATAATTATAATGATAATATTAACATTATTAATAATGATAATCTTAGTAATGATAATAAAGATAATAATAACAGTGTTAGTAATAATACTCAGATTTATCACAAACATCGTGTTTAATTTCTAACTTATAACTATAGTTCCTATAACTTAATTTCATAGTTATATTCATAACTGCATCTGTATTCATATAATTTCATAACTATTTTCTAGAATTTTACCACAACTTTTATTATTATCTATATAATATAGACGTTATTAACATGTTCGTAATCATACAATAATAATAACGGTAATACTACTATAATAATAATACTAATAATTATAGTGTTAATAATGTTAATACTAATAATTTTTAAATGATATTACTAGTACTAATGCTAATAATAATAATAACAATGATATTAATATTCATATAATGATATTAACATGATAATAATACTTGTATTATGATAGTGATAATAATGATATTCTTAACAATAATAACAATAACTAATAACAACAATAATAACAATGATAATAATAATAATAATAATAATAATAATAATAATAATAATAATAATAATAATAATAATAATAATAATAATAATAATAATAATAATAATAATAATAATAATAATATTAATTTTGATATGAAAACTACCTCAAAAGAAGCCTTAAAAAAAGAAAACTGTCGCAAACCGGACTCGAACCCGAGACCTCTCGCTAACCTGCACAACACTCTAACCAGCTGCTCTGTTTTCCTTTTTCTGAATTTATTGGCATCTAAATATATATAACCTGTAACTGAAAACCTTCATCTTCTCCAAACTTACATCGATCAGTGAATTAATCCAAGCCTCTAATTAATGTTTGATTTAACTTTAATCCTAATGAGAAACTAATTGTAATTGTTTTTTTTAATTAAAGACTACAAAAAGGAAAAAAAAAATAACAAAAGTAAAACAACAGCCTCCTGCTATCGTCGATAGTTTGAAGAAAAAAAAATTAATTTCGCGATTTATACATTTTGAGACCTTGATGTCTAAATGAAAAATCTTTTAAATTATCAATAAAATTTACTGTAATCATCAATTTCTCAATAAATATTAACTAGAACTCGAATTTGTCTGAAGAACGAAATTTGACTTTTTAAAATCAGAACTTTGACTCTCAAATTCGACTTTGTTAAATCAAATTGGAGTATGAATTTGTGCACATACATTTACGACCAGAAGGAGAAAAGATCTTCAATTTTACTTTTCTTCAATTTGATCCGAATCAAATTATTGGTTAAATGGGTTCCGTTTGTGAAACCGAAAGAAAAAAAATATATGAAGAAATCCTTTTTCTTATCAAATAATAGAAGTGGAATATATGGTGTGATTTGAATGATTGAATCCAAAAAAAAATGGCGATCAAAGTCAGTTGTAGGGTTGGTAATCCTTGACCTGGTGTCACGATTGTACAGAATTCAGAACAAATAAAATTGCTGATGATATAAATATATCTTACGCGTATATTTCTATATATCTTTTTTTTATCTGTATTTATATATTAATTAATTAATCTTATTAATTAACAATAATAATAATACTCTTAATATTGTAAATAAAAATAATAAAATTTATGATAATATAATGGTAATATTAATAATATTATTATTAATAATAATGATAATAATAACTATATAATTTATAACAATAATATTAGTAATAATAATAATATTTATTATAATAATAATATTATTATTAATGATAATAATAATATTAGTAATAATAATACTATAGCAGCTTATATATCAAATTTTCATATCTATATGTTTATTATATAACTAATACTGATTTTTAATATTAATATTAATATTAATATTTATTTTAATAATATTACAACTACATTTTAGTTTGTAAGTATATATAGATATTAAATATTTTTAATTATGTATATTTAATACTTATATGATATATATTAAATTAATACACATATTCGAATGTTTAATATTTATACATGTTATATATTGTAATATGCATAAAATCACTAGTTATGTATATCAATTATATATATATATATATATATATATATATATATATATATATATATATATATATATATATATATATATATATGTATATATATATTTCATCTACTACATATTTAATTGTTTTTTAAGTTTTCTTTCATAATATATAATCACATAATAGTTTATTAATCTATTTTAATTTATAATACAATTATTTACATGTATAGCTATTTATATATAAACATTTCTATTTACGGTTAAAGGTTTGTGAATCGTCAGAAATAGTTAATGGGTAATTGATTACATAATATAATTTCAAAGTTTTTGAGACTTACATTACAGACTTTGCTGATTTGTCGAAATCTTATAAAGGTTAAGTTTAAATTTGGTCGGAAATTCCCGGGTTGTCACAGTACCTACCCGTTAAAGAAATTTCGTCCCGAAATTTGAGTGGGATCATCATGGTTAACAATAAGTATATTTTCCTGACGAATATGAGCCGATAAATAGAGTTTTATTACTGTTGAGTAATATGGATAAGATAATTCTATTACTCGAAGAGTACGAGTGAAGCTATCATAATAGAGTGAAATGAGTAAATGCAGGTTCGTCTTTAATCAGTGACGTAGTCACGGTTGATTTCCGGACTTCAGGGGATTTAAAGATAATCTTCGAATCTATATAAGATTTTATTCTTCGGTAATTCAGAAAATTAGAATTTTCTTAGGTTAAATGCGAGGATCTATCTTGATTGTTTTGTCGGATATTTTACTATAAATCCACCCTTCGTTTCCTTATTTCCACAGCTCATACCTTTTATTCTTTCTTTCTTAATTCATACTTTTGTTTTCTCTTCTCGATTTTAAGTCGAGTGAATAATACTTCAGAATTCGTAGGTATGAAGTTTTGAATGAGCATGACAAATGTTCTAAGAGAGAAATTGTAATAGCACAATCTTGATTGGTTAAATTATCATAATTCAATAGAAAATATAGAACTATCAGGGAGATATGTGCTCGATATGTTTAGAAATTATGTAGAATGTAAGAGTCGTGTAACATGAGACATGATGACGTTATGATATGTGAATCATCACATTCCCTTAGAAACTCAGCATAACTTACTGTAATATAATCACGTTGATCAAGTGTCATTATATTATACTAACTCATGCATCAATTTTCAACACTACTTCAAAAATCATTCATAATTTAAATTCGAATTTTTCAGAATTTAGAAACTAAAATAGTTTCCTTTTATGATATATCATAGATAGCGCGGAGAGATAATTAATATTGGACGAGATATTTATGAAGATATCTTCAGAAATATTGAGGATATTCATAATGAAAGATACGATATTATCTTAAAATTTTAGAATCAAATTGTGATGAAGAAATTCATTCACAATGATTTAAAGCAATTAAGAAGTAAGGTATTCGCTAAAGATTTCATCAGAAACAGAATCATCAGGATTCTTTGAAGGCAGATTTAGTCTTTGTGATTTGTCCATAGCCTCCTTCATGGTTTGCTCAATTCATTTTCCAGTTTCAAACCTTCCCTTTTGCCAACATACTATTTTTTTATCATCAACTTCTGACGGTTAAGGTCGTTTACAGTTTTTGCTGCTTAATTCAGCTTTTTCAACATTCCGATTATTGATTCGCAGACTGGTGCTTTTTAGAATTTCAGGATGGAAGATCATAATTCTAAGAGATAAATGTTATATGTATTCATATAACTGTTGATGTAGAAACGTTGCGAGATTCAAAATACTGACTTGCTAATTCCCGGTAATTGGTATGGTCATTCTTGTTACAAGATGTGGATGAGTATATGATAAGGTTTCAATGAATATAATGATTCTTCGGAAAGTCAGAGATCAATGAAGTTGCTGATAAGTTTACTGCTAATATGGTGGAATATAAACGGTTCCCCGATAACGATGATGAAAGGCAAGCTTATATATCAAGGTTATAAAAAGGCTAATCCGAATGAAAAGTCGAAGTTGACTTGCTGGAGCTGTGACAAAATTAACTAATTTGGAGAGAGATTGTAAAGTTATTTTCGGTAATAACAACACCAAAGGAGCTAGCACAGATACGTGTTAAACGTTTACTCAGGTTCTGAGAGTTTTCAAGTGCATAACTATATGCATCAATCTTTTCTTCCTTAGACGAAGTGCGGTTGGTTCATCCTCTCGATTGAGGTGTTTTCAAGAATCATGAAAGGTTTGAACGCGGATTGTAATCATCAAGATACAAATGAGGTTTAAGATGAAATCAAGTGGCAACTTGAAGAAATATTTAGTTTCATATGTTATTTTCAATATTTTAATTCATTTTAATTGTCCAATGTTATTAGTCCACAGTCGATATTTCACAGTTAACAGTCCAATAATTCATATATAATTTAATATATAATATTCGAATTAATTAATATGTATCGTGACCCGTGTACATGTCTCAGACTCGATCACAACTCAAATTATATATATTATTTAAGAATCAACCTCAACCCTATATAGCTAACTCTATCATTACTGCATATAGAGTGTCTATGGTTATTCCAAATAATATATATAAATGCATCGATATGATATGTCAAAACCTTGTATACGTGTCCCGATATTTAAAATGCGTAAATAACAGTATTTAAATGACGATAAATAAAGTGCGTAAAATAAATAACAGAATCTAAATGACAATAAATAAAATTGCGAGAAATAAATTGCGATAAAATAAATTGCGATAAATAAAATGTAATCAGTTAGCTAGGAACAGTTTGCGTGGATTCTTAACAAAAATTTTCTCGTAGTTAATTTGTTTGTTTCTAACAAAATTTATTTTATCCAGTGTTTTCTTCATTATGCCACTTGTTGGATTCTGGTAAATCAAAATCCAAATATGAAATTGGATGAAAATGGTTATTCTGCGGTGAACGGATACGTATATCGGTGGTTGTAAGTAGGATAGTAAATTACTGTTGAATCAGATTCGAAGAATGTACAGTGTAACTTATTAATGTGAAATCTAAATGTTCCTCGGGTATTACCTACCCGTTAAAATATTTTTACCATTAACAGTTTGTACAAAAGAATTTTTAATTACAATCTTTATGAAAACATATATACATATATATTTTCTTCAGATGTAATCGTGGATTTAATGAGTCAATATGATATTAAACTCATTTGATTTACGGTTAGTACTAGGGTACATAATCTCTAAAACATTAGAGATTTCATAATCGCCATGTCGAACGAAGATAAATGATGTAGAACAATATGTAGAATGATGATTATGCTCAAGGTACAGAATGGGATGCTGAGGCGTGTGTTGTTAATGGTACGGGTGCTATTGCTGGTGGTCCTGTTGATGTCGATGATGTTGCTGAAGCTGGTAGGTTTTGCACCACGTTTTCCAAATTGATTACTCGAGCGTGAAGCTCGTTAACTTCTTCCAATATTCCAGGATGATTGTCGGTTAGAACGAGCAGATGAATGAGGTTTTGAATTTGAGATAGTATATAATCATGGCGAGATATTCGGGTAATGGGGGCGAAAATAGTGTTTCGGATTGGTTCGCTGGTGAGTGCTTCAGGTTCTTCATCAAAACATGCATTTGGTTGATGGAAAGGATCGCCTTCTTTTCGTCTCCATTGATTTAGTAGGCCACGAATCCATCAAATGAATTGGTTGATTCATTCTGGGACACTGCTTTCAAAGCTTAGGTGAAACTCCATATCGGAATAGTTGTTGAAATCCGAGGAATTCGAACTGGTTGAGGGATTCATCTCGTACGATCAGATGAAGGATTTTTCGATAAGAAATAGATTATAAGATGTAGATTAGTACCCTGCAATACATAATTTTCATATGCATATATAATACTAAAATCCCATAAGTTACGGAGAAATCTACGGAAGCTGTCAGGCAAAGGTAACAATAACAGATACGCTAAGATATGAATTTATCTATATACAGTCTATGCAATAGAGGTAGTAAGACGTGTCTAGACTTTAAGGATGATAAGAAAATAATTTACGACACTAAATGATAAGCAAAACTTTTGACATGCAGACACGGTCGAAGTCCAGACTCACTAATGCATCTAAACAACTATCAGTTAGACACACTAATGTAAGACCTGGTTCGCTAAGACCACCGCTCTGATACCAACTGAAAGCTTCAATTAGGGACACCACACGTCCCACCCAGTGCCTTCCCAGCTAACCGCCTGGTGACCACTGAATGTACCTCAGATACTGATTTTTGGGCCTACCTCTCAGCTATTGCTAACCCTTGTAAGGGATCACAAGGAGTAAGAGCCAATGCTTCGTCACAGGTAACACTGTGATAACCTCCTTTACGACTAACCCGCCACACATGGACGGCGTTATACCAGCTCTGATACCAACTTTCATGACCCGTCCTAAACCATCTGAACGAAGTCTATATCGATTATCAACGATTCACAATAGTTGTTTACATCACGAGGTACTTGACCTCTATATGATACATTTTAAAATCATTGCATTCGTTTTTAAAAGACAAACTTTCATTTACATCGAAAGTTGATGGCATGCATACCATTTCATAATATATCCAACTATAATTGATTTAATAATAATCTTGATGAACTCAACAACTCGAATGCAACGTCTTTTGAAATATGTCATGAATGACTACAAGTAATATCCTTAAAATAAGAAAATGCACAGCGAAAGATTTCTTTCATACCTGAGAATAAACATGCTTTAAAGTGTCAACCAAAAGGTTGGTGAGTTCATTAGTTTAACATAAATAATCATTTTTATCATTTTAATAGACCACAAGAATTTCATTTCCAGTTCTCATAAATATACGTCCCATGCATAGAGACAAAAATCATTCATATGGATTGAACACCTGGTAACCGACATTAACAAGATGCATATAAGAATATCCCATATCATTCCGAGAAATCCTTCGGACATGATAAAACAACATCGAAGTACTAAAGCATCCGCTACAACGGATGGGGTTTGTTGGGCCCAATAGATCTATCTTTAGGATTCGCGTCAATTATTAGACTGGTTTACTAATTCTTAGGTTACCAAGTAAAAGGGGCATATTCGGCTTCGATCATTCAACCATATAATGTAGTTTCGATTACTTGTGTCTATTTCGTAAAACATTTATAAAAATTTTGCTTGTATTCTCAGCCCAAAAATATAAAGGGTAAAAAGGCAAATGAAACTCACCTATTGTATTTCGTAGTAAAAATACATATAACGTCATTGAACAAGTGCAAGGTTGGCATCAGATTCACGAACCTATATCATTTTTATATTTATTAATACACATAATTGTAATCGATAAGTTTATATATTATATCTTAAATTATATATTATATGTATTTAGTTTGTGTATATATTCAATATGTGTAATATTTATATAGTTATATTAATATATATTTGATTAGTATTTTAATAAAAATACTTAGCTTGTTATATATGAATATTTATATAAATATTGTTAATATGATTGAAATATACCGATAACCTTAATAGTATCTTCAAAACTTTTACTTTCATAAACGTGATTATTTTTAATAACAATGGTATAGACAATACTGATAATAATAATTTGATAGTTTTTAATGAAAACAAAATAATAATTTTAGTAATAATTATAATGATAATATTAACATTATTAATAATGATAATCTTAGTAATGATAATAACGATAATAATAACTGTATTAGTAATAATAATCAGATTTATCATAAACATCGTGTTTAATTTCTAACTTATAACTATAGTTCCTATAACTTAATTTCATAGTCATATTCATAACTGCATCTGTATTCATATAATTTCATAACTATTTTCTAGAATTTTACCACAACTTTTATTATTATCTTTATAATATAGACGTTATTAACATGTTCGTAATCATACTAATAATAATAACGGTAATACTACTATAATAATAATACTAATAATAATAGTATTAATAATGTTAATACTAATAATTTTTAAATGATATTACTAGTACTAATGCTAATAATAATAACAATGATATTAATATTCATATAATGATATTGACATGATAATAATAATTGTATTATGATAGTGATAATAATGATATTCTTAACAATAATAACAATAACTAATAACAAAAATAATAATAATAATGATAATAATAATAATAATAATAATAATAATAATAATAATAATAATAATAATAATAATAATAATAATAATAATAATAATAATAATAATATTAATATTAATATTAATTTTGATATGAAAACTACCTCAAAAGAAGACTTAAAAAAAGGAAACTGTCGCAAACCGGACTCGAACCCGAGACCTCTCGCTAACCCGCACAACACTCTAACCAGCTGCTCTGTTTTCCTTTTTCTGAATTTATTGGCATCTAAATATATATAACCCGTAACTGAAAACCTTCATCTTCTCCAAACTTACATCGATTAGTGAATTAATCCAAGCCTCCAATTAATGTTTGATTTAACTTTAATCCAAATGAGAAACTAATTGTAATTGTTTTATTTTAATTAAAGACTACAAAAAGGAAAAAAAAAAATAACAAAAGTAAAACAACAGCCTCCTGTTGTCGTCGATAGTTTGAAGAGAAAAAAAAATGATTTCGCGATTTATACATTTTGAGACCTTGATGTCTAAATGAAAAATCTTTTAAATCATCAATAAAATTTACTGTAATCATCAATTTCTCCATAAATATTAACTAGAACTCGAATTTTTCTGAAGAACGAAATTTGACTTTTAAAATCAGAACTTTAACTCTCAAATTCGACTTTGTTAAATCGAATTGGAGTATGAATTTGTACACATACATTCACGACCAGAAGGAGAAAAGATCTTCAATTTTACTTTTCTTCAATTTGATCCGAATTAAATTATTGGTTAAATGGGTTCCGTTTGTGAAACCGAAAGAAACAAAAATATGAAGAATTCCTTTTTCTTATCAAATAATAGAAGTGGAATATATGGTGTGATTTGAATAATTGAATCAAAAAAAAATGGCGATCAAAGTCAGTTGTAGGGTTGGTAATCCTTGACCTGGTGTCACGATTGTACAGAAGGCAGAACAAATAAAATTGATGATGATATAAATATATCTTACGCGTATATTTCTATATATCTTTTTTTATCTGTATTTATATATTAATTAATTAATCTTATTAATTAACAATAATAATAATAATACTCTTAATATTGTAAATAAAAATAATAAAATTTTTGATAATATAATGGTAATATTAATAATATTATTATTTATAATAATGATAATAATAACTATATAATTTATAACAATAATATTAGTAATAATAATAATAATATTTATTATAATAATAATAATATTATTAATGATAATAATAATAATATTAGTAATAATAATACTATAACAGCTTATATATCAAATTTTCATATCTATATGTTTATTATATAACTAATACTGATTTTTAATATTAATATTAATATTTATTTTAATAATATTACAACTACATTTTAGTCTGTAAGTATATATAGATATTAAATATGTTTAATTATGTATATTTAATACTTAAATGATATCTATTAAATTAATACACATATTCAAATGTTTAATATTTATACATGTTATATATTGTAATATGCATAAAATCACCAGTTATGTATATCAATTATATATATATATATATATATATATTTCAACTACTACATATTGAATTGTGTTTTAAGTTTTCTTTCATAATATCTAATTACATAATAGTTTATTAATCTATTTTAATTTATAATATAATTATTTACATGTATAGCTATTTATATATAAACATTTCTATTTACGATTAAAGGTTGGTGAATCGTCGAAAATAGTCAATGGGTAATTGATTACATAATATAATTTCAAAGTTTTTAAGACTCACATTACAGACTTTGCTTATTTGTCAAAATCTTATAAAGGTTAAGTTTAAATTTGGTCGGAAATTCCCGGGTTGTCACATCTTTTGCTCTATATATATAGATATTCTATTTAATTAGAATATCATCTGATAGCCGGAAATCATTTCATATCGAAAAATCCTTTATTCAATCTTACGAAATAGAACTAGCCACTAGTTCAAGTTCTTCAGAATCTGAAAGCTATTCCGACATGGATGTTCACCTAAGCTCCAGAAGCAGCGTCACCCGAATGAATTAACCAATTAGCCATCATCTATTCTGGATGAATTGGGGATGGGTTCGTAGTCGACCTAATCAATGGAGACGAGTAGAAGGCGATCCTTTCCACCAACCGAATTCACCTCTTGGTGAAGAACCTGAAACACTTACCGGCGAACCTATCCGAAACACCATATCCACCTTTATTCCCAGGATATCTCGCAATGATTATATGATATCCCAAATTCTGAACCTTATTTATCCACTCGTTCCGACTGACAATCATTTCGGAGTAATAAGTCAACGAGCTTCGCGCCCGAGTTGTAGCCTTGGAAAATATGGTTCAAAAAGTACCAGCTTCATCAACATCACCGGCACCAACAGTATCACCAACATCAATACCAGTACCACCAACAACCCAAAATTTCAACATCACACGCCTCAACATCTCATTATGTACCTCGAGTATAATCATCGTTCTACGTATCGTTCTACATAAATTATCTTCGTTCTTCATGGCAATTATGTAATCTTTAATGTTTTAGAGATTATGTATTCTAGTTTTAACGGTAAACCAAATGAGTTTAATACTATATTAACTCATTAAATCTATGATTACATCTGAAGAAAATATATATGTATATATGTTGTCGTAAAGATTGTAATTAAAATTTTTTTGTACAGACTGTTAATGGTGAAAATATTTTAACGGGTAGGTAATACCCGAGGAATATTTAGATTTCACATTAATAAGTTAAACTGTACATTCTTCGAATCTAATTCAAGAGTCATTTACTATCCTACTTACATCCAAAGATATACGTATCCGTTCACCGCAGAATAACCATTTTCATTCAATTTCATATTTGAATTTTGATCTATCAGAATCTAACAAGTGGCATAATGAAGAAAACATTGGAAAAAATAAAATTTGTTAGAAATAAACAAATTAATTATGAGAAATTTTGTTAAGATTCCACGCTAACTATTCCTAGCTAACTGTTAATTCCGTATTACATTTTATTTATCGCAATTTATTTATTGCAATTTAATTATCGCAATTTATTTATCACAATTTAAATTCTCGCAATTTAATTTATCGTCATTTAATTTCTGTTATTTATTTTACGCACTTTAAATATCGGGACACGTATATAATGTTTTGACATATCATATTGACGTCATCTATATATATTATTTGGAATAACCATAGACACTCTATATGCAGTAATGCTGGTGTTAGCTATACAGGGTTGAGGTTGATTCTCAAATAATATATATACTTTGAGTTGTGATCATGTCTGAGACATGTATATAACGGGTCACGACACGTATTAATTAATTCGACTATAATATATTGAACTATATATGAATTATTGAACCGATAATTATGGACTATCAACTCTGGACTACTAACATTGGACAATTAAAATGAATTAAAATATTGATTATAATATATGAAACTAAACATTTCTTCAAGTTTGCCACTTGATTTCATCTTAAACCTCATTTGTATCTTGACGATTACAATCTGCGTTCAAACCTTTCATGATTCTTGAAAACACCTCAATCGAGAGGATGAACCAACCGCACTTCATCTACGGAAGAAAAGATTGATGCATATAGTTATGCACCTAAAAACACTCGCAACCTGAGTAACCGTTTAACACGTATATGTGCTAGCTCCTTTGGCATTGTTATTACCGAAAATAACATTGTAATTCCTCTTCAAATTAGCCAATTTTGTCACAGCTTCAGCAAATCAACTTCAATTTTTCATTCAAATAAGCCTTATTATCACTTTGATATAAGTTTACCTTTCGTCATCGTTACCGGAAAACCATTTATATCCCACCACATTAGCAGTAAACTTACCAGCAATTTCATCGATCTTTGATTTTCTAAAAAATCATTATATTCTTTGAAACCTTATCATATACTCATCCGAATCTTGTAACAAGAATTGTCATACCCATTACCAGAAATTAGCAAATCAGTATTTTGAATCTCGCAGCGTTACTACAGCAACAGTTATAAGAATACATATAACATATATCTCCTAGACTTACGTACTTCAATCATGAACTTCTGAAAAGCACCCAGTCTACGAATCCATACCGTGAATTTTGAAAAATGCTGATGAAGCAGCAAAAACTGTAAATGACTGTAACAGCCAAAAGTTTGATGATAAAAAAAATAGTGTGTTGGCAAAGTTCAGAAAGAGAGAAGATTTGGTACTTGAAAACGGATTGAGCAAACCATAAAAGCGACTGTGGACAAATCACAAGGACGAAATCTACCTTCAAAGAATCCAAATGATTCAGTATCTACTGAAGTCATTAACGAATACCTTGCTCCTGAATCTAAACCCATGTGGACAATATTCTTCATCATCCATCAATATTAGAAATTCTAAGATATCATCGTATCTTTCATTATAAATATCTTTGATATTCTAAAGATATTTTCATAACTATTCTTATCTAAAATCATTTATCTCTTCGCGATATCAGTGTTACATCAGAAAGGAAACTATTTTAGTTTCTAAATTCTGAAAAATTCGAATTTAAAATTTGAATGTTTTTGAAGTAGTGTTGGGAACTGAAGCATGAGTTAGTATAATATAATGACACTTGATCAACGTGATTATATTACAGTAAGTCATGCTGAGTTTCTAATGGAACATGATGATTCATAGATCATAACATCATCATGCACCATGTTACATGACTCTTACATTCTATCTAATCTATAAACATATCAAGAACATATTTTCTTGATAGTTCTATTTTCTCTTGAATCCTGGTAATGTAATCAATCAAGATCGTGCTATTACAGTTTCTCTCTTATAACATTAGTCATGTTCATTCGAAACTTCATACTTACGAATTCTGGACCATTACTTGCGGAGAGAAAGCAAAAGAACTGAACTCCGAAATAGAAATGGGAGTATAAATCACAACAAATAAAAGAGAGCATTAACCGTGGATGACAATGATTATGGAAATATGAGACAGAGTAATCAAAGCAGATCACTGTATTTAATTATAGAGATCTTAATTTCCTTACTCGCCAAAGAATCAAATCTTTTAGATTTCGAAGATTTTCCTTAAATCCCTTGAAATCCAGAATTCAACCAAGACGACGTCAAAAGTTAAGACGCACCTTATTTTCTAAATTCAACAGTGACTACGTCAAAAGATAAGACGAATCTCTATTTCTTTATTTCACTCTTTTGTGATAGCTTCATTCGTACTCTTCGAATAATTGAATTGTTTTATCCACATTACTCAATGATGGTAAAACTCTATTTATCAACTCATATTCGTCATGAAAACATTTTTATTGTTAGCCATGACCACCTCACTCAAATTTCGGGACGAAATTTCTTTAACGGGTAGGTACTGTGACGACCCGGGAATTTTCGACCAAATTTAAACTTAAACTTTATATGATTTCGACACGATAAGCAAAGTCTGTAATGTTGAGTCTCAAAAATTTTGGAACGATGTTCATATATTCAATTGACCTTCGATTGCTATCGACGATTCACGAACAATTAATTGTAAATAGATACGTGTGTAAGTATATATATAAATAATAATTTGAAATATAATTTGAAGTATTATATGTTGTTGTTATTAAAAATTAATAAAATAAAAATAGAATATTATAATTATTATTATTTAAAATATATCTCTATATATAAATAAAGTATATTAAAAATAAATATTAAATGATTGTAATACTCGTTTGATGTTTCGATTGATATTAATCAAGTTAAATTTAAACTTATGTAATTTTAAAATAAACGGTGATACGAAAATGAGGTCTATAAATTTTAGGCTTATTAAAAATATAATTAGGAAATATTTGTTAAGTTTTAACACTTTTTATATTTCACCTATAAATGAAGGGACAATTGATGAAATTTTTATTTAATAAATTAATGATCGAATTTTATACCATAATGACCAAAATAAATAAATATAGTTAATTTAAAAAGATGGGATTTTTCTGAACACTTTTATCCGCCACTGATTTCGCACGATACACAGCCCGTGAAAACTGTCGGTAGAATAAACTAAATATATTTCGATGGCTTTACTGTGTTTAGTTTCACATGTAGTTTTGTGAATTAGATAATTATTTAAGTTATATTATTCTATTATTTTTGTCATTGACTTGTTTGATGTTATTCGATTACCTGCATGATTAATTAACAAACTCATTTTTTTCAAATTGGACAAATGCAAGCTGTTCTATTTTCATTTATTTATGATTGATACCCCACTTGGTGTAGCATTTAACGTCTCCTTTCTTTCTTTTTGAAAGAGAACACCCACTATTAAAAATTCTCTGGTTTCTTTTCTATTTCCTTTTGCCATTCCAAATATCAACACCATTGAACTATCTCATTTGGTTACTACAACAACAGAGAATAATAACATGGAAATTGGAAATACGTTTGATCAAACCATCTCAACACGATTGTGGATACTGCCGTTACTATATGTTGTTGCACTGGATCGAAATCCACTTGGGTTTTATGTTATCCAAACATACACTACCAAACATCATCTTCATCAATCGCTACCATCGAAACTCATGGAAAACCCACTCTCTACTAAATCGACACCACCCTACATCATCACCCACATAACCGTCACCTCACCCTCATACAACTATCGGTCACCACCTCTATCTATCACTTTTCAATCATCGTTGTTGCTTATTTTCATTATTTCTTGTTCGAAGACCCAAACACCATTGAAGATCATCACATAGGTAACGATCATCAAATTGTCAAATTTACTACTACATACACGTTCCTATTTTCTTGTTCATGCTTCACTACCATAAACCACCATTGATATCCTTTCTCTCTCATCTCTCTATAAATTAAAATCACCACAACCACCTGCAACTATCCTTACTGTTGGGTTTCAAACCATCAAGAACCAAAACCCTGTTTAAATGAGCTTGTACCTGCTGTCACATGTTATTAATCGAAACCATCATCCTATCACTATATTTTCTTTTCCTCGCTACAGCTACTACTATTATTTTTTTTCCTGTTTCGATTTCTGTTTCAAACGAAGAAGGAGGAGGAGAGATTGACTGTTGCACATCGAATAATTTCTTCTTTTCTTTTCTATCACCCAACACTGACACCCTTTAAATCGTTTAATGAATCATGATGGAAAGAAAACATAGTTATGAGCTGTAAAGAAAAAAAGAAAAAAAAGGGTTGGGGTATATATATAAATAATACATGCCTGTTAATGAACCGATGGCTTTTTCCATTTTATGTTTTCACGGGCCAAAATTTTTAATCAAGTGGGCTGATGAGTTTAAAGTGGGCCGAAATCTTTTATCTTGTTGTTGGGCCGACTATGGCTGCTGCTTGTTCGTTTATAGTTCCATTACCGAATATCAAACACAACCTTTCATTTGATTTCGTTTATACGTTATATAGTTCAAGATTATGTAAAACGATGATGATTATGAAATGTTAAAATGTGATGATAACATAAGAACAATGATGATATCATAATAACGAAAAACGATTATGATAATTGTTAAAAATAAATAATGATTATGATGGTGATGTTATGATCAAGTTGTGATGATGATGGTGATATTATGATCATATTACAGATTCATTGTTAATGAATCAGGAGGTTTAAATGGGTTTTTGATTTGGGTTTTAATTTAAGAAGAAGAGAAAGAA
Source organism: Rutidosis leptorrhynchoides (assembly GCF_046630445.1). Lineage (NCBI taxonomy): Eukaryota > Viridiplantae > Streptophyta > Magnoliopsida > Asterales > Asteraceae > Rutidosis > Rutidosis leptorrhynchoides. The sequence goes on along the minus strand of NC_092334.1, from coordinate 241,601,793 downwards.
GAACAGACAGATAGGAGGGTTATATAGTTTTAAATCAAGGATTATTTTGGAAAATTATAAGTAGAGGAATGGTTAAGGGGGTTGTGTGTTAAACGAGTGGTCTTGGGTTCGAGCCCGGGCTGTGACATCTTTTTAGTAGGAAGCTATTCTTTAAGGTAGTATACTTGTTATTCATATTATTATTATTATTATTATTATTATTATTATTATTATTATTATTATTATTATTATTATTATTATTATTATTATTATTATTATTATTATTGAACATTATTAGTATTAATATTACTAACAATATCCTTATTAGTATTATCCTTATTATTAATATGATTATCATTATTAGTATTATTATTTTAAAAATTACTATCATTATTATCATTAGTAGTAAATTATTATTATATTTATTATGATTATCAGTATTACTATTATTATAATCATTATTACTACAAGTATCACTATTTTTAAATTTATCTTTTTATTAAAGTTAGTATTATTTTTATCATTATTATCATATTAATTAATATTACAAACTATAACTTTAGTTTTAAATATATTTCATATATAAAATATAACTGTATTTTTATGATCTTAAACTAAAAAGATAGATATTATAAATTAGATACAAACTTTAAATATATAGAAGTATATATAATAAGTATACTACTTTTACTAATAAAATACTTTTTCTGTTCATTGACGTTTTAATATAACACGAATTTATTATAAATGTTATCATATTAAAAATTATCAGTATTTAAAAATATTAATACTAGGTACTTATCCAAAATATTTTAATAAAGTATATAATAGATTATTATGATAATTTAATAGAATATATATATAAAATAAATACACATAAGTAATTATTAATATTAAATTTAATATCACAAGTATATTACTAAAATCAAAATCAAAATATATATTTATTTGAATATTATTATATGTGTTAATATACATACTTGATATAGGTTCGTGAATCCAAGGCCAACCTTACACTTGTTCAATGTCGTCATATGTATTTTTACTACAAAATACAGTATGGTGAGTTTCATTACTCTCTTTTTAAATGCTTTTGCAATATATATTTTTGGGACTAAGAATACATGCGTTTTTATAAAAGTTTGACGAAATAGACACAAGTAATTGAAACTACATTCTATGGTTGAATGATCGAAGTTGAATATGCCCCTTTTTGCTTGATAGCCTAAGAATTAGTAAACCGATCTACTAATTGACCTGAATCCTAAAGATAGATCTATTGGGCCTAACAAACCCCATCCATGGTTGCGGATGCTTTAATACTTCGATATTTTTTTATCATGTCCGATGGATGTCCCGGAATGATGGGAATATTCTTATATGCATCTTGTTAATGTTGGTTACCAGGTGTTCAATCCATATGAATGATTTTTGTCTCTATGCATGGGACGTATATTTATGAGAAATGGAAATGAAAATCTTGTGGTCTATTAAAATGATGAAAATGATCAATTATGATAAACTAATGAGCTCACCAACATTTTGGTTGACACTTTTAAGCATGTTTATTCTCAGGTATGAACGAAATCTTCCGCTGTGCATTTGCTCATTTTAGAGATAATACTTGGAGTCTTTCATGGCATATTTCAAAAGACGTTACATTCGAGTCGTTGAGTTCATCAAGATTATTATTAAGTCAATTATAGTTGGATGTATTATGAAATGGTATATATGCCGTCAATTTTCGTTGAGATGAAAGTTTGTCTTTTAAAAACGAATGCAATGTTTATAAAATGTAACATATAGAAGTCAAATACCTCGGAATGAAATCAATTGATATGAATCATTTATAATCGATATGAACGGGTCCTTTCACTGTAGTTTTTGCCATCGACAAATTCAGTTCCTATCTCATCCTGTCCAAAACTACGATTTAGACAGATCATTCAGCCCTTAAATATCTATTCACTAAGCAAGACGCTAAACCGAGACTCCTACGATGGATCTTACTCCTACAAGAATTCGATATTGAGATCAAAGATAAAAAAGGAGCAGATAACGTCATAGCAGACCATCTCAGTCGTTTGGAGAACCCAGCGATGGAACAACTTGCTGAACAAGATATCAGAGACAAATTTCCAGAAGAACAGCTTATGAGCTTAGGAGAAGCTAACACAGGATCACAATTTACTGATACCCCTTGGTATGCTGACATAGCCAACTACCTAGTTGCTGGAGTAGTACAAAAAGGAATGAGAAAATCCCGAAGAAGGAAGTTCTTCAGGGATGCCAAGTACTGCTACTGGGAAGATCCTTACCTGTTTAGAATTTGCCCTGATCAAATAATCAGGAGGTGCGTAGATGAAAAACAAGCAGCAGGGATCCTTCATCACCATGGACCAACAGGAGGTCATCATGGAGCAAACTTAACCGCAAGAAAAGTCTACGAATCAGGATTTTATTGGCCGTCTATATTCTAAAATGCGCAAGAGCTTGTAAAGCATTGCGATGCATGCCAAAGGCAAGGTATTATCTCTATGAAGAATGAGATGCCTCAGACTAGTGTCCAAGCTTACGAGATCTTCGATGTATGGGGATTAGACTTTATGGGGCCATTCCTGAAGTCTAATGGGAAAGAATATGTCCTCGTAGCAGTAGATTACGTCTCCAGATGGGTTAAATCCCAGACATTTCCAACTTATGATGCCATAGTCATCACCAACTTCCTGAAGAGACTCTTCTGTCGATTTGGAGCTCCTCGAGCTATAATAAGCGATAGAGGCACGCACTTTTGTAACACCCAGTTTATGAAAGTGATGCAACAATACGGAGTTGCCCACAAAATGTCCACTGCCTATCATCCGCAGACAAGCGGACAAGCAGAGGTCACAAACAGAGCACTTAAGAGAATTCTATAACGCACCGTTGACCATCATGGAAATCAATGGGCTGAGAAACTAGATGATGCTCTGTGGGCATTCCAGACTGCCTACAATAATCCCCTAGGAACTACACCCTACCGAATGATCTATGGAAAAGCTTGTCATCTTCCGCTAGAACTAGAGTATAAAGCTCTCTGGGCATTGAAAACATGTAACCTCGATCCTTCAGTAACCGCCAAACATAGGAAAATGCAAATGAATGAACTCACTGAATTAAGGGACCAAGCTTACGAGACGTCATACATCTACAAGGAATGAACAAAACTGACGCATGATGCAAAATTGATTCCTACAAAGTTCGCTCCTTGAGATAAAGTTCTACTCTTTAATTCCCGATTCAAAAAGTTCGCTGGAAAATTCAGATCAAGATGGAGTGGCCCATACAAAGTTATTCACGCTTTTTCACACGGAGCCGTGGAATTAGAAGGACCCACTGGCAACTTCAAAGTCAACGGCCACCGGTTAAAGGCATATCTAGAAGACCATGACAAGGAGGAGCACCTCTTCTCCTTCGATCCATTTTGAAGATCTGACAGGAAAATTTGAGCTCTAACGACTTGACAAACAAAGCGCTCTTGGGAGGCACCCCTTGCTTATCCTTTTTATTTTATTATTTTATTTTCAAATTATTTTCAGTCTACAAATATACTATTTCTATTCACTAACCCTAAGCGCCATACTTGCGCTTAGTACTTACAAGTTTGTTGAATGTAACCAGGCATAAATGCCAAGTTCAGGAGCTTCTTATTGCATTCCTGTTCACAGGAGAAGAACTCCCCGAGTTTACTCCTCAGGAAGCAGTGCAGACCAATTTAGGCCATCCACATGACAGTTAGGTCCAAGACGTATGATCCTTGAGAGTGTTGAGGAGGACACTAGTACAGCACCACCAACTCCTCCGGTGTGACGCTCCCGACGTTTAGCATCGGGACCAGCTGAGTTTTTAGAGTTACCAGAGATACGTGAGCCACAGACTGTGATTCATTATGGAGCCACTTTGAACGATCCAGATGTTACTTGGGTAGTATTTAGAGACCAGCAGAGACTTTATCGAGCTTTCAGAGCGTACCTTCATCGCTAAGGAATGCCTAAGAGTACTATGGGACCTTCATCGTTTAGGCTAGCACGCCGTGCCCCTCCAATACGACAAGCTACCCCCAGGCACTCCACTCCAGTCTCGGTCCGTTCAGCCACACCAGCCGCCGTTCCGACTCACACTGCTCCCATTACGCCACCTGCACTTGCCATTTCACCTTCCCCAGTACTGGATACGGTCAGTGTTCATGAGCTACCAGAGGGCTGCCACTTAGTGACAGTGCCTATATCAGTAGAGCCACCCATGGCTCAGGTTTTTGAGATTGCCAGGAACATTCCCGAGGAAGAGCCGTTTCCGAGTTTATCACATCTGGAGTTGCCATTGGACCTTTGTCTAGACACGCTTCTGAGCCCCGCGCTGGATGTAGGGCAACCATTAGAGTATTTGCTTACACTTAAGGATGACGATGATCTTTTCAGATACTTCATAGACACCGCTCAGCAGATTGGCCAGGATAGTATTCCGTAGACTGCTTTACTTTATTTAATTTTAATTTTATCTTTTTATAAAAGCATTGTATGAAAAGTTATATATAGTGGAAATGCTGCCTTTCTCTTTTTGTTCTTCATGCATAAATTTATCGAGAGACTGGTCCTTTCCAGCATTAGGAGAGCCCTGGCCGTAGAAAGCACAACACTAGGAGAGTAACCTAACCGTAGGGAAGTAATCTTTCCTCAAATCTCTTTCAATTATCACGCACTAAAATCTCTAAGTGTGGGGTCATCCCCACACCAAACTCAGAGATTCTAGAGGCGCTGTCCTTAATATATTAAATATTATATATTCTATTTCAGAGAACATTATGGACAATGTTCCTCTAAGTGTGGGGTATTGGGTAAAGATTTAAGGATAAGTAACCGTAAAAACGCCTAAGTTTTGAAAAAAAAATTCTTTTGTCTAAAAGTAACTAGCAAGGAATATTTTGGTAATTTCGAAAAATTCTTACTTCATTTTACCCAAAGATTCTAAAAAATTGCTAGAAATCAGTTTTCGAAACATTTACTAGGACGGAACGATTAAGTTAAAAACTCATGGTTTACGTTAAAAGATTTCTTTCGACAAAATATGTTAAAGGCTACGCATGACCAAGCACGACCCTTACTCCCAAAAAGTGAGGACTTTTGGACCCAAAGTGTCTGTATGATCCATCAAATCTACAACACTTTGTCAATTCAATTGATGAGCTTGCTGGTGTACGGTTCAAGTTAGAACTTGGTTTTGACATTCGTTTCGAGGCCAATTTTTAGTAAGCGCCATACGCGGTGTAGGTGCGATACTCCTTCCGAAATCATTCTGAATAGAGAAAGATAAAAAGCCATCCGTTTTCGTTTCCATTCCACGCAATTTAAACCTGACCAACTCAGACAAAGGGTTGATGAATCAGAAATATTCACCCCAAATTCACTTCCAAAAATACACTACCCATTCACCTTCATTCCCTTTCCATTTATCAAAAGATCCAGAGACTGATGAAGAGATAGATCGATCAAATTCGCTTTAAAAGCACTTATTGAAAAGATTCCGAACCCCTGACTGTTTTTGATAAGTCAAAGACCTATTTTCGGTGAAATATTACTTCCTTTCTGGGCACCAGGAACAAATAACAAAAGTTATGAAGAAAGGGTATGCAAAAAAAAAAAAAAAAATATGAAAGAGCAAAGTCTCTAATAAAAACACGAGAAGTTGCCTAGAGAAGAACTACCAGAAGAGCTGAGAAAATTCTACACAAAGTCTTACCAAAATCCGCGTCTTCCGAGGAAAACTCTTAAGAATTCTCAAGCCGTTCTCTATGCAAAAAGGATACCCTGAAGAATCGAAATCTGTCAAATCTCTCAAAAGTCGAAAGATCTGGATAAATTTCACCCATCCATAAAATTTCCAAAACCCTGTAACCCATCTTCCTCTTGAAAGAATGCCTAGGAAGAAGATTAGTGCCGTCCTTACTTAACCGGTGGAGATATCGATGCTCTACCAAGCCTATGATGAGAACTGATACACGACTGGCTTCTGAGCGACAATACAACTAGATTAGGGCACCCTAAACACTTGAGTGATATGAGTAATCCGCTAGTGAGAAGTGATGTGCGTAGAGGTGTATACGAAATAGTTATATTTTTACTAGGAAATACTATTAAATACGATACAATTTTACACAAGTTATTTATTTATTTATAGAGTGGAAATACCTAAACCTTGCTACAACACTTATAGGCAGTGTACCTAATCGTACAGTAGTGTAGTTTTTAGTAAGTCCGGTTCGTCCAGCCAAGTTTAACGCTATAATTTTTTAAACTATATTTATATAAATATATATATATATAAGTAGAATTATTATTATAAAAGGGGGTTTTTACCGTTTAATGATCGGTTTGTCGATTTTAAAACTTTAGTCGCAGTTAAAACCTAATGTAAAATATTAAAAATAAAAATAACTTAATTTAAAGTGTAAAGTAAATAACGATAAATGAAATTGCGATGAATAAAATGACAATAAATAAAATTGCGATAATTAAAAAGTATGAAAATTAAAAGTGCAACTAAATAAAATGACAGTAAATAAAAGTGCGATGAAATATGAAATAAAGGAATTATGCTTATTTAAAATTCAGTAATCATGATGTTTGACGTGTTGATTTTAGTTTATTACCATGGGTTAATTATCCTTTGTCCTGGATTATTCGATATGTCCATTTGGTTTTTGTCCATAACAGTCCATCAGTCATAAATATAAAGTGCGAGTGTCCTCGTCAAATTATCCTTATATCCGAAATCAAATATTCCAACTAATTGGGGACTTAAACTATAATTACACCAATTTTCCTTGTATATAATTCACCCCTGTTTTAATAAGTCCATTAACTATTAATCTATTCCAGTATCCGGTTAAATGAACGATTATTAGTATTTATAAATATCCCGCCCATCATGTCCGATCGAGTGTATGTGGTTATTTATAGGTACGTCTAATTGTAAATATTTATATTAAATTAACGAACTATCATTCAATTAAACAAATATAAAGTCCATTAATAGCCCATAGTCTAATTTCCACAAGTGTTGTTCTTTTGTCCAAACCCCAATTATGGTACAAAGCCCAATTACCCCGTCTTTAATATTTAGTCCAACATCATGATTACTTCAATTTAAATAAGCATAATAATAACTTAGCTACGAGACATTAATTTAAAAAGGTTGAACATAACTTACAATGATTAATAATAGCGTAGCGTTACACGGACAGAATTTCGACTTACACCATTACAACATTCGCTAACATACCCTTGTTATTATTAAATTAAAACTAAAATTAAAATTATAAATTATATATATATATATATATATATATATATATATATATATATATATATATATATATATATATATATATATATCGTAGAGATTGAGAGATAGATTAGAAAAAGGTGTGATTTTTCGAGCAGAATTCGATGCCTTTTATAGGCCCACGTTGTACTGTAGAGCTCCGCGAGTGCTGAACTTTTAAGCTTTAAACCTCTGCGAGTGCGGAGGTATGAAATCCAGCTCACAAATTGAATTAAACGTGGGCTGCTTTGATTAAAATAATATATAATATATATAATTAATTAAATATAATATTATATTCTTGTGCATAGTTGACTTGTAATTTTTGGTCTGTTGCGTCGCGCGCTGAAAGTTGGTTCATGTCTCAGTTTCGGATTTTCGAACGCCTTTTCGTACAATTTAATATCTTGTACTTTATGTTTCACGGCTTGTATTCTTGTAATTTTTAGACGTTTCTCATCAATAATTTGAACCACTTTGATTGTACTTTGTACTTTTTAGCTTTTTGATCATTTGCGTCTTCAATTCGTCGAATCTGTCTTTTGTCTTCACCTTTTATTATTTAAACGAATATCACTTGTAAATAGAACAATTGCAACTAAAAGCTTGTCTTTCTTGAAGGATAATGCTATGAAATATATGTTCGTTTTTAGCATTATCAAATATTCCCACAATTGAGCGTTGTTTGTCCTCAAGCAATATAGTCTTGAAATAAAAACATACTTGAATCACTTCTTTATTCTTCACACTTTGTACATCAGTGATTTCTATACGGCGGTATGAACAATGATAGTAACGTTGTGGTTTACAGTCCCACATGACTATGAAAATTTAGATCCTTTAAGGAAATTAGATCTTTATGAAAACATTTGATCTTTTGAAAATTAAATCTAGCTTTTACCCTAGATAAGTTTTCCGGAATAACCCTTCACCGGTGTTTGCAAATTGTTTTTGTTGGTTGTGTGGGTTTCATATTTAAAATTTTAGCTCAAAACTTGAGGTTTTGTGTCACCCACTTGCTAACCTTGTATTAGGAAAGCAACACGTCCAGTATACTTGTTCCGTATATTACCTTTCGGTAAACTACCGTCCGGTTGTAAAGGAAAGCGTTGAACAAGCAACTGTTAAGGCAATGTCCCGTGACATGCTTTTGCTTATGGTCTATAACGTGTCGAATGCAATTACTATCCTTTGTAGGAGAAATAGTAAAGATCACCCTATAGTTTTTTCGGTCTGGCACAAGGTCCTATCTTTGACCATGCTATGCAACCACCGTTCTTACGGTTGACACCCGATTTGGTTCAGGTGACCTAATGAATTCCAGGTGAATTCCTGGGATTTTACATTCAATGGTAATGAACGCATTGAAAATAGGGTTTTCAGAAAACAATTCAGTTTGTAATTTGATCAAAATATTTTCTCGTTCAAGCTCGAGTTTAGATATCATCGAATTCCATGAGTTTGAATTCTCAATCTTTAAGGTCAATCTCAAGGATTGAGTAATATCAGTCTTAAAAGCTGATTTTTGATCTTTAAGGAGATTATCCTTTCTGGGGATCTGATTCATTAGTCTTATAAGCTAATTTGCACGATGCCCCCCATTGTACGAGACAGATCCTCTCATGGTTAGGATAAGTCTGACCACTTGGCGACCCTGTTTGATGCTGAGGTCCGTAGATTTCCAGCTGATTTTCGAGAAAACTTTTCAAGGTTTTTCGTAGACTCTACAACTGGTCTGGACGACAACTTCCTGACCTAAATCAAGAAGCGCGTGTCTTTTTCTCTCGGAAGACTTTACTTCCTTTTAAATTACAATAAACTGGGTAAAACTGATTAATATCGTCCAAAACAAAAGTATTTTCAATTATTTGTACAAAAATATGTGATATATGTTCTAAATAACTTGGTAAATTTTTTCTACACTTGGCTTTTATTTTCCTTTCTTTGCCTTTTTATTATCCTCTATTCCATTTTAAATGAATTCTAACATTTTGGGTTGTTTCTCAATTTATGTCCTTTCCGAGGTAACAATAATTTCGGTGTTAACACCTAGTTTTATCGTTCATAAATATGTATAAACATGATTTTGAATTCATTTATTTAAAAATTTTAAAAAAGTTTACTAGAATTGGGTAGTCAGTATATAAGACTAGGGCTGTTCTTTATTATCAGAGAGCACTAGATTCTAATACAACTACTGCGTTACTAGTATTTTTAATGGTAACCAAGTGTATAAGTCAAAAATTTTAAAAATCCGAAAGAATTTAACCCCTTCCCACACTTAAGATCTTGCAATGCCCTCATTTGCAAGAAATCAGTACAATTTAAATTATTGAGGGTGATTAGCGTAGAAAAATGATTAAATTTTACCAAAGTTTCCAAACATATTGGCATTTGTTTGCTAAATGATAAATGGTGCACATCATTCGTTCATTCATGCAGTTGTTATTTCACATTTATTTAGCATCTTGTCGTCAAAATTAGTTGCTTTTGCTGAACTTAATGCCAGTCTTTGAAAATGCGCTGTTTTACCCTGTTTTATACATGAGATAAACTACAAACATATATAAACATATTTTTGAAGTTGGGTATATCACCTCACATTCAAAAATTATTAAAAATCTAATAATAAAAGTTAGAAAATTATAAAAACTATAATACTATAAAAAGAAATATTAAAAGTATAAAATTACAAGTTACCAAATAAATAAAAATAAGCATAAAAGAAAATTAGGGTTCATAAGGATGGTGCCAGTAGGGATCCCATTCATAGCCGTATGTGCTGTAGAATGCTTGAGTTGGGTCATATGTAGGGTACGGTGGTCGGGTCTGTATAGTCCAGGGAGGAAATACGAGCATTGGAGTAGCAATGTAGTTTGCATTTATGTGTGCATGATGACTTATGATTTGGTTTTGATGATACTGCCAATCTTGAAATGCTCGTTGTCTAGCCATTTCATACTCATGATGAGCCATAAAAAGTTACATTTCTTTCATCTGATCCCCCCTCCCGCATTACCTTGCTGCTGATCTCTTTCGACCTGTGGGTGCGGGCCATCATATGGTGCAGCATCGTTATATCGTTTCTTTAAAACCTTAGCACCATGATATACTTTCAAACCATTTGGATCACGGGGTTCTGGTGCTGCAATTATTAATCCCCTCGACTTCTATCGACACCGAGATACTCAGCAATTAAAGTAACAAAGATACCACCTCCGATTATACCATTAAGCCGTATACTCTTAACTATAGCTGATAAATAATAACCCACACAATAAGGTATACTCACCGCGCTCTGTGGGTATCGAATACACATGAGATAAAATAAATCATTCTCATTTACTTTCTCTTTGTTCTTACCTCGCTGTGTAATCGAATTTGCTAAGAACCTATGGATTACTCTTAGCTCAGCTCTATCAATATCAGTATAAGAGTTATTCCCCCCACGAAATCGGTTATGCCTAGTCATTCTACTTCATATTTCATTCATATCAAAATTTTGGTCAACCCTCCTACCATTAACTATCAACCTTTGACAATCAGTAGATGCTAGTTCCTCAGGCGTATATATACACTGATAATGCTAAAAACGAACATATATTTCATAGCATTATTCCTCAAGAAAGACAAGCTTTTAGTTGCAATTGTTCTACTTACAAGTGATATTCGTTTAAATAATAAAAGGTGAAGACAAAAGACAAATTCGACGAATTGAAGACGCAAACGACCAAAAAGCTCAAAAGTACAAAAGACAATCAAAGAGGTTCCAATTATTGATAAGAAACGTCTCGAAATTACAAGAGTACAAGATTCAAAACACAAAGTACAAAATATAAAATTGTACGCAAGGACGTTCGAAAATCCGGAACCTGGACCAGAGTCAACTCTCAACGCACGACGCAATGGACTAAAAATTACAAGTTAACTATGTATATAAATATAATATAATATATCATTAATTATATTAATTATATTAATTATATATATATTATATTTATAAATAAATCGTCGGCAAGAAAGACTCCAAAAGCTGGTGAGCTGTATTTACAAACTCCGCGACTCGCGGAGTTTGAAGGCAAAATAGGCCGCGAGTCGCGGAGCCCCAAAATTTGAAACTCCCTATAAAGCCAACCGAATTCTGATCATTTTTCATCCATCATATATCCATCTCTCTATCTGTATCGTATATATTTATATTTATATTTTAATTTTAATTTTAATTTTAATTATAATTCTAATAATAATGGTATGTTAGCGAATGTTGTAAGGGTGTAAGTAGAAATTCTGTCCGTGTAACGCTACGCTATTTTTAATCATTGTAAGTTATGTTCAACCTTTTTATATTAATGTCTCGTAGCTAAGTTATTATTATGCTTATTTAATCCAAAGTAATCATGATGTTAGGCTAATTACTAAAATTGGGTAATTGGGCTTTGTACCATAATTGGGGTTTGGACAAAAGAACGACACTTGTGGAAATTAGACTATGGGCTATTAATGGGCTTTATATTTGTTTAACTAAATGATAGTTTGTTAATGTTAATATAAATATTTACAATTGGGCGTCCCTATAAATTACCATATACACTCGATCGGACACGATGGGCGGGGTATTTATATGTACGAATAATCGTTCATTTAACCGGACACGGGAATGGATTAATAGCCACTAGAATAATTAAAACAGGGGTGAAATTATGTACAAGGATACTTGGTATAATTGATAAAAAAATATTAAAACCTTGGGTCACACTCAGTCGACATCCTGGTGTAATTATTAAACAAAGTATTAAAATCTTGTTACAGTTTAAGTCCCCAATTAGTTGGAATATTTAACTTCGGGTATAAGGATAATTTGACGAGGATACTCGCACTTTATATTTATGACTGATGGACTGTTATGGACAAAAACCAGACGGACATATTAAATAATCCAGGACAAAGGACAATTAACCCATGGGCATAAAACTAAAATCAACACGTCAAACATCATGATTACAGAAGTTTAAATAAGCATAATTCTTTTATTTCATATTTAATTTCCTTTATTTTATATTTAATTGCACTTCTAATTATCGCATTTTTATTGTTATTGTATTTAATTGCACTTTTAATTATCGTACTTTTTAATTATCGCAAGTTTATTTTATCGCACTTTTATTATTCGAAATTTCATTATCGTTATTTACTTTACGCTTTAATTTAAGTCTTGTATTTATTTTTAATATTTTACATTTGGTTTTAACTGCGACTAAAGTTTTAAAATCGACAAACCGGTCATTAAACGGTAAAAACCCCCCTTTATAATAATAATATTACTTATATATATATTTGTATTTTTATAAAAGTAAACTAATATAGCATAGAGCTTTGTTTAAAAAGATTCCCTGTGGAACGAACCGGACTTACTAAAAACTACACTACTGTACGATTAGGTACACTGCCTATAAGTGTTGTAGCAAGGTTTAAGTATATCCATTCTCTAAATAAATAAATATCTTGTGTAAAATTGTATCGTATTTAATAGTATTTCCTGTAAAAATATAAGCTATTTTATATACTACTCTGCTCCCACATCAAGTATTTTTGGCGCCGCTGCCGAGGATACTCTTAAAAGCCGGAAGCGCAACGCTAATATAAAAAAAATTAGTTTACTTTTATTAAAATTCATTTTTTATAAAAATACGTTTTAAATATTCGAAAATATTAAAAGAAAAACAAAAATATAAATATTTTTAGGAGTTTGATAAATATTTAAGTTTTATAAATTTTCTTTAGTTTGTAAAAATATAAGTTTTATTTAATTTATTTTATAAATATATTTTATAAATATAAAAAACCGAAAAAAAATAATCATATATAAATCTATTTTTTAGATTATTATTTATAAAATTATAAAGTATTTTATTTTTATCTTAGTTTTTAAGAAAAGTCTTATTTAACTTATATAAATATATTAATTAAATTAAAAATAGAAAATATAAAAAAAAATTAAATAAATAAAAACGCGTCGAATTTTAAACAAGCTGTCATTTGAATTTCTGAACCCCGCGACTCGCGGGGTTTGCTGCATCGAATACCGCAACTCTCGGAGGGAACCTGACACGCGACAGAACCCTAATTCAGCATTAATTACGGGGTAATTAATTATTATTATTATTTAACCCTAATTATTATTATTATTATAATTAGTTTTATTTTAAAAGTTTACTTTTTACTTAATTTATATTTTAGTTTAATTAGTTTAATTAATTTGTAAAATTAATAGTTTTAAATAAATAAATAATATAAAAATAATATTTTTATAAAAATTGTACTTTTTACAACTTTTTGTATATTTTTATATTTTATCCCTTTTTAGTTGTTTTAACGTAATATTTGTATTTTTCGCTCATATTTAGTTTTAAACTTAGTTTTTGCCATAGTTATTTTTACTTCTAGATTTTTAGGCTTTGCCGTAAAATCCCTTAAGTTCTTTTTCTTTAGACTAAGATTTAGGTGCTTTAGAATTTTGCGACGCCTTTTTAAGTTTTAGTACCTTTATAAGTTATTTCCATTTGGGATTTAGTTTTTCCTGTAAGCTTTAATATTTTTAGACGACTTTTACCTATGTATCAATTATCATTCCAATTAGTAATCTCAATTTGCGATTATAATTTTAAGTTAGTTGTAGTAATAAGGTTAGGTTAGTCAAGTATTTTTAAGTTTTATAAGTTTCTTTTATTTTTCCGTCACCTTTTATTTTTCAACCATTTTTCTTTTTCGATCTTTTTCCGATGAACTTTTTTTCTTTCTTATTTCTCGCTATTCTAGTTTTAGGACATAGATTTTTAATCTACTTCTTATCTAAATTTCTTAAAATTACGAAAATTTATTTTAAGTGGTTAAATTGATAGACATCAAAATTTTCTGGTTCGTAGTAATACTTGGATTTGTACGTGGACCGGGTTATTGGAGCCAAATAGTCCTCAATTATATTGAGACCAAACGAATCCTGCCCCTCTGCTGCATCTTTTGGCTATTGGGCAAAATCAGAAAAGTCTATTGATTGGATAACTTATTATAATTTTTCTTTCCTTTTTAAAACTAATAGGATATTCAGTGAATGCACCGAGCAAGACGTTCACCACCTTTTGTACGTTCACCACCTGTAACTAGATTAAGACATTTAGCAAATATTACCGCCGTTGATTTTGAAGGTATTTCGTATGCCCGAGAGACATATTAAATTAATGCGGCTAATATGATATGATCCAAGTCGGGTCATACCCAATAACAAACTTACCGACACCTCATACGTATTTGATCTTAACGATTGGATCATTAAGCAAATACGCGACACTTGGATTTTAGAAAATCGGGTTTCTAAAATATTATCACTTGAGATAAATTATTTGGATAATTTATATATAATTGTTTATGGGTTTAAATGATTATATTGTGTTATATTTTATAAAAGGTTTTATAAAATATATAAGTAACAAAATAATACATAAGTTTATAATAAGTTTATAAATTTTTATAAACTTACATGTATTATTATTAAACAAATATGTGGCAGTTTTTTGGGGTCTCCAAGAGAGCATCTCATGCTCCTTTTGTTACTTTCAATTCTACACAACTCCATATAAGCATGCTTACACTTCTACCAAGTGAGGCACTTATTCTCTCAAGTGTTACATGCAAAAATAGACTAAAAAAAAAACTGCAGAATTCAGCTCATAAGAGAGCAGTAGGCCGTGGCCTTTTGGGGTGATTAGAGAGGTTCTAAATTCAATTTTGCAAGTCTATAATCAAGTGTAATAAAATCCTAACCAAAGGCTAGGTGTTGGTGCACAAGTTTGGGGTATAACTACTTGAGGTTTCATAGTTTTGGAGCTCCATTCATCATCATCTTCATCATCATCTATCAACAAGCTAGTAGGAGGTATAATCTCTTTATTTGCTTGTAGTTTGTAAGTATTATTTCACAACTTGATCCATGGGATTTAACTTTAAAATGGTTTAAAGATTAACAAGTTAAAATGTAACTAACATGCTTCCGCTTTGATATGTTTCATAAAAGGTTTTAAGTATCATGTAACTTGTTAAATCCCAACAATGGTATCTAGAGCCGAAGTTGTTGAAATATGCTTCGAGATGGTTATTAAACCCACTATAATTTTGCATTCTATGAACATGCATGAAGTAGAATGTAAAATTTTCGGTTTTGGGTGGTTGTCATTTTGGCCAAAATCACTTGTGATTCTGTACTGCAAATCACTTGTGATTCTGTACTGCCAATCACTTGTGATTCTGTGTTGTCGATCACTTGTGATTCTGTATTGCCAATCACTTGTGATTCTGTGTTGCAGATCACTTGTGATTCTGTGTTGCCGATCACTTGTGATTCTGTATTATCAATCACTTGTGATTCTGTATTGCCTATCACTTATGTTGATGATGTTCACAATCTAAGCCTTGACCTTGTGTTTGGTTGCATGCATGGTTGATTGATATTTATTCAATTGGTTTGTAATAATATTTATTCATTTGGCATGTAATAATTCATTTGGTTATGTAATTTATTTTATATTTGGTATGTAAAATAGATTAGGTTGTAATTTCATTTTTTAGACAAAATGTATTAGGATATATTTTGTAAAATGATGAAGAATGATGAAGACTTGAAGAACACATGAAGAAGCATTTGGATGAAAGGTTAAGTGGGAGATTTGAAATCTCCTACTTTGTGTATTTACCCCTTAACCCGTGGCATTTGTTTTCGGCTAAACAAATGCCTATCTTAATGGCTAGATTGTGAACATCTTTGTTTTGCATGCGTGGTTGTTTTAATTTCTTGTATGATTGTGGATTGTATGTTTGTATGCTACAAGTTAATCACACAAGTTAACAACAAACAAAACTAAAATTTAATTGGTTAAATTAGACGTTATTAATCACATGCAAAACGACAATTTAAATGGTTAAATTGAAATGGCTAATAGGACATTAATAAACGGTTATTAAGATCATAATAAGGATCATATATATAAAATGGTTTATATCATGTAATTGGTTTAATTACAAGACATGAAAATAGTTTTTCATAAGTACCATGCACTAAATGCATGTTGGTGTATGGTATAAAAGTTTTCTCAAACTAGAATTAACGAAAACTCAAAATCCCTTTCACAAACAAGGTAAACAAGTTAAACGCCATCCTATTGTGTGACACTTAAAAGTATTAGGGAACTCATGATGGGATAAAGGTCACCTAACCATTATGAGCAAACTAATATGATTAAGGTAAATTTCGCATGCTTGTGGGATAAAGGTCACCTAACCACATGTATGTTAAATTTACAAGTCTATACAAGTAGGACGACTTGATTTGGGAATCATGAACTTAGGATCACCGAAGCATGAGGAACAAATAGGCGTTGATGGGATAAATATGACATGCAAAAGGATTGCATGATCCCATACTCTAGAAGTTGCAAATGGATTGCAATTGTCATTTATTGACTACCTAGCTAAATCAAATTGCGGGATAAAGGTCACCTAACCGAATTTTGGTTTACCGTTGGATTCTAGAATTTAATAATTCAATTTGATTTAAAGGGTATTGAATGTTAAATTAAAATCGATACTTAAACGAACTTTGTAAATTTTGTAGATGGCCGCCAATAACAACAACAACATTCCAAACGCACCACTTAACCTGAACCACCTATCATTAAGGTCTCTCTTAGAGAAAGACAAACTCAACCATACAAACTTTATGGATTGGTTCCGCAATCTTCGGATTGTCCTCAAACAAGAGGATAAAATGTATGTGCTTGAGGACCCCATTCCCGATCAACCGGATGAGAATGATGTGGAGGCAATGGCCTCTTACGATAAGTATTGCCACGACTCCCTTCAAGTCTCATGCTTAATGCTTGGGACTATGATTCCCGAACTCCAAAAGGATTTCGAGCATCATAGTGCATACGACATGATAGCGCAATTGAAGGAGATGTTCCTCCAACAAGCGCGTGTCGAACGCTTCGAAACGGTTCGAGCGCTACATGCTTGTCGTATGGACGATACCCAATCGGTTTCATCTTATGTACTTAAGATGAAAAGCCTTATCGATCGTGCTAACCGTCTTAACCTAAACATATCTAATGAGTTAGCCACCGATCTTATCCTTAACTCCCTATCAAAAAGGTTTGATCAATTTGTAATTAATTACAATATGAATGGGATGGATAAGAGCATAGGTGAGCTTCACGGTATGCTTAGAACGGCGGAAACTAGCATGGGTAAAAGGGCTTTACCCGTGTTAGCAATCGATCAAGGTGGGTCCAAAGGTAAGACCTCTAAGCCAAAGGTGGCTAAGAGAAAAGGACCCGCTTACCAAGGCAAAGGGAAGGGGAAGATGGTTACCCCAACCATCAACAAGGCTAAGAAGCAAAAGGTAGCCGAGAAGGCAAACCCCAAGGAAGACCCATGTTTCGGTTGCGGTGAAATGGGTCATTGGAAACGAAACTGTCCGGTCTATCTTAAAGAGTTGAAGGACAAGAGGGATGCAGGGCAAACCTCAGGTAATATATATATGGTATATATAGAGCTTAGTATTACTTCTTCTAATACATGGGTATTAGACACTGGATGTGGAACTCATATTTGCAATTCTTTGCAGGGGTTCAAAAGAAGTGATCATAAGGCGGGAACATCAAGTCTCTATATGGGCAATGGTGCAAAGGTGCATGTTAAAGCTCAAGGAGATTTTATTTTGAAGCTTCCAAGCGGATTGGAACTTATTTTAGAAAATGTTTTGTATGCTCCGGATTTGTGTAGAAACATTATTTCTATTTCTCGCTTAAAACAATGTGGTTACGTTGTTAATTTTATTGATGATGATATTCATGTTTCTAATGATAATGTATTCTATTTCAAGGCTTCGCCTTCAAATGGAATTTATGAATTGGTTCATGATGACGCATCATCGAGCTCTATATACCATACAAGCACCAAGAAACTCAAAAGGGATTTGAGTGATTCCTAT
This sequence comes from Rutidosis leptorrhynchoides, assembly GCF_046630445.1. Classification (NCBI taxonomy): domain Eukaryota; kingdom Viridiplantae; phylum Streptophyta; class Magnoliopsida; order Asterales; family Asteraceae; genus Rutidosis; species Rutidosis leptorrhynchoides. Next base: position 241,583,417 of record NC_092334.1, on the reverse strand, counting down.
TTATGGCATTGTCGCCTTGGTCACATAAACAAGAACCGAATGCATACACTTCAAAAGAATGGACTTTTGAAATCAAATGAAATGGATTCGTTTGATGTATGTGAATCTTGTTTACAAGGCAAGATGACTAAAGCACCTTTCAAAGGGACTTATGAAAGGGCTAAAGATTTATTGGGATTAATACATTCGGATGTATGTGGACCCTTTAAACCCATGACTAGGAAAGGTGAAAGATACTTTGTTACTTTCATTGATGACTTTAGTCGTTTCGGATATGTCTACTTATTAAGACACAAGGACGAAACGTTTGAAGCATTCAAAGAATATCAAAACGAAGTACAAAATCAACTCAATAAGACAATTAAGGTACTTCGTACCGATAGAGGAGGTGAATACCTAAGCGATGCTTTCCAAGATCATCTTAGAAGTTGTGGGATTATCTCGCAACTCACTCCTCCTGGAACACCCCAACTAAATGGAGTTTCCGAAAGGAGGAACCGAACCCTAATGGATATGGTTCGATCTATGATGGCAAGAAGCTCGTTGCCTCTATCATTTTGGGGTTATTGTCTAAGCTCCGCGGCTCGTATTTTAAATATGGCCCCAACCAAGAAAGTGGAACGAACTCCTCACGAGATGTGGTTTGGTAAACCTCCATCTCTATCATACTTAAAGGTATGGGGATGTGAAGCTTATCCTAAGCGTTACGTCCCTAATAAGTTGAATGCTCGATCCACAAAGTGTATCTTCATAGGATATCCCAAAGATGACATGGGATATTACTTCTATGATCCATCCGAGCAAACCGTATTTATTGCTCGGAAGGCGGAATTCCTTGAAACTAAGTTCCTAATGGAAGGAAATAGTGAAAGGAAGATAGATCTTGAAGAGGTTCAAGATCAAGTAGATAATACACAATTGGTTGACACTAGCACTCAACATGAAAATGTTGATAGTGATCAAATGGATGATCAAAATACACAAGACATTCGTAGATCTGGTAGGATTAGCAATCCTCCTGAGAGATATGGGTTTCTCATAGATGGTTGCTATACGGTTGATTTGGATGAACCAACAAACTACCAAGATGCTTTATCAAGGATTGATAAAGATAAATGGCAGGAAGCCATGAACGCCGAGATGCAATCCATGTATGAAAACCAAGTGTGGGAACTTGTTGAGCAACCTCCTAGCTCTAAGCTAGTTGATTGCAAATGGCTTTTCAAAATGAAAACCGACATACATGGAAACTTGGATACATATAAAGCTAGACTTGTTGCAAAAGGTTTCACTCAAACTCAAGGGGTTGATTATGATGAAACTTTCTCGCCTGTGGCAATGCTAAAGTCTATTAGGATATTATTTGCCATTGCTGCTCACTACGACTATGAAATATGGCAAATGGATGTCAAAACCGCTTTCCTAAATGGATATCTTATGGAAGATGTCTATATGGTCCAGCCTGAAGGTTTTGTTGATCCAAAATATCCTAAAAGTGTATGCAAGTTAAAGAAGTCAATCTACGGATTGAAACAAGCATCTAGAATGTGGAATCATCGTTTTAATGAGGAAGCCGAGAAATTTGGCTTCATTAAAAATGGTGATGAAGCTTGTGTATATAAGAAAGCTAGTGGGAGCACCATCATGTTCCTTGTACTATATGTGGATGATATATTATTATTTGGGAATGATATTACCACAATGCAAGGAGTCAAAACTTGGCTAAAGAGTTGCTTCTCCATTAAGGATCTTGGAGACGCACAATACATATTGGGGATAGGGATCTATAGGAATAGATCCAAGAGATTGATAGGTTTAAGTCAAAGTACATACATTGATAAAATCTTGAAAAGGTTCAAGATGGAAAACTCTAAGAAAGGTTTGGTACCTATTCAAAGAGGAACCGTTCTCAATTCATCTCAGTGTCCTACCACGAAAGATGAACAAGAGAGAATGAAGAAAGTCCCATACGCATCTGCTATTGGGTCTATCATGTATGCGATGATATGTACTAGACCGGATGTGTCATGCGCTCTAAGCTTGACAAGTAGATACCAGAATAACCCAGGAAACAGTCATTGGATTGCTGTTAAAAGCATATTGAAATACCTTAGGAGGACTAAGGATATGTTTCTAATATATGGGTCTGGTGAGGAGGAACTCGCCGTAAAAGGTTACGTGGACGCGAGTTTCCAAACTGATCGAGATGACTCTCGATCACAATCCGGTTATGTCTTCATGTTAAATGGTGGTGCGGTCTCTTGGAAGAGTTCGAAACAGGAAGTTGTTGCGTTATCCACTACAGAGTCGGAGTACATTGCCGCCTCACTGGCAGCTCAGGAAGCTGCATGGATGAAGAAATTCATCGACGACTTAGGAGTGGTCCCTTCCATTCAGGACCCTCTTGAGATCTTTTGTGACAACGAGGGTGAGATTGCTCAAATCAAGGAACCTCGTGCTCATCAAAAGACTCGTCACATTGAGCGGAGATTCAACTACATCAGGGATGAGGTTGAAAAGGGAAAGATATGTATTCACAAAGTTCACACAGATCAAAATGTTGCGGATCCACTCACGAAGCTTTTACATGGGCCAAAACATGAGGGACATGTTTGTGCATTAGGGCTTCGATATTCTAGTGATTGGATATGATCTATTTTAAGTATTGTACCGGAACGAAATTATTCAAACTCATTAATATAACTATGGTGTTAATTTATTTGAGTTATGTTCCTATTTTGCATATTTCATCCATGAATAAGCAATTACTCTAAATTTCCGTAGTCGATCACATTTGTGGGAACAAGTGTGAGGTTTAGACTATTATGAACTCGGATTGGTATACATTCATAGGTTGAATGTGGGGCAAGGTTGCAACCAAGGTTCATAGATATTTGTGGGAAACAAATATTGGAAGACCCGCTCTCAAGAATTACTGTATAGAGCCTTTGTGGTTGATCACATGTAATCTTGAGTAAAGGCGAATATCATTGTATCCTCTGACCTGAGATACATATTGGGTTCGGATATTCACCAAGTACTGTGCCTTGATTCTTTCCTTCGCTATTCTGAAACATGGTAGTACATAAGGAAGAACTCAGGTATATTACAAAGTGTATATCTAGGACGTATGTAGTCAAGATGGAATTTGTCCCTCTTATTCGTTGAGAGTCAGATGTCTAAGGCCTGAAAAGTTAAATCTATAAGAGAGTGATCACTCTGTATCTCTTGGATTTAACATGACATCTAGGACGAAAGGAAATAATGAAAGATTCACCTACTTATATCAGTTCGAGTAGGGAGCTCGAAAGGGATGATGTTATTGAATGGCACAAAGTCATAACATATTAGGGGTGATGGACGGTGTGTTAGGCTGTATCCGTCACTTGCATTAATTTCTTATGTTTCTCGTGCAAGTGGGAGATTGAAGGTATTTCGTATGCCCGAGAGACATATTAAATTAATGCGGCTAATATGATATGATCCAAGTCGGGTCATACCCAATAACAAACTTACCGACACCTCATACGTATTTGATCTTAACGATTGGATCATTAAGCAAATACGCGACACTTGGATTTTAGAAAATCGGGTTTCTAAAATATTATCACTTGAGATAAATTATTTGGATAATTTATATATAATTGTTTATGGGTTTAAATGATTATATTGTGTTATATTTTATAAAAGGTTTTATAAAATATATAAGTAACAAAATAATACATAAGTTTATAATAAGTTTATAAATTTTTATAAACTTACATGTATTATTATTAAACAAATATGTGGCAGTTTTTTGGGGTCTCCAAGAGAGCATCTCATGCTCCTTTTGTTACTTTCAATTCTACACAACTCCATATAAGCATGCTTACACTTCTACCAAGTGAGGCACTTATTCTCTCAAGTGTTACATGCAAAAATAGACTAAAAAAAAAACTGCAGAATTCAGCTCATAAGAGAGCAGTAGGCCGTGGCCTTTTGGGGTGATTAGAGAGGTTCTAAATTCAATTTTGCAAGTCTATAATCAAGTGTAATAAAATCCTAACCAAAGGCTAGGTGTTGGTGCACAAGTTTGGGGTATAACTACTTGAGGTTTCATAGTTTTGGAGCTCCATTCATCATCATCTTCATCATCATCTATCAACAAGCTAGTAGGAGGTATAATCTCTTTATTTGCTTGTAGTTTGTAAGTATTATTTCACAACTTGATCCATGGGATTTAACTTTAAAATGGTTTAAAGATTAACAAGTTAAAATGTAACTAACATGCTTCCGCTTTGATATGTTTCATAAAAGGTTTTAAGTATCATGTAACTTGTTAAATCCCAACAGATTTTTCTTTAGAATCGTCATCCAGTCGACCAAGTACTTCAGTTCAAATTTCCGATAGTCCATTTTTTGAACTCGACCTCACAATTGAGAATCCGGAGAATATTCAGGAACGATTCGTAGATCCTGAACCACTAAATTTTCCTTCGGAACCACCAATCGTTCAAACAGAGATTGTTGAGGAACGAACCATTAAATCAGAATCCTCTAGTGATTCCGATTCAACAAATTCAATTATGGAGAATCTGGAATCTTTAAGTATGGAAGACCGAATGAGAGCTAAACGCACTGGCCAAGGTCACGCAATTACTCATCCAGACATTAATGCGTCAGATTATGAAATCAAAGGACAAATCCTACACATGGTGACTAATCAATGCCAATTTAGTGGTGCGCCGAAGGAAGATCCAAATGAACATCTACGTACCTTTAATAGGATCTGCACACTATTTAAAATCCGAGAAGTTGAGGATGAACAGATATATCTCATGTTATTTCCCTGGACTTTAAAGGGAGAAGCCAAAGATTGGTTGGAATCGTTACCTGAAGGGGCGATTGAGACATGGGACGTTTTAGTTGAAAAATTTCTTAAACAATTCTTTCCTGCATCTAAAGCCGTAAGACTTCAAGCAGAAATTGTTACGTTCACACAGAAGCCAAATGAAACTCTATATGAGGCATGGACAAGATATGGAAAGTTGTTAAGAGGATGTCCGCAACATGGTTTAGACACCTGTTAAATAGTACAAATATTCTACCAAGGATGCGACATCACTACAAGGAAAGACATAGATATAGCAGCTGGTGGTTCTATTATGAAGAAAACCGAAACTGATGCTTACAAAATTATTGATAACACTGCTTCCCACTCACACGAGTGGCACCAAGAAAAAGATATCATTAGATCATCTAAAGCAGCTAGAGCCGATTCTAGCCATAACTTAGATTCCATTTCCGCAAAGATAGATGCTGTCGAGAGACGAATGGAAAAGATGACTAAAGATATTCACTCAATACGAATTAGTTGTGAGCAGTGTGGAGGACCACATTTGACAAAAGATTGTCTCAGTATTGAATTAACAATGGAACAAAGAGAGAATATTTCATACATAAACCAAAGGCCTGGAAATAATAATCAGAATAATTATCAACCGCCAAGACCGATTTACAATCAAAACCAGAATTATAACCGAAATATTCCATACAACAACCAACAAGGTCCTAGCAATCAACAAGTATCCAATAATACTTACAATCAGCAAAGACTTAATTTTCAAAACAAACCACCACAACAAACCGATGATAAAAAGCCGAATTTAGAAGATATGATGACGAAGCTAGTTGAAACTCAAACGCAGTTTTTCACATCTCAAAAACAAACTAATGAACAAAATGCTCAAGCATTTAGAAATCAACAAGCTTCTATTCAAAATCTGGAACAAGAAGTAAGTAACCTAGCAAGGTTAATAGGTGAAAGAAAATCGAGAAGTCTACCTAGTGATACAAATGCTAACCCCCGGAATGAAACAGCTAAAGCCATTACCACAAGAAGTGGTACAACACTTAAACCTCCTGAAATACCTGTAACTTCTGATGAAGTTATTCCTACTCCACAAGAACCACAACCTGATCAAGATAAGGAAAAAGAACCGGTAGTTGAAAAGGTTAATGAAGATAACACAGTTAAGGCTAAACCTTATGTTAAACCATACCAACCACCACTTCCTTACCCGAGTAAAATGAAGAAAGAGAAACTTGAAGCCGAGCAATCCAAATTCTTGGATATGTTTAAACAGATAAATGTAAATCTTCCTTTCATTGATGTGATTTCAGGAATGCCTAGATATGCTAAACTCTTGAAAGATCTAATCTCAAATAGAAAGAAAATGGAAGAACTCTCGGCTGTTACCATGAATGCTAATTGTTCAGCAGTGCTGTTGAATAAGATACCAGAAAAATTATCTGATCCAGGAAGTTTCACAATTCCATGTTTTCTGGGTAGTCTTAGCTCAATAGAAGCATTGGCAGACTTAGGTGCTAGTATAAATCTAATGTCGTATTCACTATACGCTAAACTAGACCTTGGAGAATTGAAACCAACCAGAATAAGCATACAACTAGCCGATAGATCAATAAAATATCCTAGAGGGATAATGGAGAACATGCTAGTTAAAGTTGGTACTTTAGTATTTCCAGTAGATTTTGTTGTTCTGGACATGGAAGAAGATTCTCAAGTTCCTCTCATATTAGGAAGACCATTCTTAAACACGGCTAAAGCAATGATAGACGTGTTCGGTAAGAAATTGACCCTAAGTATAGAGGATGAGAGTGTTACCTTTTCAGTTGATAGAGCAATGCAACAACCGTAATCTGCAGATGATACATGTTATTATATTCAAACTATAGATGCACATGCAGAATTATTAGAAGAATTTCCAGAATTACAAGGAACAGGAGAATGTTCTTTAGGAGAAGGTAATGAACCAATTGATGAAGCTGAAATGTTAGCTACACTTATAGCTAATGGATACAAACAACAACAGAAGAAATTCAAATGCTAAAAGAAGAAGACAGATATCGATACAAATCATCGATAGAGGAACCTCCGAAATTAGAGTTAAAGCCACTTCCAAACCATTTGGAATACGCTTATTTACATGGTGAATCTGAATTACCTGTAATAATATCGTCTTCTCTTACTGAAAATGAGAAATCACAACTCATTTCTGTGTTGAAAGCTCATAAACCAGCCATTGCATGGAAGATTCATGATATTAAAGGAATAAGTCCTTCGTATTGCACACATAAAATCCTTATGGAAGAAGGTCATAAAACGTATGTGCAACGCTAACGAAGACTAAATCCTAATATGCAAGATGTAGTTAAGAAAGAGATTATTAAACTGCTAGATGCAGGTCTAATCTATCCAATTTCTGATAGTCCATGGGTAAGCCCAGTTCAATGCGTGCCTAAGAAGGGTGGCATGACTGTCATTACAAATGAGAAAAATGAGCTTATTCCTACTAGGACTGTAACAGGATGGCGTGTGTGTATTGATTATAGAAAATTAAATGACGCCACCAGAAAAGATCACTTTCCCTTACCTTTCATAGATCAAATGTTGGAAAGATTAGCCGGAAATAGTTACTATTGTTTTCTAGATGGATTTTCCGGATATTTTCAAATTCCAATAGCACCCGAAGACCAAGATAAAACCACATTCACGTGCCCTTATGGTACTTTTGCTTACAAACGCATGCCATTTGGACTTTGCAACGCCCCTGCAACCTTTCAAAGGTGTATGATGGTGATTTTTCACGACATGATAGAAGAATGCATGAAAGTTTTCATGGATGACTTTTCAGTCTTCGGTGATACATTTGAATCATGTCTAGCTAATCTGGAACGAATGCTTATTAGATGCGGACAATCAAATCTAGTACTTAATTGGGAGAAATGCCATTTCATGGTTAAAGAAGGCATCGTTCTTGGTCATAAAATTTCAAAAGAAGGAATTGAAGTAGATAGAGCTAAAGTAGATGTAATTGCTAAACTTCCACATCCCACCAATGTTAGAGGAGTTAGGAGTTTTCTAGGGCATGCCGGTTTTTACCGACGTTTCATAAAAGATTTTTCTAAAATTGCCACTCCTATGAATAAACTCCTAGAAAAGGATGCTCCATTCATCTTTTCAGATGAGTGTATCAAATCTTTTAATATTCTTAAAGAAAAACTCACTAATGCGCAGATCATGATAACACCAAATTGGAATCTACCATTTGAACTAATGTGCGATGCAAGTGATTTTGCAATGGGAGCCATTTTAGGACAAAGGATTGAAAAACGATTTCAACCTATATATTATGCTAGTAAGACGTTACAAGGAGCACAAACGAACTATACAACTACTGAAAAAGAACTCCTTGCTATTGTCTTTGCTTTTGACAAATTTCGATCATATCTCGTTCTAGCAAAAACGGTGGTCTATACCGACCATTCTGCTCTTAGATACCTATTTTCAAAACAAGATGCTAAACCAAGATTAATCTGTTGGATCTTACTCTTACAAGAGTTTGATATTGAAATCCGAGATAAAAGAGGAGCAGAAAATCTCGCCGCTGATCATCTTTCTCGTCTTGAAAATCCCGAATTAGAAGTTCTAAATGAATCAGCCATACAAGACAACTTTCCTGATGAATATCTATTGAAGATAGATTATAAAGAAATTCCATGGTTTGCAGACTATGCAAACTACTTAGTTTGTGGATTCCTTGAAAAAGGATTATCGTACCAAAGACGAAAGAAATTCTTCAGTGATATAAAACACTATTTTTGGGAAGATCCACATCTGTTTAAAAGTTGTCCTGATGGAATAATACGCCGATGTGTATTTGGAGATGAAGCTAGTAAAATTTTAAACCATTGTCACACAGGACCAACAGGAGGGCATTATGGGCCTCAACTAACAGCATGAAAAGTTTATGATGCTGGATTCTATTGGCCTACAATTTACAAAGACGAACACCTTCTTTGCAAATCCTGTGATGCTTGTCAAAGGGCCGGAAAAATAAGTCAACGTGATGAAATGCCACAAAATGTCATACAAGTATGTGAAGTATTTGACATTTGGGGTATTGACTTTATGGGTCCATTTCCAAAATCTCATAATAATCTATATATACTCGTAGCCATTGATTATGTATCTAAATTGGCGGAAGCACAAGCTCTCCCAACTAATGATGCACGAGTTGTAGTCAACTTTTTAAAACGTCTTTTTGCAAGCTTTGGAACACCGAAAGCTTTAATAAGTGATCGGGGTACTCATTTTTGTAATAATCAACTTGAGAAAGTTCTTAAAAGATATGGAGTAACTCATAAAATCTCCACCGCATATCATCCACAAACAAGTGGACAAGTTGAAAATACCAACCGAGCTTTAAAACGTATTCTAGAGAAAACCGTAGGATCAAATCCGAAGGAATGGTCCATTAAATTGGAGGATGCACTCTGGGCTTTTAGAACAGCCTACAAAACTCCAATTGGAACCACACCTTTTAGACTTGTTTATGGAAAAGCATGTCATCTTCCAGTAGAAATTGAACACAAAGCATTTTGGGCTTTGAAGACATGTAATCTTGATTTACATGAAGCTGGACGTCTACGATTAAGTCAACTAAACGAATTAGAAGAATTAAGACATGAAGCATACGAAAATTCGTTAATCTATAAAGAAAGAACGAAGAAATGGCATGATAAAAGAATCAGAAGTTCAAAAGAATTTAAAGAAGGAGACAGAGTTCTTCTTTTCAATTCACGATTCAAGCTATTTCCTGGAAAATTGAAATCAAGATGGTCTGGACCATTCATAGTCAAAAGAGTTTTCCCATATGGAACAGTAGAATTGATAAATTCAAATGGGATTGAATTTAAAGTTAATGGTCACAGAGTTAAACATTACATACATGGTCCGATGGAAGTCGACAACGAAGTTAATCACAATTTCGACACCACAGCTGACTAAGTGTGGGGAGAATCAAGGGGTTTATGTATTTCTGTTAGAGTTAGATTGTCTGTTTTCGTGTAGTTCTCAAAAATGGAATCCGAATGGTCTTTCCCTAGCAGACCCTAAAGAACTAGTCTTCTCCCCCCATTCTGAATTTTTATTTTTTTAGGTTTTTACAAAATGAAGACTGCCTGTGAACTAAACCATGGTCTAATGCTACATGCTTTGATCACTAAACGTAATAATGACACACTTCCGAGTGAAATAGTATCAGTAATCAGAGAAAGAATGGACGGAGTTAGAAAAGAATCCAGATGCGAAGATAATAAGTTACAATTTGGTAAAGGAAAATCAAAATCCGCAGCAAAAAGAAGAGCACGACACCAAGAAAGATGTCACAAATGCGGAAAATGGTCACATGGAGGTAAATGTTCAAATAATCAAACCTATTCAAATACCGAATTTGTTACTTTATGCAGAGACGGACCGTTCATATGTTTAGAAGAAAAGACACTGAATGCTCGAGGTTACGCCTATGTAGCTATGGAAAACCAATTAAACCGACTATCTTATGAATGAGATAGATCATATAACTAAGAAATCTATTTCACAGGTATGTTTGTACAGTTTTTATTTTTTATTTTTATTTTTAACCTTTTGATAATAAACGCTAATTTGTTCGCTATAAAGTATTAAATTGGTGTTGAATAAAATTAGGTTTGGCGACCGAAATTATTGATATCATTCAAAAATTTATTACATCACTGCGAAATTTAACGTTTATTCTTAAGGTATAAATATCTTTAATCAATCAACCCAAAATATTTCAAAAATTCGTCATGAGTTAAATTAGGTCTTGGAACCGAAATTACTTTACCGAAAAGAAGGGCGCATATTTTTGATAATATTTGATTGATTAAAGTGGGATAAAAAGCCAAAAAGATTTTTAATTTTATTTTTACCATGTTTTTAAAATTAATATATAAATCTTAAATTAATATTGTAAACTTTGTAAAAACAATATATTTAAAATTGTAAATATTTGAAAAATTAATATAAGTTTGGTGTGAATTTATAATATGAATTTTTAAATTAAGTTTGATGTGAATTTTTAATTTTTAAAATATGAATTTTTAATTTTATGCATTTCAACTTTTAAGTTTGGTATGAATTTTTAATATTAATTTTGAATTTTATATTTAAATTGTGTGAATTTAAAAAAAAAATTTACTTTATCTTATTAAGTTAAAAATATGATTTTTAAAATTCGTCGTAAGTTGAAGACTAGGTCTTTGAACCGAAATTGCTTTACCCGAGGGAGGGACGAGAACTTTTATTATCATTATTTTTAATCTTATTGAATTAAAGTATGCCAAAAACATTAAAAAACCCAAAAATCTTAGCTTTTAAAACAATCGCTACAAAAAGACAAATTTTAAAATTTTGTCGAAGGACGGACTAGGACATCAATCCTAAACGACCTCGTCCTAAATAACAAGGGAAACAAAATTTTAAAATTAATTACTCAATTGTTTTAATTAGTATAAGATATAAAAAAAAAAAAAAAAAAAACCAAACTCCGTGACTCGCGGAGTTTGAAGGCTTAAACACCGCGAGTCGCGGAGGGACCAATTTACAGGAAAAAAAAATAAAGCTGAACGAACAGCTCAAACCACACACCACAAAAACATACTGCGAAGAACACAGCGAAAAAACCCGAAAATACACGAAAAAAACCCCCAAAATCATAATTTTTAACCGTTAATCATCAAATCTTTTACTAAAATCATGTTGAGAAGGATGCTATCAAGGAATTGCTCAAGAAAAACGGTAAATTTCTACACTTAAACACCATTTAATCCGAAAATTAGTGTTCTTTAGCAATTTTTTCCCAATTTGATTTTGATGCTTTTTAGTGTAATTAGGCTTAAATTGTTTATGTATTATGCTTGTATAACCTAGATTGATGCTGTTTAACATGATTAGAAGCCTTAAACTTCAAATTTTGAGTAATCTAGGGTTTGTGTTCTTGAGCAAATTTGGGGCTTTTTGATATAAACAGGTTATGGCCGATTTTTGTCATGAATTGTTGCTAAATTAAGTAGTGTAACATGTTTAGGTAGTTAAATGATCCAAACTTTGAGCCTAAACATGATTTTGAGAATTAAAGTGGACTTTTTCAAGTCTAAAAATTCATGAACTTGATTTTTGAGAGATAATGCCATTTGAAACTTGTTTAATTGCTAGTAATGGTTATTTTGACCTGTTATTTGAGTTGAATGCTTATGAACTTGGCGAACATTTTCGTATATGCTTATTTGAAAAAGTATAGATTTGATGAAAATATGAAAATGAGCTTAAGTTTGATATAAATTGATCATGTCATTGTAATTATTTTGATTGATGATTTTGCTGACACTAATGCATATTTGGATGCACAAAAATTGTGTTTGATGTGTTTTGCAGACTGAAAGGGGTGAATCTTCATCCCAAGCTCGCAATGCTCCTGCTGAGAATGCGGAACAACAGGAGGTGGATAACTACTACAAGCAAGATATACCTCATCCAGTCATGACATTTTCTGATATGCAATTGGAAGATTTGCACCCGAACCTGAGATTTGACAGACTTTGGATAGATTATCCAAAATATCAAAGGGGTTTGTATACTCTTCATTCCAAAGTTTTTGAGGTACCTAGGGTCATAGAATGGGGACCATTAGAAGCTGTAGAATTGGCTGGGCCAATTAGGGAATTACTTGTACAGAGGTATGGTAATTCTACTTTTAACGACTGGGTATGTTTATTCACCATGCGTAGACCTGTATATAAAGTATGGTGTGAAGAATTGTTGTGTAGTATAGAATTAAATGATCGGGTAGCTAGTTTAACCGATCGATCTTTTATTAGATTGTTGTTAGGAGGTTCGATGCGCCACATGTCTTTACCAGACATGGCTCAGGCTTTACGTATATATACGCCTGAGGAGTTAGCATCTGCCGATTGTAGAGGGTTGATACTAAATGGTAGAAAGATAGATGAAAATTTTGATACACACGGTGTATGGAGTCAAATGACAAGCCATCACCGATTCAAAGGGGGAAATTACTCTTATTTGGATATAGATAGAGCTGAATTAAGAGTGATTCATAGATTTTTAGCTAATTCGATTACACAAAGAGGTAAGAACAAGGAAAAGGTAAATGAACAGGATTTGTTTTACCATATGTGTATTCGAGACCCACAAAGCGCTGTAAGTATACCTTATTGTGTGGGTTATTATTTATCAGCTATGGTTAGGGGGATGAGACCGCATAGCATAATAGGAGGTGGTATTTTTATTACTTTGATTGGTGAATATCTCGGTGTGGATATAAGTCGGGGGGGATTATTAGTAGAAGAACCAGAACCCCGCGATACTATAGGTTTAAATGTATACCATGGTGCGAAAGTTTTGAAGAGGCGAAATAACGCCGCAGTACAATACCATGGTAGACATCCACAGGTTGAGAGAAACCAACAACAAGGTAATGTAGGAGGGGGAAATGAAATGCAAGAAATGCAAAGGTTTATAGCTTCACAGGAGTACGAAAATGCTAGACAAAGAGCATTTGAAGATTGGCAAGTTCATCAAAACCAAATCATAGCTCATTGCCAACATATAGGTAGAAACTATATTCCTACACCAAAACCCATCTTCCCTCCCTGGTCTATAGCCCTGCCGAAGCATTCTATAGCACCTATGGTTATGCTTGGAACCCCTATTGGTATCATTATCATCCCTAGTCTACTTAGTTTTATTTATTTTGTAATTTGTAATGTTGATACGTTTAATACTTATGTTAATATTGTAATAGTTTTATAATTTTCTAACTTTTATTCTTAGATTTTAATAATTTTTGAATGTGGGGTAATATACCAAACTTCAAAAATATGTATAAATGTTTGCAGGTTATCTTATGTACACAACAGGGTAAAACAACGCATTTTCAAAGACTGGCATTAAGTTCAGCAAAAGCAACTAATTTTGACGACAAGATGCAAAATATATGTGAAATAACAACAAGACGGAATGAACAAATGATGTGCACCATTTATCATTCATCAAACAAACGCCAATATGTTTGGAAACTTTGGTAAAATTTAATCAATTTCACACAAATCACCCTCAATAATTTAAATTGTTACTGATTTCTTGCAAATGAGGGCATTGCAAGATCTTAAGTGTGGGAAGGGGTTAAATTCTTTCGGATTTTAAAATTTTTTACTTTATACACTTGGTTACCATTAAAAATACTAGTAAAGCAGTAGTTGTATTAGAATCTAGTGCTCTCTGATAATAAAGAACAACCCTAGTCTTATATACTGACTACCCAATTCTAGTAAAATTTTTAAAACTTTTCCAATTAAATGAACTCAAAATCATGTTTATACATATTTATGAACAATAAAACTAGGTTTTAACACCGAAATTATTGTTACCTCAGAAAGGACATAAATTGAGAAATAAACCAAAATGTTAAAATTCATTTAAAATGGAATAGAGGACGATAAAAAGAAAAATAAAAGCCAAGTGTGGGAAAATTTACCAAGTTATCTTAAACATATGTCACATATATCTGTAACAAATAACTAAAAATACTTTTGCTTTGGAGTAAACTAAACTGTTTTACCCGATGAAAGAAAAGAAGAGATGGATCTACACGATGAATCAATTCCATCATTAAAAGGAAGTAAAGTCTTCCGAAAAAGACACGCGCTTCTTGATTTAGGTCATGAAGTTTTCGTCCAGACTAGCTGTAGGTTGACAAAAAATCTAGAAAAGTCATCACTAAAATCAGCAGGAAATCCACGGACCTCAGCATTAAACAAGGTCGCCAAGTGGTCAGATTTATCCTAACCATGAGAAGGATTTATCTCGTAAAATGGGGGGGCACCATGCAAATTAGCTGGATAAGACTAATAAATCAGATCCCCAAAAAGGATAATCTCCTTAAAAGATCAAAAATCAGCTTTTAAGCCTGATATTACTCAATCCTTGAGATTGACCTTAAAGATTGAGAATTACAAACTCATGGAATTCAATGATATCTAAACTCGAGCTTGAACGAGAAAATATTTTGATCAAAATTACAAACCGATTTGTTTTCTGAAAACCCTATTTTCAATGCGTTCATTACCATTGAACGTAAAATCCTAGGAATTCACCTGAAATTCATTAGGTCACCTGAACTAAATCGGGTGTCAACCGTAAGAACGGTGGTTGCATAGTGGTCAAAGACAGGACCTTGTGCCAGACCGAAAAATTATAAGGGTGAGCTTTACTATTGCTCCTACCAAGGATAGTAATTACGTCTGACACGTTATAGACCATAATTAAAAGCATGTCAGGGGACATTGCCTTAACAGTTGCTTGTTCAACGCTTTCCTTTACAACCGGACGGTAGTTTACCGAAAGGTAATATACGGGACAAGTAAACTGGACGTGTTGCTTTCCAAATACAAGGTTAGCAAGTGGGTGACACAAAACCGCAAGTTTTGAGCTAAAATTTTCAAATCTAAAACCCACCAAACCCACAAAAATATTTTGCAAACACCGGTAAAGGGTTATTCCGGAAAACTTATCTAGGGTAGAAACTAGATTTAATTTTCAAAAGATCAAATGTTTTCATAAAGATCCAATTTCCTTAATGGATCTAAATTTTTATAGTCATGTGGGACTGTAAACCATATCGTTACTACCATTGTTTATACTGCCGTATAGAAATCACTGATGTACAAAGTGTGAAGAATAAAGAAGTGATTCTAGTATTTCAAGACGATATTGCTTGAGGACAAGCAACGCTCAAGTGTGGGAATATTTGATAATGCTAAAAACGAACATATATTTCATAGCATTATTCCTCAAGAAAGACAAGCTTTTAGTTGCAATTGTTCTATTTACAAGTGATATTCGTTTAAATAGTAAAAGGTGAAGACAAAAGACAGATTCGACGAATTGAAGACGCAAACGACCAAAAAGCTCAAAAGTACAAAAGACAATCAAAGAGGTTCCAATTATTGATAAGAAACGTCTCGAAATTACAAGAGTACAAGATTCAAAACACAAAGTACAAAATATAAAATTGTACGCAAGGACGTTTGAAAATCCGGAACCGGGACCAGAGTCAACTCTCAACGCTCGACGCAACGGACTAAAAATTACAAGTTAACTATGTATATAAATATAATATAATATATAATTAATTATATTAATTATATATATATTATATTTATAAATAAATCGTCGGCAAGAAAGACTCCAAAAGCTGGTGAGCTGTATTTACAAACTCCGCGACTCGCGGAGTTTGAAAGCAAAATAGGCCGCGAGTCGCGGAGCCCCAAAATTTGAAACTCCCTATAAAGCCAACCGAATTCTGATCATTTTTCATCCATCATATATCCATCTCTCTATCTGTATCGTATATATTTATATTTATATTTTAATTTTAATTTTAATTTTAATTATAATTCTAATAATAAGGGTATGTTAGCGAATGTTGTAAGGGTGTAAGTCGAAATTCTGTCCGTGTAACGCTACGCTATTTTTAATCATTGTAAGTTATGTTCAACCTTTTTATATTAATGTCTCGTAGCTAAGTTATTATTATGCTTATTTAATCCAAAGTGATCATGATGTTGGGCTAATTACTAAAATTGGGTAATTGGGCTTTGTACCATAATTGGGGTTTGGACAAAAGAACGACACTTGTGAAAATTAGACTATGGGCTATTAATGGGCTTTATATTTGTTTAACTAAATGATAGTTTGTTAATGTTAATATAAAGATTTACAATTGGGCGTCCTTATAAATTACCATATACACTCGATCGGACACGATGGGCGGGGTATTTATATGTACGAATAATCGTTCATTTAACCGGACACGGGAATGGATTAATAGCCACTAGAATAATTAAAACAGGGGTGAAATTATGTACAAGGACACTTGGTATAATTGATAACAAAATATTAAAACCTTGAGTCACACTCAGTCGACATCCTGGTGTAATTATTAAACAAAGTATTAAAATCTTGTTACAGTTTAAGTCCCCAATTAGTTGGAATATTTAACTTCGGGTATAAGGATAATTTGACGAGGATACTCGCACTTTATATTTATGACTGATGGACTGTTATGGACAAAAACCAGACGGACATATTAAATAATCCAGGATAAAGGACAATTAACCCATGGGCATAAAACTAAAATCAACACGTCAAACATCATGATTACGGAAGTTTAAATAAGCATAATTCTTTTATTTCATATTTAATTTCCTTTATTTTATATTTAATTGCACTTCTAATTATCGCATTTTTATTGTTATTGTATTTAATTGCACTTTTAATTATCGTACTTTTTAATTATTGCAAGTTTATTTTATCGCACTTTTATTATTCGAAATTTCATTATCGTTATTTACTTTACGCTTTAATTTAAGTCTTGTATTTATTTTTAATATTTTACATTTGGTTTTAACTGCGACTAAAGTTTTAAAATCGACAAACCCGTCATTAAACGGTAAAAACCCCCCTTTATAATAATAATATTACTTATATATATATTTGTATTTTTATAAAAGTAAACTAATATAGCGTTGAGCTTTGTTTAAAAAGATTCCCTGTGGAACGAACCAGACTTACTAAAAACTACACTACTGTACGATTAGGTACACTGCCTATAAGTGTTGTAGCAAGGTTTAAGTATATCCATTCTCTAAATAAATAAATATCTTGTGTAAAATTGTATCGTATTTAATAGTATTTCCTGTAAAAATATAAGCTATTTTATATACTACTCTGCTCCCACATCATACACAAAGCCTGAGCCATGTCTAGTAGAGACATATGGCGCATCACACCTCCTAAAAAAAATCTAATAAAGCTACGATAGGTTAAGGTAGCTACCCGATCATTTATTTCAACACTACATAATAATTCCACACACCATTCTCTATATACACGCCTACGTATATTAAACAAACATTCCCAATCAGTAAAAGTAGAATTACCATACCTTTGTGTAAGTAATTCTCTGATTGGACCGGCCAATCCCACTGTTTCTAACGTTTCCCAATCTATTACTCTGGGTACTTCAACAACATTAGACTGAAGGGTGTGCAAGTTCCTCTGGTATTTTGGATAATCTATCCAATGTCGGTCAAACCTTAAATTAGGATGTAAATCTGCCAATTCTATATTTGAATATGAAATGAATTGATGCAGTAGATTTTGTCTATATTGGTCGTTAATCTCCTGTTCTTCTGCATTCTCAGGAGGAGCATTGTGAGCCTGAGATGCTGATGAAGATTCACCCCTTTCAGTCTGCAAAACACATTAAACACAATTTTTGTGCATCTAAATATGCATTAGTCTTAGCAAAATCATAAATCAAAACAATCATACTGACATGTTTAATCCATATTAAACTTTATATGCATTTTCACAATATTAACAATTCTACACTATTACAAATAAACATATATGAAAATGTATACAATGTTCTTTAACTTTTATCTCAAATAACATGTCAAAATAATCATTACTAGCAATTAAACAAGTTCCAAATGACATTCATATCAATTATATTGAGTTCATGCATTTTAACTCAAAAAGTCTACTTTAATACTTGAAAATCATGTTTAGGATCAAAGTTTTGATCATTTAGCAACCTAAACATGTTACACTACTCAATTTAGTATAAACTAACAATAAAATTCGGCCATAACCCGTTTATATCAAAAAGCCCCAATTTTGCTCAAGAACACAAACCATAGATTACTCAAAATTTGAAGTTTAAGGCTTCTAATCATGTTAAATAGCATCAATCTAGGTTATACAATCATAATACACAAACAATTTGACCATAATTAAACTATAAATCATCAAAATCAAATTAGGAATAAATTTATTCAAGAACACTAATAATTCGAATTAAAGAGTGTTTAGATGTAGAAATTACCGATCTCCTTGAGTAACTTCTTGGTAGGATCCTTCTCAACATGATTTTAGCAAAAAATTTGATGTTTAACGGTGAAAAATTTCGATTTTAAGAGCCTTTTTGTGGGTTTTTTCGCAGAAAAATATAAGTGTGGTGTGTTGGGGACTGGTCTGTTCAACCAGTTAACCCCATCTGGGTTTTGATATCTCCGCGAGTGCGGATGTGGGCTACTTTAAAGTACCGCGAGTGCGGGTTTTTTTATTTATTTATAAAAACCTTTAACTAATAAAACATAGATTAATAAATTTTAAAAATTTGTTTCTTTTAAGAATGAGGGTGTTTCGGATCGTTGTCCTAGTCCGTCTCTCAACAAAGTTTTAAAATTTGTTACTTTTTAAGCGTCGTTTTAAAAGCAAAGATTTTTGGGTTTTTTAATGTTTTTGGCATACTTTAATTCAATAAGATTAAAAATAATGATAATAAAATTTCTCGTCCCTCCCTCGGGTAAAGCAATTTCGGTTCAACGACCTAGTTTTCAACTTACGACGAATTTTTAGAAATCACATTTTTAACTTAATGAAATAAAGTACATTTTTATTTTTAAATTCACACCAAACTTAATTTTAAAATGCATAAAATTAAAAATTCATATTATTAAAATTAAAAATTCACACCAAATTTATATTATATTTTTGTTTTTATACATACAAACTTATATTAAGAATATTAATTTTTTAAATATTTACAAACTTAAATATATTGATATTAAAAAGTTTACAATAATAATTTAATATTTATATATTAATTTTAAAATTAAGGTAAAAATTAAAAATTAAAAATCTTTTTGGTCTTTTATCCCACTTTAATCAATCAAATATTATCAAAAATATACGCCCCTCTTTTCGGTAAAGTAATTTTGGTTCCATAACCTAGTTTTACTCCTGACGAATTTCTGAAATATTTTGGATTGATTGATTAAAGATATTTATACCTTAAGAATAAACGGTAAATTTCGCAGTGATGTAATAAATTTTTGTATGATATCAATAATTTCGGTTACGCATACCTAATTTTATTGAATACCAATTTAATACTTTATAGCGAACGATTCAGCTTTTATTATCAAAAGGTTAAAAGCAATAAAAAAATAAAAACTGTACATACTTACCTATGAGATAGAATTCTCAGAGACCTGCATTAGCCGACTCATAGGAGAGTCGTGTGATTTGGTTCTCCATAGCTACATAAGCATAACCTCGATTCTTCAATATCTTTTCTTCTAAACATATGAACGGTCCTTCTCTGCATAGAGTAACAAATTCGGTATTTGAATATGTTTGATTGTTCGAACATTTACCTTCGTGTGACCATTTTCCGCATTTATGATATCTTTCAAGGTGTCGTGCTCTTCTTTTTATTGCGGACTTTGATTTGCCTTTACCAAAATGTATCTTATGATGATCTTTCCTGAGTTCTTTTCTTACTTCGTCACATCTACTTCTTATTACTGACACCAGGTCACTCGGGAGTGTGTCATTATTACGTTTAGTAATCAAAGCGTGTAGCATTAGACCATGATTCAGATCAAAGGAATTCTTCATCTCGTAAAACCTAAAAAAATAAAAATTCAGAATGGAGGGAGAAGACTAGTTCTTTAGAGTCTGCTAGGGAAAGACCATTTGGATTCCATTCTCGAGAACTACACGAAAACAGAATATCTAACTCTAACAGAAACATATATTATCCTAAAAAGATTCGAATCTTCCCACACTTAGTTAGCTGTAGTGTCGAAATTGTGATTAACTTCATCTTCAACTTCCATCGGACTATCTATGTAATGTTTAACTCTGTGACCATTAACCTTAAATTCAATTCCATTTGAATTTATTAGTTCTACTGTTCCATATGGAAAAACTCTTTTGACTATGAATGGTCTAGACCATCTTGATTTCAATTTTCCAGGAAATAGCTTGAATCGTGAATTGAAAAGAAGAACTCTGTCTCCTTCTTTGAATTCTTTTGAACTTCTGATTCTTTTATCATGCCATTTCTTCGTTCTTTCCTTATAGATTAACGAATTTTCGTATGCTTCATGTCTTAATTCTTCTAATTCGTTTAGTTGACTTAACCGTAGACGTCCGGCTTCATGTAAATCAAGATTACATGTATTCAAGCCCAAAATGCTTTGTGTTCAATTTCTACTGGAAGGTGACATGATTTTCCGTAAACGAGTTTAAAAGGTGTGGTTCCAATTGGAGTTTTGTAGGCTGTTCTAAAAGCCCGGAGTGAATCCTCCAATTTCATTGACCATTCCTTCGGATTTGATCCTACGGTTTTCTCTAGAATACGTTTTAAAGCTCGGTTGGTATTTTTAACTTGTCCACTTGTTTGTAGATGATAAGCGGTTGAGATTTTATGAGTTACTCCATATCTTTTAAGAACTTTCTCAAGTTTATTATTTCAAAAATGAATACCCCGATCACTTATTAAAGCTTTCGGTGTTCCGAACCTTGTAAAAAGAAGTTTTAAAAAGTTGACTACAACTCGTGCATCGTTAGTTGGGAGAGCTTGTGCTTTCGCCCATTTAGATACATAATCAATGGCAACGAGAATGTAGAGATTATTATGAGATTTTGGAAATGGACCCATAAAGTCAATACCCCAAACGTCAAATACTTCACATACTTGAATGACATTTTGTGGCATTTCATCACGTTGACTTATTTTTTCGGCCCTTTGACAAGCATCACAGGATTTGCAAAGAAGGTGTGCGTCTTTGAAAATTGTAGGCCAATAGAATCCAGCATCGTAAACTTTTCTTACTGTGAGTTGAGGCCCATAATGCCCTCCCGTTGGTCCTGTGTGACAATGGTTTAAGATTTGACTGGCTTCATCCCCGAATACACATCGGCGTATTATTCCATCGGGACAACTTTTAAACAAATGCGGATCTTCCCAGAAATAGTGTTTTATATCACTAAAGAATTTCTTTCGTTTTTGGTACGACACCCCTTTTTCAAGGAATCCACATACTAAGTAGTTTGCATAGTCTGCAAACCATGGAATTTCACTATAATCTATCTTCAATAGATATTCATTAGGAAAGTTATCTTGTATGGCTGATTCATTTAGAATTTCTAATTCAGGATTTTCAAGACGAGAAAGATGATCAGCGGCGAGATTTTCTGCTCCCTTTTTGTCTCGGATTTCAATATCGAACTCTTGTAAGAGTAAGATTCAACAGATTAATCGTGGTTTGGCATCTTGTTTTGAAAATAGGTATCTAAGAGCAGAATGGTCGGTATAGACTACCATTTTAGCTAGAACGAGATATGAACGAAATTTGTCAAAAGCAAAGACAATAGCAAGGAGTTCTTTTTCAGTAGTTATGTAATTCGTTTGTGCTCCTTGTAACATCTTACTAGCGTAATAAATAGGTTGAAATCGTTTTTCAATCCTTTATCCTAAAACGGCTCCCATTGCAA
The DNA here is from genome assembly GCF_046630445.1 of Rutidosis leptorrhynchoides. Classification (NCBI taxonomy): domain Eukaryota; kingdom Viridiplantae; phylum Streptophyta; class Magnoliopsida; order Asterales; family Asteraceae; genus Rutidosis; species Rutidosis leptorrhynchoides. The sequence continues at coordinate 241,561,117 of NC_092334.1, read as the reverse complement.
AATCACTTGCATCGCACATGAGTTCAAACGGTAGATTCCAATTTGGAGTTATCATGATTGGCGCATTAGTGAGTTTTTCTTTAAGAATATTAAATGATTTGATGCATTTATCTAAAAAGATGAATGGAGCATCTTTTTCTAGGAGTTTATTCATAGGAGTGGCAATTTTAGAAAAATCTTTTATGAAACGTCGGTAAAAACCGGCATGCCCTAGAAAACTCCTAACTCCTTTAACATTGGTGGGATGTGGAAGTTTAGCAGTTACATCTACTTTAGCTCTATCCACTTCAATTCCTTCCTTTGAAATTTTATGACCAAGAACGATGTCTTCTTTAACAATGAAATGGCATTTCTCCCAATTAAGAACTAGATTTGATTGCTCGCATCTAATAAGCATTCGTTCAAGATTGACTAGACATGATTCAAATGTATCACCGAAGACTGAAAAGTCATCCATGAAAACTTCCATGCATTCTTCTATCATGTCATGAAAAATCGCCATCATGCACCTTTGAAAGGTTGCAGGGGCGTTGCAAAGTCCAAATGGCATGCGTTTATAAGCAAAAGTACCATAAGGGCACGTGAATGTGGTTTTCTCTTAATCCTCGGGTACTATTGGAATTTGAAATTATCCGAAAAAACCGTCAAGAAAACAATAGTAACTATTCCCGGCTAATCTTTCCAACATTTGATCAATGAAAGGTAAGGGAAAGTGATCTTTTCTAGTGGCGTCATTTAATATTCTATAATCAATACAAACACGCCATCCTGTTACAGTCCTAGTAGGAATAAGCTCATTTTTTTCATTTGTGATGACAGTCATACCACCCTTCTTAGGTACACATTGAACTGGGCTTACCCATGGTGAAAGGACCCGTTCATATACATTATAAACGATTCACAATAGTTGATTACATTGCGAGGTATTTGACCTCTATATGATACATTTTACAAACATTGCATTCGTTTTTAAAAGACAAACTTTCTTTACATCAAAAATTGACAGGCATGCATACCATTTCATAATATCCACTATCCAACTATAAATTGATTTAATAATAATCTTTGATGAACTCAATGACTCGAATGCAACGTTCTTCAAAATATGCTATGAAAGACTCCAAGTAATATCTTTAAAATGAGCAAATGCACAGCGGAAGATTTCTTTAACACCTGAGAATAAACATGCTTTAAAGTGTCAACCAAAAGGTTGGTGAGTTCATTAGTTTATCACAATCATTTATTTCCATCATTTTAATAGACCACAAGAATTTCATTTCCAGTTCTCATAAATATACGTCCCATGCATAGAGACAAAAATAATCATTCATATGGTGAACACCTGGTACCCGACATTAACTAGATACATATAAGAATATCCCCTATCATTCCGGGATCCTCCTTCGGACATGATATAAATTTTGAAGTACTAAAGCATCTGGTACTTTGGATGGGGTTTGTTAGGCCCAATAGATCTATCATTAGGATTCGCGTCAATTAGGATGTCTGCTCCCTAATTCTTAGATTACCAGACTTTAATAAAAAGGGGCATATTCGATTTCGATAATTCAACCATAGAATGTAGTTTCAATTACTTGTGTCTATTTCGTCAAACATTTATAAAAGCGCATGTATTCTCAGTCCCAAAAATATAAAGGGTAAAAAGGAAAATGAAACTCACCATACTGTATTTTGTAGTAAAAATAAATATAACGTCATTGAACAAGTGCAAGGTTGGCCTCGGATTCACGAACCTAAATTAATTATATATATTGATGTGTTGGTCAATATTTTTCTAACAAATTAGGTCAAGTCATAGTGTACCACAATCCTAATGCTCGAGACTAATATGCAAAAGTCAACAAAAGTAAATTTGACGCAAAATAATTTCAAAAAATCTATACATGATTAATATATAGTTTAAATATCGTCGTTTTATATTTTCAAATATTTTTAAAAGATTTATTAGAGTAAATAATATAATTTATTTATTAATAAATAAAATTTTATATTAAATTTATATAATAAAATATACTTTTATATATATTAAGTAATAAAATTTATAGGGTTCATTTAATATCATAAAGATAATATGATATGTATTATTAAAGTAAGTTATTAGACGTAGTAAAATATGTTTGTATCACATATTTATTTGATAAAATAATATCTATAATGATAGTAAGTAAAAGTTGTATTATTTTGTAATAATAATAATTATTATAAAAATATCAATATTTATAATTACAAGGATGACATTATGATAAAACGATAATTCTAATTATGAAAACTTTAATATTTACGATAATTTTTAATATTATGTTTAAAATAATAATTCTATTTAAAATTATAATAATAATAATGATATTTTATAGTAACAATGACATTTTGTTAAAATGATAGTTTTAATACTAACGATACTTTTAATAATAATAGTAATGATAAAAATAATAAGAACGATAATTTTATCTAAATTAATATCATATAATATTTTAATTTCATCATGATACTCTTACTCATTATTTCCTAATCGTTTCGTTTAATAGCTTTTAATTGTCTTTTATATCGTGTTCATAATAATGATAATAATAGTAATCAAAATAATTAGGTGTTACAAATATTTGTTTTAATTACACTAATATTAATAATGATAGTTACTATAACATTATTAACGATAATACTAATAATCATCTTAATGATAATATAGTAATAATAATAATAACAATAACAATAACCATTTTTAAATAATGATATATATATATATTAATAATGATAATAATAATAATAATACTAATAATAATAATAATAATAATAATAATAATAATAATAATAATAATAATAATTGGATAATAATAATAATACTAATTATAACTTTAACGATAATAACGATAGTAATAATAAAAAAATAACAATTTTTAATGATAAATCCCTTTTATTGATAAAGATAATAATAATGATAATAATAAGATAAAACTAGAACGACGATAAAAACGACAATAATAATAATAATAATCATTTTTAATAAAAATATCGAAAATTCAATTGATTATAACTTCTAATCCGTTCATCGAAACCATTCGATATCTAAAGGAAAAGTTCTTAATTTTTCGCTAGCTTTCCAAGGACATGCATATCTTATACCTTATCTCAACCGCAAGTGTAACTAATTCAACATTCAACCTAACCTGTCTAAGGGCAATATCAAAAGTACAAGCATGCATAATCCTAAATACTCGAGCACTAGTCAGGGATACACTATTAGTATGTAAAAGGTAAATTATGTGTACTCACGTATCAATATTGAGATTCAATATTGTAGGAAAGGTAGGTAGACGCAACGGAAATGATAAACACTATATTGACCTCACGAGCATACCCATGAACCATACTCAATCACCTCCATAGCTATAACCCATAATTTCCTTAATCCTATCCTACTCGAAAAACAATTTCGAAATCACTTGGATAGCACTCCGTCGTAATATTTTATGTATACTAATAATATCTTGAAATAATACGGAGTAAATATATATATATGTAAATCGATTGAGAGAGTTTAGAGAAAAATATTTTCAAGTTTCTATGAAATAATGAAACCTATTGAATTCTATTTATAATAGATTTTTGAATTATTAAAGTGAATTAGTAAAGTATGAATTATTAAAGTGAATTATTAAAGTATGAATTATTAAAGTGAATTATTAAAGTAAATTATTAAAGTAAATTATTAAAGTATTAATTATTAAAGTGAATTATTAAAGTTAAAGTAAAGTAAAAATAAAGTAAAGGTAAAGTTTAAGTATAGTAAAAGTATAAAACTATGTACGTATAATACGCGTATAAATATATATAATATTAATTTAAATCGTTATATATATTTAATAAAATAAAATATAAATATCGTTATCTTTATCATACTAGTTAAGTAATGAGTTGTCAAAAGTGGTTCTAGATATTTATAAAAGTTATATACATTTTAATAATAAAGTTCTTTTTAAACTGAAAACGTTTTTGTACGTTTGAAACTAAATAGATCAATCGAGTCTTTATGAGATTCAATCTTCCACTATACTTTGTCTAGTTCTCAATGATTGACAATTTGTTCTTATTTATAAATCACTTTACCATTTTCCGAATATTGTTAAAATGGAAAGATTTCTCAAATCAACGTGGGCCTTTCAACAGAGACTTGTAATCATAATTCAATATATCAGATAATTCAATCATTTGATCTTATCTTCTAATTCCATTGATAAACATTTTGAAACAGATACAATCATATAAAGTATTTTATCTAATATTTTATTTACGTTTCAAGTTATAATATATATACACATATACATATATAATCATATTCGTTTAATAGTTCGTGAATCATTGGAACTTGGTCGAGGTTGAATGAATGTATGAACATAGTTTAAAATTCTTGAAATTTAACTTAACAAATGTTGCTTATCGTGTCGGAAACATATAAAGATTAAAGTTTAAATTTGGTTGGAAATTTTCGGGTTGTCACAGTACCTACCCGTTAAAGAAATTTCGTCCCGAAATTTGAGTGGAAAGGTCGTGAATGATAATAAGTATGTTTTCATGATGCATACGGGCTAAAAATTAGAGTTTTATCATCAGCGAATAATTTGGATAAACAATCCATTTATATGAAGAGTACGAATGAAGCTAACATAGAAGAGTGAAATGAGTAAGTGTAGATTCATCTTATCATTTGACGTAGATATGATTGATTCCCAGATTTCAAGGGATTTAAAGAAAATCTTCTTAATAAGATTTGACTCTCCGGTAATCAAGGGAATTAGGATCCGCTTTAAATACGATCGTCCATTTTAATTGTTCTGTCGGAGATTTTCTTATAAATTCACCTCCTTCGTTTCCTTACAACTCACACCTTCTGTTGATGCATTTTATGCAAGTCCCTAGACATCTACCCATGTCCATTGCAGGTACAACAGTTTACAGGCCACCATGATTGCTCGTTATTATCATATCCGTGTTTGTATGTGGTTACAGGAACTGCAGGAACGAGATTTAGATGTTTGACTATGTTAGAATTAGTCAGACGTACGAGTGAAGCCTCACTAGTATGGCTGACAGGCTCATACGCACGGTTGATGCTGAGCTAATTCACAATTACAACCTAAATGAGAAGACACGAGTGAGTGATCACCCGTACGGCTGATGAAGCCAACTCGTACGTGTGATGAATGAATCGTATGGGTGAGTCAACAGTAGGGGTATATAGAGTCTTATGTTCTTCATTTTAGGTTAAGCCTCTCATTTGTTACACACACTCAGATCTAGTGAACTCCTCTGATTCTCTCTCAGTCCAAATCACCCAGGTGGTGAATAATAGCTCTAGGTGTTGATCTAATCACACTTGATTTAGTTGTGGTTTAACTAAATTAATCAAAAAAAACTTAACCTATTCACTAGAGGGTTTGATTCACTTATTCCGCCATTGTGTGAGTTAAATCTGTTGATTTCTAAGTTCCTAGTCATGTTTCATCACCTTCTATTCTTTCCCCTTCAACTCATATTTTAAAGTATTCATCAATATGCTCCATCCAGTTCTGATTCTCGATATACTTCTAACTTTCATATCGGTCATTCTTCTTTTTCATCTACCGCCGGAAGAATCTATTTACTTCTACTATACTCTTGGGTTTATAGTGTTTCTAGTTCTCCCGTGTCTTTATATTGCTATATGCATCGATATATATGGTTTATAATTTCTGGTTTGTCGTTGGGCTTTATATGTTCCCTTATATTTCAAAGTCTCTGCTTCTGTCTTCTATAATCATTATCATTCACAGTTAATGCTCTCTTTTATTTGCTGCAATTTATACCCCAATTTCTATTTCGGAGTTTTGTCCTTTCGTTTCTTCTTCTTGCGATTAAGCACCGCTTGTAATGGTCCAGAATTCACAGATATGAATTTCGGAATGAACATTGTTAATGTTCTAGGAAGAAAATTGTGATGTCACGATCTTGACTTGTCAAATTACTAGAATACCTTGGAAAAGGCCGAATCATCAAGAAATATTTTTTTTGATATTTTAGAGGTTAAATAGAATACAAGAGTCGTATAACATGGCACATGATGATGTTATGATCTGTGAATCATCACGTTCCATTTAGAAACTCATCATGACTTACTATAATATAATCACATTGATCAAGTGTCATTATATTATACTAATTCATGCTTCAGTTCCCAACACTACTTCAAAATATTTCTATTTTAAACTTGAATGTTTCAGAATTTAGAAACTAAAATAGTTTCTTTTATGATGTAATACAGATAGCGCAAAGAGGTAAATGATTTCAAATAAGAAAAATTAAGAAAATAACTTCAGAAATATGGAGGATATTTATAATGAAAGATATGATGATATTTTAGAATTTCTAATATCAGAGGATGATGAAGAATATTGTCCGCAGGGGTTTAGAGTCAGAAGCAAGGTATTCGTTAATGACTTCAGCAGGTACTGAATCATTTGGATCCTTTGAAGTCAGGTTCAGTCTTTGTAATTTGTCCACAGCCTCCTTCCTACTTTGCTCAATCCGTTTTCCAGTTCTAAAACTTCTCTTTTTCTGCGCTTTGCCAGCACACTTCATCATTATCATCCAGCTTTTACCGTTTAAAGTCGTTTATAGTTTTTGCTGCTTCATCAGCAATTTTTCCATTTTCGGAGAACCAATTCGTAGTTCGGAGTGTTTTTCAGAAACTTCACATTCAATTAAGTCCAGAAGATAGACGTTATATATACACATATAACTGTTGGCGTAGACATGCTGCAAGATTTCAAAATACTGATTGCTAATTCCCAATGATTCGCATGGCAATTCTCATTACAAGATGCGAATGAGTAAATGATGGGGTTTCAATGAATAATTATAATGACTTTTTGGAGAGGCTAAAGTCAAAGGGTAATGAAGTTGTTGGTACATCTGCTAATAATGTGGTGGAACGTAAAAGGTTCCCTGGTAACGATGGTGTATATATCAAGGTTATAATAAGGTTAGTCTGACTGAAAAGTTGAAGTTGACTTGCTGGAGCTGTGACAAAACTGGCTACTTTGAGTAGGAGTCGCAAAGTTATTTTTGCTAATAAATGCCAAAGAATCTGACGCGGATACGTTGTTTAAACTTTTACTTTGGTTTCAAGAGTTTTTCGGGTATATAACTGTGGGTAACATGTGGTTGGATCATCATCTCGATTGCTCATCATTCGAAGTATGTTCAGCAATTTTCGAAGGGTTTGAGCACAGATTGTAATCATTAACATATATTTGATGTTCTAACACAGTTTTGGAGTCAAAATATAGCTTGTGAAAGATGTAAGGATCTAAGAGTGATGATTTTGGTCATATCTCAAGTTGAATTTTGAGATTTCAAAATCAGAATATGTAATTAAATTTTGAATGAGTATGGTTATTTTGATTTCTATAAAAGAATGTATATTGTTGTGAAAGTAGGGAGTATAATGGATGATTTGCTGAATCATATTCGAAGAATGTAACATATTAATTGTGAATTTATATATCTCTCGGGTATTACCTGCCCGTTAAAAAAAATTTCACAATTAATATTTTGTACAAAAGAATTTTATTACAGTCTTTATGAAAATATATATATGTATATTTTCTTCAGATGTAACATAGATTTAATGAGTTAATGTTAAATTAAACTCATTTGATTTACGGTTGAAACTAGAATTAAATAATCCCTAAAGGCTTTAAAAAGTACATAACTTTTACGCAGTATTTCTTTAATGACATTGAAATTATGAATCAATACTTCGTTATTTGTTGATGTATGATGTTCGGTTCGTGGAATTCTTGTGAATTTCACAAACTACGAATGATGTTATCTGAAAAGTTTCGGGTACATCGATGATGAAAGTGTAAAATCAAATATATACTTGATTTATTATGAATTGGAATTTGTTGAATTGTGACAGAGATTGTAGTTAACGCTGGTTAAGTTGCGGCCGAAGGACGTACATTATTGCATATTTGTAATATAAATTAACCGAGTAGTTAAGATTCACACACAACAGCTTAGCACGGAAAGATTTACATCAAAATATATATATATATATATATATATATATATATATATATATATATATATATATATATATATATATATATATATATATATATATATATATATATATATATATATATATATATATAATATACATATAATTTCTTCAGAGGGAATGAGTTAATTCTTCATCACTCGTTGATACAATATACACGTTATTGATTCGTAATGATGTCCACAGTGATTCTTGAACTGACGGAGTTTGTGATGTTATCGGTGTTGTTGATTCGGATGTTGACTGTACTGACGATGCTGGTAACGCTGACGGTACTGTTGATGCTGTTGGTAAAGAAAGTTTAGCTTGTTAATCACACACCATTTTTGTCAGGGTTTCTACTCTTCCTTCTATCATTTTGGTTCGCTTAACTGATTTATGGTTAGGGCTAGATTAGATAATCTCTAAGACTTTAGAGATTACATAATCGCCGCGGAATGTTTCTCCAATGAAGTTATGAATTAATTCTTCGTCAGTTATTGTTGTTGGTACTCCTTGGTATCTATGGTGCGTATGACGTTGATGCTCGTGGGACAGATTGTGAAGTTGAGGTTTACGACACGGTTGTGGTTGGAGGTGGTAATGGTACTGTTGGCGTTGATGATGGTGGTACTGGTTATGCTGTTGATGCTACTGCTGGCGTTTGTAATCTCTGCACCATATTCTCCAAAGCCACTACCCGAGCGCGAAGCTCGTTGACTTCTTTTATTACACCGGGGTGATTGTCGATTTGGACGAGCGGATAAATAAAATCTAAAATTTGATGTAATATATAATCGTGACGAGATACTCTGAAAATGAGCGAGAAAATGGTGTTTTGGACAGGTTCGCCGGTAAGTGCTTCAGGTTCTTCGTCAAGAGGGCAATGTGGTGGATGGAAGGGATCACCTTCTTCTTGTCTTCAATGATTGAGGAGGCTACGAACCCATCCCCAATTCATCCAGAATAGGTGATGACTGATTGGTTGATCTATTCCGGTCACACTGCTTTCGGAGCTTGAATGGGATTCCATTTTGGAATCTGAGTGACTTGAATTGATGACGAATTCCATTTCGTACGATTGGTAAAGGATTTTTTTTTTCGATATGAAATGATTTTGGCTAACGGATGGTATTCTAATTACATAGAATATATATATATATATATATATATATATATATATATATATATATATATATATATATATATATATATATAGATCAAAAGATTTCGTAGATTACAGAGGACTTTGCGGGATATGTCTGGCAAAGTTTAAAGTAACAAATACGATAAGATATGATTTAGCAGATATGCTAAGATATGAATTTTTGTTTATGCACTATTCATACAATCAATGCAGCAAGACGTGTCTTAGACTAAAAATGATAAGCAGGTAATTTTCTGAGGATGATAAATAGTTAATTTTCGACACAAAATAATAAGCAAAAGTTTTGACATGCAGACACGGTCGAAGTCCAGACTCACTAATGCATTCTATCGACTTATCAGTTAGACACACTAATGCAGACCTGGTTCGCTAAGACCACCGCTCTGATACCAACTGAAAGGACCCGTTCATATACATTATAAACGATTCACAATAGTTGATTACATTGCGAAGTATTTGACCTCTATATGATACATTTTACAAACATTGCATTCTTTTTTAAAAGACAAACTTTGTTTACATCGAAAATTGACAGGCATGCATACCATTTCATAATATCCACTATCCAACTATAAATTGATTTAATAATAATCTTTGATGAACTCAATGACTCAAATGCAACGTTCTTCGAAATATGCTATGAAAGACTCCAAGTAATATCTTTAAAATGAGCAAATGCACAGCGGAAGATTTCTTTAACACCTGAGAATAAACATGCTTTAAAGTGTCAACCAAAAGGTTGGTGAGTTCATTAGTTTATCACAATCATTTATTTCCATCATTTTAATAGACCACAAGAATTTCATTTCCAGTTCTCATAAATATACGTCCCATGCATAGAGACAAAAATAACCATTCATATGGTGAACACCTGGTAACCGACATTAACTAGATACATATAAGAATATCCCCTATCATTCCGGGATCCTCCTTCGGACATGATATAAATTTTGAAGTACTAAAGCATCCGGTACTTTGGATGGGGTTTGTTAGGCCCAATAGATCTATCTTTAGGATTCGCGTCAATTAGGGTGTCTGTTCCCTAATTCTTAGATTACTAGACTTTAATAAAAAGGGGCATATTCGATTTCAATAATTCAACCATAGAATGTAGTTTCAATTACTTGTGTCTATTTCGTCAAACATTTATAAAAGCGTATGTATTCTCAGTCCCAAAAATATAAAGGGTAAAAAGGAAAATGAAACTCACCATACTGTATTTCGTAGTAAAAATACATATAACGTCATTGAACAAGTGCAAGGTTGGCCTCAGATTCACGAACCTAAATTAATTATATATATTTATGTGTTGGTCAATATTTTTCTAACAAATTAGGTCAAGTCATAGTGTACCACAATCCTAATGCTCGAGACTAATATGCAAAAGTCAACAAAAGTAAATTTGACGTAAAATAATTTCCAAAAATCTATACATGATTAATATATAGTTTAAATATCGTCGTTTTATATTTTTAAATATTTTTAAAAGATTTATTAGAGTAAATAATATAATTTATTTATTAATAAATAAAATTTTATATTAAATTTATATAATAAAATATACTTTTATATATATTAATTAATAAAATTTATAGGGTTCATTTAATATCATAAAGATAATATGATAGGTATTATTAAAGTAAGTTATTAGACGTAGTAAAATATGTTTGTATCACATATTTATTTGATAGAATAATATCTATAATGATAGTAAGTAAAAGTTATATTATTTTGTAATAATAATTATTATTATAAAAATATCAATATTTATAATTACAAGGATGACATTATGATAAAACGATAATTCTAATTATGAAAACTTTAATATTTACGATAATTTTTAATATTATCTTTAAAATAATAATTCTATTTAAAATAATAATAATAATGATATTTTATAGTAACAATGACATTTCTATTAAAATGATAATTTTTGTTAAAATGATAGTTTTAATACTAACGATACTTTTAATAATAATAGTAATGATAAAAATAATAAGAACGATAATTTTATCTAAATCAATATTGTAGTGACCCGAACTTTTCCATGTTTATATATATTAATTGAGATTGATATTTACATGATTAAATGTTTCCAACATGTTAAGCAATCAAGCTTGTTAAGACTTGATTAATTGAAATATGTTTCATATAGACAATTGACCACCCAAGTTGACCGGTGATTCACGAACGTTAAAACTTGTAAAAACTATATGATGACATATATATGGATATATATATATATATTTAACATGATACTATGATAAATAAACATATCATTAAGTATATTAACAATGAACTACATATGTAAAAACAAGACTACTAACTTAATGATTTTTAAACGAGACATATATGTAACGATTATCGTTGTAAAGACATTTAATGGATATATATCATATTAAGAGATATTCATACATGATAATATCATGATAATATAATAATTTAAAATCTCATTTGATATTATAAACATTGGGTTAACAACATTTAACAAGATCGTTAACCTAAAGGTTTCAAAAAACACTTACATGTAACGACTAACGATGACTTAACGACTCAGTTAAAATGTATATACATGTAGTGTTTTAATATGTATTTATACACTTTTGAAAGACTTCAATACACTTATCAAAATACTTCTACTTAACAAAAATGCTTACAATTACATCCTCGTTCAGTTTCATCAACAATTCTACTCGTATGCACCCGTATTCGTACTCGTACAATACACAGATTTTAGATGTATGTACTATTGGTATATACACTCCAATGATTAGCTCTTAGCAGCCCATGTGAGTCACCTAACACATGTGGGAACCATCATTTGGCAACTAGCATGAAATATCTCATAAAATTACAAAAATATGAGTAATCATTCATGACTTATTTACATGAAAACAAAATTACATATCCTTTATATCTAATCCATACACCAATGACCAAAAACACCTACAAACACTTTTATTCTTCAATTTTATTCATCTAATTGATCTCTCTCAAGTTTTATCTTCAAGTTCTAAGTGTTCTTCATATATTCTACAAGTTCTAGTTACATAAAATCAAGAATACTTTCAAGTTTGCTAGCTCACTTCCAATCTTGTAAGGTGATCATCCAACCTCAAGAAATCTTTGTTTCTTATAGTAGGTTATCATTCTAATACAAGGTAATAATCATATTCAAACTTTGGTTCAATTTCTATAACTATAACAATCTTATTTCAAGTGATGATCTTACTTGAACTTGTTTTCGTGTCATGATTCTGCTTCAAGAACTTCGAGCCATCCAAGGATCCGTTGAAGCTAGATCCATTTTTCTCTTTTCAAGTAGGTTTATCCAAGGAACTTAAGGTAGTAATGATGTTCATAACATCATTCGATTCATACATATAAAGCTATCTTATTCGAAGGTTTAAACTTGTAATCACTAGAACAAAGTTTAGTTAATTCTAAACTTGTTCGCAAACAAAAGTTAATCCTTCTAACATGACTTTTAAAATCAACTAAACACATGTTCTATATCTATATGATATGCTAACTTAATGATTTAAAACCTGGAAACACGAAAAACACTGTAAAACCGGATTTACGCCGTCGTAGTAACACCGCGGGCTGTTTTGGGTTAGTTAATTAAAAACTATGATAAACTTTGATTTAAAAGTTGTTATTCTGAGAAAATGATTTTTATTATGAACATGAAACTATATCCAAAAATTATGGTTAAACTCAAAGTGGAAGTATGTTTTCTAAAATGGTCATCTAGACGTAGTTCTTTCGACTGAAATGACTACCTTTACAAAAACAACTTGTAACTTATTTTTCCGACTATAAACCTATACTTTTTCTGTTTATATTCATAAAACAGAGTTCAATATGAAACCATAGCAATTTGATTCACTCAAAACGGATTTAAAATGAAGAAGTTATGGGTAAAACAAGATTGGATAATTTTTCTCATTTTAGCTACGTGAAAATTGGTAACAAATCTATTCCAACCATAACTTAATCAACATGTATTGTATATTATGTAATCTTGAGATACCATAGACACGTATACAATGTTTCGACCTATCATGTCGACACATCTATATATATTTCGGAACAACCATAGACACTCTATATGTGAATGTTGGAGTTAGCTATACAGGGTTGAGGTTGATTCCAAAATATATATAGTTTGAGTTGTGATCAATACTGAGATACGTATACACTGGGTCGTGGATTGATTCAAGATAATATTTATCGATTTATTTCTGTACATCTAACTGTGGACAACTAGTTGTAGGTTACTAACGAGGATAGCTGACTTAATAAACTTAAAACATCAAAATATATTAAAAGTGTTGTAAATATATTTTGAACATACATTGATATATATGTATATATTGTTATAGGTTCGTGAATCAACCAGTGGCCAAGTCTTACTTCTCGACGAAGTAAAAATCTGTGAAAGTGAGTTATAGTCCCACTTTTAAAATCTAATATTTTTGGGATGAGAATACATGCAGGTTTTATAAATGATTTACAAAATAGACACAAGTACGTGAAACTACATTCTATGGTTGAATTATCGAAATCGAATATGCCCCTTTTTATTAAGTCTGGTAATCTAAGAATTAGGGAACAGACACCCTAATTGACGCGAATCCTAAAGATAGATCTATTGGGCCTAACAAACCCCATCCAAAGTACCGGATGCTTTAGTACTTCGAAATTTATATCATATCCGAAGGGTGTCCCGGAATGATGGGGATATTCTTATATATGCATCTTGTTAATGTCGGTTACCAGGTGTTCACCATATGAATGATTTTTATCTCTATGTATGGGATGTGTATTGAAATATGAAATCTTGTGGTCTATTGTTACGATTTGATATATATAGGTTAAACCTATAACTCACCAACATTTTTGTTGACGTTTTAAGCATGTTTATTCTCAGGTGATTATTAAGAGCTTCCGCTGTCGTATACTTAAATAAGGACGAGATTTGGAGTCCATGCTTGTATGATATTGTGTAAAAACTGCATTCAAGAAACTTATTTTGTTGTAACATATTTGTATTGTAAACCATTATGTAATGGTCGTGTGTAAACAGGATATTTTAGATTATCATTATTTGATAATTTACGTAAAGCTTTTTAAACCTTTATTGATGAAATAAAGATTATGGTTTGTTTTAAAATGAATGCAGTCTTTGAAAAACGTCTCATATAGAGGTCAAAACCTCGCAACGAAATCAATTAATATGGAACGTTTTTAATCAATAAGAACGGGACATTTCAAATATCTTATAATATTTTAATTTCATCATGATACTCTTACTCATTATTTCCTAATCGTTTCGTTTAATAGCTTTTAATTGTCTTTTATATCGTGTTCATAATAATGATAATAATAGTAATAAAAATAATTAGGTGTTACAAATATTTGTTTTAATTACACTAATATTAATAATGATAGTTACTATAACATTATTAACGATAATACTAATAATCATCTTAATGATAATATAGTAATAATAATAATAACAATAACAATAACCATTTTTAAATAATGATATATATATATTAATAATGATAATAATAATAATACTAATAATAATAATAATAATAATAATAATAATAATAATAATAATAATAATAATAATAATAATAATAATAATAATAATAATAATAATAATAATAATAATAATAATAATTGGATAATAATAATAATACTAATTATAACTTTAACGATAATAATGATAGTAATAATAAAAAAAATAACAATTTTTAATGATAAATCCCTTTTATTGATAAAGATAATAATAATGATAATAATAAGATAAAACTAGATCGACGATAAAAACGACAATAATAATAATAATAATCATTTTTAATAAAAATATCAAAAATTCAATTGATTATAACTTCTAATCCGTTCATCGAAACCATTCGATATCTAAAGGAAAAGTTCTTAATTTTTCGCTAGCTTTCCAAGGACATGCATATCTTATACCTTATCTCAACCGCAAGTGTAACTAATTCAAGATTCAATCTAACCTGTCTAAGGGCAATATCAAAAGTACAAGCATGCATAATCCTAAATACTCGAGCACTAGTCAGGGATACACTATTAGTATGTAAAAGTTAAATTATGAGTACTCACGTATCAATATTGAGATTCAATATTGTAGGAAAGGTACGTAGACGCAACGAAAATGATAAACACTATACTGACCTCACGAGCATACCCATGAACCATACTCAATCACCTCCATAGCTATAACCCATAATTTTCTTAATCCTATCCTACTCGAAAAACAATTTCGAAATCACTTGGATAGCATTCAGTCGTAATATTTTATGTATACTAATAATATCTTGAAATAATACGGAGTAAATATATATATGTAAATCGATTGAGAGAGTTTAGAGAAAAATATTTTCAAGTTTCTATGAAATAATGAAACCTATTGAATTCTATTTATAATAGATTTTTGAATTATTAAAGTGAATTATTAAAGTATGAATTATTAAAGTGAATTATTAAAGTATGAATTATTAAAGTAAATTATTAAAGTATTAATTATTAAAGTGAATTATTAAAGTTAAAGTAAAGGTAAAGTTTAAGTATAGTAAAAGTATAAAACTATGTACGTATAATATGCGTATAAATATATATAATATTAATTTGAATCGTTATATATATTTAATAAAATAAAATATAAATATCGTTATCTTTATCATACTAGTTAAGTAATGAGTTGTCAAAAGTGGTTCTAGATATTTATAAAAGTTATATACGTTTTAATAATAAAGTTCTTTTTAAACTGAAAACGTTTTTGTACGTTTGAAACTAAATAGATCAATCGAGTCTTTATGAGATTCAATCTTCCACTATCCTTTGTCTAGTTCTCAATGATTGACAATTTGTTCTTATTTATAAATCACTTTACCATTTTCCGAATATTGTTAAAATGGAAAGATTTCTCAAATCAACGTGGGCCTTTCAACAGAGACTTGTAATCATAATTCAATATATCTGATAATTCAATCATTTGATCTTATCTTCTAATTCCATTGATAAACATTTTGAAATAGATACAATCATATAAAGTATTTAATCTAATATTTTGTTTACGTTTCAAGTTATAATATATATACACATATACATATATAATCATATTCGTTTAATAGTTCGTGAATCGTTGGAACTTGGTCGAGGTTGAATGAATGTATGGACATAGTTTAAAATTCTTGAAATTTAACTTAACAAATGTTGCTTATCGTGTCGGAAACATATAAAGATTAAAGTTTAAATTTGGTTGGAAATTTCCGGGTTGTCACACATGCACTATCAGAAATTGGATATATTAAACCTGCATCTAGTATTCGTTGGCGTTGCACATACGTTTTATGACCTTCTTCCATAAGGATTTTATGTGTGCAATACGAAGGACTTATGCCTTTAATGTCATGAATCTTCCATGCAATAGCTGGTTTATGAGCTTTTAGCACAGAAATGAGTTGAGATTTTTTATTTTCAGTAAGAGAAGACGATATTATTACAGGTAATTCAGATTCACCATGTAAATAAGCGTATTCCAAATGGTTTGGAACTGGCTTTAATGAAATGTCCCGTTCATATTAATTATAAACGTTCCATATTAATTGATTTCGTCGCGAGGTTTTGACCTCTATATGAGACGTTTTTCAAAGACTGCATTCATTTTTAAAACAACCATAACCTTTATTTTATCGATAAAGGTTTAAAAAGCATTACGTTGATTATCAAATAATGATAATCTAAAATATATCGTTTACACACGACCATTACATAGGTTTACAATAAGAATATATTACATCAAAAATAAGTTTCTTGAATGCAGTTTTTACATAATATCATACAAGCATGGACTCCAAATCTTGTCTTTATTTTAGTATGCAACAGCGGAAGCTCTTAATAATCACCTGAGAATAAACATGCTTAAAACGTCAACAAAAATGTTGGTGAGTTATAGGTTTAACCTATATATTATCAAATCATAATAATAGACCACAAGATTTCATATTTCAATACATCCCATACATAGAGATAAAAATCATTCATACGGTGAACACCTGGTAACCGACATTAACAAGATGCATATAGAATATCCCCATCATTCCGGGACACCCATCGGACATGATAAAATCGAAGTACTAAAGCATTCCAAATTCCAGAATGGGGTTTGTTGGGCCCGATAGATCTTTCTTTAGGATTCGCGTCAATTTGAGGGTCTGTTCCCAAATTCTTAGGCTACCAAGCTAAAAGGGGCATATTCGGCTTCGATCATTCACCCATATAAAGTAGTTTCATTTACTTGTGTCTATTTCGTAAAATATTTATAAAATTTCATGTATTCTCATCCCAAAATATTAGATTTTAAAAGTGAGACTATAACTCACTTTCACAGATTTTTACTTCGTCGGGAAGTAAGACTTGGCCACTGGTCGATTCACGAACGTATAACAAATATGTACATATATATCAAAGTATGTTCAAAATATATTTACAACATTTGTAATACGTTTTACTGTTTTAAGTTTATTAAGTCAGCTGTCCCCGTTAGTAACCTACATCTAGTTGTCCATAGTTAGATGTACAGAAATAAATCGATATATATATTATCTTGAATCAATCCATGACCCAGTGTATACACGTCTCCGACTAGATCACAACTCAAAGTATATATATTTTTGGAATCAACCTCAACCCTGTATAGTTAACTCCAACATTACTGCATATAGAGTTTCTATGGTTGTTCCAAATAACATATATACATGGGTCGATATGATATGTCAAAACATTTGCATACGTGTCTATGATATTCCAAGATTATATAATATATTAGAATACATGTATAATACAATATGAGTTAGCTAGGATATGATTAATATAGATTTGTTACCAATTTTCACGTAGCTACAACAAGCAAAAATATCCAATCTTGTTTTACCCATAACTTCTTCGTTTTAAATCTGTTTTGAGTGAATCCAATTGCTATGGTTTCATATTGAACTTAAGTTTATGAATCTATACAGAGAAAGTATAAGTTTATAGTCGGAAATACAGGTTACAAGTTGTTTTTGTAAAGGTAGTCATTTCAGTCGAAAGAACGACGTCTAGATGACCATTTTGGAAAACATAATTCCACTTTGAGTTTAACCATGATTTTTGGATATCGTTTCATGTTCATAAGAAAAATCATTTTCTCAAAAGAACAACTTTTAAATCAAAGTTTAACATAGTTTTTAATTAACTAACCCAAAACAGCCAGCGGTGTTACTACGACGGCGTATATACAGTTTTACGGTGTTTTTCGTGTTTTCAGGTTTTAAATCATTAAGTTAGCATATCATATAGATATAGAACATGTGTTTAGTTGATTTTAAAAGTCAAGTTAGAAGGATTAACTTTTGTTTGTGAACAAGTTTAGAATTAACTAAACTATGTTCTAGTGATTACGAGTTTAAACCTTCGAATAAGATAGTTTTATATATATGAATCGAATGATGTTATGAACATCATTACTACCTCAAGTTTAGTAGGTAAACCTACTGGAAGTAACAAAAAATGATCTAGCTTCAAAGGATCTTGGATGGCTTGAAAGTTCTTGAAGTAGGATCATGACACAAAACAAGTTCAAGTAAGATTTTTACTCGAATTAAGATAGTTTATAGTTATAGAAATTGAATCAAAGTTTAAATATGAATATTACCTTGAATAAGAAAGATAACCTACTGTAAATAACAAAGGTTTTTTGATCTTAGATGATTACTTGGAATGGATTAGAAAGCTTGGAAGTAAACTAGTAAACTTGAAAGGATTTTCGAAGTGTTCTTGAAGTGTTCTTCCTAAGATGATTATAGCTTGATTCTTGAAGTAATTTTTGATGAAGATGATGATTATCTACTGTAAAAATTCGTTCATAAGTGTGTGTGTGTGTGTGTGTGTGTGTGTGTGTGTGTGTGTTGAGAGAGAATTAGAAAGAGAATTGGAAGTGAAATGGAGTGAATGATGAGTGGTAAGTGGTGAGTGGGGTTAAAAGAAGTTCTAGTTAGTTGACTAGTTCATGGTAAAAGTTAAAATTGATTAGTCATGCATGACATAATCAAGAGTGGAATCCCATGCTAGTTCCTATTAGTATATACCCATAGTAAGTACGTCTAGAAGCTGTGTATAATACGGGTATGAATACGACTAGAATTCTTGATGAAAAAAGAATGGGAATGTAACTGTAACCATTTTCGTTAAGTATGAGTGTTTTGATATATGTCTTGAAGTATTCCAAAATTATATTAATACATCTAAATACACTACATGTATATACATTTTAACTGAGTCGTTAAATCATCGTTAGTCGTTACATGTAAGTGTTGTTTTGAAACCTTTAAGTTAACGATCTCATTTCATGTTGTTAACCCATTGTTTATTATATCTAATGAGATGTTAAATTATTATATTATCATATATTATGATATATTAATATATCTAAATATGATATATATACATTTAAATGTCGTTACAACGATAATCGTTACATATATGCCTCGTCTCGAAATCCTTAAGTTAGTAGTCTTGTTTTTACATATGTAGTTCATTGTTAATATACTTAATGATATGTTTAAATATCATAATACCATGTTAACTATATATATATATATATATATATATATATATATATATATATATATATATATATATATATATATATATATATATATATATATATATATATATATATATATATATATATATATATATATATGACATCATATAGTTTTTACAAGTTTTAACATTCGTAAATCACCGGTCAACTTGGGTGGTCAATTGTCTATATAAAACCTATTTCAATTAATCAAGTCTTAACAAGTTTGATTTCTTAACATGTTGGAAACACTTAATTTTATAAATATAAATTTCATTTAATATATAAACATGGAAAAGTTCGGGTCACTACAGTACCTACCCGTTAAATAAATTTCGTCCCGAAATTTTAAGTAGTTGGAGGTGTTGTCGTATCTTCTGGAAATAAGTGCGGGTATTTCTTCTTCATCTGATCTTCTCGTTCCCAGGTGAACTCGGTTCCTCTATGAGCATTCCATCGAACCTTAACAATTGGTATTTTGTTTTGCTTAAGTCTTTTAACCTCGCGATCCATTATTTCGACGGGTTCTTCGATGAATTGAAGTTTTTCGTTGATTTGGATTTCGTCTAACGGAATAGTGAGATCTTCTTTAGCAAAACATTTCTTCAAATTTGAGACGTGGAAAGTGTTATGTATAGCCGCGAGTTGTTGAGGTAACTCAAGTCGGTAAGCTACTGGTCCGACACGATCAATAATCTTGAATGGTCCAATATACCTTGGATTTAATTTCCCTCGTTTACCAAATCGAACAACACCTTTCCAAGGTGCAACTTTAAGCATGACCATCTCTCCAATTTCAAATTCTATATCTTTTCTTTTAATGTCAGCGTAGCTCTTTTGTCGACTTTGGGCGGTTTTCAACCATTGTTAAATTTGGATGATCTTCTCGGTAGTTTCTTGTATTATCTCCGGACCCGTAATCTGTCTATCCCCCACTTCACTCCAATAAATCGGAGACCTGCACTTTCTACCATAAAGTGCTTCTAACGGCGCCATCTCAATGCTTGAATGGTAACTGTTGTTGTAGGAAAATTCTGCTAACGGTAGATGTCGATCCCAACTATTTCCGAAATCAATAACACATGCTCGTAGCATGTCTTCAAGCATTTGTATCGTCCTTTCGCTCTGCCCATCAGTTTGTGGATGATAGGCAGTACTCATGTCTAGACGAGTTCCTAATGCTTGCTGTAATGTCTGCCAAAATCTTGAAATAAATCTGCCATCCCTATCAGAGATAATAGAGATTGGTATTCCATGTCTGGAGACGACTTCCTTCAAATATAGTCGTGCTAACTTCTCCATCTTGTCATCTTCTCTTATTGGCAGGAAGTGTGCTGATTTGGTGAGACGATCAACTATTACCCAAATAGTAACAAAACCACTTGCAGTCCTTGGTAATTTAGTGATGAAATCCATGGTAATGTTTTCCCATTTCCATTCCAGGATTTCGGGTTGTTGAAGTAGACCTGATGGTTTCTGATGCTCATCTTTGACCTTAGAACACGTCAAACATTCTCCTACATATTTAGCAACATCGGCTTTCATACTCGGCCAACAAAAATGTTTCTAAAGATCCTTGTACATCTTTCCCGTTCCAGGATGTATTGAGTATCTAGTTTTATGAGCTTCTCTAAGTACCATTTCTCTCATATCTCCAAACTTTGGTACCCAAATTCTTCCAGCCCTATACCGGGTTCTGTCTTCCCGAATATTAAGATGCTTCTCTGATCCTTTGGGTATTTCATCCCTTAAGTTTTCCTCTTTTAAAAATCCTTGTTGCGCCTCCTTTATTTGAGTAGTAAGGTTAGTGTGAATCATTATATTCATAGCTTTTACTCGAATAGGTTCTCTGTCCTTTCTACTCAAGGCGTCGGCTACCACATTTGCCTTCCCCGGGTGGTAACGAATCTCAAAGTCGTAATCATTCAACAATTCAATCCATCTGCGCTGCCTCATGTTCAGTTGTTTCTGATTAAATATGTGTTGAAGACTTTTGTGGTCGGTATATATAATACTTTTGACCCCATATAAGTAGTGCCTCCAGTTCTTTAATGCAAAAACAACAGCGCCTAATTCCAAATCATGCGTCGCATAATTCTGCTCGTGAATCTTCAATTGTCTAGACGCATAAGCAATTACTTTCGTTCGTTGCATTAATACACAACCGAGACCTTGCTTTGGGGCGTCACAATATATCACAAAATCATCATTCCCTTCAGGTAATGACAATATAGGTGCCGTAGTTAACTTTTTCTTCAACAATTGAAACGCTTTTTCTTGTTCATCCTTCCATTCAAATTTCCCCCCTTTATGCGTTAACGCAGTCAAGGGTTTTGCTATTTTGGAAAAATCTTGGATGAATCTCCTGTAATAACCAGCTTGCCCTAAAAATTGGCGTATGTGTTTCGAAGTTTTCGGGGTTTTCCACTTTTTAACGGTTTTAATTTTTGCTGGATCTACTTAAATACCTTCTTTGTTCACTATATGACCGAGGAATTGAACTTCTTCCAACCAAAATGCACACTTTGAAAACTTAGCGTACAGTTTTTCTTTTCTTAACAACTCTAGCACTTTTCTCAAATGTTCTTCATGCTCTTGGTCATTCTTTGAGTAAATAAGTATGTCATCGATGGAAACAATGACAAACTTGTCAAGGTATGGTCCACACACTCAGTTCTTGAGGTCCATGAATACAGCTGGTGTGTTAGTCAACCCAAATGGCATAACCATAAACTCATAATGTCCGTAACGCGTCCTAAAAGCAGTCTTCGGAATGTCATCCTCCTTCACCCGTATTTGATGATACCCAGAACGTAAATCAATCTTCGAATAAACTGACGAGCCTTGTAGTTGATCAAACAGGGAAATCGATTCTCAATAGTGGGTAGCGGTTCTTGATGGTAAGTTTGTTCAACTCTCGGTAGTTGATACACAACCTAAATGTACCATCTTTCTTCTTGACAAACAGAACAGGAGCTCCCCATGGTGATGTACTTGGTCGAATGAAACCACGCTCTAAAAGTTCCTGTAATTGACTTTGTAATTCTTTCATTTTGCTGGGTACGAGTCTGTATGGAGCACGAGCTATTGGTGCAGCTCCTGGTACAAGGTCTAACTAAAATTCAACGGATCGATGTGTGGGTAATCCCGGTAATTCTTTCAGAAATACATCGGGAAATTCTTTTGCGACAGGAACATCACTGATGTTCTTTTCTTCAGGTTTAACTTCCTTGATGTGTGCTAGAATGACGTAACAACCTTTTCTTATTAGTTTTTGCGCCTTCAAACTACTAATAAGATTTAATTTCGCATTGTTCTTTTCTCCGTACACCATTAAAGGTTTTCCTTTTTCACGCATAATGCGAATCGCATTTTGTAACAAACGACCTCTGCTCTCACCCTTTTCAACCAGTCCATACCAATTATTATATCAAAACTCCCTAACTCGACTGGTATTAAATCAATTTTAAACGTTTCATCCCCCAGTTTAATTTCTCTATCCCGACATATATTATCTGCTGAAATTAATTTACCGTTTGCTAATTTGAGTAAAAATTTACTATTCAAAGGTGTCAATGGGTAACTTAACTTAGAACAAAAATCTCTACTCATATAGCTTCTATCCGCACCCGAATCAAATAAAACATAAGCAGATTTATTATCAATAAGAAACGTACCCGTAACAAGCTCCGGGTCTTCCTGCGCTTCTGCCGTATTAATATTGAAAACTCTTCCGCGGCCCTGCCCATTAGTATTCCCCTGATTCGGGCAATTACTTCTAATGTGGCCCGGTTTTCCACATCCATAACAAACAAAGGCATTATTACTTGTTTCGCCACTATTTGTTCCTTTAGTTCTGTTAAACTTTGGTCTGTAGACCTCACACTTTTTCACACCATGGCCAATTCTTTTACACTTGGTGAAAAATGTCGTGCAGAACCCATTCTGGTGGTACTCTTCACACCTTTGGCATTTTTGGTTTTTGTTGCCGTTGTTGTTATTGAGGTTGTTGTTGGGATTGTTATTGTTGTTGGAACGGTTGTTGTAGTTATTGTTGTTGTTGGGACGTTTGTTGTAGTTATTGTTAGGATTGCGGTTATTGTTGCGATTGTTGTTGCGGTTGTGGTTGTAATTGTTGTTATTGTTGTATTGGTGATTCTTGTCACCGTTTTCCTCCCACTTCCTCTTGAGTTGTTTCGTGTTGGCTTCTTCGGCCGCCTGCTCTTTAATTCTTCCCTCAATCTGATTTATGAGTTTATGAGCCATTCAACTTACCTTTTGTATGGAAGCGGGCTCGTGTGAACTCACATCTTCTTGAATCCTTACTGGTAACCCTTTTATAAACGCGTCGATATTCTCTTCTTCATTTTCGAACGTTCCTGGACATAATAGGCACAACTCTGTGAATCGTCGTTCATGTGTGGTAATGTCGAACCCTTGTGTTCGTAACTCTCTAAGCTCTACCTTGAGCTTATTGACTTCGTTTCTAGGACGGTACTGCTCGTTCATCAATTGCTTGAATGCCGACCATGGTAGTGCGTAGGCAGCATTTTGTCCTACCTGTTCAAGATAGGTGTTCCACCACGTTAACGCAGTACCTGTGAAGGTATGCGTAGCGTACTTAACTTTGTCCTCTTCAGTACACTTACTTATGGCAAACACCGATTCGACCTTCTCGGTCCACCGTTTCAATCCAATTGGTCCTTCGGTTCCATCAAATTTCAAAGGTTTGCAGGCAGTGAATTCTTTATAGGAGCATCCTATACGATTTCTTGTGGAATTAGTCCCACTGCTAGATCTAGAGTTATTGTTATTTTGCATCGCAGCCTGTACTGCGGCTATGTTTGCTGCTAGGAAAACACGAAAGTCTTCCTCACTCATGTTCAAATTCTGACGAGCTGCCGGTGCCATTTCCTTCAAAAATAGCCCAAAAGAATTAAGTTAATCATATAGAATTTTAAGAATAGTCAATAGTATTTTGTAGCATAGTATGAACTCATTTATAAAAGCTTTTTCTTCATATTAGCGTTTTATAGTTTTAATTTGGGTAGTACCTACCCGTTAAGTTCATACTTAGTAGCTAATATACAATTCAACTACTATAATTCTATATGAACAAACTGATTATAATAATATATCACGTTCAAATTTATACAATATTTTACAAACTTACAATACCACTATTATACATATAGGATGAAATATAACACATAACAACTTTGCTACTTAGCAGCTATAAAGGCAATTCTAGTTAATACGTAAGTCGTTCAGCAAAAGAAATAAAGACACGTAATTCATAAGACGACTTCCCAGAAACAAGTCATGCATTCTGGTTTTACTAAGACGACTTCCCATCCTTAGTCTTGTGGAAAGTAACCGTTATGACCATTGGCTAGGCAGCATGTTGTAATGTCATCAAAAGGACGAGGGTTTCGTAATGTCCAGCAGCCCCGTAATAATCTAAAAACTTTGTTTCTCACCTCAACTACTGAATCCGTCACTTGTGGAAAGGTTTTATTTAAAAGTTGTAATCCGATGTTCTTTTTCTCACTTTGGTAAGAAGCGAACATCACTAACCCTTAAGCATAACATGCTTATTTATGTTGCATGTTAGAAGCTCTTTCTAACTCGCGAAATCCTATGTTGGGATATGTTGAGTCAAAATAGGTTCTTAACCCATAGCGTAAAATTGCATTTGGTTTCCCCGCATTTAACGCTTTAAAGAAAACGCGGCGTAACTTACGGTCTCCCCAATGTGATATACCCCACCTATCAAAGGAAAGCCTTTTATAAACTAAGGCATTTCTAGAAAGTCTTTCAAATGTTTGACAAGTTAATTTCGCCATAACTAAATGTGCTGATGAATTCTGACCGACTCTAGACAAGATTTCCTCAATCATATCCTCTGGTCGGTCTTCTAAAATATTCGAATATCTACCCTTAACATCCATTTTGTTTTTATACTGTAAAATAGACAAGGATTAGATTCATAAAAGATAATTAACAAAACAATACAAGCAATTTTTACATAGAACATAAAAGTACAAGCACACTACAATACATATAATACACAACATGATTACAACTCCCTAATCTGAATCACTGGTTTCTTCTTCTTCGGACTTGGTTCGCTTTCCTAATTTTCTAGGGATATATGGTGTTCCTCTAATACGAGCCATCATTTTTCACAATGGTTTAGAAAAACCCTGGTGGTTTAGAGGTTCCCGGGTTATTGTTACACTTTAGGAAATACGGATGTTGCCGATACATATAAAGCTCATCGGGGTTGGAATCAGGTTTCTCTATTTTTATACCTTTTCCCATATTATTTTCTTTTGCTATATTAAATTGGGTTGAGATAATTTCTATAACATCATCGGAATCCTCATCGAGATCCGATTCATCGGAAAATTGGTAATCTTCCCAATATTTTGCTTCCTCGGCGAAAACACCATTGACCATTTTTAACTTTGGTCCGTTGGTTGAGAATTTTCTTTTATTTAAACGATTTACTGTAGGTATCAATATTTCTTCCTCCGGAACCTCTTCTTCTTCCGGTTCCTCCTCTTCCGATTCCTCCTCTTCTGATTCCTCTTCTTCCGGTTCCTCTTCTTCTGGTTCCTCCTCTTCCGGTTCCTCTTCAGGAATTTGTGAATCTTCCCAAAGTATATTTGACTCTTCATTATTATTAGGTGAGTCGATGGGATTTGTACTAGTGGTAGACATCTATCACACAATATCAAACACATTAAGAGGTTAATATATCACATAATAATTACATGTTAATAATATATAGTTTCCAACAAAAGTGTTGAGCAATCGTTTTTAAAGAAAATACGGTCGAAGTCCAGACTCACTAATGTATCCTAACAACCTCGATAAGACACACTAATTCAAATTTCTGGTTCTCTAAGACCAACGCTCTGATACCAACTTAAATGTCCCGTTCATATTAATTATAAACGTTCCATATTAATTGATTTCGTCGCGAGGTTTTGACCTCTATATGAGACGTTTTTCAAAGACTGCATTCATTTTTAAAACAACCATAACCTTTATTTTATCGATAAAGGTTTAAAAAGCATTACGTAGATTATCAAATAATGATAATCTAAAATATACCGTTTACACACGACCATTACATAATGGTTTACAATAAGAATATATTACATCAAAAATAAGTTTCTTGAATGCAGTTTTTATATAATATCATACAAGCATGGACTCCAAATCTTGTCCTTATTTTAGTATGCAACAGCGGAAGCTCTTAATAATCACCTGAGAATAAACATGCTTAAAACGTCAACAAAAATGTTGGTGAGTTATAGGTTTAACCTATATATTATCAAATCATAATAATAGACCACAAGATTTCATATTTCAATACATCCCATACATAGAGATAAAAATCATTCATACGGTGAACACCTGGTAATCAACATTAACAAGATGCATATAGAATATCCCCATCATTCCGGGACACCCATCGGACATGATAAAATCGAAGTACTAAAGCATTTCAAATTCCAGAATGGGGCTTGTTGGGCCTGATAGATCTATCTTTAGGATTCGCGTCAATTTGGGGGTCTGTTCCCAAATTCTTAGGCTACCAAGCTAAAAGGGGTATATTCGGCTTCGATCATTCACCCATATAAAGTAGTTTCATTTACTTGTGTCTATTTCGTAAAATATTTATAAAATTGCATGTATTCTCATCCCAAAATATTAGATTTTAAAAGTGGGACTATAACTCACTTTCACAGATTTTTTACTTCGTCGGGAAGTAAGACTTGGCCACTGGTCGATTCACGAACTTATAACAAATATGTACATATATATCAAAGTATGTTCAAAATATATTTACAACATTTTTAATACATTTTACTATTTTAAGTTTATTAAGTCAGCTGTCCTCGTTAGTAACCGACATCTAGTTGTCCATAGTTAGATGTACAGAAATAAATAGATATATATTATCTTGAATCAATCCACGACCCAGTGTATACACGTCTCCGGCTAGATCACAACTCAAAGTATATATATTTTTGGAATCAACCTCAACCCTGTATAGCTAACTCCAACATTACTGCATATAGAGTGTCTATGGTTGTTCCAAATAACATATACACATGGGTCGATATGATATGTCAAAACATTTGCATACGTTTCTATGGTATCCCAAGATTACATAATATATTAGAATACATGTATAATATAATATGAGTTAGCTAGGATATGATTAATATAAATTTGTTACCAATTTTCACGTAGCTACAACAAGCAAAAATATCCAATCTTGTTTTACCCATAACTTCTTCTTTTTAAATCCGTTTTGAATAAATCCAATTGCTATGGTTTCATATTGAACTTAAGTTTATGAATCTATACAGAAAAAGTATAAGTTTATAGTCGGAAATACAGGTTACAAGTCATTTTTGTAAAGGTAGTCATTTCAGTCGAAAGAACGATGTCTAGATGACCATTTTGGAAAACATACTTCCACTTTGAGTTTAACCATGATTTTTGGATATAGTTTCATGTTCATAAGAAAAATAATTTTCCCAGAAGAACAACTTTTAAATAAAAGTTTAACATAGTTTTTAATTAAGTAACCCAAAACAGCCCGCGGTGTTACTACGACGGCGTATATCCAGTTTTACGGTGTTTTTCGTGTTTTCAGGTTTTAAATCATTAAGTTAGCATATCATATAGATATAGAACATGTGTTTAGTTGATTTTAAAAGTCAAGTTAGAAGGATTAATTTTTCTTTGTGAACAAGTTTAGAATTAACTAAACTATGTTCTAGTGATTACGAGTTTAAACTTTTGAATAAGATAGTTTTATATATATGAATCGAATGATGTTATGAACATCATTACTACCTCAATTTTAGTAGGTAAACCTATTGGAAGTGACAAGAAATGATCTAGCTTCAAAGGATCTTGGATGGCTTGAAAGTTCTTGAAGTAGGATCATGACACAAAACAAGTTCAAGTAAGATTTTTACTCGAATTAAGATAGTTTATAGTTATAGAAATTGAATCAAAGTTTGAATATGAATATTACCTTGAATAAGAAAGATAACCTACTATAAATAACAAAGGTTTCTTGATCTTAGATGATTACTTAGAATGGATTAGAAAGCTTGGAAGTAAACTAGTAAACTTGAAAGGATTTTCGAAGTGTTCTTGAAGTGTTCTTCCTAAGATGATTATAGCTTGATTCTTGAAGTAATTTTTGATGAAGATGATGATTAGCTACTGGAAAAATTCGTTCATAAGAGTGTGTGTGTGTGTGTGTGTGTGTGTGTGTTGAGAGAGAATTAGAAAGAGAATTGGAAGTGAAATGGAGTGAATGATGAGTGGTAAGTGGGGTTAAAAGGAGTTCTAGTTAGTTGACTAGTTCATGGTAGAAGTTAAAATTGATTAGTTATGCATGACATAATCAAGAATGGAATCCCATGCTAGTTCCTATTGGTATATACCCATAGTAAGTACGTCTAGAAGCTGTGTATAATACGGGTATGAATACGACTAGAATTCTTGATGAAAAAAGAATGGGAATATAACTGTAACCATTTTCGTTAAGTATGAGTGTTTTGATATATGTCTTGAAGTCTTCCAAAATTATATTAATACATCTAAATACACTACATGTATATACATTTTAACTGAGTCGTTAAGTCATCGTTAGTGGTTACATGTAAGTGTTGTTTTTAAACCTTTAAGTTAACGATCTCATTTCATGTTGTTAACCCATTATTTATTATATCTAATGAGATGTTAAATTATTATATTATCATGATATTATGATATATTAATATATCTAAATATGATATATATACATTTAAATGTCGTTACAACGATAATCGTTACATATATGCCTCGTCTCGAAATCCTTAAGTTAGTAGTCTTGTTTTGACATATGTAGTTCATTGTTAATATAATTAATGATATGTTTACTTATCATAATACCATGTTAACTATATATATATATATATATATATATATATATATATATATATATATATATATATATATATATATATATATATATATATATATATATATATATATATATATATATATATATATATATATATATATATATATCCATATATATGACATCATATAGTTTTTACAAGTTTTAACGTTCGTGAATCACCGGTCAACTTGGGTGGTCAATTGTCTATATAAAACCTATTTCAATTGATCAAGTCTTAACAAGTTTGATTGCTTAACATGTTGGAAACACTTAATTATATAAATATCAATTTCATTTAATATATATAAACATGGAAAAGTTCGGGTCACTATATTTAACTCTAATGTCTGTGGTTCTTCTATCGATGATTTGTATCGATATCTGTCTTCTTCTTTTACCATTTGAAGTTCTTCTGTTGTTGGTTCATAATCATTAGCCATAAGTGCGGCTAACATTTCAGCTTCCTCAATTGGTTCAGTTCCTTCTCCTAAAGAACATTCTCCTGTTCCTTGTAATTCTGGAAATTCTTCTAACAATTCTGCATGTGAATCTATAGTTTGAATATAATAACATGTATCATCTGCAGATTGCGGTTATTGCATGGCTCTATCCACAAAAAAGGTAACACTCTCGTCCTCTATACTTAGGGTCAGTTTCTTACCGAACACGTCTATTATTGATTTAGCCGTGTTTAAGAATGGTCTTCCTAATATGAGAGGAACTCGAGAATCTTCTTCCATGTCCAGAATAACAAAATCTACTGGGAATACTAAAGTACCAACTTTAACTAGCATGTTCTCCATTATCCCTGTAGGATATTTTACTGATCGATCGGCTAGTTGTATGCTTATTCGTGTTGGTTTTAATTCTCCAAGGTCTAGTTTAGCGTATAGTGAATACGGCATTAAATTTATACTAGCACCTAAATCTGCCAATGCTTCTATTGAACTAAGACTTCCCAGAAAACATGGAATCGTGAAACTTCCTGGATTTGATAATTTTTCTGGTATCTTATTCAATAGTACTGCAGAGCAATTAGCATTCATTGTAACAGCCGAGAGTTCTTCCATTTTCTTTCTATTTGTGATTAGATCTTTCAGGAATTTAGCATATCTTGGCATTCCTGAAATTACATCAATGAAAGGAAGATTTACATTTATTTGTTTAAACATATCCAAGAATTTGGATTGCTCGGCTTCAAGTCTTTCTTTTCTCATTTTACTCGGGTAATGAAGTGGTGGTTGGTATGGTTTAACATAAGGTTTAGCCTTAACTGTGTTATCAGAAATTACAGGTATTTCAGGTGGTTTAAGTGTAATACCACTTCTTGTGGTAATGGCTTTAGTTGTTTCATTCCGGGGGTTAGCATTTGTATCACTACGTAAACTTCCCGGTTTTCTTTCACCTATCAACCTTGCTAGGTTGCTTACTTCTTGTTCCAAATTTTGAATAGAAGCTTGTGGATTTCTAAATGCTTGAGCATTTTGTTCATTAGTTTGTTTCTGAGATGTGAAAAATTGAGTTTGAGATTCAACTAGCTTCGACATCATGTCTTCTAAATTTGGCTTTTTATCATCGGTTTGTGGTGGTTTGTTTTGAAAAATAGGTCTTTGCTGATTGTAAGTATTATTGGATACTTGTTGATTGCTAGGACCTTGTTGATTGTTGTATGGAACATTTCGGTTATAATTCTGATTTTGATTGTAAATTGGTTTTGGCAGTTGATAATTATTCTGATAATTATTTCCAGGCCTTTGGTTAATGTATGAAACATTCTCTCTTTGTTCCATTGTTTGTTCAATACTGAGACAATCTTTTGTCAAATGTGGTCCTCCACACTGCTCACAACTAATTCTTATTGAGTGAATATCTTTAGTCATCTTTTCCATTCGTCTCTCGACAGCATCTATCTTTGCGGTAATGAAATCAAAGTCATGGCTAGAATCGGCTCTAGCTTCTTTAGATGATCTAACGATATCTTTTTCTTGATGCCACTCATGAGAGTGGAAAGCGGTGTTATCAATAATTTTGTAAGCTTCAGTTGCGGTTTTCTTCATAATGGAACCACTAGCTGCTGTATCGATGTCTTTTCTTGTAGTGATGTCGCATCCTTGGTAGAATATTTGTACTATTTGATAAGTGTCTAAACCATGTTGTGGACATCCTCTCAATAACTTTCCAAATCTTGTCCACGCCTCATATAGAGTTTCATTTGGCTTTTGTGTGAACGTAACTATTTCTCCTTGAAGTCTTACGGATTTAGATACCGAAAAGAATTGTTTAAGAAATTTTTCAACTAAAACGTCCTATGTATCAATCGCCCCTTCAGGTAACGATTCTAACCAATCTTTGGCTTCTCCCTTTAAAGTCCAGGGAAATAACATGAGATATATCTGTTCATCCTCCACTTCTAAGATTTTAAATAGAGTACAAATCCTATTAAAGGTACGGAGATGTTCATTTGGATCTTCCTTCGGCGCACCACTAAATTGGCATTGATTAGTTACCATGTGTAGAATTTGTCCTTTGATTTCATAATCTGGCGCATTAATGTCTGGTTGAGTAATTGCATGACCTTGGCCAGTGCGTTTAGCTCTCATTCGGTCTTCCATACTTAATGGTTCCAGATTTTCCAAGATTGAATTTGTTGAATATGAATCACTAGAGGATTCTGATTTAATGGTTTGTTCCTCGACAATCTCTGTTTGAATGATTGGTGGTTCCGGAGGAAAAATTAATGGTTTAGGATCTATGAATTGTCCCTGAATATCCTCCGGATTCTCAATTGTGAGGTCGGGTTCAAAAAATGGATTATCGGAAATTTGAATTGGAGTACTTGGTCGACTAGATGACGATTCTAAAGAAAAATCAACGGCGACAATGTTGGCTAGATGTCTTGATCTGGTACAGGTGGTGAACGTATGAAAGGTGGTGAACGTTTTGCTCGGTGCATTCACAGAATATCCTATTAGTTATAAAAGATAAAAATTACATACGTTATCAAATTAATAGACTTTTCTGATTTTGCCCACGTTTCGAATAGCCAATAGATGCAGCAGGGAGCCAGAACCCTTTAAATCGGAAGCTCACAACTCAGCCACTAACAAATCCAACTATTACTACGAAGCAGAAAATTTGGATGTCTATCAATTTAACCGCTTAAAATAATTTTTTGTTTGAAAAAAATAAAAAATAAAGAAAATTCTATGTCCTAGAAACTAGAGCGGCGAGAAATAAGGAAGAAAAAGAGCGCGTCGGAAAACGTCGAAAAAAATAAAAGTCGAAAAACAAAAATAAGAAAGTAAAGTGTCGAAACTTAAAAGTCTAAAAACTAAATATTAAAACTTGCGTCTAAAGGTATTAAAGCTTAAAAGGAATACTATATCCAGAATGAAAATAACTTAAAAAGGTACTAAAATATATTAAAACGGCGTCGTAAAATTCTAAAGCATCTAAATCTTAGTCTAAAGAAAAAGCACTTAAAGGATTTTACGGCAAAGCCTAAAAGTTTAGAAATAAAAATAACTACGGCAAAATACTACACTTAAAACTAATTACGAGCGATAAAAAAATACAAATTACATACTAAATAATAAAAATATACAATTTATAAAAAGAGACAAAAAATGATAAAATTACTAATTTTTATAAAAATATTGTTTTTATATTATTATTTTTATAAAAGTATTAATTTTATAAATAATAAAACTAATTTAAACTAAATATTACAAATTAAATAAAATTAAAACTAATTAATAAAATAACTAACCCTAATTAGGGTTTAATAATAATAATATTTATTAATTTAAACCCAAAATGGTAATAATTACTGTCCAATGTTTGACCTGTCAGAAACCTCCGCGAGTGCGGATCCCAGCTGGCAAAAAGTACCGCGAGTGCGGACTATGAAAACTCAGCTGAGGTGCAGGTCGAATTTGTGCAGGTTCAGTGTTATTTTTATTTTTTTTACTTTTTATTTTTTTGTTTTTAATATATATAAAATATAAATATAACTTATTACTTTTTTTATAACTTTTTCACAATAAATAATAAAATATAAACTTTTTAATTTAACTAAACTTAAAATATATAGATATATTTTTCTTTTTCTTGTATTTTTAATATTTAAAACATATATTTTTACAGAAATAGATTATGACTTAATAAAAAAAAATTTTATAGCGTTGCGCTTTCGGCATTGAACTTTTCCCGGCAGCGGCGCCAAAAATACTTGATGTGCGTAGAGGTGTATACGAAATAGTTATATTTTTACTACAAATACTATTAAATACGATACAATTTTACACATGTTATTTATTTATTTATAGAGTGGAAATACCTAAACCTTGCTACAACACTTATAAGCAGTGTACCTAATCGTACAGTAGTGTAGTTTTTAGTAAGGCCGGTTCGTCCACAGGGAACTAGCCAAGTTTAACGCTATATTTTTTAAACTATATTTATATAAATATATATATAAGTAGAATTATTATTATAAAACGGGGTTTTTACCGTTTAATGACCGTTTTGTCAATTTTAAAACTTTAGTCGCAGTTAAAACCTAATGTAAAATATTAAAAATATAAATAACTTAATCTAAAGCGTAAAGTAAATAACGATAAATGAAATTGCGATAAATAAAATGACAATAAATAAAATTGCGATAATTAAAAAGTTCAAAAATTAAAAGTGCAATTAAATAAAATGACAGTAAATAAAAGTGCGATGAAATATGAAATAAAGGAATTATGCTTATTTAAACTTCCGTGATCATGATGTTTGACGTGTTGATTTTAGTTTATTACCATGGGTTAATTATCCTTTGTCCTGGATTATTCGATATGTCCATCTGGTTTTTGTCCATAACAGTCCATCAGTCATAAATATAAAGTGTGAGTGTCCTCGTCAAATTATCCTTATATCCGAAATCAAATATTCCAACTAATTGGGGACTTAAACTATAATTACACCAATTTTCCTTGTATATAATTCACCCATGTTTTAATAAGTCCATTGACTATTAATCCATTCCCGTGTCCGGTTAAATGAACGATTATTAGTACTTATAAATATCCCGCCCATCGTGTCCGATCGAGTGTATGTGGTTATTTATAGGTACGTCCAATTGTAAATCTTTATATTAAATTAATGAACTATCATTCAATTAAACAAATATAAATTCCATTAATAGCCCATAGTCTAATTTCCACAAGTGTTGTTCTTTTGTCCAAACCCCAATTATGGTACAAAGTCCAATTACCCCGTCTTTAATATTTAGTCCAACATCATGATTACTTCAATTTAAATAAGCATAATAATAACTTAGCTACGAGACATTAATTTAAAAAGATTGAACATAACTTACAATGATTAATAATAGCGTAGCGTTACACGGACAGAATTTCGACTTACACCCTTACAACATTCGCTAACATACCCTTATTATTATTAAATTAAAATTAAAATTAAAATTATAACTTATATATATATATATATATATATATATATATATATATATATATATATATATCGTAGAGATTGAGAGATAGATTAGAAAAAGGTGTGATTTTTCGTGCAGAATTCGATGCCTTTTATAGGCCCACATTGTACTGTAAAGCTCCGCGAGTACTGAACTTTTAAGCTTTAAACCTCCGCGAGTGCGGAGGTCTGGAATCCAGCTCACAAATTGAATTAAACGTGGGCTGCTTTGATTAAAATAATATATAATATATATATAATTAATTATATATAATATTATATTCTTGTGCATAGTTGACTTGTAATTTTTGGTCCGTTGCGTCGCGCGCTGAAAGTTGGTTCATGTCTCGGTTCCGGATTTTCGAACGCCTTTTCGTACAATTTAATATCTTGTAATTTGTGTTTCACAGCTTGTATTCTTGTAATTTTTAGACGTTTCTCACCAATAATTTGAACCACTTTGATTGTACTTTGTACTTTTTAGCTTTTTGGTTATTTGCGTCTTCAATTCGTCGAATCTGTCGTTTGTCTTCACCTTTTATTATTTAAACGAATATCACTTGTAAATAGAAAAATTGCAACTAAAAGCTTGTCTTTCTTGAAGGATAATGCTATGAAATATATGTTCGTTTTTAGCATTATCAAGAAGCCTGGTCATGTATACTCTACATCTGAGAGTTGGAAAGTACGCCTTTCTCACTATGGACGTGACTGAAATCTAGCGACTAAACCATCGAAGTTCGAAACTTTTTCTAATACTTTCGAAAGATGTGACGACTTCTGATAAAGGCATAATAAAAGAACTGAGGATAGACGAGGGAGAATCCATTAGAAAGATCCTTATATTCCCGCTATTTGCTTGAGGACAAGCAAAGCTAAGTGTGGGGTATTTGATATCGGCCAAAAAGTCACGTTTTTACACCCGATATTGAGCCCTAAAACCCACAAAGTTCTAAACTTTATCGCAAAAATAATTGCTTTGTCTGTTGATTTTGTAGATTAAGTAATTAAAAAGGCGATGCAAGAAGAATCAAGTAAAACGAAGCTAAAACGAAGAATCTAGAGCGAAAACGGTGAAAGACAAGAAAACAAGTTACGATCCAGGAAATCAGGCTGACCAGGCAAGCCAAACGGCCTGCCTTGCTCAGAAACGGCCTGCCAAATGGCTTCAGCAAACGGGCCTTGCAAACGGGCAGGCCTGGCAAACGGCCATGGCAAACGGCCTGCCAGCCTTTTGCAGGCAGAATTCAAGTCTATTTATAGGGCCTTCTCCATCCATTTCAACACACACTAAATTTACAATTCATTTTATATTTTCAAGTTTTAGGTTAGTTTTTAGTAGTAGCTAGCTTAGCTTTTATTTTCCGGAGGATATCTCGGCGAGTCCCTGCGATCTCGGGCAGATTTCTTCGGCCTTTTCAGGTTTTTATCCAAAACGCTTGTCTTTTGTATTAAACATGTATTCTTACCTTTTATGTTTAATAATGCGTTCTGATATTACCATGATAGCTTAATTAAGCTATATGTTGCCATGATAGAAGTTTGGGTTAGCGTAATTATGTTAAAGTAGTACGGTTATCGTTGTTATGCTGAACTAGGAAGTCTGATAGATTTGTATGCTAGCATCTTAAGGATTGACCAACCTAGGTTGTGATCAGGACTTGTCCACCTATAGGAACTAAGCTACTTCATAGGATTAAGACTCCTGGTTATACTGTATCTGAAGATTCTATGAACTCAGTATGGTCGGAGTTCCCGAGAGGCATTTAATGCTCTTTTAGGACACGGAACCTAGGAATTGAGACATGAATGACCTAGTACGCCTATTGACTGTTCCGAAGAGACCTCTTAGGAGCTGTTAAGATCTAGCTAGTGCACTGACTGTATGACCCAAACCTATTGCATGTTCTTGTTTGATTGTTGCTTTAGGATTAAGCCATATCAACAGTTGAGGTACCTGTTAGGTTTCTATCTGCTTTACTACCAGTATATTAACTTTAATCCTGTATAATGTTCGTCTTGATTTGATCTTATTAGTATGATGAAATGGTTGTTAGTTTTCATTTAAGGTTTTGTCAACTTAATCCGACGGACTCCTTCCGTTTGTGATCAGTGTTCAATCAACACGGTACATTGTTATTCAGTTAACCAAACTGATAACGAGGATTAGGATTAGAACTCAACTCACTAATAAACTTAGTGCTTTACTAAGGATAACCTCCGAGGTATAGTCACGCTTCAGTTATACAACCACGTGACATACTTCTCACTACTCAATGAGAACTCTGAGAGTTTAGAGATAAGTAGGTGTGTGTAATTGGCTCATCCAACCAGATCTACACCATTTCAATCACAAGCTTCAATATCAACGTAATTACCTTTCCCTAGCCCAAACTAATATCTTGGTCAACATTTCCTTGATCTGCATACTCCGGACATCCTCCCACTTTATTTACTTTTCTGCAATTAGGGCTTTAGCTTAAACCAACTACTATCCTTTATCCAGGTAATTTAAATAAAAGACAATTATCCACTTGATCTTCAATTCATTAAATCATTCAAAAGCACGACCCTAGGTTAACTTACACCATCTACATTTGAAATTTAAAGTAAATTTAGGCCCCACACAATATAAATTAAATGAACACCTCTGTATGTTATACCGAATCTGACATCCTGCGACCTAACGGCATCGCACGATAAAAACCATCCGTTTTGGCTATATCAGTCCTCTTTGTACGTACTTAATGTGCAGTTCAATCAAAGGAGGGTGTTGAACTTCTTGTTGCTAAACATACTTCTACACTCTTGATTTAGATGATTCAGTTACTACTGAATCCTTATGTTTAATCTCGAAATCTACCTAAGAGAATTCATGGTTGTGGCATCATCGGATGTCTCACCTGAATTATAAGGGCCTTAACAGATTAGTCTATAAAGGCTTGGTTAATGGCGTCCCTTGTGTCCATTTTGATAAGCATCATGTATGTACATCATGTGCAATGGGAAAAATTAACCGAACTTCTCACAAGTCTAAGATAATCCCAAGCATAAAGCGTTCTTTGCAGCTTTTGCATATGGACTTATGTGGACCAATGCGTGTTTCAACCCTTGGTGGGAGGAAATATGTGCTTGTCATAGTGGATGACTACTCTAGCTATACTTGGGTTTTTGTTCTTAGATTTAAATTTGAAATCCCGGCGGTCATTATTAACTTTATGAAGAAATTTTAACTATCTTTAAATCTTCAAGTTCGAACTGATAACGACATGGAGTTCAAACACACCCAAGTAGATAATTTCTTTATTGAACTAGACATAGAACATCAGTTCTTTGCGGCACGCACTCCTCAACAAAACAGTGTAGTTGAAAGACACATTCGAACTTTAGTTGAAGATTCTCGTACAATGCTAGCTTACTCTAAGCTACCGCCAAAAATGTGGGGAGAAGCCATTTCTAACGCGTTCTTTACTCAAAGTCGCTCGATCATCAATAAGCGTTTTGATAAGACTTCATACGAAATTCTTTATGGTAGACGTTCGAATGTCAAATTCTTCTGCATATTTGGTTGCAAAAGCTATGTCTTGAATGACTTTGACAACCTTGAAAAGTTTTATATTCATGGTCAACCTAGAATATATGTTGGTTACTCATTTGACAAAATAGCTTATCTAGTGTATATCAAAAGCACCCTTTCGTTAAAGGAAATCATGAACATCCGATTCGATGAGATGTATGGTATGGATCTTGAACAACATAGTTTAAGACCCGATCTGAACCAGCCATCTTCTTCTGCTACTAATTCTAAAATTCCGTAGAAGACAACTCCTATAGCAACTA
The DNA here is from genome assembly GCF_046630445.1 of Rutidosis leptorrhynchoides. Lineage (NCBI taxonomy): Eukaryota > Viridiplantae > Streptophyta > Magnoliopsida > Asterales > Asteraceae > Rutidosis > Rutidosis leptorrhynchoides. Next base: position 241,521,876 of record NC_092334.1, on the reverse strand, counting down.
CAACTGATTTGAATAATTTTTTTGATACTATTTATCAACAAGGATTTAGTCCTACTGTCAATGCTACATCGACAGTTCCTCTTCAATCTATATCTTTAGACACTCCCTTAAGTCTAATCGTAAAGGATTCGTCAACTCTGGCTGAAACAATTCATGTTTCACATTCTAAATCTTATGATGAATATCATTCATCACTCCTTGAGACTCATAATGATATTCCTAATGGAAGTCATCCCGATCATCTTCCATTTTAAGTATGTATTATTATCAACTGTCAAATCTATTCTCGTTCTTGTTCTGCACAGTGCACTATTTTTAAGACATAAAAAGTTGTACCTGAAAATCGAAAAAATCTGGATACTGTCAGGGAATTTGATCGTCAAAACATTATCTTTTCCTAGTGCCACACGCACCACACACAGACTAACAAGCATGGTGCGTTTTGGCCTGTGCGTAATGCGTGTACACTAAGAAGAAGGTAACTTACGCCAGAGGGTCATGATGTCTCGATATAAAGCTCGATGACACGCATCGCACACCAAGTCACACGCATCATGTGTGGTGCATGGTGCGTGAGAAGGGGTATATTATGTAATTTTCAAATTTTAGGGGCATAGGGTTAACAATTTCAATAACGGGGGGCATTTTGACCAATTTACCAAAGAGTTAGTAAACAACAAAAAAAGATCAGATATCAAAGTACTCAAATTGGTTAATTGGGTTATGGCTAGTACTAGAGCCTAGTTCATCCCCATTATTTATTATCAACAACATAAAAAAAATAGTAAATAAAAGTAATTTAAAAACAGTAAAATGACTTTTTTACCCCCGTGAACATTGGAATGTTCATTATCATAATTTACTAGCTTAAGACCCGCAAATTCGCGGGACTTTCTAAGGGACAAATCAAATATCGAATTATCCAAGTAATATAATTTTATATAGTATTTTTAGTTTGTTTAGAAACCAAAACAATATCATAAGTAATGTTGAATTAACGATAATAAAACAAATAAGTTACAACCAGGAAAAACACGAAGCTGAAAACCATAATATTTCAAAAAGGCTTAATTTTGTAGTCAAGTTTTGGTCGAGTTTCTCACAGATTACTCGATGATTGTAATCTCTTAACGTGTTGATCCATTGTATAGAGAGAGAATTCGCGAGATTTTTAACGAATTTTATTAAAGAAAAATAGAAACAGATTTTGTATGAGGTATAACATCAACCAGTTTGCCACCCCAAAGACTTAAGATGGAACATGTTGAAATAGTCTTTTTGCTTCTTCATTCATCTAAATAATAGTCTGATTTGACTTGATAGTATTAGTCAAATACTCGAATTCGCAGGATCAAAATAAAAAAAATCATTGTAACGGAGTTATCTATAGTATGAACAATAAGAATATTCTATACACAATAAGATTAGACATATGAGAAGAGAATTACAATCTCCAAACATATTTATTATAGCAATTTATGTTTGTCATATCTCTTATTTTCGAGTTCATAATTTCAAATAAAGAAATCGCTCATAAACTCATTTGAGTTCATGATTATAAATATACAATACAAAAATTAGTAAAAAGATAAGCATATTACACATTACATACATAATCCAATTCAATAATATTATCAAACCTTAAGAGAGTGCTATAACTTAAAGTACTCCATTACTTATTTGACAATCCTTGGTCAAAGTAAAAACCTTTTGCTCCATAACATATACGAAGTACAAACTTTAGTAATAACAACTTAATTTTCTGTGAACTACATGAGATTCAACCAAAAGCATCAATCAGGCTATGCACATATATTTGACTTGTGTTTCTATCATATAATTTTCGATATAAAACTATTAGATTCTCTATTGAGCATTTTTTAATCAACCACAACATAGTTGGAATCGTCTAGGTTATTCTTAAAAACCTGTTTAAAAACCTTCGTGTTGGAATATATTCACAAGCTATTGCAACTCCAGTTTCCGCACTTCTACTCGTTATTAGGTGACTGATTTCTTTAGCTAAAAGTAGAGCAAACCAACTATGATTACTATTGCTCCTTTGAAGATAAGGATGCCTGCAAATAGACCAAATAAATACGGTGTATTTGTGAACCCCGAAATCAAGTCAACATTAATCCCAATTAATCCGGTGATGATGGAGAGAATAATTCCACCAAAGACAGTCAAAATATGTGTTATTCTTTTGCTTTTACCTATAAGAAAGATGGATGTTATATTTTGTCTCTATTTACATTTATGAGGTTGCTAAATTGAAAGTTTTACAACATAACAAATTTGAAAAAATATGATGAGTTCTTGCAGTAAACAAACCTGTGCACCATGCCCATGTTGTACTTTGCATGACATCTTGAACTGTAACAATGAGACCATGAACTGCTTCTTGCTCCTCAATCATATTCCCGTGTACTAACTTTAATGCTATCGAGCAATGATTTGGATGTGCAACCCCCCTCAAACGTTGAAGAAGTTCAAACACCATCTCTTCACTTGCATGCCGGGACCATTTGACTCGAATAACCTACAAAATAAAAGGTCATGACGTGAAACTGTAGAGTTAACTTCCTGTAAATAAAAAGAAAAACATATTGAACCTGGTTGTGTTGTTGTATTCATTTCTTAAATCTCCGAGTTTGAAACCAAACTAAGGTAACTTGTAAATATATTAGATGAGATACAAATTCCACATCGGAGCCGAAGTGGCTACAGTTAAGGTGCTAAACACAAAGTTATCATAATGGTTGACATGAAGTAATCACCTTTATAATAAGGTACCTATGTGTGTAATGAAGGTCAACATATAAGGAGATACATTGAAGAAAAGAAATATAGCTTCTAACATAAACGGTCTTATGATCAATATTTATAAGATCATAGCAAACCTATTATGATAACCTTCCGATTTCTTGGTTGAAGATTATAATGAAAAGGTCCTTTCTCTTCATTGTTTATCATATTTATGCATGGAATGTTGCTAAAATGAAGTCTTATCCAAAATGTCAATCTTTTAATACCATAATCTTATACACCAGATGTACATGTTAATAAACATTAGTTCACTTTCATCAGATACTTGGAAGTTTGAGGTAATATAGGATGAGTGATCAAATAATCATCACATTACACAATAACATCACTTATCTGCACATGTGTATGGTTGTAACACAATCAAATAACTTATGAAGTATTTGGGTAGATATTTCCAAATACTCAAAGCACTTGCAACAATTGTAAATTTTGTTCTTCTAAGTCTTTAATATATTTAGTGCTTAAAAATATGAATTGTTTATTTCTATAACATAAATATCATAAATAACTTAACGAAAGAAGAAACATATTTGATACATATATAACAAACATATAGCATGAGTAATATGAGATACCTTTTCATATGCAGCATTTTTAGGTGAACCAAAAGCACAACTGATCATATACATAACATTGTATATGCATATTTTGTTTAATAAAGGCCAAAAATAGAAGTTACGCGAAGTATATTCAAAAGGCTTGGATCATTCGCTGAAAGTAAAGATAGCGGACCAATTTTCGCGCTGGTAAAAGACTGCGGGTCACTTCGCTAAGTTTTCGCGGATAGTTAAGCAATCCGCAGAAAGCGAATATTTCGAATACTATAAATAGGGAGTTTGGCCTCTCATTTATAGGTTGTTGATTCTCTGCCATTTGCCCAGACCTTTGTAATTTTCACTTGTGACCTTGCCCAAAGAAGATTTACATCGAGTTAAGGTGAATCAAGCTAATTAGCAATCAAGACAAGGTCAGAGTTGTTGATTACTTGATTGAAAAGTGAAAGACGATCATCAGTGTCCAAAATAATCATCAAACATTCCATTCTCCATCTTAATCTCATTGCACTCAATCCTTAATTAAGTAACTCATTAATTATGGATTGATCAATTGACGCCATCCGTGGGACACGTTTTAAAATTAAACTCGAAATTTTTTGTTTGTGCTATCAAACAATTATTTGGCTTGTTTAATTTCAATCGTGTTTTGTTATGATGATTTGCAGGCGAATACAATCATAATTGGCGAAGAATCGCTTATTTAATTGAAGTAATGAGCAATAACGGCCCAAAAAGGGGAAGAAAGTGAAAGTCAGCAAGAATGTATCAAAATTGGCAGTCTGTGCCAATAAGTTTTCCAAAAATGAAAATCGATGATTTCTCCGAAATGCCGATTGTAGTATCGTGAAAAGTCGCGAAAATTGGATTTACAATCATGAAAGTTCATGTTGATAATGGCAGCAGTGTTGACATTGTTTATGAGCAATGTTTTGTTTAATTGCCAGAGGGTATTAGAGCAAATTTACAACCAACCGCAGTGTAGTGACCCGAACTTTTCCATGATTATATATTATATGAGATTAATATTTACGTGAATAAATGTTTCCAACATGTTAAGCAATCAAACTTGTAAAGACTTGATTAATTGAAACGGTTTTTGTGTTAACGTTTGACCACCCAATTTGTCCGATGATTCACGAACGTTATAACTTGTATATGACGTGATATTATATATATGAACATATATATATATGTTTAACATGATGAAATGATAATGAAAGTATCTCATTATGTATATTAACAATGAACCTTATACATAAAACAAGACTACTAATTTAAGAAATTCAAAACGATATCTATACGTAACGATTATCGTTGTAATAACGTCTTAATATTTATATATCATATTAAGATATATTAGTACATCATGTTATCTTGATAATGTAACAATTTAACATCTCATTAAATGTAATAACAATGGGATTAATTACATTTAACGAAATCGTTAACTTAAAGGTTTCGAAACAACACTTACATGTAACAACTAACGATGACTTAACAACTCAGTTAAAATGTATATACATGTAGTGTATTACGATGTATTAATATACTTTTGAAAGACTTCAAGACACATATCAAAGTACTTCTACTTAACAAAAATGCTTACAATTGCATTCTTGTGACGACCCGAAAATTTCCGATCAAATTTAAACTTGATCTTTATATGTTTCCGACACGATAAGCAAACTCTATAATGTTGAGTCTCGAAAAATTTTGGAACTATGTTCATGTATTCAATTACCCTTTCGACCATTACCGACGATTCACGAACAATTGTTGTTAATAAAAAATATATAAAAATAAATACATAGCAATATAGGCATATATAATAATTTGAATTAATGAAATACAATTTAATCATTTGAATTAAATATGTAAAAATATATAAAATAATCAAGTTGTTATTAAAAGGAATCTATATATAAATATATAAGATTTTTGTACATAATTATTATATGTACAATGTACATGTATTAAAATATAAAAGAATTTAATACTCAATATAAATTATTACATAATAGATATTATAAAAAATGTAATCCCAATATATTAAATTAAAATTTTAAATATAGTTGTTATAATAGTATTATTATTACTTTCATTAGTAATATCAATACTAGTGTTATTAATATTATTATTTTAAATATATAAATATAGATATGATTTCGTGATATATAAATTGTTATAGTATTATTAGTACTCATATTATTATTATCATTAATAATATTAATATTATTATAGTTAGTATTATTATTATTGAGACATATAAATAATTTGTTATAATTGCTTTTATTATTACTAATATCAATATCTGTATTACTAATATTAATATATAAAAAATGGAAACATGTAACTTGTTATATCTTCATTATGATTAGATATTATTCCTATTTAAATATATAATACACATTATTATATAATATATTATATAGTTATAGTACATAACCTATAAAATTGTAATACTAATTTATTAATTATAATTGATATAACAAAATTGTTACTACTGTTAATAATAATATCGATAACAGTGTTATTAATATATTATTTTAAAAAAAATATAATAGATAAGAAATTTGATATAAATAATTTATTATTACTAATAATATTATTAATATAACTAGTATTATTAATTATTATTTTAATTATCATTAATAATCATATTAATATAAATTTCACTAAAATTATTATTATTGAAACATATTATTATTATTACTCGTAATATTATTAGTATTATATTAATTATTAATATTAATATTATTATTATTATTATTATTTGTATTTAGATTATTATTAATAATATTATAATTATTAATTATTAACAAATAATTATATAAAATCGTACGTAACCATTTAAAATCCAAAATTTAGTTGAAGAGACCTATCAAAACTTTATTAGATTTTGTCTGAATCTCCTAAATAATTAAACATCCTAATCGCTAGTACAATTTGTTAACAATCGTTTTCACCTTTTATATTTTTTATTTATTCTCTGTATCAATTGATTCCTCTTGTCAAGTTTCCTTTGCTACAAAACAATCAAAGTATATTAGTCATAAACCAATCCGTGGTATCGCCATTACTATCAACTTCACTGCAATTAGAATATAAGAACAGATAAATATAAAAAAAATAGGCGACGGCACTGTATTTGGTTCAATTTTTGAAAACCTCGATTTCGAAACACATTTCAAAATCCTTAAATGCCAAGTTGTTAGAAACTATTCACTCAAACTATCTGCAAAATCTTAGTATTCAATTCTTAATATCGAAATCAAATTTTGGAGTCAAAGATTTATCTTCAAAAGTCAAACGGTTTGATTCTTGAGAAATTCGAAGCTTAGTTAATGTTTCAGATTCAATTGATGTTTCAAACAGATTCTTGGAATGATATAAAATCTTTTTCATGTAATAATCATGGTCTATAACAGTCACAATTTCAAAATCACTGTATGAGTTCATCGTGTTCATCAGTTAAGAAGAAGAGGGAAAAGGAAAACGAATTAAATAAAGTAGGGTTGTATATTTTATCAGAAACACAAGTTAGAGCAGATGGTTAGATGGGATGTCAGGTTTCGAGAGGTCTCGGGTTCGATCCTTGCTTGATGCAATTTTTTTAAATGGGCTTCTAAGGTTCGTGAATCCGTGGCCAACCCTGCATTGTTCAATGTCGTCATATGTATTTTACCACAAAATACAGTATGGTGAGTTCATTTGATTCCCTTTTACTCTTTATATTTTTGGAACTGAGAATACATGCGCTGTTTTTACAACTGCTTTATTAAATGCTTTTGAAATATATTTTTGAACTGCGAATACATGAAATGCTTTTATAACTGTTTTATGAAATAGACACAAGTAATCGAAACTACCTTCTATGGTTGAATTATCGAAATTGAACATTCCCTTTTTATCATGTCCGAAGTTTTTCCGGAATGATGGCGAATTTATCACGTCCGAAGTTTTCCCGGAATGATGGCGAATTTATCATATCCGAAGTTTCCCGGAATGATGGCTAACTTATCATGTCCGAAGTTTTCCCGGAATGATGGCGAATTTATCATGTCCGAAGTTTTCCCGGAATGATGCCGTATCATGTCCGAAGTTTTCCCGAAATGATGGCGAATTTATCATGTCCGAAGTTGTAGTGACCCGAACTTTTCCATGATTATATATTAAATGAAATTGATATTTACATGATTAAATGTTTCCAACATGTTAAGCAATCAAACTTGTTAAGACTTGATTATTTGAAATGAGTTTCATGTAGAAAATTGATCACCCAGTTTGCCTGATAATTCAAGAACGTCATAACTTGTGATAATTATATAATCGTTTTATTTTTTTTATGATGTAAGTTTTTATTTTATATATATATATATATAAGAAGAAATACAATTAAATCAAAGATGTACAAGTAAAACACTATTTGCTACAGTAAAACACTATTTGCTACAGTAAACACTATTTGCTACAGTAAAACACTATTTGCTACAGTAAATTTTCTCTTTGCTACAGTAAAATACTATTTGCTACAGTAAAACATAATTTACTCGTATTCAATCCGTATTCGTACTCGTACAATACCCAGCCTCTAGACGTATATACTATTGGTATATACACTTCAATGATCAGCTCTTAGTAGCATTAATGAGTCACTTAAACATGTGGGAACCATCATTTGACAACTAGCATGAAATATCTAACAAAAATACAATCTAATGGAACCTTATATTCAAGAGTAGGATCACGTTTTTCTTCACCAACCATAACACTTTCATTTTTCAACTTTCATGCACCAAACTTATCTCTCTCTTGTTCTCTCTTGATGTTCTAAGTGTTCTTCATCACCTTCATCAAAATCTAGCTCAAACTAGCTCATAAATCCTAACCTAGATCAACTTACAAAACAACTACTCAAGAACACACCAAAAACACTTTCAAGTTTACTAGCTTACTTCCAATCTTGCAAATCCATTTTAAGTGATCATCTAATCTCATGAAATATTTCTTATTTAAAGTAAGATATCTTTCTAATTCAAGGTAATACTCATAATCAAACTTTGATTCAATTTCTATAACTATAACATTCTTATTTCGAGTAGAAATCTTACTTGAACTTGTTTTCATGTCATGATTCTGCTTCAAGAACTTTCAAGCCATCCTAGGATCCTTTGAAGCTAGATCTATATTTCTCATTTCTAGTAGGTTTACTACTAAAATTAAGGTAGTAATTATTTTCATAACATCATTCGATTCATACATATAAAACCATCTTATTCGAAGATTTAAACTTGTAATCACTAGAACATAGTTTAGTTAATTCTAAACTTGTTCGCAAATAAAGTTAATCCCTCTAACTTGACTTTTAAAATTAACTAAACACGTGTTCTATATCTATATGATATGCTACTTAATGATTTAAAACCTGGAAACACGATAAACACCGTAAAACCGGACATACGCCGTCGTAATGAAACCGGAGGCTGTTTTGGGTTAGAAAAATAAAAACTATCTTAATCTTCGAATTGGAAGTTTGTTTTCTGGAAAAATGATAATTCATATGAACATGATACTATATCCAAAAATCATGGTTAAACTCAAAGTGGAAGTATGTTTTTCAAAATGGTCATCAAGATGTCGTTCTTTCGACGAAAATGACTACCTCTTTAGTAAATGACTTGTAACCTATATTTCCAACTATAAGCTTATACTTTTTCTATTTAGTTTCATAAATTACAGTTCATTATGAAACCATAGCAACTTGAATCACTAAAAACGGATTTAAAACGAAGAAATTATAGGTAAAACAAAATTGGAAAATTTTACTTGTTGTAGCTACGAAAATTTTACAACAAATCTATACTAATCATATCCTAGCTAACTTATATTGTATTATACATGTATTCTAACATATATTATATAATTTTGGGATACCATAGACACGTATACAATGTTTTGACATATCATATCGACCCATCTATATATATTATTTGGAACAACTATAGACACTCTATATGCTGTAATGTTCGAGTTCGCTATATAGGGTTGAGGTTGATTCCAAAAATATATATACTTTGAGTTGTGATCTAGCCTGAGACATGTATACACTGGGTCGTGGATTGATTCAAGATAATATATATTGATTTATTTCTGTCATCTAACCGTGGACAACTAGTTGTAGGTTACTAACGAGGACTGCTAACTTAACAAACTTAAATCATAAAAACGTAATAAAAAATGTTGTGAATATATTTCAATCATACTTTGATATATATGTACACATTTGTTATAGGTTCGTGAATCGACCAGTGGCCAAGTCTTATTTTCAACGAAGGAAAAATCTGTGAAAGTGAGTTATAGTCTCATTTTTTACTATCTAATATTTTTGGGATGAGAATACGTGCTGTTTTATAAATGTTTTACAAAATAGACACAAGTACTTGAAAATACATTATATGTTGGATTATGAATGCCGAATATCGCCCTTTTTAGCTTGGTAACCTAAGAATTAGGGAACAGTACCCCTAATTGACGCGAATCCTAAAGATAGATCTATGGGCCTAACAAACCCCATCCGAGGTACGGATGCTTTAGTACTTCGATTTTTATACAGACGAGAGGATTCTGTTATACAGACGAGAGGATTCTGTTTTGGAGATATTCTATATGCATCTTGTTAATGTCGGTTACCAGGTGTTCATCATATGAATGATTTTACCTTAATGCATACGAGAGGATTCTGCTTGAGGATTATGTTTATAAAATGAAATCTTGTGGTCTATTATTATTACAATTTGATATATATAGATTAAACCTATAACTCACCAACATTTTGTTGACGTTTTAAGCATGTTTATTCTCAGGTGATTATTAAGAGCTTTCGCTGTTGCATGCTAAATTAAGGACAAGAATTGGAGTCAGCATGCTTGTATAATATTGTTTAAAAACTGCATTCGAAGACTTAAGTTATTGTGTAATATTATTGTAAACCATTATGTAATGGTCGAGTGAAAAGGCTATATTTTAGATTATCATTATTTGATAATCTTCGTAATGTTTTAAACCTTTATCGATAAAATAAAGGTTATGGTTTGTTTTAAAAACGAATGCAGTCTTTAAAAAACGTCTCATATAGCGTCAAAACCTCGCAACGAAACCAATTAATATGAAACGTTTATAATTGATATGAACGGGACATTTCAGTTGGTATCCGAGCGTTGGTCTTAGAGAACCAGAAATTTGCATTAGTTTATCTTATCGAGTTCGTTAGGATGCATTAGTGAGTCTGGACTTCGATCGTGTTTACTTAAAAAATGATTGCTTAACATTTTTTGTTGGAAACTATATATTGTTAACATGTAAATATTTTGTGATATATTAATCTCTTAACGTGTTTGATATTGTGTGATAGATGTCTACCTTTAGTACAAATCCCATCTACTCACCTAATAATAATGAAGAATCGAATATATATTGGGATGATTCACAAATTCCCGAAGAGGAACTAGAAGAGGAGGAACCGGAAGAAGAGGAACCGAAAGAGGAGGAATCGGAAGAAGAGGAACCGAAAGAAGAGATTCCGGAGGGGAAAATATTAGGAACCACAGAAAAATAGATAAATAAAAGAAAAAAATCCTCAACCAATGGACCAAAGTTAATAATGGTCAATGGTGTTTCCGCCAAGGAAGCAAAATATTGGGAAAATTACCAATTTTCTGATGAATCGGATTCCGATGAGGATTCCGATGATATTATAGAAATTACCTCGACCCAATTTGAAAAAGCAAAAGAAAATAATAAGGGAAAGGGCATTAAAATAGAGAAACCTGATTCTAACCCCGATGAATTTTATATGTATCGTCAACACCCGTATTTCTTAAGTTGTAACAATAACCCGGGAACCTCTAAGCCACCAGGTTTTTCTAAACCATTTATGAAAACAACGGCTCGTATTAGAGGAACATCATATATCCCTAGGAAATTAGCGAAACGAACCAAGTCTGAAGAGGAAGAAACGAGTGAGTCGGAATAAAGAGTTGTAATCATGTTGAATATATGTATTGTAGTGTGCTTGTATTTTCATGTTATATGTAAAAATTGCTTGTATTGTTTGTTAATTATCTTTTACGAATCTAATCCTCGTCTATTTTACAGTATAAAAACACACAATGGACATTAAGGATAGACAATAGAATAATTTAGAAGACCTACCCGGGGACATGATTGATGAAATCTTGTCTAAAGTCAGTCAGAATTCGTCGGCACAATTATTTACGGCAAAATTAGTTTGTAGAACATTTGAAGAACGTTCCAGGCATGCCTTAGTTTATAAAAGGCTTTCATTTGAAAGATGGGGTATATCACATTGGGGACACCGTAAGTTACGCCGTTTTTTCTTTAAAGCGTTAAATGCGGGGAACCCAAATGCAATTTTACGCTACGGGTTAAGAACCTATTTTGACTCAACATATCCCAACGTAGGACTTCGTGAGTTAGAAAGAGCTTCTTACATGCAACATAAAGAAGTATGTTATGCTTACGGGTTAGTGATGTTCGCTTCTCACCAAAGTGAGAAAAAGAACATCGGATTACAACTTTTAAATAAAACCTTCCCACAAGTGACGGATTCAGTAGTTGGGGTGAGAAACAAGGTTTTTAGATTATTAGGGGGCTGTTGGACATTACGAAACCCTCGTCCCTTTAACGACATTACAACATGTTGTCTTGTCAACGGCCACAACGGTTATGTTCCATAAGACCAAGGATGGGAAGTAGTCTTAGTAAAACCAGAATGCATGACTTGTTTCTGGACTTATGAATTACGTGTTTTTATTGCCTTTGCTGAATGACTTGCGTATTAACTAGGATTGTTGTCACAACTATTTTGTATCAAAATTATTGTGTGCTATATTTCATGCTATATGTATAATAGCGGTATTGTATGTTTGTAAAATACTGTATAAAAGTTTGAACGCAAAATATTATTATAATAAGTTTTTCATATAGAAATGTAGTAGTTGAATTGTATGTTAGCTACTAAGTATGAACTTAACGGGTAGGTACTACCTAAATTAAAAATTAAAAAATGCTAATATGAAGAAAAAGCTTTTATAAATAAGTTCATATTATGCTATGAAATACTATTTACTACTCTTAAAATTCTATATGATTAACTCAATTCTTTTGGCTATTTTTGAAGGAAATGGCACCGACTACTCGTCAGAATTTGAATATGAGCGAGGAAGATTTCCGTGCATTCCTTGCCGCAAACATAGCCGCAGTTCAGGCTGCGATGCAAAACAACAACAATAACTCTGGGTCTAGCAGTGGAGTTAACTCCACAGGAAACCGTGTAGGATGCTCCTACAAGGCTTTCACTGCCTGTAAACCTCTAGAATTTGATGGAACCGAAGGACCAGTCGGACTGAAATGATGGACCGAGAAGGTCGAATCTGTGTTTTCTATAAGCAAATGTGCCGAAGAAGACATGGTTAAGTACGCCACGCATACCTTCACAGGTACTGCGTTAACATGGTGGAACACCTACCTCGAACAGGTGGGACAAGATGCTGCTTACACTACCGTGGCCAGCATTCAAACACTTGATGAATGAGCAGTATCGTCCCAGAAACGAAGTCAATAAGCTCAAGACAGAGCTTAGAGAATTAAGAGCGCAAGGATTCGATATTACCACATACGAACGACGATTCACAGTGTTGTGTTTATTGTGTCCAAGAGTGTTCGAAGATGAAGAAGAGCAGATCGATGCGTTTGTAAAAGGGTTACCAGAGAGAATTCAGGAGGATGTGAGTGCAAGCACGCCTACCTCAATGCAAAAGGCAAGTCGAATGGCTCACAAACTTATAAATCAGATCGAGGGGAGGATTAAAGATCAGACGGGCGAGGAGGCCAAAATGAAACAAGTCAAGAGGAAGTGGGAAGAAAACAGTAACAAGGGTCGCCAACACAACAATAGTAACTTTCACTTCAACAGTCAGCCCAACAATCACAACTACAATCGCACCATTTTTCACAAAAACAAACGCAACAACAACTACAACAACTACAACAACCATTCCAACAACAATAACAACCACAACAACAACAATCCCAGCTATAACAACAAGGGGCAGAAACCGTGCCAGAGGTGTGAAGGATACCATCCGAATGGGTTCTGCACGACATTTTGCACCAAGTGTAAGAGAAATGGTCATAGTGCGATGAAGTGTGAAGTCTACGGACCAATGACCAACAGAATTAAAAGAACAAATAATGTCAGAACAAATAATTTCGGAACAAATAATGCCGCCATTATTTGTTATGGATGTGGGAAACCGGGCCACTTCAGGACTAACTGCCCCAACCAAGGGAATACTAATGGGCAAGGCCACGGAAGAGTCTTCAATATTAATGCGGCAGAAGCACAGGAAGACCCGGAGCTTGTTACGGGTACATTTCTTATTGATGAAAAACCTGCTTATGTTTAATTTGATTCGGGTGCAGATAGAAGCTATATGAGTAGAGATTTTTGTGCTAAATTGAATTGTCCATTGACGCCTTTGGATAATAAGTTTTTACTCGAATTAGCAAATGGTAAATTAATTTCAGCAGATAATATATGTCGGAATCGAGAAATTAAACTGGTTAGCGAAACATTTAAGATTGATTTGATACCAGTAGAGTTAGGGAGTTTTGATGTGATAATCGGTATGGACTGGTTGAAAGAAGTGAAAGCAGAGATCGCTTGTTACAAAAATGCAATTCGCATTATACGAGAAAAAGGAAAACCCTTAATAGTGTACGGAGAAAAGGGCAACACGAAGCTACATCTTATTAGTAATTTGAAGGCACAAAAACTAATAAGAAAAGGTTGCTATGCTGTTCTAGCACACGTCGAGAAAGTACAAACTGAAGAAAATAGCATCAATGATGTTCCCATTGCAAAAGAATTTCCCGATGTATTTCTGAAAGAATTACCGGGATTACCCCCACATCGATCCGTTGAATTTCAAATAGATCTTGTACCAGGAGCTGCACCAATAGCTCGTGCTCCTTACAGACTCGCACCCAGTGAGATGAAAGAACTGTAAAGCCAATTACAAGAACTTTTAGAGCGTGGTTTCATTCGACCAAGCACATCACCGTGGGGAGCTCCTGTTTTGTTTGTCAAGAAGAAAAATGGTACATTCAGGTTGTGTATCGACTACCGAGAGTTGAACAAACTTACCATCAAGAACCACTACCCACTACCAAGAATCGAAGACTTATTTGATCAACTACAAGGCTCGTCTGTTTATTCAAAGATTGACTTACGTTCCGGGTATCATCAAATGCGGGTGAAAGAAGATGATATTCCAAAGACTGCTTTCAGAACATGTTACGGTCATTACGAGTTTTTGGTCATGCCGTTTGGTTTAACTAATGCACCAGCTGTGTTCATGGACCTTATGAACTGAGTGTGTAGACCATACCTTGACAAGTTTGTCATTGTTTTCATTGATGACATATTTATTTACTCAAAGAATGACCAAGAACACGGTGAACATTTGAGAAAGGTGTTAAAAGTATTGAGGAAGGAAGAATTGTACGCTAAGTTTTCAAAGTGTGCATTTTAGTTGGAAGAAGTTCAATTCCTCGGTCACATAGTGAACAAAGAAGGTATTAAGGTGGATCCGACAAAGATAGAAACTGTTGAAAATTGGAAAACCCCAAAAAC
Organism: Rutidosis leptorrhynchoides; assembly: GCF_046630445.1. NCBI lineage: Eukaryota > Viridiplantae > Streptophyta > Magnoliopsida > Asterales > Asteraceae > Rutidosis > Rutidosis leptorrhynchoides. The sequence goes on along the minus strand of NC_092334.1, from coordinate 241,506,774 downwards.
TCCGAAACACATACGCCAGTTTTTAGGACTAGCTGGTTACTACAGAAGGTTCATCCAAGACTTTTCCAGAATAGCAAAACCCTTGACTGCATTAACGCATAAAGGGAAGAAATTTGAATGGAATGATGAACAAGAGAAAGCGTTTCAGTTATTGAAGAAAAAGCTAACTACGGCACCTATATTGTCATTGCCTGAAGGGAATGATGATTTTGTGATTTATTGTGACACATCAAAGCAAGGTCTCGGTTGTGTATTAATGCAACGAACGAAGGTGATTGCTTATGCGTCTAGACAATTGAAGATTCACGAACAAAATTATACGACGCATGATTTGGAATTAGGCGCAGTTGTTTTTGCATTAAAGACTTGTAGGCACTACTTATATGGGGTCAAAAGTATTATATATACCGACCACAAAAGTCTTCAACACATATTTAATCAGAAACAACTGAATATGAGGCAGCGTAGGTGGATTGAATTGTTGAATGATTACGACTTTGAGATTCGTTACCACCCGGGGAAGGCAAATGTGGTAGCCGATGCCTTGAGCAGGAAGGACAGAGAACCCATTCGAGTAAAATCTATGAATATAATGATTCATAATAACCTTACTACTCAAATAAAGGAGGTGCAACAAGGAGTTTTAAAAGAGGGAAATTTAAAGGATGAAATACCCAAAGGATCGGAGAAGCATCTTAATATTCGGGAAGATGGAACCCGGTATAGGGCTGAAAGGATTTGGGTACCAAAATTTGGAGATATGAGAGAAATGGTACTTAGAGAAGCTCATAAAACTAGATATTCAATACATCCTGGAACGGGGAAGATGTACAAGGATCTCAAGAAACATTTTTGGTGGCCGAGTATGAAAGCCGATGTTGCTAAATATGTAGGAGAATGTTTGACGTGTTCTAAGGTCAAAGCTGAGCATCAGAAACCATCAGGTCTATTTCAACAACCCGAAATCCCAGAATGGAAATGGGAAAACATTACCATAGATTTCATCACTAAATTGCCAAGGACTGCAAGTGGTTTTGATACTATTTGGGTAATAGTTGATCGTCTCACCAAATCAGCACACTTCCTGCCAATAAGAGAAGATGACAAGATGGAGAAGTTAGCACGACTGTATTTGAAGGAAGTCGTCTCCAGACATGGAATACCAATCTCTATTATCTCTGATAGGGATGGCAGATTTATTTCAAGATTCTGGCAGACATTACAGCAAGCATTAGGAACTCGTCTAGACATGAGTACTGCCTATCATCCACAAACTGATGGGCAGAGCGAAAGGACGATACAAACACTTGAAGACATGCTACGAGCATGTGTTATTGATTTCGGAAACAGTTGGGATCGACATCTACCGTTAGCAGAATTTTCCTACAACAACAGCTACCATTCAAGCATTGAGATGGCGCGTTTGAAGCACTTTATGGTAGAAAGTGCATGTCTCCGATTTGTTGGAGTGAAGTGGGGGATAGACAGATTACGGGTCCGGAGATTATACAAGAAACTACCGAGAAGATCATCCAAATTCAACAACGGTTGAAAACCGCCCAAAGTCGACAAAAGAGCTACGCTGACATTAAAAGAAAAGATATAGAATTTGAAATTGGAGATATGGTCATGCTTAAAGTTGCACCTTGGAAAGGCGTTGTTCGATTTGGTAAACGAGAGAAATTAAATCCAAGGTATATTGGACCATTCAAGATTATTGATCGTGTCGGACCAGTAGCTTACCGACTTGAGTTACCTCAACAACTCGCGGCTGTACATAACACTTTCCACGTCTCGAATTTGAAGAAATGTTTTGCTAAAGAAGATCTCACTATTCCGTTAGATGAAATCCAAATCAACGAAAAACTTCAATTCATCGAAGAACCCATCGAAATAATGGATCGTGAGGTTAAAAGACTTAAGCAAAACAAGATACCAATTGTTAAGGTTCGATGGAATGCTCGTAGAGGACCCGAGTTCACCTGGGAGCGTGAAGATCAGATGAAGAAGAAATACCCGCATCTATTTCCAGAAGATTCATCAACACCTTCAACAGCTTAAAATTTCGGGACGAAATTTATTTAACGGGTAGGTACTATAGTGACCCGAACTTTTCCATGTATATATATATTAATTGAGATAGATATTTACATGATTAAATGTTTCCAACATGTTAAGCAATCAAACTTGTTAAGACTTGATTAATTGAAATATGTTTCATATAGACAATTGACCACCCAAGTTGACCGGTGATTCACGAACGTTAAAACTTGTAAAAACTATATGATAACATATATATGGATATATATATAGTTAACATGATACTATGATAAGTAAACATATCATTAAGTATATTAACAATGAACTACATATGTAAAAACAAGACTACTAACTTAATGATTTTTAAACGAGACATATATGTAACGATTATCGTTGTAAAGACATTTAATGTATATATATATCATATTAAGAGATATTACATCCTCGTTCAGTTTCATCAACAATTCTACTCGTATGCACCCGTATTCGTACTCGTACAATACACAGCTTTTAGATGTATGTACTAATGGTATATACACTCCAATGATCAGCTCTTAGCAGCCCATGTGAGTCACCTAACACATGTGGGAACCATCATTTGGCAACTAGCATGAAATATCTCGTAAAATTACAAAAATATGAGTAATCATTCATGACTTATTTACATGAAAACAAAATTACATATCCTTTATATCTAATCCATACACCAACGACCAAAAACACCTACAAACACTTTCATTCTTCAATTTTCTTCATCTAATTGATCTCTCTCAAGTTCTATCTTCAAGTTCTAAGTGTTCTTCATAAATTCTACAAGTTCTAGTTACATAAAATCAAGAATACTTTCAAGTTTGCTAGCTCACTTCCAATCTTGTAAGGTGATCATCCAACCTCAAGAAATCTTTGTTTCTTACAGTAGGTTATCATTCTAATACAAGGTAATAATCATATTCAAACTTTGGTTCAATTTCTATAACTATAACAATCTTATTTCAAGTGATGATCTTACTTGAACTTGTTTTCGTGTCATGATTCTGCTTCAAGAACTTCGAGCCATCTAAGGATCCGTTGAAGCTAGATCCATTTTTCTCTTTTCCAGTAGGTTTATCCAAGGAACTTAAGGTAGTAATGATGTTCATAACATCATTCGATTCATACATATAAAGCTATCTTATTCGAAGGTTTAAACTTGTAATCACTAGAACATAGTTTAGTTAATTCTAAACTTGTTCGCAAACAAAAGTTAATCCTTCTAACTTGACTTTTAAAATCAACTAAACACATGTTCTATATCTATATGATATGCTAACTTAATGATTTAAAACCTGGAAACATGAAAAACACCGTAAAAAAGGGTTTACGCCGTTGTAGTAACACCGCGTGCTGTTTTGGGTTAGTTAATTAAAAACTATGATAAACTTTGATTTAAAAGTTGTTATTCTGAGAAAATGATTTTTATTATGAACATGAAACTATATCCAAAAATTATGGTTAAACTCAAAGTGGAAGTATGTTTTCTAAAATGGTCATCTAGACGTCGTTCTTTCGACTGAAATGACTACCTTTACAAAAATGACTTGTAACTTATTTTTACGACTATAAACCTATACTTTTTCTGTTTAGATTCATAAAATAGAGTTCAATATGAAACTATAGCAATTTGATTCACTCTAAACGGATTTAAAATGAAGAAGTTATGGGTAAAACAAGATTGGATAATTTTTCTCATTTTAGCTACGTGAAAATTGGTAACAAACCTATTCCAACCATAACTTAATCAACTTGTATTGTATATTATGTAATCTTGAGATACCATAGACACGTATACAATTTTTCGACCTATCATGTCGACACATCTATATATATTTCGGAACAACCATAGACACTCTATATGTGAATGTTGGAGTTAGCTATACAGGGTTGAGGTTGATTCCAAAATATATATAGTTTGAGTTGTGATCAATACTGAGATACGTATACACTGGGTCGTGGATTGATTCAAGATAATATTTATCGATTTATTTCTGTACATCTAACTGTGGACAACTAGTTGTAGGTTACTAACGAGGACAGCTGACTTAATAAACTAAAAACATCAAAATATATTAAAAGTGTTGTAAATATATTTTGAACATACTTTGATATATATGTATATATTGTTATAGGTTCATGAATCAACCAGTGGAAAAGTCTTACTTCCCGACGAAGTAAAAATCTGTGAAAGTGAGTTATAGTCCCACTTTTAAAATCTAATATTTTGGGATGAGAATACATTCAGTTTTATAAATGATTTACAAAATAGACACAAGTACGTGAAACTACATTCTATGGTTGAATTATCGAAATCGAATATGCCCCTTTTTATTAAGTCTGGTAATCTAAGAATTAGGGAACAGACACCCTAATTGACGCGAATCCTAAAGATAGATCTATTGGGCCTAACAAACCCCATCTAAAGTACCGGATGCTTTAGTACTTCTAAATTTATATCATATCCGAAGGGTGTCCCGGAATGATGGGGATATTCTTATATATGCATCTTGTTAATGTCGGTTACCAGGTGTTCACCATATGAATGATTTTTATCTCTATGTATGGGATGTGTATTGAAATATGAAATCTTGTGGTCTATTATTATGATTTAATATATATAGGTTAAACCTATAACTCACCAACATTTTTGTTGACGTTTTAAGCATGTTTATTCTCAGGTGATTATTAAGAGGTTCCTGAAATGTCCCGTTCTTATTGATTAAAAACGTTCCATATTAATTGATTTCGTTGCGAGGTTTTGACCTCTATATGAGACGTTTTTCAAAGACTGCATTCATTTTTAAAACAAACCATAACCTTTATTTCATAAATAAAGGTTTAAAAAGCTTTACGTAGATTATCAAATAATGATAATCTAAAATATCCTGTTTACACACGACCATTACATAATGGTTTACAATACAAATATGTTACATCGAAATCAGTTTCTTGAATGCAGTTTTTACACAATATCATACAAACATGGACTCCAAATCTTGTCCTTATTTTAGTATGCAACAGCGGAAGCTCTTAATATTCACCTGAGAATAAACATGCTTTAAACGTCAACAAAAATGTTGGTGAGTTATAGGTTTAACCTATATATATCAAATCGTAACAATAGACCACAAGATTTCATATTTCAATACACATCCCATACATAGAGATAAAAATCATTCATATGGTGAACACCTGGTAACCGACAATAACAAGGTGCATATATAAGAATATCCCCATCATTCCGGGACACCCTTCGGATATGATATAAATTTCGAAGTACTAAAGCATCCGGTACTTTGGATGGGGTTTGTTAGGCCCAATAGATCTATCTTTAGGATTCGCGTCAATTAGGGTGTCTGTTCCCTAATTCTTAGATTACCAGACTTAATAAAAAGGGGCATATTCGATTTCGATAATTCAACCATAGAATGTAGTTTCACGTACTTGTGTCTATTTTGTAAATCATTTATAAAACCTGCATGTATTCTCATCCCAAAAATATTAGATTTTAAAAGTGGGACTATAACTCACTTTCACAGATTTTTACTTCGTCGGGAAGTAAGACTTGGCCACTGGTTGATTCACGAACCTATAACAATATATACATATATATCAAAGTATGTTCAAAATATATTTACAATACTTTTAATATATTTTGATGTTTTAAGTTTATTAAGTCAGCTGTCCTCGTTAGTAACCTACAACTAGTTGTCCACAGTTAGATGTACAGAAATAAATCGATAAATATTATCTTGAATCAATCCACGACCCAGTGTATACGTATCTCAGTATTGATCACAACTCAAACTATATATATTTTGGAATCAACCTCAACCCTGTATAGCTAACTCCAACATTCACATATAGAGTGTCTATGGTTGTTCCGAAATATATATAGATGTGTCGACATGATAGGTCGAAACATTGTATACGTGTCTATGGTATCTCAAGATTATATAATATACAATACAAGTTGATTAAGTTATGGTTGGAATAGATTTGTTACCAATTTTCACGTAGCTAAAATGAGAAAAATTATCCAATCTTGTTTTACCCATAACTTCTTCATTTTAAATCCGTTTTGAGTGAATCAAATTGCTATGGTTTCATATTGAACTCTATTTTATGAATCTAAACAGAAAAAGTATAGGTTTATAGTCGGAAAAATAAGTTACAAGTCGTTTTTGTAAAGGTAGTCATTTCAGTCGAAAGAACGACGTCTAGATGACCATTTTAGAAAACATACTTCCACTTTGAGTTTAACCATAATTTTTGGATATAGTTTCATGTTTATAATAAAAATCATTTTCTCAGAATAACAACTTTTAAATCAAAGTTTATCATAGTTTTTAATTAACTAACCCAAAACAGCCCGCGGTGTTACTACGACGGCGTAAATCCGGTTTTACGGTGTTTTTCGTGTTTCCAGGTTTTAAATCATTAAGTTAGCATATCATATAGATATAGAACATGTGTTTAGTTGATTTTAAAAGTCAAGTTAGAAGGATTAACTTTTGTTTGCGAACAAGTTTAGAATTAACTAAACTATGTTCTAGTGATTACAAGTTTAAACCTTCGAATAAGATAGCTTTATATGTATGAATCGAATGATGTTATGAACATCATTACTACCTTAATTTCCTTGGATAAACCTACTGGAAAAGAGAAAAATGGATCTAGCTTCAATGGATCCTTGGATGGCTCGAAGTTCTTGAAGCAGAATCATGACACGAAAACAAGTTCAAGTAAGATCATCACTTGAAATAAGATTGTTATAGTTATAGAAATTGAACCAAAGTTTGAATATGATTATTACCTTGTATTAGAATGATAACCTACTGTAAGAAACAAAGATTTCTTGAGGTTGGATGATCACCTTACAAGATTGGAAGTGAGCTAGCAAACTTGAAAGTATTCTTGATTTTATGAAACTAGAACTTTTGGAATTTATGAAGAACACTTAGAACTTGAAGATAGAACTTGAGAGAGATCAATTAGATGAAGAAAATTGAAGAATGAAAGTGTTTGTAGGTGTTTTTGGTCGTTGGTGTATGGATTAGATATAAAGGATATGTAATTTTGTTTTCATGTAAATAAGTCATGAATGATTACTCATATTTTTGTAATTTTATGAGATATTTCATGCTAGTTGCCAAATGATGGTTCCCACATGTGTTAGGTGACTCACATGGGCTGCTAAGAGCTGATCATTGGAGTGTATATACCAATAGTACATACATCTAAAAGCTGTGTATTGTACGAGTACGAATACGGGTGCATACGAGTAGAATTGTTGATGAAACTGAACGAGGATGTAATTGTAAGCATTTTTGTTAAGTAGAAGTATTTTGATAAGTGTATTGAAGTCTTTCAAAAGTGTATAAATACATATTAAAACACTACATGTATATACATTTTAACTGAGTCGTTAAGTCATCGTTAGTCGTTACATGTAAGTGTTGTTTTTAAACCTTTAGGTTAACGGTCTTGTTAAATGTTGTTAACCCATTGTTTATAATATCAAATGAGATTTTAAATTATTATATTATCATGATATTATCATGTATGAATATCTCTTAATATGATACATATACATTAAATGTCTTTACAACGATAATCGTTACATATATGTCTCGTTTAAAAATCATTAAGTTAGTAGTCTTGTTTTTACATATGTAGTTCATTGTTAATATACTTAATGATATGTTTACTTATCATAGTATCATGTTAACTATATATATATCCATATATATGTCATCATATAGTTTTTACAAGTTTTAACATTCGTGAATCACCGGTCAACTTGGGTGGTCAATTGTCTATATGAAACCTATTTCAATTAATCAAGTCTTAACAAGTTTGATTGCTTAACATGTTGGAAACTTTTAATCATATAAATATCAATCTCAGTTAATATATATAAACATGGAAAAGTTCGGGTCACTACAGTACCTACCCGTTAAATAAATTTCGTCCCGAAATTTTAAGCTGTTGAAGGTGTTGACGAATCTTCTGGAAATAGATGCGGGTATTTCTTCTTCATCTGATCTTCACGCTCCCAGGTAAACTCGGGTCCTCTACGAGCATTCCATCGAACCTTAACAATTGGTATCTTGTTTTGCTTAAGTCTTTTAACCTCACGATCCATTATTTCGACGGGTTCTTCGATGAATTGGAGTTTTTCGTTGATTTGGATTTCATCTAACGGAATAGTGAGATCTTCTTTAGCAAAACATTTCTTCAAATTCGAGACGTGGAAAGTGTTATGTACAGCCGCGAGTTGTTGAGGTAATTCTAGTCGGTAAGCTACTGTTCCGACACGATCAATAATCTTGAATGGTCCAATATACCTTGGATTTAATTTCCCTCGTTTACCAAATCGAACAACGCCTTTCCAAGGTGCAACTTTAAGCATGACCATCTCTCCAATTTCAAATTCTATATCTTTTCTTTTAATGTCAGCATAGCTCTTTTGTCGACTTTGGGCGGTTTTCAACCGTTGTTGAATTTGGATGATCTTCTCGGTAGTTTCTTGTATAATCTCCGGACCCGTAATCTGTCTATCCCCCACCTCACTCCAACAAATCGGAGACCTGCACTTTCTACCATAAAGTGCTTCAAACGGCGCCATCTCAATGCTTGAATGGTAGCTGTTGTTGTAGGAAAATTCTGCTAACGGTAGATGTCGATCCCAACTGTTTCCGAAATCAATAACACATGCTCGTAGCATATCTTCAAGCGTTTGTATCGTCCTTTCGCTCTGCCCATCAGTTTGTGGATGATAGGCAGTACTCATGTCTAGACGAGTTCCTAATGCTTGCTGTAATGTCTGCCAGAATCTTGAAATAAATCTGCCATCCCTATCAGAGATAATAGAGATTGGTATTCCATGTCTGGAGACGACTTCCTTCAAATACAGTCGTGCTAACTTCTCCATCTTGTCATCTTCTCTTATTGGTAGGAAGTGTGCTGATTTGGTGAGACGATCAACTATTACCCAAATAGTATCAAAACCACTTGCAGTCCTTGGCAATTTAGTGATGAAATCCATGGTAATGTTTTCCCATTTCCATTCCGGGATTTCGGGTTGTTGAAGTAGACCTGATGGTTTCTGATGCTCAGCTTTGACCTTAGAACACGTCAAACATTCTCCTACGTATTTAGCAACATCGGCTTTCATACCCGGCCACCAAAAATGTTTCTTGAGATCCTTGTACATCTTCCCCGTTCCAGGATGTATTGAGTATCTGGTTTTATGAGCTTCTCTAAGTACCATTTCTCTCATATCTCCAAATTTTGGTACCCAAATCCTTTCAGCCCTATACCGGGTTCCGTCTTCCCGAATATTAAGATGCTTCTCCGATCCTTTGGGTATTTCATCCTTTAAATTTCCCTCTTTTAAAACTCCTTGTTGCGCCTCCTTTATTTGAGTAGTAATGTTATTATGAATCATTATATTCATAGATTTTACTCGAATGGGTTCTCTGTCCTTCCTGCTCAAGGCATCGGCTACCACATTTGCCTTCCCCGGGTGGTAACGAATCTCAAAGTCGTAATCATTCAATAATTCAATCCACCTATGCTGCCTCATATGCAGTTGTTTCTGATTAAATATGTGTTGAAGACTTTTGTGGTCGGTATATATAATACTTTTGACCCCATATAAGTAGTGCCTCCAAGTCTTTAATGCAAAAACAATCGCGCCTAATTCCAAATCATGCGTCGTATAATTTTGTTCGTGAATCTTCAATTGTCTAGACGCATAAGCAATCTCCTTCGTTCGTTGCATTAATACACAACCGAGACCTTGCTTTGATGCATCACAATAAATCACAAAATCATCATTCCCTTCAGGCAATGACAATATAGGTGCCGTAGTTAGCTTTTTCTTCAATAACTGAAACGCTTTCTCTTGTTCATCATTCCATTCAAATTTCTTCCCTTTATGCGTTAATGCAGTCAAGGGTTTTGCTATTCTGGAAAAGTCTTGGATGAACCTTCTGTAGTAACCAGCTAGTCCTAAAAACTGGCGTATGTGTTTCGGAGTTTTCGGGGTTTCCCACTTTTCAACAGTTTCTATCTTTGCCGGATCCACCTTAATACCTTCTTTGTTCACTATGTGACCGAGGAATTGAACTTCTTCCAACCAAAATGCACACTTTGAAAACTTAGCGTACAATTCTTCCTTCCTCAATACTTCTAACACCTTTCTCAAATGTTCACCGTGTTTTTGGTCATTCTTTGAGTAAATAAGTATGTCATCAATGAAAACAATGACAAACTTGTCAAGGTATGGTCCACACACTCGGTTCATAAGGTCCATGAACACAGCTGGTGCATTAGTTAAACCAAACGGCATGACCATAAACTCGTAATGACCGTAACGTGTTCTGAAAGCAGTCTTTGGAATATCATCTTCTTTCACCCGCATTTGATGATACCCGGAACGTAAGTCAATCTTTGAATAAACAGACGAGCCTTGTAGTTGATCAAATAAGTCGTCGATTCTCGGTAGTGGGTAGCGGTTCTTGATGGTAAGTTTGTTCAACTCTCGGTAGTCGATACACAACCTGAATGTACCATCTTTCTTCTTGACAAACAAAACAGGAGCTCCCCACGGTGATGTGCTTGGTCGAATGAAACCACGCTCTAAAAGTTCTTGTAATTGGCTTTGCAGTTCTTTCATCTCGCTGGGTGCGAGTCTGTAAGGAGCACGAGCTATTGGTGCAGCTCCTGGTACAAGATCTATTTGAAATTCAACGGATCGATGTGGGGGTAATCCCGGTAATTCTTTCGGAAATACATCGGGAAATTCTTTTGCAATGGGAACATCATTGATGCTCTTTTCTTCAGTTTGTACTTTCTCGACGTGTGCTAGAACAGCATAGCAACCTTTTCTTATTAGTTTTTGTGCCTTCAAATTACTAATAAGATGTAGCTTCGTGTTGCCCTTTTCTCCGTACACCATTAAGGGTTTTCCTTTTTCTCGTATAATGCGAATTGCATTTTTGTAACAAACGATCTCCGCTTTCACTTCTTTCAACCAGTCCATACCGATTATCACATCAAAACTCCCTAACTCTACTGGTATCAAATCAATCTTAAATGTTTCGCTAACCAGTTTAATTTCTCGATTCCGACATATATTATCTGCTGAAATTAATTTACCATTTGCTAATTCGAGTAAAAATTTACTATCCAAAGGCGTCAATGGACAACTTAATTTAGCACAAAAATCTCTACTCATATAGCTTCTATCCGCACCCGAATCAAATAAAACGTAAGCAGATTTATTGTCAATAAGAAACGTACCCGTAACAAGCTCCTGGTCTTCCTGTGCCTCTACCGCATTAATATTGAAAACTCTTCCACGGCCTTGTCCATTCGTGTTCTCCTGGTTCGGGCAATTTCTAATAATGTGGCCTGGTTTTCCACATTTATAACAAACTACATTGGCATAACTTGCTCCGACACTACTTGCTCCGCCATTACTCGTTCCGACACCATTTGTTCCTTTCGTTCTATTAACCCCTGGTCCGTAGACCTCACATTTCGCCGCGCTATGACCATTTCTTTTACACTTGTTGCAAAATTTGGTGCAGAACCCCGAGTGATTCTTTTCACACCTTTGGCATAGCTGCTTCTGATTGTTGTTGTTGTTGCGGTTATTATTGTTGTTGGGATGATTATTGTAGTTGCTGTTGTTGTTGTTGTTGTTGTTGTTGGGCCGTTTGTTGTAGTTACGATTGATGTTGCGATTGTTGGGATAATTGTTGCGATTATTGTTGTAATTGCTGTTGTTGTATTGGTGATTCTTATCACCGTTTTCCTCCCACTTTCTTTTGACTTGCTTCACATTGGCCTCTTCAGCAGTCTGTTCTTTAATTCTTTCTTCAATCTGGTTCACTAGTTTGTGAGCCATTCTACATGCCTGTTGTATGGAGGCGGGCTCGTGTGAACTTATATCTTCTTGGATTCTTTCCGGTAATCCCTTCACAAACGCGTCGATCTTCTCTTCCTCATCTTCGAATGCTCCCGGACACAATAGGCACAATTCTGTGAATCGTCTTTCGTACGTGGTAATATTAAATCCTTGGGTTCGTAACCCTCTAAGTTCTGTCTTGAGCTTATTGACCTCGGTTCTGGGACGGTACTTCTCGTTCATCAAGTGCTTGAATGCTGACCACGGTAGTGCGTACGCATCGTCTTGTCCCACTTGCTCTAGATAGGTATTCCACCATGTTAACGCAGAACCTGTGAAGGTATGCGTAGCGTACTTTACTTTGTCCTCTTCAGTACACTTACTTATGGCAAACACCGATTCAACCTTCTCGGTCCACCGTTTCAATCCGATCGGTCCTTCGGTTCCATCAAATTCCAAAGGTTTGCAGGCAGTGAATTCTTTGTAGGTGCATCCTACACGATTTCCTGTACTGCTAGATCCAAGGTTATTGTTGGTATGTAGCGCAGCCTGTACTGCGGCTATGTTTGAAGCTAGAAAAGTACGGAATTCCTCTTCATTCATATTCACGGTGTGTCGAGTAGTCGGTGCCATTTCCTTCAAAATAGTTAAATGGAACAAGTTAATCATACAGAATATTAAGAGTAGTTAATAGTATTTCGTAGCATAATATGAACTCATTTATAAAAGCTTTTTCTTCATATTAGCGTTTTATAAGTTTAAATTCGGGTAGTACCTACCCGTTAAGTTCATACTTAGTAGCTAATATACAATTCAACTACTACAATTCTATATGAAAAACTGATTATAATAATATTTCGCGTTCAAACTTTTATACAATATTTTACAAACTTACAATACCGCTTATTTTACATAAAGCATGAAATATAGCACACAATAACTTTGATACAAGATAGTTGTGAAGATAATTCTAGCTAGTACACAAGTCGTTCAGCAAAGGAAATAAAGACACGTAATTCATACGTCCAGAAACAAGTCATGCATTCTGGTTTTACTAGGACTACTTCCCATCCTTGGTCTTGTGCAACATAACCGTTATGGCCGTTGATAAGACAGCGTGTTGTAACGTCGTCAAAGGGACGAGGGTTACGTAATGTCCAACAGTCCCGTAACAATCTAAAAACCTCATTTCTTACCCCAATTACCGACTCCGTCACTTGTGGAAACGTTTTGTTTAATAGTTGTAGCCCGATGTTCTTGTTCTCACTTTGGTGAGAAGCGAACATTACTAATCCATAAGCATAACATGCTTCTTTATGTTGCATGTTAGCCGCTTTTTCTAAATCACGAAGTCCAATATTCGGATATATTGAGTCAAAATAATTTCTTAACCCGTTGCGTAAAATAGCATTTGGGTTCCCCGCAATATATGCGTCAAAGTAAACACATCGTAACTTATGGGTTTCCCAATGTGATATCCCCCATCTTTCAAACGAAAGTCTCTTATAAACCAAGACATTCTTGGAACGTTCTTCGAATGTCTTACAAACTGATCTCGCCTTAAATAGTTGTGCCGAAGAATTCTGGCCGACTCTAGACAAGATTTCATCAATCATGTCTCCGGGTAGGTCTCTTAAAATATTGGGTTGTCTATCCATTTTGTGTTTTTAAACTGTAAAATAGACAAGAGTTAGATTCATAAAAAAAATACTTATTAATACAAGCAATTTTTACATATATCATAAAGCATAAGAACACTATATTCCATATATTACACCACACGAATACAACTATCTTATTCCGACTCGCTCGTTTCTTCTTCTTCGGTTTTGGTTCGTTTTGCCAAGTTTCTAGGGATATATGATGTTCCCCTAATACGAGCCGTCGTTGTCCACATTGGTTTAGAAAAACCTGGTGGTTTAGAGGTTCCCGGGTCATTGTTACAACTTAAGGACTTCGGGGGTTGACGATACATATAAAGTTCATCGGGGTTGGAATTAGATTTCTCTATTTTTATGCCCTTTCCCTTATTATTTTCTTTTGCCTTTTTAAATTCAGTTGGGGTAATTTCTATAACATCATTGGAATTCTCGTCGGAATCCGATTCATCGGAGAATTGGTAATCCTCCCAATATTTTGCTTCCTTGGCAGAAACACCATTGACCATAATTAACTTTGGTCGGTTGGTTGAGGATTTTCTTTTACTTAACCGTTTTATTATTTCCCCCACCGGTTCTATTTCTTCATCCGGTTCCGATTCTTCTTCCGGTTCCGATTCTTCTTCCGGTTCCGACTCTTCTTCCGGTTCCTCTTCGGAAACTTGTGAATCAGTCCACAAATCATTCCAATTTACATTTGACTCTTCATTATTATTAGGTGAGTCAATGGGACTTGTTCTAGAGGTAGACATCTATCACATAATATCAAACACGTTAAGAGATTAATATATCACATAATATTCATATGTTAAAAATATATAGTTTCCAACAAAAATGTTAAGCAATCATTTTTAAAGAAAACACGGTCGAAGTCCAGACTCACTAATGCATCCTAACAAACTCGATAAGACACACTAATGCAAATTTTCTGGTTCTCTAAGACCAACGCTCGGATACCAACTGAAATGTCCCGTTCTTATTGATTAAAAACGTTCCATATTAATTGATTTCGTTGCGAGGTTTTGACCTCTATATGAGACGTTTTTCAAAGACTGCATTCATTTTTAAAACAAACCATAACCTTTATTTCATAAATAAAGGTTTAAAAAGCTTTACGTAGATTATCAAATAATGATAATCTAAAATATCCTGTTTACACACGACCATTACATAATGGTTTACAATACAAATATGTTACATCGAAATCAGTTTCTTGAATGCAGTTTTTACACAATATCATACAAACATGGACTCCAAATCTTGTCCTTATTTTAGTATGCAACAGCGGAAGCTCTTAATATTCACCTGAGAATAAACATGCTTTAAACGTCAACAAAAATGTTGGTGAGTTATAGGTTTAACCTATATATATCAAATCGTAACAATAGACCACAAGATTTCATATTTCAATACACATCCCATACATAGAGATAAAAATCATTCATATGGTGAACACCTGGTAACCGACAATAACAAGGTGCATATATAAGAATATCCCCATCATTCCGGGACACCCTTCGGATATGATATAAATTTCGAAGTACTAAAGCATCCGGTACTTTGGATGGGGTTTGTTAGGCCCAATAGATCTATCTTTAGGATTCGCGTCAATTAGGGTGTCTGTTCCCTAATTCTTAGATTACCAGACTTAATAAAAAGGGGCATATTCGATTTCGATAATTCAACCATAGAATGTAGTTTCACGTACTTGTGTCTATTTTGTAAATCATTTATAAAACCTGCATGTATTCTCATCCCAAAAATATTAGATTTTAAAAGTGGGACTATAACTCACTTTCACAGATTTTTACTTCGTCGGGAAGTAAGACTTGGCCACTGGTTGATTCACGAACCTATAACAATATATACATATATATCAAAGTATGTTCAAAATATATTTACAATACTTTTAATATATTTTGATGTTTTAAGTTTATTAAGTCAGCTGTCCTCGTTAGTAACCTACAACTAGTTGTCCACAGTTAGATGTACAGAAATAAATCGATAAATATTATCTTGAATCAATCCACGACCCAGTGTATACGTATCTCAGTATTGATCACAACTCAAACTATATATATTTTGGAATCAACCTCAACCCTGTATAGCTAACTCCAACATTCACATATAGAGTGTCTATGGTTGTTCCGAAATATATATAGATGTGTCGACATGATAGGTCGAAACATTGTATACGTGTCTATGGTATCTCAAGATTATATAATATACAATACAAGTTGATTAAGTTATGGTTGGAATAGATTTGTTACCAATTTTCACGTAGCTAAAATGAGAAAAATTATCCAATCTTGTTTTACCCATAACTTCTTCATTTTAAATCCGTTTTGAGTGAATCAAATTGCTATGGTTTCATATTGAACTCTATTTTATGAATCTAAACAGAAAAAGTATAGGTTTATAGTCGGAAAAATAAGTTACAAGTCGTTTTTGTAAAGGTAGTCATTTCAGTCGAAAGAACGACGTCTAGATGACCATTTTAGAAAACATACTTCCACTTTGAGTTTAACCATAATTTTTGGATATAGTTTCATGTTTATAATAAAAATCATTTTCTCAGAATAACAACTTTTAAATCAAAGTTTATCATAGTTTTTAATTAACTAACCCAAAACAGCCCGCGGTGTTACTACGACGGCGTAAATCCGGTTTTATGGTGTTTTTCGTGTTTCCAGGTTTTAAATCATTAAGTTAGCATATCATATAGATATAGAACATGTGTTTAGTTGATTTTAAAAGTCAAGTTAGAAGGATTAACTTTTGTTTGCGAACAAGTTTAGAATTAACTAAACTATGTTCTAGTGATTACAAGTTTAAACCTTTGAATAAGATAGCTTTATATGTATGAATCGAATGATGTTATGAACATCATTACTACCTTAATTTCCTTGGATAAACCTACTGGAAAAGAGAAAAATGGATCTAGCTTCAATGGATCCTTGGATGGCTCGAAGTTCTTGAAGCAGAATCATGACACGAAAACAAGTTCAAGTAAGATCATCACTTGAAATAAGATTGTTATAGTTATAGAAATTGAACCGAAGTTTGAATATGATTATTACCTTGTATTAGAATGATAACCTACTGTAAGAAACAAAGATTTCTTGAGGTTGGATGATCACCTTACAAGATTGGAAGTGAGCTAGCAAACTTGAAAGTATTCTTGATTTTATGAAACTAGAACTTTTGGAATTTATGAAGAACACTTAGAACTTGAAGATAGAACTTGAGAGAGATCAATTAGATGAAGAAAATTGAAGAATGAAAGTGTTTGTAGGTGTTTTTGGTCGTTGGTGTATGGATTAGATATAAAGGATATGTAATTTTGTTTTCATGTAAATAAGTCATGAATGATTACTCATATTTTTGTAATTTTATGAGATATTTCATGCTAGTTGCCAAATGATGGTTCCCACATGTGTTAGGTGACTCACATGGGCTGCTAAGAGCTGATCATTGGAGTGTATATACCAATAGTACATACATCTAAAAGCTGTGTATTGTACGAGTACGAATACGGGTGCATACGAGTAGAATTGTTGATGAAACTGAACGAGGATGTAATTGTAAGCATTTTTGTTAAGTAGAAGTATTTTGATAAGTGTATTGAAGTCTTTCAAAAGTGTATAAATACATATTAAAACACTACATGTATATACATTTTAACTGAGTCGTTAAGTCATCGTTAGTCGTTACATGTAAGTGTTGTTTTTAAACCTTTAGGTTAACGGTCTTGTTAAATGTTGTTAACCCATTGTTTATAATATCAAATGAGATTTTAAATTATTATATTATCATGATATTATCATGTATGAATATCTCTTAATATGATACATATACATTAAATGTCTTTACAACGATAATCGTTACATATATGTCTCGTTTAAAAATCATTAAGTTAGTAGTCTTGTTTTTACATATGTAGTTCATTGTTAATATACTTAATGATATGTTTACTTATCATAGTATCATGTTAACTATATATATATCCATATATATGTCATCATATAGTTTTTACAAGTTTTAACGTTCGTGAATCACCGGTCAACTTGGGTGGTCAATTGTCTATATGAAACCTATTTCAATTAATCAAGTCTTAACAAGTTTGATTGCTTAACATGTTGGAAACTTTTAATCATATAAATATCAATCTCAGTTAATATATATAAACATGGAAAAGTTCGGGTCACTACAGTTCCGCTATCGCATACTTAAATAAGGACGAGATTTGGAGTCCATGCTTGTATGATATTGTGTAAAAACTGCATTCAAGAAACTTATTTTGTTGTAACATATTTGTATTGTAAAGCATTATGTAATGGTCGTGTGTAAACAGGATATTTTAGATTATCATTATTTGATAATCTAAGTAAAGCTTTTTAAACCTTTATTGATGAAATAAAGGTTATGGTTTTTTTTTTAAATGAATGCAGTCTTTGAAAAACGTCTCATATAGAGGTCAAAACCTCGCAACGAAATCAATTAATATGGAACGTTTTTAATCAATAAGAACGGGACATTTCAACCGGCACGTGGTTCACGCCTCATTTTATAGTGCTACCGGCACGTGGTTCACACTCGATGCTACCGGAACGTGGTTCACATCCTATATCCGTCACATACATGTTATGGCACTACCGGCACATGGTTCATACCATAACATTCACAAATAAACACGCCATATACATGAACGTATAATTATTCCACTCACCTTGTCACAAGGATGATGATTTAGCACTTCCGAGCTTCAACGCAATGTACCTAAATCGTTAAGTGCACATTCAATTTCACAACTAGTGGGATTAACCACAATACTCCCACTTGAGCATTTAATGACCCAATTTGCATTAAATTACTCAACTACTCGCAACCGCCCATAAATGGCCAAGACTCGACTTTAATCACTAAGACTAGTGAATTAAAGTCTATTAACTTCAATTAACACAAAACTTAGGGTAATCCATACCCATTTCATCTAATTAGGTCAACTAGTACATTTTGACCCATTTTATAATACTTAGACTCACAATCAAGTCAAACTTACTCATTAACACTTCTTTCATAAATCTTAAAGTGCATTAGTAACTAACAACATCAATTGACACTTACAACCTCAAATCACAAGGCCAAAACCCTAGATTGTGGCTATTAGGGTTTCATTACAACAACATAACCCAAACTCACCCATTTTACAACCAAATGGGTCTTACAAATCTCTAGTAACCAAAACCCTAGTCATTAACCAATTAAAACTCAAAACTTAGAGTTAGAACTTACCGAGACTATCAACGCGTAGCTAGAGACACAAGGAACAACTTTAATTCTTGCTCCAAAGATCAACCCTCAATCCTTCACTCTCAGATCTCACTTTTAAATCAAATGGGTTTTAAGTTTTGGGAGAGAAAATGGAGAGAAAAGAGAAAAAGAAATGAATTAAATGAATATGTGGTGGAGAGTTAATGCTCCCATTAGATCCACATGTCAATTTACCATTTTGCTCCTTAAAATCCCTTAATTTGAGCTAAGTCCAACACCAGTTCAGCAGAACTGTCGCGGCGCGGACTTAATCGTCGTGGCGCGACACATAAAGGGAAAATAGGCCCTCCTTAACCCACTTCCTGATCCTGGTTCGCTTGATATGCCGCGGCGCGGACCCATTTGCCGCGGCGCGGCGTTTGACTGAGCCTGGTCACTTCGACCATTTAACACAAAACGATGGTTCAAACAACTAGCACACCTCATTCACACTTCCTATGCACTCCTAGCTTCAACCTTAAGTCTCGCACGACTCAACTCCATCTCGACACATTATAAATACTCATACGCACGCATTCACGTATATAAATATAATTATACATTTACTCAAAAACTAACACTTTGGCTCATTTAATCACATAAATGAACATGTATAATCGTGCTAATAATTTAGTTTGTACCTTTAAATATGTACGGGAAAAACGGGATGTTACAACTCTCTGCCACTTGAATCGGAGCGCGTCCTCGCGATCCAAGCCGCATGACAAGAAGGAAGATAAACCAACACAAACTCTTCGGGCTCCCAAATGAACTCGGAACCCTTACTATGATGCCATTGAACTTTAAAGGTCCTTACCTCTTTATGTCTCAATCTTTTGACCTTCTCATCAAGTATGGAAATCGGTTCCTCGATATACTCTAACTTATTATTTAGCTCAATCTCGTCTAATGGCACCCAAGATGAATCATCCGCAAGATACTTACGGAGGTGGGAAACATGAAATGTATTATGGATCCCCGCAAGCTCTTCGGGTAATTCCACACGATACGCGACCTCACCAACACGAGCTAAAACCTTAAACGGCCCAATAAACCGAGGAGCTAACTTTCCTCATTTCCGAAACCGAATAATACCCTTCCATGGCGAAACTTTGAGCATCACCATGTCACCTTCTTGAAATTCGATCGTTCGTATACGTTTATCGGCATAAGATTTTTGCCTATCTTGAGCCTTTTTCAAATGCTCTCGAATCACATCAATCTTGCTATTCGTCTCTAAAACCAAATCGGTACTCCCGATTTCCTTTTGTCCCACTTCACCCCAACAAATCGGGGTTCGACACCTACGCCCATAAAGCATCTCATAAGGTGGCATACCAATACTAGTATGATAACTATTATTGTACGAGAATTCCACCGAAGGTAAGTGCTCGTCCCAACTACCACCAAAATCGATAATGCATGCGTGTAACATATCTTCCAAAGTTTGATTCGTACGTTCGGTTTGACCGTCCGTTTGAGGATGATACGCCGTGCTCAATTTCAATTGTGTACCCATATCCTCATGAAACTTTTCCCAAAATCGAGATGTAAAACGAGTATCTCGATCCGAAACAATCGATATAGGAACGCCGTGTCGAGAGATGACTTCCTTGATAAATAACTTAGCCAAGGTCTCTGACGATATCGCTTCCTTAATGGGAAGAAACAAAGCGCTTTTCGTCATTCGATCTACTATAACCCAAATCGAATCAAATTGGGTTCTCGCCGTGTTAGGTAACTTTGTGATGAAATCCATGGTAATGTGCTCCCATTTCCATTTCGGGATTTCTAACGGTTGTAACTTACCATACAGCTTTTGGTGCTCGGCTTTAACTTGCAAACACGTGACACATTGCTCAACATACTTCACAACATCACGTTTCATGTCCAGCCACCAATAATCTTTCCTTAAATCAAGATACATTTTCGTCGCGCCCGGATGAATGGAATACTTTGACTTATGTGCTTCATCGAGTAGCACTTGTCGGTAATCACCCATCTTAGGCACCCACACTCTTCCTTGAAAAGACAACAAACTACGCGAGCCTATAGTAATGAACTCCGATTGTCCCACAATTCGCTCCGCATGCTTGTTGTGAACGTAAGCCTCTATTTGAATCACGCCGAGTTTTTCAATAAAATCGTTAGTAATAATCATACGTAACATCCCAATCGTAACGTCGGGTGATGACTCTTTCGACTTAACGCATCCGCGACCACATTCGCCTTGCCCGGATGATAAAGTATTTCACAATCATAATCTTTCACCACATCCATCCACCTACGTTGACTATAATTCAAATCTCATTGATTAAAGAGGTGTTTCAAACTCTTATGATCCGAATAAATCGTACACTTGACACCATACAAGTAATGGTGCCAAATTTTCAACGCATGCACAACTGCCGCCAACTCAAGATCATGAGTCGGATATCTCGTCTCGTGTTCCTTTAATTGTCGAGAGGCATAAGCGATGACTTTACCTCTTTGCATTAGAACACACCCGAGTCCATTTAACGAAGCATCACAATAAACCGTCATGTCTTCTACCCCTTCCGGCAACACTAACCCCGGAGTTTGACACAATTTCTCTTTTAACAATTGAAAAGCAATTTCTTGCTCGTTCTCCCAATTGAACCTTACTTTCTTCCTCGTCAATTTAGTCAAAGGAGAAACAATCTTAGAAAAGTCTTGGATGAACCAACGATAATAACCGGCCAATCCGAGAAAACTTCGGACCTCCGTAGGCGTAGTCGGTTGTCTCCAACTCTTCACCGTCTCTATCTTCCCCGGATCCACTTGAATGCCATCTCTGTTCACAATGTGGCCAAGGAATTGAACTTCCCTTAGCCAAAATTCACATTTGGAGAACTTAGCATACAACTTCTCCCTTCGTAATGTCTTCAAAACCTCACGCAAATGGCGTTCATGTTCGTTCATACTTTTTGAGTAGACTAGTATGTCGTCAATGAACACGATCACCGACTTGTCCAACATAGGTTGGCACACTCGGTTCATAAGATCCATGAATGCCGCCGGTGCATTTGTATGACCAAAAGGCATAACTACGAACTCAAAATGCCCATAACGTGTTCGAAAAGCCGTTTTCTCAATATCTTCTTCACGGACCCGCATTTAGTGATAGCCGGACCGTAGGTCGATCTTAGAGAAATAAGTCGCACCTTGGAGTTGATCAAACAAATCGTCGATCCTAGGCAGTGGATAATGATTCTTGATTGTCACTTAGTCGATGCACATCCGCATACTACCATCCTTCTTTTTCACGAATAAAACCGGAGCGCCCCATGGAGAAGCACTCAGTCGAATAAAACCCTTCTCAAGCAACTCTTGGGTTTGATTTAACAACTCTTGCATTTCTGTTGGTGCTAAACGATAAGGAGTTTTAGCAATGGGAGTAGCTTCCGGAACCAACTCAATGCGAAATTCAACTTGTCTTTCCTCCGGAACACCCGGTAACTCATCCGGAAAAACGTCTTCGAATTCACTAACCACCAGAATTTCACGAATAGGTGGCAGCTCATCACGAGTATCAACAACATGGGCAAGAAAAGCCATGCCACCGCTAACAAGAAAATGACGTGCCCGTGCAAAAGAACATATCGGCACACGTCTTCTTCGTTTATCACCGTGAATAATTAACTCTCCCCCACTAGAGGTCTTCACACGAATAAACTTTTTATAGCATTCAATATCAGCTCTATTTCGATCGAGCCAATCCATACCAACAACGACATCAAAATCGCCCAAAGTCATAGGGATGAGATCAATTTTAAAATTTTCGGCACCAAAAACGACATCACAATTCTTACACACATCAACCACTAGCACCGTCTTTCCGTCCGCTATTTCGACTTCTACCGGATGACTTAACTTAGCTAACGGTCTATCAAGTTTAGGGACAAATCTTGGAGACACAAACGACAAATTTGCACCGCTATCAAAAAGAATCCTTGCCGGATTAGAATTAACCAAGAAGGTACCTGAGACAACTTCATTGGATTGCTTGGCTTCGTCGTTAGTCATCAAATAGTTTCAACCTCGAACCGTACCCGCCGCCTTCTCTAGCCTTTTAACATTATCGTTTTTCAAATCGGGACACTCTGACTTTCGATGTCCTTCTTTACCACAACTATAGCAAGTAAATTTGTTCGGGCCATTGGTACAATCACGGGCCATGTGTCCCCTTTGTTTACAATTAAAACACGTGGGCCCGAAACCCCCGGAAGCACCCTTCTTCACATTATTTAAGCTTTCGGAGCCTTTCTTGTTCTTTTTATTTGAAAAGTTCGAATGGCTCGAACCTTCAAACTTTCTCTTTGAAAAAGTGAAATCACTCTTCCTCAGAACCTCCGGTTCAAAACCCCGAGCCAACTCGAATAGCTCTTCAAAAGTCTTAGCCATTCCCTGACTAATCTTACCCTTTAACTCATCATTCAAGGTACGGTAGAAATCTTTCATTAGCTTGTGATCGTCACCAACATATTCCGGGCAAAAACGAGTCTTTGCCAAAAAGGTAGACTTGAGGGTAACCAAGTCCATTGAACCTTGTTGCAAATGATGCAACTCGTCCTGGATTCTATCAAGGTCGGAAGAAGTTCGGTATTCTTGGAAAATTCCTTCTTAAACTCCTCCCATGTCAAGCTCATACATTGTTCTTCACCATAGAAATTGATTTTATTGTCCCACCACAACTTGCCTTCTTCACGTAACATGCTAGACCCATACCTCGTCTTCTTCTCGAGAGGACATTCCGATGTACGGAAAGCTCCCTCGATATCGAAAATCCAACAAGTGCTTTTCAATGGATCCCTCACCCCATTAAACATCGGAGGTTGAGTATCCTTGAAATTTTTGTAGTGGAAGTCCCGCCTTCCAGCCCCACCATTACCTTCACCCCCTTTGCCTCGAGGATAAATGTTTCTAGCTTCTAAAGCCACCTCTATTGCGGCTTTCATTCGATCGTTGATCAATTCGGTCACTTGTCCATCGATCGACTCTTGGAAGACCTTTCGGACCTCGTCAAGAAAATCCTTCTTTAACTTTTTAAAGATGGCCTCAACCTTGGCCGTGAGTTCAACATCCTCACTCGTACCACCGTTATCATTATCGTGTCCGTTTCTCATCTTCATTCTATAAAACGGAAAAGATTAAACAATGAATGAAAAGTCATAACATGTATGTATATACATGTACACCACACTACTCCATCTTGCTCGACAATTGTCGTACATTACTTGTTTGACACGATTTGCACCCGTAACAATGGTAGCTACTCATTGTTACGCGAGCACGTCGTATTAACTTGCTAGTACAACGTCAATCTCGCTTGATGCTTGCTAAACACAACACAAATCAATTAGCACAAGGTTAGTTCACATAAACCAAAGCACTAACAATTCCCGATTAGACCCAAAGTCCTACAAGTCCCACATAAAGCTCTCACACAATAAAGCCCAAGTCTAGGCACCTATCTCAAGTCGCCTAAATCCCTTAGACAATGCTCTGATACCACTTGAAACAACCCAACCCGTATTCCATACGATAATTTTTTTTTTTTTATATAATACACATTTATGCGCCAATTAAATATGTAAACCATTCCACAAGTTTCATTTAAACGTACAACAGTTTAAATGTTTACCAAAGGCACAAAGGCCAGTAATTAAGTTTAATACAAGTTTGACCTACTACAATGATAGTTTATAATTCAAACGAAATTCGAGCATGGTTTGGGGGTTAAACTACCCAAAATGTTAGGCCACTTCAAAAGCTATCCAAAAAGCACCTCCTGTCAACACAAACGGGAGACAACTAATCCAACCGTATGCCCTTACCCTTGTCCAAGCCGGAACCTATAAAAATGGTAAACAACGAGAGGGTAAGCAATGCTTAATGAATGCAATAGTTATACATATATATATATATATATAACCCATCTATTTGCAATCACAAATACCAAATACCTTGCACGAGCATGTAACTCTCATAGCAAGTCAATCATACCCGAAATACCAACAAGTCGTACATTGACACCAAATCTCATTAGCATATACTCAACACCATATATATATATATATATATATATATATATATATATATATATATATATATATATATATATATATATATAATGCTAAACGATCACAACACAATATGGTTAACCATAACGCTATGGTGCTACCGGCACGTGGTTCACACCATACACATTTGAGTCTCACTCTTTTATAGTGCTACCGGCACATGGTTCACACTTTGACACTACCGGTACGTGGTTCACGCCTCATTTTATAGTGCTACCGGCACGTGGTTCACACTCGATGCTACCGGCACGTGGTTCACATCCTATATCCGTCACATACAAGTTATGGCACTACCGGCACATGGTTCATACCATAACATTCACAAATAAACATGTCATATACATGAACGTATAATTATTCCACTCACCTTGTCACAAGGATGATGATTTAGCACTTCCGAGCTTCAACGCAATGTACCTAAATCATTAAGTGCACATTCAATTTCATAACTAGTGGGATTAACCACAATACTCCCACTTGAGCATTTAATGACCCAATTTGCATTAAATTACTCAACTACTCGCAACCGCCCATAAATGGCCAAGACTCGACTTTAATCACTAAGACTAGTGAATTAAAGTCTATTAACTTCAATTAACACAAAACTTAGGGTAATCCATACCCATTTCATCTAATTAGGTCAACTAGTACATTTTGACCCATTTTATAATACTTAGACTCACAATCAAGTCAAACTTACTCATTAACACTTCTTTCATAAATCGTAAAGTGCATTAGTAACTAACAACATCAATTGACACTTACAACCTCAAATCACAAGGCCAAAACCCTAGATTGTGGCTATTAGGGTTTCATTACAACAACATAACCCAAACTCACCCATTTTACCACCAAATGGGTCTTACAAATCTCTAGTAACCAAAACCCTAGTCATTAACCAATTAAAACTCAAAACTTAGAGTTAGAACTTACCGAGACTATAAACGCGTAGCTAGAGACACAAGGAACAACTTTAATTCTTGCTCCAAAGATCAACCCTCAATCCTTCACTCTCAAATCTCACTTTTAAATCAAATGGGTTTTAAGTTTTGGGAGAGAAAATGGAGAGAAAAGAGAAAAATAAATGAATTAAATGAATATGTGGTGGAGAGTTAATGCTCCCATCAGATCCACATGTCAATTTACCATTTTGCCCCTTAAAATCCCTTAATTTGAGCTAAGTCCGACACCAGTTCAGCAGAACTATCGTGGCGCGGACTTAATCATCGCGGCGCGACACATAAAGGGAAAATAGGCCCTCCTTAACCCACTTCCTGATCCTGGTTCGCTTGATATGCCGCGGCGCGGACCCATTTGCCGCGGCGCGGCGTTTGCATGAGCCTGGTCACTTCGACCATTTAACACAAAATGATGGTTCAAACAACTAGCACACCTCATTCACACTTCCTATGCACGCCTAGCTTCAACCTTAAGTCTCGCACGACTCAACTCCATCTCGACACATTATAAATACTCATACGCACGCATTCACGTATATAAATATAATTATACATTTACTCAAAAACTAACACTTTAGCTCATTTAATCACATAAACGAACATGTATAATCGTGCTAATAATTTAGTTTGTACCTTTAAATATGTACGGGAAAAATGGGATGTTACACAGGGATACACTATTAATATATAAAAGTTAAGTTATGAGTGCTCACGTGTCAATATTGAGATTCAATATTGCAGGAAAATATGTAGACGCAACGAAGACGATAAACACTAGGTTGACCTCACGAGCTATACCCCTGATCCATACCCATCACCTCCATAGCTATAACTCATAATTTCCTTAGCCCTATCCTACTCATAAAAATCCATTTTTGAAATAACTCGCGCGTACCTCTTGTCGTAGTATTTTATGTATAATACTAATAATAATAATACTAATACTAATATTAATCTTAATAATAATAATAATAATAATAATAATAATAATAATAATAATATAAATTAAATATATAATACGGAGTAAGTAAAAGAGAACGAAAGATTGAGAGTTGTTGCACTGAACCAGAAATGTTCGACTTTATATCATCTAACCCATCCAACCATCCCATGCGATTGCATGGGATGTGTATGGTTTCATAATGCGATCACATGATCGATTAAAACAGCTGGTATCTAGTTTAATTCCTTGCCGACACTTCTTTTATATTATAATATATATAATATATTAAATTCATATAATTAATTATATATTATATTATATTTACGCGCATGGTAAAAATGTAATTTTTACTAAAATGACTCGTACGTTGTCACTCAACTTATGTACCACTTTCGGTTTTTCGAGCGCACTTTCGTACGTTAAGAAAACTAGCCTTTTTCGTTACGCGACGTGTACCTTTATTAATAATTTGACTTACTCATCACTAAGTTACCTTATAAAAATGTAAATCTATAAAATTGAGTGTTGTGGTTATTTGCTTCTATAAATCAATGGCTCGTTGTTTGTCAAAATATTTTATTTTAAATCAGAACGTTTCATGACTAAGTTAAAAATATATATGTATATATTTTTATTTAAAATTGTAAATTTGTACAATATATATATATATATATATATATATATATATATATATATATATATATATATATATATATATATATATATATATATATATATATGTTTGAAATATTTATCTAATGATATAATATTTAGTCTTTCAAAATCAATTACATTTCAAGTTCGTTTTATATAATTTACTTATTTTAAATAATAGTAGTTATTTTACCAAATAATGTTTTTAATATGAAAACTAAAGAGTTGATTTATCGAGGGACACGAGTTAATCAAGTAAAGTACATTTTTGAAATTTAAACGGAAATGATTACTAACTTTTGACTTACTCTCGTTAATGACACTTTTGCAAATTACTTTTACTAAATATTCCGGATACCGTTAAAAAGAAAAGGTTTTCTAAATTAAAGTGGACCTCTTAACAGAGACTCGAAATCATAATTCAATGTAACTGCTAAATCAATCATTTGATAACATCTTCTAATTCCATCGATAATTATTTGAATATATATTTTGAAACAATTACGTTTATGTAAAGTATTATACTTTTAATACTTTGTTAACGTTTCCAAGTTATAATATATACACATATAGATATATAATCATATTCGTTCATATAATGGTTCGTGAATCATTGGAGTTTGGTTGAGGTTAAATGAATGTATGAACATAGTTTAAAAATCCTTGAGATTTAATTTAACAAAAATTGCTTATCGTGTCAGAATATTATAAAGATAAAGTTTAAATTTGGTCAGAAATTCCCGGGTCGTCACAGTACCTACCCGTTAAAGAAATTTTGTCCCCGAAATTTGATAGAGGTCATCATGGCTAACAATGAGAATGTTATTATGACAATTATGAGTTGATAAATAGAGTTTTATCATCATTGAGTGATATGGATAAAACAATTTGATTATATAAAGAGTACGAGTGAAGTTATCACCAAAGGGTGAAATGAGTAGGTATAGATTCGTCATATCTTTTGACGTAGATAGTATTGATTTCCAAGTTCAAGAGATTTGGAGGAAAATCTTCATAATGAGATTTGATTCTTTGATAATCAAGGAAATTAGAATCCGCTTTAAATGCGATCATCTATTTTGATTGCTCTGTCGGATCTTTTACTATAAATCCACCTCCCTTCATTTCCTTACAACTCACACCTTCCATTCTTTCTCCCTCAACTCATATTTTAAAGTATTCATCAGTATGTTTCATCCAGTACTGATCCTGGATATACTCTTAACTTTCATCTCTATCATTCTTCTTTTTCATCTACCACCGGAGGATTTTATTTATTTCTACTATTACCTTGGGGTTATAGTATTGTTAATTCTCCTGTGCCTTTACGTTGCAATACGTATTGATATACATGGTTTGTAATTTACGTGTTATTGTCGAACTTTATATTTTCTTTTATATTCAAGAGTTCCATACTTTTGTCTCCTCTTCCCGACTTCATGTCAAGCAAATAATAATCCAGAATTCGTAGATATAGATTTCGAAATGAACATAGTTAATGTTCTAATAAAAGAATTGAAATGACACGATCTTGATTTGTCAAATTACCAGAATACCCTGGAAAAGACCGAATTATCAATAGTCGTGTAACATAGCACAAGATGACATTATGATCTGTGAATCATCACGTTCCATTTAGAAACTCAGCCTGAGTTACTATAATATAATCACGTTGATCAAGTGTCATTATATTATACTAGTTCATGCTTCAGTTCCCAACACTACTTCAAAAACATTCATACTTTAAACTCGAAGGTTTCAAAATTTAGAAACTAAAACAGTTTCTTTTATGATATGATACAGATAACACGAGGAGATAAATGATTTCATATAAGAATAATTATGGAAATATCTTCAGAAATATGGAGGATATTTATAATGAAAGATACGATGATATCTTCGAATTTCTAAAATCAGAGGATGATGAAGGATATTGTCCGCAAGGGTTTAGAGTCAGGAGCAAGGTATTCGTTAATGACTTCAGTAGATGCTGAATTATTTGGATTCTTTGAAGGCAGGTTTCATCCTTGTGATTTGTCCACAGTCTCCTTCATACTTTACTCAATCCGTTTTTCAGTACCAATTTTTTTTTCATTTGAGTTTTTCAATCTACTATTCTTTATTATCAAACTTCTAACCGTAATTGTTGTCTACAGTCCTTACCACTTCATCAGTCTTTTTCAAAACTTCATAGTGCTGTTTCTTAGGCTAGGGTGATTTTCAGAAACTTCATATTCAAGGTATGTAAGTTTAGGAGATAGACGTCATATGTATATTTATAACTGTTGAGGTAGAAATGGCCAAAGAGTGACGAAGTTGTTGGTACCTCTGTTGGTAATATGGTGGAATATAAGAGGTTCTCCAGTAACAAAAGGGTAATCGTATATATCATGGTTATAGTAAGGCTACTTCGAATGAAAAGTCGAAGTTAACTTGCTGGAGCTGTGACAAAATTGGCTACTTTGAAAAGGGATCGGAAAGTTATTTTTGCTAATAAATGCCAAAGGATCCGACGCAGCTACGTGTTAAACTTTTGCTTAGGTTTCGAGAGTTTTTCAGATGCTTAACTGTGGGTAACATGTGGTTGGATCATCATCTCGATTGTTCATTATTTGAAGTGTCTTCAGGAATTTCGAAGGGTTTGAACACCGATTGTAATTGTTAATATACATATGATGTTCTAACACAGTTTTGAAGTCAAAGTATAGCTTCGAAAGATGTAGGAATCTAAGAGTGATGATTTTTATTATATCTCTATTTGAATTCTGAGATTTAAAAATCAGAATGTATAATTGAATCTTGAATGAATATGGTTATTTTGATTATGAAAGAATGTATATTGTAGAGAAAATAGTGAGTATAGTTGATGACTGCTGAATCAGTTTTGAAGAATGTAACATATTAATTGTGAATTTATATATTCTTCTGGTATTACCTACCCTTTAAAAAAAATTTCACAATTAATATTTTGTACAAAAGAATTCTATTACAATCTTTATGAAAATATATATTTATATATATATATATATATATATATATATATATATATATATATATATATATATATATATATATATATATTTCTTCAGATGTAATATAGATTTAATGAGTTAATATTAAATTAAGCTCATTTGATTTAAGTTTGAATCTGGATTTGAATAATCCCTAAACTTTAGAAATTACATAACTTTTACGGATTATTTCTTCAATGTAATTGAAATTATGAATCAATACTTCGTTATTTGTTGATGCATGATGTTGGTGTCCATGGAATTCTTGTGAATTTCGCAAAGTACGAATGTTGTTGTCTGAAAAGTTTCGAATACATCGATGATGAAAGTGTAAAATCAAACATATATTTGAATAATACACTTGATTTATTATGAATTGGGATTTATTGAATTGAGGCAGAGATTGTAATTAACGATGATTAAATTGTTGACGAAAGATGTACACCATTGCATATTAGTAATATGAATTAACTGAGTAGTTAAGATTCACACGTAATAGCTTAGTACGGAAAGATTTTATTTATATATATATACATATAAATCCTTCACTGGAACTGAGTCAATACTTCATAACTCGTTGATAATATACGCGTTGTTGATTCGTAATGATGTCCACGGTGATTTCTTGAACTGACGGAATTTGTGATGTTATAGGTGCTGCTGATTCTGACGATGCTGACGGCACTGACTATGCTGGTGATGCTTCGGTACTGTTGATGCTGTTGGTAAAACAAGTCTGGCTTGTAATTCACGCACCATTCTTGTCAGGGTTTATATTCTTCCTCCTATCATTCTGGTTCATTTATCTGATTTATGGTTAGGGCTAGAATAGATAATCTCTAAGACTTTAGAGATTACATAATCGCCGCGGAGTGTTTCTCCAATGAAGTTATGAATCAATACTTCATCATTTGTTGGTATTCCTTGGTATCTACAGAGCGTATGACATTGATGCTCGTGGGACAAATTGTAAAGTTAAGGTTTACGATGCGGTTGTGGTTGGAGGTGGTAATGGTACTGTTGGCGTTAATGATGGTGGTACTGGTTATGCTGCTGGTGCTGCTGCTAGTGTTTGTAACCTTTGCACCATATTCTCCAAAGCCACTACCCGAGCGCGAAGCTCGTTGACTTCTTCTATTACACCGGGGTGATTGTCGGTTCAGACGAGCGGATACATAAAATCTAGAATTTGATGTAGTATATAATCGTGACGAGATACTCTGGAAATGAGAGAGAAAATGATGTTTTGGACAGGTTCGCCGATAAGTGCTTCAGGTTCTTCGCCAAGAGGGCAATGTGGTGGATGGAATGGATCACCTTCTTCTTGTCTCCAATGATTAAGTAGGCTACGAATCCATCCCCAATTCATCCAGAATAGATGATGGCTGATTGGTTGGTCCATTCCTGTCACACTACTTTCGGATCTTGAATGGGATTCCATTTCGGAATCCAAGTGACTTGAACTAATGACGAATTCCATTTCGTACGATTGAATAAAGGATTTTTGATATGAAATGATTTTAGAATATTGGATGATATTCTAACTACATAGAATATCTATATATATAGAGCAAAAGATTTCGTAGATTATGGAGGAATTTACGGAATATGTCAGGAAAAGTTTACAGTAATAGATACGATAAGATATGATTTAGAAGATGCGCTAAGATATGAATTTTGTCTATACACTATTCATGCAATCAATGCAGTAAGGTGCGTCTAGACTAAGAATAATAAGCAGGTAATTTCTTAAGGATGATAAGCAGATGATTTCCGACTATAAATGATAAGCAAAATTTTTGACATGCAGACACGGTCGAAGTCTAGACTCACTAATGCATTCTGACGACTTATCAGTTAGACACACTAATGCAGGCCTGGTTCGCTAAGACCACCGCTCTGATACCAACTGAAGCACCCCGTCCTAATCCATCTGGACGAAGTCCATATCGATTACAAATGATTTACAATAGTTGATTACATCGCGAGGTATTTGACCTCTATACGATACATTTTCCAAACATTGCATTCGTTTTTAAAAAACAAACTTTCTTTACATCGAAAATTGACAGGCATGCATACCATCTCATAATATTCAACTATAAATGACCTAATCTGTCATTTACTTAATAATAATCTTTATTAAACTCAACGACTTGAATGCAACGTATTTTGAAATATGCCATGAATGACTCTAAGTAATATCTCTAAATTGAACAAATGCACAGCGGAAGATTTCTTTAACACCTGAGAATAAACATGTTTTAAAGTGTCAACCAAAAGGTTGGTGAGTTCATTAGTTTATCGTAATCAATCATTTCCATAATTTTAATAGACCACAAGATTTCATATTCCAATTTCTCATAAACTTAATCTCATATCAGGAATTTTGCACGGCATAGAGATAAAAATCATTCATATGGATTGAACACCTAGTAACCGACCTTAACAAGATGCATATAGAATATCCCCCAGTATACAGCACGCAGCTAATATACTAAATAATACCTCGAAGTACTAAAGCATCCATACCCTGGATGGGGCTCGTTGGGCCTGATAGATCTACCTTTAGGATTCGCGTTAATTAGTGGCCATTTCCCTAATTCTTAGGTTACCAGACTTGAAGGGGCGATATTCGGTTTAATAATCCAACCATATAATGTAGATTTTATTACTTGTGTCTATTTCTTCAAACATTTATAAAAGTTGCGCATGTATTATCAGCCCAAAAATATAAAAGGTAAAAAGGCAAATGAAACTCACCATACTGTATTTCGTAGTAAAAATACATATAACATCATTGAACAAGTGCAAGGTTGGCATTTGATTCACAAACCTATATTAATTATATATATTTATATGTTGGTCAATATTTGTATAAAAATTTAGGTTAAGTCATAGTGTACCACAATCCTAATGCTCGAGTCTGATATGCAAAAGTCAACAAAAGTCATTTTGACTCAAAATGATTTCTAAAATTTATACATGATTATTATATAGTTTAAAGATCGTCGTTTTATATTTTTAAATATTTTTCTTTTAAAAAAAATTATTAGAGTAAATAATATGATTCATTTATTAATAAATAAAATTTTATATAAACATATACTTTTATATATCTTAAGTAATAAAATTTATAAAGTTCATTTAATATCATAAAAATATTATAATAAGTTTTATTAAGATAATTATATTATTTGTATTACATATTTATTTGATAAAATAACGTTGATAAAAATAATAAGTAAAAGTTGTATTATTTGGTAATAATAATAATTATTATTCTATTAATAAAAATATCAATATTTATATTTTTACTAAAAATGATATTATTATAAAATGATAATTCTAATTACGATATCTTTAATATTTACGATACTTTTTAATATTAACTTTAAAATAATAATTTTATTTAAAATGATAATAATAATGATATTTCACAATAACAATGACATTTCTATTAAATGATAATTTTTGTTAAAATAATAGTTTTAATATTAACGATACTTTTAATAATAATATTAATGATAAAAATAATAAGAACGATAATTTTATCTAAATCAATATCTTAAATTATTTTAATTTCATCATGATACTCATACTCATTATTTCCTAATCAATTCGTCTAATAGCTTTTAATCGTCTTTTATATCGTGTTCATGTTAATGACAATAATAGTAATCATAATAATAAGGTGTTACTAATATTAGTTTTTAATTATAATAATACTAATGATAATAAATATTATGATAATATTAATGATAATACTTAATTATAACTTTAACGATAATAACGATAGTAATAATAATAAAAATAACAATTTTTAATGATAATACTTTTTATTGATGATGATGATGATAATAATAATAATAATAATAATAATAATAATAATAATAATAATAATAATAATAATAATAATAATAATAATAATAATAATTAGATAAAAATTATAACGACGATAATAATAATCATTTTCAATAATAATAAAAAGATTTAATTGACTATAACTTCAATTCCGTTCATCGAAACCATTCGATATCTAAATGAAAAGTTCTTAATTTTTCGCTAGCTTTCTAACGACATGCATATCTTATACCTTATCTCAACTGCATATGTAACTAATTCAAGATTCAACATATCCTATCTCATGGCAATATCAAAAGTACAAGCATGCATAATCCTATATACTCGAGCACTATTCAGGGATACACTATTAATATATAAAAGTTAAGTTATGAGTGCTCACGTATCAATATTGAGATTCAATATTGCAGGAAAATATGTAGACGCAACGGAGACGATAAACACTAGGTTGACCACACGAGCTATACCCCTGATCCATACCTATCACCTCCATAGCTATAACCCATAATTTTCTTAGTCCTATCCTACTAATAAAAATCCATTTTTGAAATAACTCGCGCGTATCTCTTGTCGTAGTATTTTATGTATAATACTAATAATAATAATACTACTACTAATATTAATCTTAATAATAATAATAATATTAATCTTAATAATAATAATAATAATATTAATAATAATAATAATAATAATAATAATAATAATAATAATAATAATAATAATAATAATATAAATTAAATATATAATACGGAGTAAGTAAAAGAGAAAGAGAGATTGAGAGTTGTTGCACCGAACCAGAAATGTTCGACTTTATAGCATCTAACCCATCCAACCATCCCATTCGATCGCATGGGATATGTATGGTTTCATCATGCAATCGCATGATTGATTAAAACAGTTGGTGTCCAGTTTAATTCCTTGCCGACACTTCTTTTATATTATAATATATATATAATATATTAAATTAATATAATCAATTATATATTATATTATATTTACGTTCATGGTAAAAATGTAATTTTTACTAAAATGACTCGTACGTTATCACTCGACTTATGTACCATTTTTGGTTTTTCAAGCGCACTTTCGTACGTTTAGAAAACTAGCCTTTTTCGTTACGCGACGTGTACCTTTATTAATAATTTGACTTACTCATCACTAAGTTACCTTATAAAAATGTAACTCTATAAAATTGAGTGTTGTGGTCATTTGCTTCTATAAATCAATGGCTCGTTGTTTTTCAAAATATTTTATTTTAAATCAGAACATTTTATGACTAAGTTAAAAATATATATGTATATATTTTTATTTAAAATTGTAAATTTGTACTATATATATATATATATATATATATATATATATATATATATATATATATATATATATATATATATATATATATATATATATATATATATATGTGTTTGAAATATTTATCTAATGATATAATATTTAGTCTTTCAAAACCAATTACATTTCAAGTTCGTTTTATATAATTTACTTATTTTAAATAATAGTAGTTATTTTACCAAATAATGTTTTTAATATGAAAACTAAAGAGTTGATTTATCGAGGGATACGAGTTAATCAAGTAAAGTACATTTTTGAAATTTAAATGGAAATGATTACTAACTTTTAACTAACTCTCGTTAATGACACTTTTGGAAATTACTTTTACTAAATATTTCGGATACCGTTAAAAAGGAAAGGTTTTATAAATTAAAGTGGACCTCTTAACAGAGACTCGAAATCATAATTCAATGTAACTGCTAAATCAATCATTTGATAACATCTTCTAATTCCATCGATAATTATTGGAATATATATTTTGAAACAATTACGTTTATGTAAAGTATTATACTTTTAATACTTTGTTAACGTTTCCATGTTATAATATATACACATATAGATATATAATCATATCCGTTCATATAATGGATCGTGAATCATTGGAGTTTGTGCGAGGTTAAATGAATGTATGAACATAGTTTAAAAATCCTTGAGATTTAATTTAACAAACTTTGTTTATCGTGTAGGAATATTATAAAGTTAAAGTTTAAATTTGGTTGGAAATTCCCGGGTCGTCATACAAAAGGCAAGTCGAATGGCTTACAAACTCATAAACCAGATTGAGGGAAGAATTAAAGAGCGGGCGGGCGAAGAGGCCAACATGAAACAAGTCAAGAGAAAGTGGGAGGAAAACAGTGACAAGAGTCACCAATTCAACAACTACAATCACAACATCAATTGCAAAACCTATCCCAACAACCGCAATATCAATCGCAACAACAGCAATCGCAATTCCAGCAACAACTACAATAACCACCATAACAACCACAACAAACGTCCCAACCACAACAACTACAACAATCGTTTCAACAACAATAATAACCACAAAAACAACAATTCCTATAACAACAAGAAGTAGAAACCGCCATGTCAAAGGTGTGAAGAGTACCATCCGAATGTGTTCTGCACAACATTTTGTACCAAGTGTAATAGAAATGGTTATGGTGCGACGAAGTGTGAGGTCTACGGACCGATGAATAACAGAATTAAAGGAACAAATAATGTCGGAACAAATTATGCCGATGTAGTTTGTCATGGATGTGGAAAACCAGGACACATTATTAGAAATTGCCCGAATCAGGGGAATACTAATGGACAAGGCCGCGGAAGAGTTCTCAATATTAATGCGGCAGAAGCGCAGGAAGACCCGGAGCTTGTTACGGGTACGTTTCTTATTGACAATAAATCTGCTTATGTTTTATTTGATTCGGGTGCGGATAGAAGCTATATGAGTAGATTTTTTGTGCTAAATTAAGTTGTCCATTGACGCCCTATGATAATAAAGTTTTACTCGAATTAGCAAATGGTAAATTAATTACAACAGATAAAATATGTCGGAATCAAAAAATTAAACTGGTTAGCGAAATGTTTAAGATTGATTTGATACCAGTAGAGTTAGGGAGTTTTGATGTGATAATTGGCATGGACTGGTTGAAAGAAGTAAAAGCAGAGATCGTTTGTTACAAAAATGCGATTCGAATTATGCGCGAAAAGAGAAAACCCTTAATGGTGTACGGAGAGAAGAACAACGCAAAGTTAAATCTTATTAGTAATTTGAAAGCACAAAAGCTAATAAGAAAAGGTTGCTATGTCGTTCTAGCACACATCGAAGAAGACAAACCCGAAGAAAAGAACATCAATGATGTTCCCGTCACAAAAGAATTTCCCGATGTATTTCTGAAAGAATTACCGGGACTACCTCCACACCGATCTTTTGAATTTCAAATAGATCTTGTACCAGGAGCTGCACCAATAGCTCGTGCTCCATACAGACTCACACCCAGTGAAATGAAGGAACTCCATAGCCAATTACAAGAACTTTTAGAGCATGGTTTCATTCGACCAAGCACATCATCGTGGGGAGCTCCTGTTTTGTTTGTCAAAAAGAAAGATAGTACATTCAGGTTGTGTATCGACTACCGAGAGTTGAACAAACTTACCATCAAGAAACGTTATCCATTACCAAGAATCAACAATGTGTTTGATCAGCTTCAAGGTTCATCAGTTTACTCGAAGATTGATTTACGTTCTGGATATCATCAAATGAGGGTGAAGGAGGATGATATTCCGAAGATTACTTTTAGAACACGTTACGGTCATTATGAGTTTATGGTTATGCAGTTTGGATTAACTAACGCACTAAATGTGTTCATGGAACTCATGAACCGAGTGTGTGGACCATATCTTGACAAGTTTATCATTGTTTTCATTGATGACATACTTATTTACTCAAAGAATGATCAAGAGCACGGGGAACATTTGAGAAAAGTGCTAGAATTGTTGAGGAAGGAAAAATTGTACGCTAAATTTTCAAAGTGTGCATTTTGGTTGAAAGAAGTTCAATTCCTCGGTCATATAGTGAGCAAAGAAGGTATTCAAGTTGATTCGGCAAAGATTGAAACCGTTGAGAAGTGGAAAACACCGAAAACCCCGACGCAAATACGTC
The DNA here is from genome assembly GCF_046630445.1 of Rutidosis leptorrhynchoides. NCBI lineage: Eukaryota > Viridiplantae > Streptophyta > Magnoliopsida > Asterales > Asteraceae > Rutidosis > Rutidosis leptorrhynchoides. The sequence continues at coordinate 241,468,258 of NC_092334.1, read as the reverse complement.
AATTTTTGGGATTGGCTGGTTACTACAGAAGATTCATCCAATATTTTTCCAAAATAGCAAAACCCTTGACCGCATTTACGCATAAGGGAAGAAATTTGAATGGAAGGATGAGCAAGAAAGAGCTTTTCAATTGTTAAAGAAAAAATTTACTACGACACCTATATTGTCATTGCCTGAAGGGAATGATGATTTTGTGATTTATTGTGATGCCTCAAAGCAAGGTCTCGGTTGTGTATTAATGCAATGAACGAAGGTAATTGCTTATGCGTCCAGACAATTAAAGATTCACGAGCAAAATTATACGACTCGCGATTTAGAATTGGGTGCTGTTGTTTTTGCATTAAAGACATGGAGGCACTACTTATATGGGGTCAAGAGTATTATATATACCGACCACAAAAGTCTCCAACATATATTTGACCAGAAACAACTGAACATGAGGTAGCGTAGGTGGATTGAGTTGTTGAATGATTACGATTTTGAGATTCGTTACCACCCAGGGAAGGCAAATGTGGTAGCCGACGCTTTGAGTAGAAAGGACAGAGAACCTATGCGGGTAAAAGCTATGAATATAATTATTCGTACTAACCTTAATACTCAAATAAAGGAGGCGCAACAGGGAGTTTTAAAAGAGGGAAATTTGAAGAATGAAATACCCAAAGGATCGGAGAAACATCTTAATGTTCGGGAAGACGGAACCCGGTATATGGTTGAAAGAATTTGGGTACCAAAGTTTGGAGATGTGAGAGAAATGGTATTTAGAGAAGCACATAAAACCATATACTCAATACATCCGGGAGCTTGAAAGATGTACAAAGATCTCAAGAAACATTTTTGGTGGCCGGTATGAAAGCTGATATTGTTAAATGCGTAGCAGAATGTTTGGCGTGTTCTAAGGTAAAAGCTGAACATCAGAAACCATCAGGTCTACTTCAACAACCTGAAATCCCAGAGTGGAAATGGGAAAACATTAACATGGATTTAATTACTAAATTGCCAAGGACTGCAAGCGGTTATGATACTATTTGGGTAATAGTCGATCGTCTCACCAAATTAGCACACTTTCAACCAATGCAAGAAGAAGATAAAATGGAAAAGTTAGCATGACTATACTTGAAGGAAGTCGTCTCCAGACACGGAATACCAATCTATATTATCTCTGATAGGGATGGTAGATTTGTTTCAAGATTTTGGCAGACGTTACAACAACCATTGGGAACTCGTCTGGACATGAGTACTGCCTATCATCCACAAACTGATGGGCAGAGTGAAATGACGATACAGACCCTTGAAGACATGCTACGAGCATGTGTTATTGATTTTGGAAACAGTTGGGATCGACATCTACCGTTAGCAGAATTTTCATAAAACAATAGTTACCACTCGAGTATTGAGATGGCACCGTTTGAGACACTTTATGGCAGAAAGTGCAGGTCTCTGATTTGTTGGAGCGAAGTGGGGGATAGAAAAATTACGGGTCCGGAGATTATCCAAGAAACTACCGAGAAAATTATTCAACTTCAACAACGGTTGAAAACTTCCCAGAGTCGACAAAAGAGCTACGCTGACAGTAAAAAAAAGATATAGAATTTGAAATTGGCGACATGGTCATGCTTAAAGTATCACCTTGGAAAGGTGCTGTTCGTTTTGGAAAACGGGGAAAACTAAACCCGAGATACATTGGGCCATTCAAGATTATTAATCGTGTCGGACCGGTAGCTTATCAACTTGAATTACCGCAACAATTAGCTGGCGTACATAATACCTTTCACGTCTCGAATCTGAAGAAATGCTTAGCTAAAGAAGATCTCACTATTCCTTTAGACAAAATTAAAATCAAAGAAAAACTACAATTCGTTGAAGGACCCGTCGAGATAATGGATCGTGAGGTTAAAGGACTTAAGCAAAACAAAATACCAATCATTAAGGTTCGAAGGAATGCTCTTAGAGGACCCAAGTTCACCTAGGAGCGTGAAGATCAGATAAAGAAGAAATACCCGCACTTATTTCCAAATGATACGTCAACACCTCCAACTGCTTAAAATTTCAGGACGAAATTTATTTAACGGGTAGGTACCATAGTGACCCGAACATTTCCATGATTATATATTATATGAGATTAATATTTACATGAATAAATGTTTCCAACATGTTAAGCAATCAAACTTGTTAAGACTTGATTAATTGGAACGGTTTTTGTGTTAACGTTTGACCACCCAGTTTGTCTGATGATTCACAAACGTTATAACTTGTATATGACGTGATATTATATATATATATATATGAACATATATATATGTTTAACATGATAAAATGATAATTAAAGTATCTCATTATGTATATTAACAATGAACCTTATACATAAAACAAGACTACTAACTTAAGAAATTCAAAACGATATCTATACGTAACGATTATCGTTGTAATAACATCTTAATATTTATATATCATATTAAGATATATTAGTACATCATTTTATCATGATAATATAATAATTTAACATCTGATTAAATATAATAACAATGGGATTAATTAAATTTAACGAAATCGTTAACTTAAAGGTTTCGAAACAACACTTACATGTAACAACTAACGATGACTTAACGACTCAGTTAAAATGTATATACATGTAGTGTATTAAGATGTATTAATATACTTTTGGAAGACTTCAAGACACATATCAAAGTACTTCTACTCAACAAAAATGCTTACAATTGCATTCTCATTCATTTTCATCAACAATTCTACTCGTATGCACCTGTATTCGTACTCATACAATACACAGCTCCTAGATGTATATACTATTGGTATATACACTTCAATTATCAACTCTTAGCAGCCTTAATGAGTCCCCTAAACATGTGGGAACCATCATTTGGCAACTAGCATGAAATATCTCACAAAATTACAAACTAATGGAGCCTATATTGCCAGCCCATATTCACGTGAAGTATCACTCACACAAACACATTCACTTTTCAATTTTCTTGAATCAAACTCATCTCTCTCAATTTATCTCTTGGTGTTCTAAGTGTTCTTCATCATCTTCATCAAAATCTAGTTCAATCTAGCTCTTAAATCCATACATAAACCAACTTACAAAACAACAACTCAAGAACACTTCCAACTTTGCTAACTTACTTCTAATCTTGCAAATCCATTTCAAGTGATCATCCAACATCACTAAATCTTTGTTTTTTACAGTAGGTTATCATCCTGATTCAAGGTAATACTCATATTTAAACTTTGATCCAATTTCTACAACTATAATTATCTTAATTTAAGTAGTAATCTTACTTGAACTTGTTTTCGTGTCATGATTCTACTTCAAGAACTTCCAAGCCATCAAAGATCCTTTGAAGCTCAAGTTATTTCTTCATCATTTCCAGTAGGTTTACCTACTATACTTGAGGTAGTAATGATGTTTATAACATCATTTGATTCATATATATATATATATATATATATATATATATATATATATATATATATATATATATATATATATATATATATATATATATATATATATATATATAACTATCTTATTCGAAGATTTTAACTTGTAATTACTAGAATATAGTTTAGTTAATTCTAAACTTGTTCGCAAATAAAGTTAATCCTTCTAACTTAACTTTTAAAATCAACTTAACATATATATATATATATATATATATATATATATATATATATATATATATATATATATATATATATATATATATATATATATATATATATATATATATATATATATATATATATATGTATATATAACTATCTTATTAGAAGATTTTAACTTGTAATCACTAGAATATAGTTTAGTTAATTCTAAACTTGTTCGCAAATAAAGTTAATCCTTCTAACTTAACTTTTAAAATCAACTTAACACATGTTCTATATCTATAAGATATGCTAACTTAATGATTTAAAACTTGGAAACACGAAGAACACCATAAAAATGGACATACGCCGTCGTAGTGAAACCGGGGGCTGTTTTGGGTTGGATAATTAAAAACTATGATAACCTTTCATTTAAAAGTTGTTCTTCTCGAAAAATGATATTTCATATGAACATGAAAATATATCCAAAAATCATGGTTAAACTCATAGTGGAAGTATGTTTTTCAAAATGGTCATCAAGATGTCGTTCTTTCGACGAAAATGACTACCTCTTACAAAAACGACTTGTAACCTGTATTTACGACTATAAACTTATACTTTTTCTGTTTAGTTTCATAAATTTCAGTTCATTATGAAACCATAGCAACTTGATTCACTCAAAACGGATTTAAAACGAAGAAGTTATGGGTAAAACAAAATTGGATATTTTTTCTTATTTTAACTACGTGAAACTTTGTAACAAATCTATACTAACCATAACTTAACTAACTTATATTGTATTATACATGTATTCTAACATATATTATGTAATCTTGATAGACCATAGACACTTATACAATGTTTTGACATATCATATCGATGTCATCTATATATATTATTTGGAATAACCATAGACACTCTATATGCGGTAATGCTCGAGTTAGCTATACAGGGTTGAGGTTGATTCCAAAATAATATATATACTTTGAGTTATGATCGAGTCTGAGACTTGTATACACTAGGTCGTGGATTGATTCGAGATAATATATATTGATTTATTTCTGTATTACTAACTGTACACAACTAAATGTGGACTACTAACGTTGGACTGTTAACTTAACAAATTTTAAACGTCAAAACGTAATAAAAATGTTGTGAATATATTTTGATCATATTTTGATATATATGTATATATTTGTTATAGGTTCGTGAATCGACCCGTGGTTAAGTCTTATTTTCCGACGAAGTGAAAATACGTGAAAGTGAGTTATAGTCCCACTTTTTAAAATCTAATATTTTTGGGATGAGAATACTGTAGTAACCCGAACTTTTCCATGTTTATATATATTAAATGAAATTTATATTTATATGATTAAGTGTTTCCAACATGTTAAGCAATCAAACTTGTTAAGACTTGATTAATTGAAATATGTTTCATATAGACAATTGGCCACCTAAGTTGACCGGTGATTCACGAACGTTAAAACTTGTAAAAACTATATGATGACATATATATGGATATATATATATAGTTAACATGATATTATGATAAGTGAGTATCTCATTAGGTATGTTAACAATGAGTGATATACATAAAATGAGTTTATTGATTTAAGAAACTTGAAACGATATATATAACGATTATCGTTATAACAACGTCTTACTAAATACATATGAATCATATTAAGATATTGTTACACTATGTTTAAATATGATAAATTATAAGTAAACATATCATTAAGTGTATTAACAATGAACTACATATGTAAAAACAAGACTACTAACTTATGGATTTCGAAACGAGTCATATATGTAACAATTATCGGTGTAATGACATTTAAATGTATACATATCATATTAAAATATATTAATACATCATAATATCATGATAATGTAATAATTTAACATCTCATTAGATATTATAAACAATGGGTTAACAACATTTAACAAGATCGTTAACTTAAAGGTTTCAAAACAACACTTACATGTAACGACTAACGATGACTTAACGACTCAGTTAAATGTATATACATGTAGTGTATTATGTTGTAATAATACACTTTTGGAAGACTTCAAGACACATATCAAAGTACTTCTATTTAACAAAAATGCTTACAATTACATTCTCGTTCAATTTCATCAACAATTCTACTCGTATGCAACCGTATTCGTACTCTTACAATACCCAGCTCCTAGACGTATATACTATTGGTATATACACATAATAATTCAGATCTTAGCAGCCCTAGATAGTCAACAAACATGTGGAACCAACAATTAGACAACTAGCATGACTTATGAGCAAGGAAACAAAAACAAGAACTCCTTTTAAACCCCCTCACCTTCACCACTCACCACCTACTCCATTTCACTTCCAATTTTCTTCCCAATTCTCTCTCAAAACACACACACTCTTCCATGAATGTCTAATTTACTATTTTTCCAGTAAAAAACATCAAATACAAGCTTTGGTTATTACCTATAATCATCATAAAAACAATTACTCAAGAACACTTCAAGAACATTTCCAAGTTTACAAGTTTACTTCCAAGTTTCCTAATCCATTCCAAGCAATCATCTAAGATCAAGAAACCTTTGTTATTTATAGTAGGTTATCTTTCTAAATCAAGGTAATATTCATATTCAAGCTTTGATTCAATTTCTATAACTATAACTATCTTAATTCGAGTAATAATCTTACTTGAACTTGTTTTTGTGTCATGATTCTATTTCAAGAACTTCCAAGCCATCAAAGATCCTTTGAAGCTCAAGTTATTTTTTTCATCATTTCCAGTAGGTTTACCTACTAAACTTGAGGTAGTAATTATGTTCATAACATCATTCGATTCATATATGTATAACTATCTTATTCGAAGATTTGAACATGTAATCACTAGAACATAGTTTAGTTAATTCTAAACTTGTTCGCAAACAAAGTTAATCCTTCTAACTTGACTTTTAAAATCAACTAAACACATGTTCTATATCTGTATGATATGCTAACTTAATGATTTAAAACCTGAAAACACGAAAAACACCGTAAAACCGGATATACGCCGTCGTAGTAACACCACGGGCTGTTTTGGGCTAGTTAATTAAAAACTATGATAAACTTTGATTTAAAAGTTGTTCTTCTGGGAAAATGATTTTTATTATGAACTTGAAACTATATCCAAAAATCATGGTTAAACTCAAAGTGGAAGTATGTTTTCCAAAATGGTCATCTAGACGTCGTTCTTTCGACTGAAATAACTACCTTTACAAAAACGACTTGTAATCTGTATTTCTGACTATAAACTTATACTTTTTCTATTTAGATTCATAAACTTAATTTAAATATGAAACCATAGCAACTTGAATCACTCAAAACGGATTTAAAACGAAGAAGTTATGGTTAAAACAAGATTGGATAATTTTTCTTGTTGTAGCTAGGTGAAAATTGGTAACAAATCTATATTAATCATATTCTAACTAACTCATATTGTATTATACATGTATTCTAATATATTATGTAATCTTGGGATACCATAGACACGAATACAGTGTTTTGACATATCATATCGACCCATCTATATATATATTTCGGAACAACCATAGACACTCTATATGCAGTAATGTTGGAGTTAGCTATACAGGGTTGGGGTTGATTCCAAAATATTATATATACTTTGAGTTGTGATCTAGCCTGAGGCTTGTATACACGAGGTCGTGGATTGATTCGAGATAATATATATTGCTTTATTTTTCTGTACATCTAACTGTGGACAACTAGTTGTAGGTTACTAATGAGGACAGTTGACTTAATAAAATTAAAACATTAAAACGTATTAAAAATGTTATAAATATATTTTGAACATACTTTGATATATATGTACATATTTGGTATAGGTTCGTGAATCGACCAGTGGCCAAGTCTTACTTTCCGATGAAGTAAAAATCTGTGAAAGTGAGTTATAGTCCCACTTTTAAAATCTAATATTTTGGGATGAGAATATATGCAGTTTTATAAATGTTTTACAAAATAGACACAAGTAAATGAAACTACATTCTATGGCTGGATTATTAAACCGAATATGCCCCTTTTTAGTCTCGTAATCTAAGAATTAGGGAACAGACACCCTAATTGACACGAATCCTAAAGATAGATCTATTGGGCACAACGAGCCTCATCCAAAGTACCGGATGCTTTGATACTTCGAATTCATCATGTCCGAAGGGAGTCTCGGAATGATAGGGGATATTCTATATGCATCTTGTTAAGGTCAGTTACCAGGTGTTCACCATATGAATGATTTTTATCTCTATGTATGGGATGTATATTGAAATATGAAATCTTGTGGTCTATTATTACGATTTGATAAATATATAGGTTAAACCTATAACTCACCAACATTTTTGTTGACGTTTAAAGCATGTTTATTCTCATGTGAATATTAAGAACTTCCGCTGTTGCATACTAAAATATGGACAAGATTTGGTGTCAGCATGCTTGTATAATATTGTTTAAAACTGCATTCGAGATTTACTTTGTTGTAACATATTAATATTGTAAACCAATATGTATTGGTAGTGTGTAAGTGTGATATTTTAGATTATTATTTCTGGATAATCTAGGTGGTGACTTTTTAACCTTGTCGATAAAATAAAGGTTATGGTTTGTTTTAAAAATGAATGCAGTCTTTGAAAAACGTTTCATATAGAGGTCAAAACCTCGCAATGAAATCAATTAATATGGAACATTTATAATCAATATGAATGGGACATTTCAGTTGGTATCCGAGCGTTGGTCTTAGAGAACCAAATTTTTGCATTAGTGTGTCTTACCGAGTTTGTTAGGATGCATTAGTGAGTCTGGACTTCGACCGTGTTTTTCTTCAAAAACGATTGCTTAACATTTTTTGTTGAAAACTATATATTATTTATATGTAAATATTATGTGATATATTAATCTCTTAACGTGTTTGATATTGTGTGATAGATGTCTACCTCTAGTACAAATCCCATTGACTCAGATAATAATAATGAAGAGTCGAATATACTTTGGGAAGATTCACAAATTCCCGAAGAGGAACCGGAAGAGGAGGAACCGGAAGAAGAGGAACCGGAAGAGGAGGAACCGGAAGAGGAAGAACCGGAAGAAGAAGAGGTTCCGAAAGAAGAAATATTGATACCTACAGTAAATCGATTAAATAAAAGAAAATCCTCAACCAACAGACCAAAGTCAAAAATGGTCAATGGTGTTTCCACCAAGGAAGCAAAATATTGGGAAGATTACCAATTTTCCGATGAATCGGATCCCGATGAGGATTCTGATGATGTTATAGAAATTACCTCGACCCAATTTAATAAAGCAAAAGAAAATAATAAGGAAAAAGGTATAAAAATAGAGAAACCTGATTCCAACCCCGATGAACTTTATATGTATCGGCAACGTCTGTATTTCCTAAAATGTAACAATAACCCGGGAACCTCTAAACCACCAGGTTTTTCTAAACCATTGTGGAAAACGACGGCTCGTATTAGAGGAACACCATATATCCCTAGAAAATTAGGAAAACGAACCAAGTCCGAAGAAGATGAAACCAGTGATTCGGATTAGAGGGTTGTAATCATGTTGTGTATTATATGTATTGTAGTGTGCTTGTACTTTTATGTTCTATGTAAAAATTGCTTGTATTGTTTGTTAATTATCTTTTTCGAATCTAATCCTTGTCTATTTTACAGTATAAAAACAAAATGGACATTAAGGGTAGACAACCGAATATTTTAGAAGACCTACCAGAGGATATGATTGAGGAAATATTGTCTAGAGTCGGTCAGAATTCATCAGCACATTTAGTTATGGCGAAATTAACTTGTCAAACATTTGAAAGACTTTCCAGAAATGCCTTAATTTATAAAAGGCTTTCCTTTGATAGGTGGGTTATATCACATTGGGGAGACCGTAAGTTACGTCGTGTTTTCTTTAAAGCATTAAATGCAGGGAACCCAAATGCAATTTTACGCTACGGGTTAAGAACCTATTTTGACTCAACATATCCCAACATTTAGAAAGAGCTTCTAACATGCAACATAAAGAAGCATGTTATACTTACGGGTTAGTAATGTTCGCTTCTTACTAAAGTGAGAAAAAGAATATCGGATTACGACTTTTAAATAAAACCTTCCCACAAGTGACGGATTCAGTAGTTGGGGTGAGAAACAAGGTTTTTAGATTATTAAGGGGCTGTTGGACATTACGAAACCCTCATCCTTTTGACGACATTACAACATACTACCTAGCCAATGGTCATAACGGTTACTTTCCACAAGACCAAGGATGGAAAGTCGTCTTAGTAAAACCAGAATCCATGACTTGTTTCTGGACTTATGAATTACGTGTCTTTATTTCTTTTGCTGAACAACTTGCGTATTAACTAGAATGGCATTTATAGCTGCCGAGTAGCAAAGTTATTATGTGCTATATTTCATCCTATATGTATAATAGCGGTATTGTAAGTTTGTAAAATATTGTATAAAAATTTGAACGCGAAATTTTATTATAATCAGTTTTTTCATATAGAATTGTAGTAGTTGAATTGTATATTAGCTACTAAGTATAACTTAACGGGTAGGTACTACCCGAATTAAAACTATAAAACACTAATATGAAGAAAAAGCTTTTATAAATGAGTTCATACTATGCTATGAAATACTATTGACTACTCTTAAAATTCTATATGATTAACTGAATTCTTTTGGGCTATTTTTAAAGGAAATGGCACCGACGACTCGTCAGAATTTGAACATGAGCGAGGAAGATTTCCGTGTTTTCCTTGCAGCAAACATAGCCGCAGTACAGTCTGCGATGCAAAATAACAATAACTCTGGATCTAGTAGTGGAACTAATTCCACAACAAATCTTGTAGGATGCTCCTACAAAGAATTCACTGCCTGCAAACCTTTGGAATTTGATGGAACCGAAGGACCAATTGGATTGAAAAATGGACCGAGAAGGTCGAATCGGTGTTTGCCATAAGTAAGTGTACTGATGAGGACAAAATTAAGTACGCTACGCATACCTTCACAGATACTACGTTAACGTGGTGGAACACCTATCTTGAACAGGTAGGATAAAATGCTGCGTACGCACTACCGTGGTCAGCATTCAAGCAATTGATGAATGAGCAGTACCGTCCTAGAAACGAAGTCAATAAGCTCAAGGTAGAACTTAGAGAGTTACGAACACAAGGATTTGACATTACCACATATGAACGACGATTCACAGAGTTGTGCCTATTGTGTCCGGGAGCGTTCGAAGATGAAGAAGAGAAGATCGACGCATTTGTAAAAGGGAAACCAGTAAGGATTCAAGAAGATGTGAGTTCTCACGAGCCCACTTCCATACAGAAGGCAAGTCGAATGGCTCATAAACTCATAAATCAGATTGAGGGGAGAATTAAAGAACAGGCGGTCGAAGAAGCCAACACGAAACAATTCAAGAGGAAGTGGGAGGAAAACGGTGACAAGAGTCACCAGTACAACAACAATAACAATTACAACCACAACCGCAACAACAATCGCAACAATAACCGCAATCCTAACAATAACTACAGCAAACATCTCAACAACAACAACAACTATAACAACCGTTTCGACAACAATAACAATCCCAACAACAACCTCAATAACAACAAACAACAGAAACAACCATGCTTCAGGTGTGCAGAGTACCATCCGAATGCATTTTGCACAATAGTTTGCACCAAGTGTAAGAGAAGTGGTCATGGCGCAGAAAAATGTGAGGTTTACGGACCAAAGAACAACAAAAATAAAGAAACAAATAAGGTCGGAACAAATAATGCCGACGTAGTTTGTTATAAATGTGGAAAACCGGGCCACATTATTAGAAATTGCCCAAACCAAGGGAATACTAATGGCCAAGGCCGCGGAAGAGTTTTCAATATTAATGCGGCAGAAGCATAGGAAGACCCGGAGCTTGTTACGGGTACGTTTCTTATTGACAATACATCTGCTTATGTTTTATTTTATTCGGGTGCGGATAGAAGCTATATGAGTAGAGATTTTTGTGCTAAATTAAATTGTCCACTGACGCCTTTGGATAATAAATTTTTACTCGAATTAGCAGACGATAAATTAATTTCAACAGATAATATATGTGGGAATCGAGAAATTAAGCTAGTTAGTGAAACATTTAAGATTAATTTGATACCAGCAGTGTTAGGAAGTTTTGATGTGATAATTGGCATGGACTGATTAAAAAAGGTGAGAGCAGAGATCGTATGTTACAAAAATGCAATTCGCATTGTACGGGAAAAAGGAAAACCCTTAATGGTGTACGGAGAAAAGAATAACGCGAAATTAAATCTTATTAGTAGTATGAAGGCGCAAAAACTAATAAGAAAAGGTTGTTACGTCATTCTAGCACACATCGAGGAAGTTAAACCTGAAGAAAAGAACATCAGTGATGTTTCCGTCGCAAAAGAATTTTCCGATGTATTTCCGAAAGAATTACCGGGATTACCCCCACATCGATCCGTTGAATTTCAAATAGACCTTGTACCAGGAGCTGCACCAATAGCTTGTGCTCCATACAGACTCGCACCCAGCAAAATGAAAGAAATACAAAGTCAGTTACAAGAACTTTTAGAGCGTGGTTTCATTTGACCAAGCACATCACCATGGGGAGCTCCTGTTTTGTTTGTCAAGAAGAAGGATGGTACATTTAGGTTGTGTATCGACTACCGAGAGTTGAACAAACTTAACATCAAGAACTGCTACCCACTACCGAGAATCAACGACTTATTTGATCAACTACAAGGCTCATCGATTTATTCGAAGATTGATTTACGTTCTGGGTATCATCAAATGCGGGTGAAGGAGGATGATATTCCAAAGACTGCTTTTAGGACGCGTTACGGTCATTATGAGTTTATGGTTATGCTGTATGGTTTGACTAACGCACCAGCTGTGTTCATGGACCTCATGAACCGAGTGTGTGGCCCATACCTTGACAAGTTTGTCATTGTTTTCATCGATGACATACTTATTTACTCAAAGAATGACCAAGAGCACGAAGAACATTTGAGAAAAGTGCTAGAGTTGTTAAGGAGAGAAAAACTGTACGCTAAGTTTTCAAAGTGTGCATTTGGGTTGGAAGAAGTTCAATTCCTCGGTCATATAGTGAATAAAGAAGGTATTCAGGTGGATCCAGCAAAGATTGAAACCGTTGAAAAGTGGGAAACCCCGAAAACTCCGAAGCATATACGCCAATTTTTAGGATTAGCTGGTTACTACAGATGTTCATCCAAGATTTTTCCAGAATAGCAAAACCCTTGACTGCATTAACGCATAAAGGGAGGAAATTTGAATGGAAGGATGAACAAGAGAAAGCGTTTCAATTGTTAAAGAAAAAGTTAACTACGGCACCTATATTGTCATTACCTGAAGAGAATGATGATTTTGTGATATATTGTGATGCCTCAAAGCAAGGTCTCGGTTGTGTATTAACGCAACGAACGAAGGTAATTGCTTATGCGTTTAGACAATTGAAGATTCACGAGCAGAATTATACGACACATGATTTAGAATTGGGTGCGGTTGTTTTTGCATTAAAGACTTGGAGGCACTACTTATATGGGGTCAAAAGTATTATATATACCGACCACAAAAGTCTTCAACACATATTTAATCAGAAACAACTGAACATGAGGCAGCGCAGGTGGATTAAATTGTTGAATGATTACGACTCTGAGATTCGGTACCACCCAGGGAAGGCAAATGTGGTAGCCGATGTCTTGAGCAGAAATGACAGAGAACCCATTCGAGTAAAAGCTATGAATATAATGATTCACAATAACCTTACTACTCAAATAAAGGAGGCGCAACAAGGAGTTTTAAAAGAAGAAAATTTAAAGGATGAAATACCCAAAGGATCGGAGAAGCATCTTAATATTCGAGAAGACGGAACCTGGTATAGGGCTGAAAAATTTGGGTACCAAAATTTGGAGATATGAGAGAAATGGTACTTAGAGAAGCTCATAAAACCAGATACTCAATACATCCTGGAACGGGGAAGATGTACAATAATCTCAAGAAACATTTTTGGTGGCCGGGTATGAAAGTCGATGTTGCTAAATATGTAGGAGAATGTTTGACGTGTTCTAAGGTCAAAGCTGAGCATCAGAAACCATCAGGTCTACTTCAATAACCCGAAATCGCGAAATGGAAATGGGAAAACATTACCATGGATTTCATCACTAAATTGCCAAGGACTGTAAGTGGTTTTGATACTATTTGGGTAATAGTTGATCGTTTCACCAATCAGCACACTTCCTGCTAATAAGAGAAGATGATGAAATGTCCCGTTCTTATTGATTAAAAACGTTCCATATTAATTGATTTCGTTGCGAGGTTTTGACCTCTATATGAGACGTTTTTCAAAGACTGCATTCATTTTTAAAACAAACCATAACCTTTATTTCATAGATAAAGGTTTTAAAAAGCTTTACGTAGATTATCAAATAATGATAATCTAAAATATCCTGTTTACACACGACCATTACATAATGGTTTACAATACAAATATGTTACAACAAAATAAGTTTCTTGAATGCAGTTTTTACACAATATCATACAAGCATGGACTCCAAATCTCGTCCTTATTTAACTATGCGACAGCGGAAGCTCTTAATAATCACCTGAGAATAAACATGCTTAAAACGTCAACAAAAATGTTGGTGAGTTATAGGTTTAACCTATATATATCAAATCATAATAATAGACCACAAGATTTCATATTTCAATATACATCCCATACATAGAGATAAAAATCATTCATATGGTGAACACCTGGTAACCGACATTAACAAGATGCATATATAAGAATATCCCCATCATTCCGGGACACCCTTCGGATATGATATAAATTTCGAAGTACTAAAGCATCCGGTACTTTGGATGAGGCTTCTTGGGCCCGATAGATCTATCTTTAGGATTCGCGTCAATTAGGGTGTCTGTTCCCTAATTCTTAGATTACCAGACTTAATAAAAAGGGGCATATTCGATTTCGATAATTCAACCATAGAATGTAGTTTCACGTACTTGTGTCTATTTTGTAAATCATTTATAAAACCTGCATGTATTCTCATCCCAAAAATATTAGATTTTAAAAGTGGGACTATAACTCACTTTCACAGATTTTTACTTCGTCGGGAAGTAAGACTTGGCCACTGGTTGATTCACGAACCTATAACAATATATACATATATATCAAAGTATGTTCAAAATATATTTACAACACTTTTAATATATTTTGATGTTTTAAGTTTATTAAGTCAGCTGTCCTCGTTAGTAACCTACAACTAGTTGTCCACAGTTAGATGTACAGAAATAAATCGATAAATATTATCTTGAATCAATCCACGACCCAGTGTATACGTATCTCAGTATTGATCACAACTCAAACTATATATATTTTGGAATCAACCTCAACCCTGTATAGCTAACTCCAACATTCACATATAGAGTGTCTATGGTTGTTCCGAAATATATATAGATGTGTCGACATGATAGGTCGAAACATTGTATACGTGTCTATGGTATCTCAAGATTACATAATATACAATACAAGTTGATTAAGTTATGGTTGGAATAGATTTGTTACCAATTTTCACGTACCTAAAATGAGAAAAATTATCCAATCTTGTTTTACCCATAACTTCTTCATTTTAAATCCGTTTTGAGTGAATAAAATTGCTATGGTTTCATATTGAACTCTATTTTATGAATCTAAACAGAAAAAGTATAGGTTTATAGTTGGAAAAATAAGTTACAAGTCGTTTTTGTAAATGTAGTCATTTCAGTTGAAAGAACGACGTCTAGATGACCATTTTAGAAAACATACTTCCACTTTGAGTTTAACCATAATTTTTGGATATAGTTTCATGTTCATAATAAAAATCATTTTCTCAGAATAACAACTTTTAAATCAAAGTTTATCATAGTTTTTAATTAACTAACCCAAAACAGCCCGCGGTGTTACTACGACGGCGTAAATCCGGTTTTACGGTGTTTTTCGTGTTTCCAGGTTTTAAACCATTAAGTTAGCATATCATATAGATATAGAACATGTGTTTAGTTAATTTTAAAAGTAAAGTTAGAAGGATTAACTTTTGTTTGCGAACAAGTTTAGAATTAACTAAACTATGTTCTAGTGATTACAAGTTTAAACCTTCGAATAAGATAGCTTTATATGTATGAATCGAATGATGTTATGAACATCATTACTACCTTAAGTTCCTTGGATAAACCTACTGGAAAAGAGAAAAATGGATCTAGCTTCAATGGATCCTTGGATGGCTCGAAGTTCTTGAAGCAGAATCATGACACGAAAACAAGTTCAAGTAAGATCATCACTTGAAATAAGATTGTTATAGTTATAGAAATTGAACCAAAGTTTGAATATGATTATTACCTTGTATTAGAATGATAACCTACTGTAAGAAACAAAGATTTCTTGAGGTTGGATGAACACCTTACAAGATTGGAAGTGAGCTAGCAAACTTGAAAGTATTCTTGATTTTATGAAACTAGAACTTTTGGAATTTATGAAGAACACTTAGAACTTGAAGATAGAACTTGAGAGAGATCAATTAGATGAAGAAAATTGAAGAATGAAAGTGTTTGTAGGTGTTTTTGGTCGTTGGTGTATGGATTAGATATAAAGGATATGTAATTTTGTTTTCATGTAAATAAGTCATGAATGATTACTCATATTTTTGTAATTTTATGAGATATTTCATGCTAGTTGCCAAATGATGGTTCCCACATGTGTTAGGTGACTCACATGGGCTGCTAAGAGCTGATCATTGGAGTGTATATACCAATAGTACATACATCTAAAAGCTGTGTATTGTACGAGTACGAATACGGGTGCATACGAGTAGAATTGTTGATGAAACTGAACGAGGATGTAATTGTAAGCATTTTTGTTAAGTAGAAGTATTTTGATAAGTGTATTGAAGTCTTTCAAAAGTGTATAAATACATATTAAAACACTACATGTATATACATTTTAACTGAGTCGTTAAGTCATCGTTAGTCGTTACATGTAAGTGTTGTTTTGAAACCTTTAGGTTAACGATCTTGTTAAATGTTGTTAACCCAATGTTTATAATATCAAATGAGATTTTAAATTATTATATTATCATGATATTATCATGTATGAATATCTCTTAATTTGATATATATACATTAAATGTCTTTACTACGATAATCGTTACATATATGTCTCGTTTAAAAATCATTAAGTTAGTAGTCTTGTTTTTACATATGTAGTTCATTGTTAATATACTTAATGATATGTTTACTTATCATAGTATCATGTTAACTATATATATATATCCATATATATGTCATCATATAGTTTTTACAAGTTTTAACGTTCGTGAATCACCGGTCAACTTGGGTGGTCAATTGTCTATATGAAACATATTTCAATTAATCAAGTCTTAACAAGTTTGATTGCTTAACATATTGGAAACATTTAATCATGTAAATATCAATCTCAATTAATATATATAAACATGGAAAAGTTCGGGTCACTACAGTACCTACCCGTTAAATAAATTTCGTCCCGAAATTTTAAGCTGTTGAAGGTGTTGACGAATCTTCTGGAAATAGATGCGGGTATTTCTTCTTCATCTGATCTTCATGCTCCCAGGTGAACTCGGGTCCTCTACGAGCATTCCATCGAACCTTAACAATTGGTATCTTGTTTTGCTTAAGTCTTTTAACCTCACGATCCATTATTTCGACGGGTTCTTCGATGAATTGAAGTTTTTCGTTGATTTGGATTTCATCTAACGGAATAGTGAGATCTTCTTTAGCAAAACATTTCTTCAAATTCGAGACGTGGAAAGTGTTATGTACAGCCGCGAGTTGTTGAGGTAACTCTAGTTGGTAAGCTACTGGTCCGACACGATCAATAATCTTGAATGGTCCAATATACCTTGGATTTAATTTCCCTCGTTTACCAAATCGAACAACGCCTTTCCAAGGTGCAACTTTAAGCATGACCATCTCTCCAATTTCAAATTCTATATCTTTTCTTTTAATGTCAGCGTAGCTCTTTTGTCGACTTTGGGCGGTTTTCAACCGTTGTTGAATTTGGATGATCTTCTCGGTAGTTTCTTGTATAATCTCTGGACCCGTAATCTGTCTATCCCCCACTTCACTCCAACAAATCGGAGACCTGCACTTTCTACCATAAAGTGCTTCAAACGGCGCCATCTCAATGCTTGAATGGTAGCTGTTGTTGTAGGAAAATTCTGCTAATGGTAGATGTCGATCCCAACTGTTTCCGAAATCAATAACACATGCTCGTAGCATGTCTTCAAGCATTTGTATCGTCCTTTCGCTCTGCCCATCAGTTGGTGGATGATAGGCAGTACTCATGTCTAGACGAGTTCCTAATGCTTGCTGTAATGTCTGCCAGAATCTTGAAATAAATCTGCCATCCCTATCAGAGATAATAGAGATTGGTATTCCATGTCTGGATATGACTTCCTTCAAATATTGTCGTGCTAACTTCTTCATCTTGTCATCTTCTCTTATTGGCAGGAAGTGTGCTGATTTGGTGAGACGATCAACTAT